>NC_138771.1:127032729-127717729 GCF_965119305.1 Pelophylax lessonae
AAGTGGTAGTCTCCATATGAGACTCATTGGCAGTGACAAGGAGTGCTTGTGTCTGTTTGGTGATTGGACCAGAGGATAACGGAATACCGTTAATGAAACTAACAGAGACAGGTTTGAGTTTTGAAATAATAGGTATTTTATTTAAGGTAGCAAAACAAGTATCGATATAGTTCCCACAAGATCCTGTGTCGATCATAGCCTTGGTGGTGATCCTAGTTTGGTCCCACTGTAATGTCAAATGAATAAAAAGATAAGGATTAGAAAAGGAAGTCGTTAGTCCCCCTAGCAAGACATTTGAACACTCACCCTCTTTTTTGCGGACGAGGGGACAGCCGCTTAACAAATGATCCGAGGAGGCGCAGTACATGCAGAGATGTTCGGATCTTCTCCTGGCACGTTCGGTAAAGGATAAAGGTGGACGTATCATTCCTACCTCCATAGGAGTAGGGTCAACAGCCGACATCCGAGAAGGACTGGACAATGGCAATCCCATCTTCTCAGCCTTTCTTTCTTTCAGTCGTCTGTCAATATTGATACTGGTCTGTATCAGGGCATCCAAGGTGTCAGGTAAATCCGCTCGGGCGAGCTCGTCTTTAACGGCTTCTGATAGGCCGAGTCTGAACTGAGTTCTTAGAGATGTATCATTCCACCCTGAATCAAGGGTCCATCTCTTGAACTCTGCCACAAAGTCTTCAACAGGTCTCCTTCCTTGTTTTAAAGCCCTCAATTGGGTATCAGCAGTACTCTGCCTATTGGGGTCTTCATATAAACTAGCGAGTTGCGCTAGGAATAAAGGATAGGAATTGAGAAGTGGATCATCTTTCTCAAAGAGAGAGTCTGCCCAGGCACGGGGATCACCCGTCAGATAGGAAATAATGGTACAGACTTTAATTTGGTCAGAAGGGTAGGTACAAGGTTTTAACAAGAAAAGCAATTGACATGCGTTTTTAAATTCACGAAATTTTTTCCGATCACCTGTAAACACTAGAGGAGGGTTTATCTTAGGCTCACGGGGCTGAGCAGCAGAGAGCTGTGCAAGACGGCCAACCTGCTGTCTCAAAGCCTGATTTTCGTTTTTTACCTCTGTAAGAGCAAGTATCAATGCATCTACTTGTTGTTTTAATTGCATTACTTGAGTGGGTAATTCTGCTGAATCCATATTTTATGGCTCGTTCAATCTGTAACGCTCTTGCGTTTTTTGTTAGTGAATGGATTTGCAGCTGCAGAATTATTACACTCAGTAGTCATGTAGAGATGTGTTGAACAAACATATCCAACTCTCAGGACTCATCACCGTGCACAGCCTGCTTTATGCAAATATACATACACTCAATATGATGTTCCTGGAGTGATAGGATGTATATGATAGTATAGAGGTGAGAGACAGGCGTTAGAAATGGTGAGCACTAATGGTGAGTAATATTCAGGAGAGTGGTAGGTGGTGATAGGTAGTATGCAGATAGGTTTAGCAATCATGTATAGTAACAGGTGGTAGGGGACAGCAGATGAAGTATACAAGAGAGAGTAACCTAGTGCAATGATGTAGATGATGGTAGGCTCAAGAGCTAGCAATCTATGAAGTTATGCAGATGATAGAAATAGTGCTTACATAGTAACAGTCCTTTAGTATGCAGAGGTAGATAGTGTAAGTTAGTTAGGAAGAAATCCCCTGTGGGGTACTTATCACTAGTTGGGTTAGTAGTAGCAAGGTGCAGTAGCAAGAGAGTGATCCGGTAGCGAGATACGGGATCGGTAGCGAGGTTCCGGTTTTGTTCAGGCAAAGGAATAGCTAGAAGCTCCGGCAGCATAGGACAAGACTGGTCAAGCATGCGGTTTGAACGAGCAATGAGTGAGAGAAAACCGCGATTGAAATAGCCGCTCATAGCGGCACTCGGCGATGATGTCATCGTTCTTAAAGGTGTATGCGTTCCACCTAGTTAGTAAGGTGGGACGCAATATTAAGGTAGAAATGGGAAATAAGGGTACCAAGGGTACCAGAATCTTACACAGGAATGCTGTGCTGGGCGCTGTGAGGTGCTGAATGCTAGGAGCTGTTTGCTTGGAGTGAAGAGACATCAGCACTTGGGGTGAAGAGACACTGAGAGGGAAGCGCCATTGCTGTCTGTGACCTGTACTGGGTGAGCCAAGCCTTATGAGAGACTGTAGCTCTGTTTAGAGCTGTTTAAAAGTTGCCTTTAAAGCCTGCTTGCTGCAAAGACGGTGCTTTACCCTGCTGTGGATTTGTGTTACAAGACAAAACTGTCGTTTTCCTGTTTGATTTGCCTTTTTGCTGAATAAAAGCACATTTAATTTCACTGGACTAACTCTGAGCCGGCTGTTCACCCCTCTGATCCCGTACAGGACATACATATTTTCCAAGATATTAAGACGGTCAATAATGTCTTTAAGGTATGTGGGAAGATTTTCCACATGAGTGCAGGGTAGTTGTTAATTAAGTGACTGGCTTGGTGGGTTAATGAGTCTATCCCTGACATAATAGGCCTACCTGGTGGATTTACCAACGACCTATGCATTTTGGAAAGCACATACAACGTTTGCATAACTGGAGAGTGGAGACGTGACTTTCAAGAAATTTTATGTTGACTTGGTAATGAGATCCTTGATAAGTTCTTAATCAATTAAATTAAAGAACTGCTTCTGAAAATCCAAAACCATGGATACTAAAATTTTTGATACCATATGTTTTTCTGTAAGATTTTCTGGCACATCAATGTGTAACCCTCTGTGGTCATCATGACCACATTTCCCCCTTTATCAGAGGATTTCACTATTATATCTTGTCTAGATTGTAGTTGGTGTAAAGCCTGTTGTCTTTGTGTAGAGGTTAAATTGGTTTTTCGTTAGGATGTTCCAATTGACTGAATGTCTTTTATTATTCAAGAAACAAATTTCAAATTAGCATTTGAAATGCTCGGACATTTAAGTGACTTGTCCTGGTATTCCTGAGGTACGTCTATTGAAGGATCTTCCACTTTTCGTTCATCTAAAGTTTGTAACATCTCCTCTGGGTTTTCCCATACCCCACCTTCATTCTCTAACTCACTGAAGAATTTTTATCTTTGTTTTGTACCATTTGTCTATTATACAGTAATTGTCAATAAATGACTTTAATTCCTTATCACTAGTCTGATATAAAATAGACTGTTGATGTTTGGCTAATTTAGCCTGAATATTCTTAATTTCTTCGTCTAATTTCACGTTCTCAGACTCATAGTGCTGCTTTAGGATTTCCAACATATTTAAAAAGCACATGGTTAGGTTCTCCTCCCACTTAGTGCAAAAAGACGCAAGGGGAATTCTTAGAGTAGGGAATATCTGAACTCTCAAACCATCTTGTTATCATTATAAGACTAAAACAAGTGACTATGCCAGTAAAATTGAGATTTGTGTTCAAGTAACTTCCTTAAATGAAAAAAAAGGGCTAATACTTCATTGGTCTCTGCATTTTCTCCAAGGGTTTATAATTTGATTTTTTGCATATGGTTTTTCCATGCACAATATTCCGCCATAGTTTTTCACAAAAAACATCAAGTCTAACAACCAAATACAAAGAAGAAGCAAAAAAATATATCTATATAGCGTATGTTCAATAGTATTACATCAGCACCAGCCCCCAAGACGGTAAATCGGGTGTGTCTAATGTTTAATAATTAAAGATATTAGGTGTTTGGGAGTGGTGCTAGATTATTACCATTGTCATTGGAGGGTCTCATCCCTAATGAAACATATTCAGGAACAACGCAACATGAGTGGGACAATGGAGATATGGTGAGCCTTGATTTTTTGTAACCTAATTTTTGCCACTCCCCTTTTTTTTAAATCTATGTTGCTTTCTTGCTGTCTTTGGATTTAATCAATTCTGGGACGTGCAGTACTACCATTACTTTATTTCCCTTTTACCCTCTTCTTTCCCCCCTTCTCTTCCCCCACATTTAGTGCTGGTAATGGGCTATTGGGTGTGTATGAAGACCCACTGGATTGTTATTTAGATCCATGTAATCTTAGCCCTGAATCTAATGATTGACAACTGTGCTACATATGCCCATTCCATGGTTGCACATATTAGATGGACAATCAATTACAAATCATAGGAGCACCCCTCCTTCTCTACTCTAATAACGTAAATAGTTGGTATGTGCTTCATCATTGAATATATTCAACACTTAGACATGGCTCCCTGTTACTCTTTGGTCAGTAGCAGTACAAGCATCATTTTCTGATTCTTTTTAGTATTCATCATCTCCCACATTGGATGGTTTTCCCACGGATCGATGGGATTGTGTCTACACCTTTTTCTGCCAAAATTTTTTACTTTGGTGCATATCTAAGGAAGGTGGCACCTGGTGATGATTTCTATGACTTTCTATGAGGTATATATAAATTAATTTATCTTTCTTTTTGGGGTACTTTTTTTTCCCCTTCTTTCCCTGGTTTTCAGGGGATATTCTTTCTCATTAAGAAATATATGCATAATTATTGTTATACACACTGGTTGTTATATTGTTTAATATTGTTTTCTTATGTTACATAATTAAATTGAAACTTACAGTATCTCACAAAAGTGAGTCCCCACCCCCCTTACATTTTTGTAAATATTTTATTATATCTTTTCATGTGACAACACTGAAGAAATGACACTTTGCTACAATGTAAAGTAGTGAGTGTACAGCTTGTATAACAGTGTAAATTTGCTGTCCCCTCAAAATAACTCAACACACAGACATTAATGTCTAAACTGCTGGCAACAAAAGTGAGTACACCCCCCAGTGAACATGTCCAAATTGGGCCCAAAGTGTCAATATTTTGTGTGGCCGCCATTATTTCCCAGCACTTTCTTAACCCCCTTGGGTATGGAGTTCACCAGAGCTTCACAGGTTGCCACTGGAGTCCTCTTCCACTCCTCTATGATGACATCACAGAGCTGGTTGATGTTAGAGAACTTGCGCTCCTCCACCTTATGTTTGAGGATGCCCCACAGATGCTCAAAAGGGTTTAGGTCTGGAGACATGCTTGGCCAGTCCATCACCTTTACCCTCAGTTTCTTTATTTTATTATATCTTTTCATGTGACAACACTGAAGAAATTACACTTTGTTACAATGTAAAGTAGTGAGTGTACAGCTTGTATAACAGTGTCAATTTGCTGTCCCCTCAAAATAACTCAGCATACAGCCATAATGCCTAAACCGCTGGCAACAAAAGTGAGTACAACCCCTAAGTGGAAATGTCCAAATTAGGCGCAATTAGCCATTTTCCTCCCTGGTGTCATATGACTCATTAGTGTTACAAGGTCTTAAGTGTGAATGGGGAGAAGGTGTGTTAAATTTGGTGTTATTGCTCTCACTCTCTCATACTGGTCACTGGAAGTTCAATATGGCACCTCATGCAAAGAACTCTCTGAGGATCTAAAAAAAAAGAATGGTTGCTCTACATAAAGATGGCCTAGGCTATAAGAAGATTGCCAAGACCCTGAAACTGAGCTGCAGCATGGTGGCCAATACCATACAGCGGTTTAACAGGACATGTTCCACTCAGAGCAGGCCTCGCCATGGTCAACCAAAGACAATGAGTACACATGCTCAATGTCATATCCAGAGGTTGTCTTTGGGAAATAGGCGTATGAGTGCTGCAAGCATTGCTACAGAGGTTGAAAGGGTGGGGATCAGCCTGTCAGTGCTCAGACCAAACGTTGCACACTGCATCAAATTGGTCTGCATGGCTGTCATCCTAAAGGGAAGCCTCTTCTAAAGATGATGCCCAAGAAAGCCTGCAAAAACAGTTTGCTGAAGATAAGCAGACTATTGACATGGATTACTGGAACCATCTCCTGTGGTCTGATGAGACCAAGATAAACTTTTTTGGTTCAGATGGTGTCAAGCATGTGTGGCGGCAACAAGGTGAGGAGTACAAAGACAAGTGTGTCTTGCCTACAGTCAAGCATGGTGGTGGGAGTGTCATGGTCTGGGGCTGCATGAGTGCTGCTGGCACTGGGAAGCTACAGTTCATTGAGCGAATCTTGAATGCTAACATGTACTGTGACATACTGAAGCAGAGCATGATCCCTCCCATCCCTTCGGAGACTGGCCGCAGGGCAGTATTCCAACATAACGACCCCAAACGCACCTCCAAGACTGCCTTGCTAAAGAAGCCGAGGGTAAAGGTGATGGACTGGCCAAGCATGTCTCCAGACCTGAACCCTATTGGGCATCTTTGGGGCATCCTCAAACAAAAGGTGGAGGAGCGCAAGGTGCTGGCCACACAAAATATTGACACTTTGGGCCCAATTTGGACATGTTCACTGAGGGGTGTACTCGCTTTTGTTATAACAAAGGGTGAAAATTGCGCTTAGCAGTCACTGAAAAGGTGCTTTAGTGCATAAATATTAAAATTGCAAATTAGAATAAAATGTTGTACACAATAAATATTACTAAATAAACAATGGTGACTCATGTGGTTCAAAAAAAGTCCTTAAAGTGCTCAGTGCAAACTGTGTCTTCAGCAGCAAGATTGGGCTAAATGGGAACCTTCACCAAACACCTCCACCCAGTGGTAAGACAATATACCTCTTACCAGACAACGATGACCCCTTAATTATAGGGGGTCAAAACCGGCATTGATCTCCACATAGGTTCAAAATGTTCCTCAGCGCTGTCTCTGCTTAAAGGATATTGGCCCAGATGCCTTTAAGAAGCTCCGGATCTCCGAGCATCATAATGTAAAAAGAACAAAGGGAAACTCCAATGGTGTAATAACGTCACATACTGGGGTTTAATGAAAGAATTGCACTTACATCAAAGCAGTTGTTAAACGCCTGGAAGTACAATACAGCTGATCGGGTGGATGGGACGCCGCTTGCGCATCTGCGCGCCACCTCACCGGAACTCTACGGTCTCACGTGTCCCGACGCACGTTTCGTCAGCCGCGCTGACGTCATCAGGGGATCATGATCCCGCGGCTGACGAAACGTGCGTCGGGACACGTGAGACCGTAGAGTTCCGGTGAGGTGACGCGCATTTTATTCTAATTTGCAATTTTAATATTTATGCACTAAAGCACCTTTTCAGTGACTGCTAAGCGCAATTTTCACCCTTTGTTATCACCGTTCACGTTTTTACGTTTATTATTGCGGCTCGCAGTGTGGAAGCAATTCCCATATTATTTATTTATAATTATTCTATATATTTACATATATTTATCCATATATTGTGTTGTCAAATATCACTCCATTCGCGCAGGTCTGTTTTGGTTAGCACCATTTGTTTTTGCGTACTCGCTTTTGTTGCCAGCAGTTTAGACATTAATGTCTGTGTGTTGAGTTATTTTGAGGGGACAGCAAATTTACACTGTTATACAAGCTGTGCACTCACTACCTAATACTGTAGCAAAGTGTAATTTCTTCAGTGTTGTCGCATGAAAAGATATAATAAAACATTTACAAATATGTGAGGGGTGTACTTGTTTTTTGTGAGATACTGTACATATACTTAAACATTTAACTTATACTTAACATTTGCATGAGAGATTCAAGGTCCTGATGAAGCGGCATTGTGTATGCAAAACATATCAACCTACACCATACAATCTGGGAGTGTCTCCATGCCATAAATTCTCTGTCTCGAAAAGGGGGACAAGCAGTAGACCATTGGGTTTCATGCATAGAACCTATAGTAGCTGCTTTTATGAATGGTGGGGCTGGGGGGAAAGGGCAGTCATAGTAGAGGACTGTTGATGAATGTCTGTGACAGCTGTGACAGAAGATTACGGCTGGGGTAGGTACCAGAAGAGGAGTATTACCACTGAACTGGAAGACAGAAGCACAAGGGACACATCACATTAAAGGTAAGTCATGTCCCTTGTGCTTATTTTATATATTTTTTTAAGTAAACTTAGGCTTTGTGAAGATAAAATGTATTTGTAGTACAAGGCAATTTTTTCAAATTTTATTTTATTAAGTTATGATCTTTTCCTCTATGGTGGTCTGATGTTTGTAGCTTCTAACCTCTTGCATCTGACCAAAAAAACCTGAAGAGCAGACTGCAGCTTTTGTAGTAATTCTTTCCACTGACAAATGTGGCTTGAGAAAGTTCAGTTTGTTACTCTACGTCTGGCAGAAAAGTCTCTCTCCTTTCAGCTGCTCCAGGCTAGGCTCAAAGCATCCTATGCTTTTATGCTTTCTGCTTTGCTGTTAAAGTGCACAGTGTAGGTGTTGACAGCTCTGCAATGCTTATAGAAGCAGTGGAACATCTGCAGGTTAGTATTCCAATGTACAGGAACTCTGCAGATTAACGCAGGAACAGAATGTGCATTCTGTCTTTGTAAGGATAGGATCATTTTTTACTCTTTTTAATAAGGCTGGAAAAACCAAGCAAGGTAATTAGGAATGGGGAAAGACTGTACTGTCCCTGTTAACAGTCATTTTGCTATGTTTGTCCGGTTCCTGGAAGTTATAGATTGCTTGTAAAACATATGAGTCAATGTCATAATGCATCACTCTCTGTGCCAAACCGATGGGATAGTATCAAAGCCTGTGTGCCATTGGCTGGGCTTCTCCCACTGTCCAACATGCCTCAACATGCCTCCCCATTGGGCACAGTGGGGACACTCCCTCAGCCCAAATGAATCACACACTGGACACATGGAGCAGGCCTAATTAATAAATGCTGCTCCCTGAGAAGCAGGGAGCACCTACATTTAGCCTGATGCTCTGCTGTTAAGCAGACAGAGCCAAAACTACTCTGCCTACCTAGCACCAATTTAGGAGGGTGCTACATAAGTATTTTTATTAGAGGCACTTAAAGTGCTTTGAAATAATAACACAGCAAATATGCTTGAAGAAAAGCCTGTTACCTGTTTTTTTCTGGCGGGGCCTATGTGAACATACTAAAGTTTTCAGTTTTGCATTAATTTTGTGTGAGGTAGTGCCCCAATACCAAATATTCACATACATAGGAAAAATGCAAAAACATATGTAGCACTGCCCCCTTGGGGGTTGCTTGTAATTGTATGTTCTTCTGTGCCGCTTTGACCCTGTGAACCATCCAGCCCTCCTGACATTTTAGGTTCAGACATGGTATGTATACCTTTAAATGACACACTGACACAATGCAGATAGGTTTTAACTCTTTAGCTTTGCTTTACTCAAGAAGAAGGCTTGAAAAGAGTATTAATCAACTAGGCCCTCCACATAGATGTATTTCCTCCATATAATGCCCCCCCCCCCTCTTTGAACCCTACACTTCCCTTCCTGTATACACTGCCCCCTTTAATTCTACACCTCCTTTCCTGTACACACTGTCCCCCCTTTAATGCTACACCCCCTTTAACCTTACACCCCCTTCCTATACACACTACACCCCTTTAAGTCTACATTCCCTTTCCTATACACACTGCCCCCCTTTAAGTCTACACTTCCTTTCCTATACACACTGTCCCCTTTAACCCTACACCCCCTTTCTGTACACACTGCCCCCCTCTCTGGAAGTGACATCCACTTGAGATGAGGAGGTGACAGGAGAAAAATGTGGCACTGGCTATGACTGCGCCCTAGGTGGAAGTGCACCCTAGGCACTAGGCAGCTGCCTAGTTCGCCTAGTGGTAGCACCGGCCCTGAGTACGTGTACCCTTTAAAAGTAATGCGATATCAATGTTCAGAATGCATGGCTCTGCTATTATTTTCACCTGCATTTAGAGCTCAAAGTGATTCCCCAGTGTAGCACAGTGTGAAACAAGCAATGCAAGGTAGCTGATTCTGATTAATAATGGTCCACTAACTGATCCAAGATTAGAGTGTTTGTGTTCAGTGTTTAAGAGAAACTGTAGCAACTGGTAACTGGGCTCTGAGCAGGTGCTCTCTCATCAGTCCTCCTGTCCCTCTTATGAGTTCTGGAAGAACAAGCAACAGCAACTCTCCACTCTGTAGGACTCTGAGATGGTTGCACTCTGCTGTTTCAGTGAGTCCTGCTGACTCCAACTCGATTAGCGATGTTGCAGGGATGTCCATGATGTAGCGATTGACATGTGTCCCGCCTGGTCAGACAGCTGGGTGGCGTGCAATAGGCCGCAGTCTTCTCTCTCTGTGGTGGACTGATGCACACACGATGGATCCTGGGAAGCAAGAAAGCGTGGGCCTGTTCAGCAGATCCCTTTATAGTTTCTCCTACAATTCTCCCCAGGAGTGAATAGCCTGCTGGGAGGTGTAGTTCATAAACAGTTCAGCAGTGTAGTAATATCCTTTGAGAAGACTACAGTTCCCACAATGCTTTTCTTCCAGTCTCAGGATTATGATGCATAAAATCCGAAACCAATACTAGAGGAGCATAGATAGTCTGAGAGAGCAGAGAATAAGTCTGCAGTGTCAGATAATGGTAGTCCGCTCTCGGCTACGAAAAAAATATCACAAACTTCTCCCACCAAAAACACATGGCCTTCAGCAAAAAAGGAACCGTCACTACAAAATATTAATATATATAAAAGTGCAAAATCAAGGGATTACACTAATATATCTCACTGAAACATATATAACATTTAATTGTAATCATATATCACAAACATTTCTCAAAAAACATACATGGCCTTCAGCAAAAAAAGAACCCCTTAACCACTTAAGCCCCGGAAGATTTTACCCCCTTCCTGACCAGGGTTTTTTTTGCGATTTTTTTACTGCGTGACTTTAACGGACAATTGCGCGGTCGTGCGACACTGTTTTTTTCCCACAAACAGAGCTTTCTTTTGGTGGAATTTAATCACCTGTGCGATTTTTTGATCATGCGCTATAAACAAAAAAAGAGCGTCAATTTTGCAAAAATAACAATATTTTTCACTTTTTTTCTATGAAATTCCCCCAAAAAATGTAAAAATCAAAATTTTTTAACATTTTCAGCCAATTTGTTTTATGCTACATATTTTTGGTAAAAAAAATCGCAAAAAGCGTATTTTGATTGGTTTTGAAAGTTATCGCGTTTACTAACAAAGGGAAAGATTTTTGTCATTTTTGGTGTTTTTTTTTAAAACGAGTAATGGCGGCGATCTGCGATTTTTTTTGCCGGACTGCGACATTGCGGCAGACAGATCGGACCCTTGACTGACATTTTTTACACTTTTGGGGTTACCAGTGACATTACTACAGTAATCAGTGCTATACATATGCACTGTTACTGTAAAAATGACACTGGCAGGGAAGGGGTTAACTGTATTGGAGTGGGAGGGGTTAAGTGTGTCCTAGGGGCGTGTTTCTAACTGTGATTGGACATGGCTACTAGTGTAAAAACAGAGATCAACGGTCCTACATAGTAGAACCGTCTGATCTCCATTTTTACACAGGGGAGAATGACAGGCGGCTTGTTTACATTAGCCGCCTGCATTTCTCCCTTCCCGGCGAACGATCGCGAGTGACCGGCGGACATCAGGTCCGCCGGTCACAAGCACTGACTTGTTAGGGAACGAGCCGGGGCGGGCGCGCACCTCAGCAGGCGCGTGCTTGCCCGCTATTGGCTCACAAGCCAGTGACAGGCTAGTGACGTACCGGTACGTCACTTTGCCTGGCCGGGGCTGACCGCCGCAGTATATGTACATGCGGCGGTCGGCAAGTGGTTAATACAAAATATTCATATATATAAATATATAAAAGTGCAAAATAAAAATTAAGGGATTAAACAAATATTTCAGTAAACTTGCTGAAAACAATTGCAAAAATTGCAAGTATACTCTAATGGAAAAGTTAGTATTATGACAAAATCACAAAGACACCTTTCTTGCTTTCATGGAAGTAAAATCATCAATGACATTATCAAAATTAATCTCTTTTGCAGTTGCATACTTAATAGAAAGTATACTGAACTTGCTGAAGCTCCTTTCACAAGATGCAACAGTAACAGAAAGAGTCAAACAAATGTTCAACGCTGTTTCAATATTCGGATAACAAGCAGTAAGTGAATAGTCATGTATTATCTGACACAGATCAAGAGGTGTTGCAGATTTTAAATTTGATGGTATAGACTCCATGAAAAATTTAAAGCTTTCAATCTCAGCAGAACTTTCCAAGGCATCCAGATCTTTATTATACTTAGAAGCCAAGTTAAATGCAGATTTCTGTAGTTCTGTCACAGTCATGGTGACAAGAGCAGGGCAAGAGAGGAACTCAAAGTCCTGGGATGTTTCCATTAGTGTTTGTGACTTTCATGTCAAGTCAGCGATTAGAACATCAAAAACCTGGTTAAAGTTGATTCTAAAATGGTCTTTTTCACTAAGGTTGATCTGAGCATCTTGGGACTCATATAAGGCTCTGGTCTTAGGTATTTTTTGCCTTTTTGGTGGAAATGTTGCAGGAATCTGAAGTTTTTTACATACTTCTGCAGCATAATTGAATAATTCCTGGACATCCATATTATGCATTTCTTGAAAGGTGTGTCTTAACCCATCAATCATATGAGATGCCTATAGTATGGAAATTCCTTTGGCCTGGATAGCTTGGTTTACTTGATCCACCTGACTCAAGATTCTGTTCTACACGAACAGTGTACACAAAAAATGATAATTAACCTGCAGCAGAAGACTTTCAGACATTAATACGGATTCAGGATTTGACGAGTTTTCTATAATGTCCGTAAGAGCTTCAAATATATTGGTGATCTGTGTAAACAAAGCTTTTATTGCACTTGCTCTTGTAGACCATTGAGTATGTATGACCCTTTAGAGTTTTCTTTAAAAGTTTTGTTAAGGTTTCCCAGCGGGATGTGGAACTGGAGAATAATGTAAACATTCTTTGAACAGTTCCGAAAAAGGTATTAACTTCTAGATTCACTGAAGCTGCATGTACCCATGCCAGGTTTGGGCTATGGGCTGCACATGGAACAAATCTTGCATGTTGATTTTCTTGCAGAATTCTTGCCTGCACACCATTGTATTTGCCAGCCGTGTTAGCTGCATTATCATAGCCCTGACCCCTTGCATCCTTAAGGGTAATTCCATCGGTTTTTAATTTGTTAATCATTTCTGAAGCTAGGCCACTTCTAGTTTTCTCTTTCATATCAATACAATTTATAAAGCTCTCTTTTATTGTCACCTTCCCTTTAACAACTGTGACATAGCCTATAAATTGACTCATTTGCTCTTGATTGGAGATATCTGAAGTACAATCAAAAAGCAATAAAAAAAAATTGCTTCTTTTATTCTTAATAAAATGGTAGACAGTGTTGGCTAGTAAATTGACAAATACATTTTTAATTTTTTTGGAGAAGTAACTGACGGTGTGCCTCCGATATGTGTCAATTTTTTCTTTTAATTACATGTTGTAATGACTTATTACTTCTAAAATGTCAAGAAATATACCAAAATGTGGCCTACCAATGACATCTTCGGAACCTCTAAGTGCATGATTGTTTTTGGCACAAAACAATATGCAATCCAAAATACATTTTAAGACATTTCGCCACTTCTCTTTTTCAGTATTAATAACTTCCCCCTGTGCACTTTCCAATCTTTCAAACTTTTTTCTATCTTTTTCTACTTTGAATAGCATTCATGATGTTCTGGTGAGTCTGGTGGTCAGTTAATGCATAGTTGTGCTTACCAAACAAAATTCATGGAAAGCAAAATAGAGAATTTGAGATTTTTTAATAAATCAACCATGCACGATCAATAGTTTTACAACTGGGTACAGTTTTAGTAAACCAAGTGGCATTGAACCTGCGTCCTTCTTGTGGTTTACATTTTCCAAAATCACCATCTTTTCCTTGAACCTGACCATTTTCAACCAGATAACATTTAATCTTGTCTGTTAAAGTTGGCCATGAGGAAGGATCTTTTGGATTAATTGTGATATAACCTTCAGCTTCAAGCGAAATATCCTCTAAAGAGGGCTCACTTGGTGTTGTTTGCTTTTCTGCTGCTTGGGCTTCTGAAACAAATGGCTCGCTTTCACTCTCTTCTTCACAAAACATGTTCTCTAAACTTTTATGAGCCTCACTGGCAGCAATCAACTCTTGATCTAGGTTGTTGACATTGATATTTGTGATTGAAGTATTGTCAATTGCAGAACTTGTGCTAGCAACTTCTTCTGATGTGTTGGTATTCGGAGAAATGTTCCTTGTGCTTTGTTTCAACCATTTCTGCCACTGTTGAGATAACTTCGTGGCTTCCTCTTCCACTAATTTTCTTCATTTTTGGAATTCTGCTCCAGATGGTTTTTTGGACATTCTTTAGAGAACAATAATACCAAGCAAACTCCAGTCAAAGTGGGATGTTCATACAGCAACGGTAAATCAGAGAATGCAGACTAAAATATCCTAATACATGCATTATATGTGCATAAAAATAAAACATATTAAGTAGCTTCAACATTCAAAATATGCAAAGAACGTTAAAGTTGAACTTCACTCACCCAAACAGCATTGATTAGCTTTAATCCTTATGCTGCTAGTATTAGAAAATAGATAGGAAAATATATCATATTTACTTGTTTTACAGTATACTTTTTATTTTTTTTCACATTTTTCAGTGACGGTTTTCTCAGCTAAGCACATTCTCCTGCCTGCATGCTTGACCTAAGAGCGGGAAGTAAATGCTACATGAATCATTTGCCTCTACTCAAGATGGCCATGGCCAGAAATGCTAGGGATGTTTTTCAAAGATATTCCTCACCAAAATAGAGCATAGAGACATAGATGGATGGGGGAGTTTTCTTTGAATATTAAAAATGAAATAAATAGTGTTTTTGGTTTGTTGTGAGAAGCCGTGAAGATCCGCTTTAAGTACAATATGGACTATCCAACTAACCTTAAAAGGGTTGTAAAGGTTCAAACTTTTTATAAAAATAACAAGCATGTTAAACTTACCTGCTCTGTGCAGGGGTTTTACACAGAGCAGTCCTGATCCTTCTCTTCTGGAGGCACCCGCTCCCGCTGTTATCAATCTATCCAATGAGGACAGAGACAGTGGCTGTAGCCGCTGGGCTCATGCCCAATGCTGGAACGATGGGCTCAGGTAAGAAAAAGGGGGGCTCTGGGGGCAGCTACAGCAAAGAAGGTTTTTCACCTTAATGCAGAGAATGCATAAGGGTGAAAAACCATGAGACTTTACAATCCCTTTAAAAAAATATATAAATACACCCTACACTCCCAAGTAGAAACATATTCATCTTACTCCAGCTCTCTAGCAGAAACATAAGCAACTCACTCCAACTAACATTTAAGTAATCCACCAAGTGAAAATGCACAGGAATTTGCCTGCACCATTAAGCACCAGATACAATGCAACTACATCCCACAAAAAGGTGAAAGGGGAACTACCAAAATGTTTTTGTCAAAGCTTTACAAAATACATTATGTTATAAAGGGTTTTCCACTGATAAAAACACTAAGGGCTTGTTTGGACCTGGTGCACTGGAACTGCGCTTGACCGCTCTTTCCAGTGCAGTCCCAGGGCAATAAAAGGCAAAAAGGCCAGTTCATATCACTGCATGGGGGTGGCGTGCAATAATAACCCCTCTCATTGGTGATGGTAGTGTAGCACCCTCCTAGGTAGGTGCTAGAGAGAGAGTATAGTTTTTAAATCCTGTCTGTTTACCAGAGGGATTGCAGGTAAATCTATATTGTTCTCTGTCTACCAGAGAGCAGGATCTGCTAGTGAGGTCTGCTCAATGTGCTCAGGTGCAACTCAGTCTGTCTGCAGAGTGTTTCACACTGGTCCAATTGGGAGGCATATTAGACAGTGGGAGGAAACCGGAAAAATCAGTGCACAGGCGTTTAATACAGCCCTGGTGATTTGGCAAAGGAAAGTGCCTTGGTGCATGCTGGGATACTGTATAAAAGCCAGGAGCACATGTGCTTGGGGTCTTTCATCTGGATAGCGGAGTCCCGGAGGGAAGGGGTGGCTGCCTCCTCCTCTGTAGAGGTGCCATGCAGCCTCAGGTAGTTGACCTGAGGGCCTAAAGAGCTAGAGAGGAACTGAGCCCAGAGGTCCTGTGAAGCTGCTTGAAAGGGGAGACACTGAAGGATTTGATTCTGCAGTACAGTGAGTACAGATCTGTGTCAAGGGGCCTGACCTAAGGGGGACCATCCCTGCAGCTAGAAGAGTCAGTAGATGGGTGTCAGTAAAGAGGATGCTAGTGAGTGTCCTGAAGAGAATGTAGATCATCAAGTCTATTGCTGGAGAAAGAGCAAGGAGACTTAACCCTTTCCATACATGTGGCAATATGGTTTAAGCAGTGTGACTGCTTTAACAAACAATCTGGTGAGGCCAAGTGAGAGTTGTCCTCATCCAATGTGCATAGTTCCAGTTGGAGTATCCCACAATTCCTTTCTCTCATTCAAGTTGCTATTGGCAATGACAGGATATTTACCTAAGAAACACTATGTCTTCTCAAGTAAAGTGTTAGAGTGTTAGTGGAGAAAGTAATGTCTGTTGTACAAGAATCAGTGAAAATGTGCTTCCAAGTCATGGTCACGGCAGTGTTGCTATCGGCAACGACTGGACATTTACCTAGGAAACATTATGTCTTCTTAAGTAAAGTGCTGGCGTGTCGATGAAGAAATGATGTGCTGTATAGTAGGAGAAAATTGTGTCTGCTTTACAGAAACCTGTGCAAGTATGCTTTCAAGTTGTGAACAAGAAAGCAGTGACCCGGGACGTGGGGATAGGCACGTCAGGGTTTGTGCCTGCATATGTGCTGTGGAGGAAACTGTCTGCCGTGCAGTCGGTTACAGCAGGACAATTTCAAACCGCAGTGAGGGAGTTTGGTTGGCTTGTGAATGGGAAAGTGCAACTGAAGCTCAAGTACAGACAGAAGAGGCAGATGTATGTGTATCTGTGGTACGTAACACAATCTGCATTGCAGTACCATTCGTGCAGCCTGGGAAGTGTTGTGGAAGCAGCGAAGGGGTTACTGCACTGCGCGGGAGAGAGCGCGCCAAAGAGATCTGCTTTACAGGAGGAGCCAACGCCAGAGAGTCAGCTAGCCAATCTGAATGGAGGAAGGGAGCTTAGATGTCACTTCCACCATCGGGTGTAGCTGAGGAGCAGACATGTGTGTGGAGGAGCAAGGTGGCGGATGCCAGCGTGAGCCGGAGCACAGGGGCTATCCCACATGTTGGCGGAGAATCTGTGGAGCAAACTGAGTTGCGAAATTCAACCCTGTGGGACACCAGGTTTCGATTAGTGCCCAAAGGAAGTCTGGCCTTGTGCAGCGGAGGGGACACGGAGCATCTAGGACTGGTATGTAGCAGATGCCTGAATATGTCCATGCAGCTGCGAGCATGGGGTCAGTGTGGGCACTGTGGCGACATGTTGTTGCAGATAGAACAGAGTGATTGCCAGCCCAGAAGACTGGATGCGAACTAGAAAGTCGGAACCACCTGTGAATTGCTGACACCTAGAGTGACTATTCCTGTTGGAAGAGGATGGAGAGTGCCGAAAGTACCACTGGGGCCGGGACTAGTGATGCAAATCTGCACTACAATCTGCAAAACCCGGGAGACCCACATCTCAGAGGTGCAGTGCAGGCAAGTTGTGAGGCCCAAGCAGCAGCCGCAAGACGCTTCAATGACAGTCGCAACAACTAAAAGTGGGGGGTGTCATGGCGCTCTTCTAATATCCCAAGGTGATACAAGGAATGTGGGTGGATGGGAGGGGGGGGGTTATGGGGCTGCGTGGGGGGTACAAAGTTTGGTACTGTAGGGAAGCTATAGTCCGCGGCAGCCGGCTGAAGCGTGGAGAAGCCCTGAGAGATGCAAGAAAGGAGAGAGCGGCGCCAGCCTAGTATAGTACAAGTTTATTTAACACTGTTAAAATTGGTGACTCACTGTCCGAGGTTGGGTGAGACCGGTACACAAAGACTGTTAGGGTCATCCATCTTCCTCTTCCAGGATAGTGGTCATAGGAGAAGGTGGTGAGGTTCCAGAGGTATAGCCGAGCCGCTGTGGGGCTGCTAGTTGTCACTGGCCGCTGCGGAGCATGCACAACAGGGCTCCGGCTGCCGACTTCTGATCCCTGATGACATCACTTCCTGGCAGGAGAAAAATTGCAAAGACATCTGTCTAATTGCTCCCCCCCCCCACAGACAGATGTCTTTGCAATTAGTCCGGCAACAGGGTATAAATTCCCTGCCCCACCTGAGACACTCCCATCGCCTGACGAAGGAGCACGGATGCTCTGAACGCGTGCAACCCCTATTTTTCTCCTGCCAGGAAGTGATGTCATCAGGGATCAGAAGTCGGCAGCCAGAGCCCTGTTGTGCATGCTCTGCAGCGGCCAGTGACAACTAGCAGCCCCACAGCGGCTCGGCTATACCTCTGGAACCTCACCACCTTCTCCTATGACCACTATCCTGGAAGAGGAAGATGGATGACCCTAACAGTCTTTGTGTACCGGTCTCACCCAACCTCGGACAGTGAGTCACCAATTTTAACAGTGTTAAATAAACTTGTACTATACTAAGCTGGCGCCGCTCTCTCCTTTCTTGCAACAACTAAAAGTCCAGCTCTTACAGAGACAGAGGGGAATCAATTGGCCCAGAAGTTAAAGGCTTCAAGTTTGTCTAACGAAGGGCAGGCGGGGGCCCTTGATGTAGGGTCCCCCAGTTTTTTCAGCATCTTTTTTGTTGCCTGAAAGAGGGACTTGATGACTGGAGGTCAGAAGTGGAGACTGAGTGGGACTGGGGAACTGAGGAGAGGAGAAGCCCTACAAGTTCCAGTTCGCTCAGTAAAGAAACAGAGGCAGCAGTTTTTTGCATGCAGTGTGCAAGGAACTTGGGGTTCTGTGAGGCTTATGCCACTAGGGTCCCAGTATCTATCCTCCCCTCGCACCTATGCCCAGGTTCGGGCACAGAACAATGCCTACTCCAGTCTGATCAAGAAAGTGGAGACCCTGTACACCCCACCTGGGAGAGGAGACAGGCACAAACTTCCTAGGTTCTCACGCTTTCAACACCTTGTCCAAAAGAAGGTGGCCATGGAGTATGAATATGATTATCCATATGCTCCCAAGAAGATAATGGAGGAAATTGAGAGCTAGAGAGGGGCCTGGTGTAAAGAAGCTGTTTGGGACATCCTATATGTCCCTAAGCCGCATCGGAAACAATTCAAGCCTCAGTTGTGGGACACCTTCCTGTCAATCAAGGCAAATTGGAATCTAGGGCAGTCCATCTACATTGACCGAGTAGCCCAGATGGAAAAGGCCAAGCCTGGGCCCTTAATATTCGAGATCCTGAAGGAAAAACAAGCATACCTCATCCTGACCATTTTCTTGTTCCTGTGGGAAAGTTGAGTTACCAAGGGGGCTAGCTAGCCTGAAGAATGCGATGTATTGACTGAAACAAGTTTCAAAGGGGCTAGTGTGCCTGGAGAGTCCCTTTGTCAATAAAGTTGCTGTTAGGGTTGGAGGCCCTGTTCCCAAATCCCCTTCCCTTCTATCCTAGCAAAAGAAGATGGGGATCAGCGAAACTGCTACAGTTTCTTCACCTGGGAAAAAGAACTTTTGCCTCAAAGAGCTTCTCCTGGTAAAGTCAGGGACTACTACCTGTAGGGGGCAAACCCCCTAGTTCACAGATACATCCTATTAAAGGAACCTTTGTGAAGATCTTCTTGGCCTTGGGCCACTATTGTTGCAAAAAGGAGTGCTGAGAAATGACACTTTGAGAAGATACTTTGTTTAAAGCACACTTTTCAGAGATCCTTTGGGCCAGTGGGCCAGGATAATCAAGTACAGAGAAAGGACACTTTGTGAAGATACTTTGTTTAAAGGACACTTTGCAAAGATCCTTTGGCCCAGTGGGCCGGAGTAATGCTGAAGGAAACTTTGTGCGAGTTACTTCCTTTAGAGAGAAGGTTAGCGACTCATTGCCTCTTCAGAGAGAGGGATACCAGAGTGAAGGATCCCTTGAAGAATTCTTACAGAGTACAAGTAAGGCAAGCTTTGTCCAGGCTCCAGCAAGAATAAATGTGTTGCCTCTGCGTTATAGAAGGAAAGGACACTGTGAACACTGGTCAGGTGGACTCCGCATTTCTTCATCCTAATTTGTGGGTCTGACTAGAATAGGAAAGAGCCAGTGCCCTGGAATCTGAGAGGGGCTGTGCCTATTGCTAGTCAAAAATAGTTCCCAGATGAAATCTGTGATAATGTGTTAGTTAGAGTGGCAGGAATTGTTCTGTTTTGTCAAGTGTGCCCTTAGGGGGCTGGCAGTGTTGGAGACCTCTATGGGAATGTTAGCGCCAGATATTTTGTGGCTGGTCGGGAGTCAGTCGGCTGCTGGTTTTCTAGCATGCATGTCCGATAGAAGGCTTCTGTCAGGCCGGCTGCCATACACACGAGCCGAATGTCGGATGTTTTTATTGAACCGTGTGAATGTCTTCAAACATTGAGCTGTGTGTACTAGGCTTTAGGCTTCAAGGGTTAATAAGGGGTTAAATAGAAACACATTTCCTCAATCCCCACCATGAATTGATTCCCTCCTTCCACTGGGATATTTGTGCTGTGGCACTAGAAGCAGAAACCCCTAAAAGACATGTGAAGGACCACATGAAAATTGAGTTTTTTTTCGAAAAATATCTTTCTTTGGAAATTATACTATTTTTGTAAAGGTCAGCATGCTGTTAAACTTTAACTTAAACAGCACTGCTCACCATATGCTCTATCTATATCATGCTTAATCTGTACCAAGGAATTACCATTTCTTGTATACTTATAGTTTTATTGATAATTCAAATTTCAATAAACAAAATTGATACTTTTATTTCTGTTTGATAAGGTGTAAAACATTGTGTAAAAAAAAAATGAGAAAAAATTAAATCCATTATGATTCAATGTCTGTTTAATAGACGATAACCCTTAAAACCTGAAAACTTTGATTTAATTATGGGCACGGTGTGTGCACTACTATCTGCAACTGTCAAATCTAGTATGACCACTAGGTGGCGAATGTTATACAGGGATACTCATTCAGTTGAGTAATGTATGGATAATGAATGCTAAATCTAAAGGAAAGTATGCAAAAAAAAAGTTTCTCTGGAGCAGGTTTACAAATTTCATGCTAAAGAGTGCTGTTCGCATTGACCTAGACTTCAGCAACAGTACAAAAATTTAAGAATTGACATTTGTTAATATGATGAAAAACACTTGCATGAGCAGAGCAAAGCTACGACTACATATTGACATTTAAAGAGGAAGTAAACCCTAAAAAAAAAAAAAAAAAGAGAAAAAAAAAACCTCTAAAGACAAAGGCATAATGAGCTAGTATGCATCGCATACTAGCTCATTATGAAATACTTACCTTAAAATGAAGCTCTCGCAGTGCCGCCCGCTTAGCGGCAGGGCGACCTACATGTCTGGCCGCCCTGCTTCCTTGTTCGTGTCCTCCGGCCATCTGATTGGCCGGAGGCGTGATTACATCACTCCCGCGCATGATGACGTCATCGGCTGCATGCACTGTAAATATCTCCTAAACGGTGCATGTTTAGGAGATATTTATAGCACCTATAGGTAAGCCTTAATATAGGCTTACCTATAGGTAGATGTAAAAAAAGTGGGTTTACAACCACTTTAACCTCCCTGGCGGTATGATTATTTCAGATTTTAGGTGCAGAAAGCGGTACCATTATTTTGCATGTAATTCTTAAGGACGAGCAGCCCAAACCAACTATTTACATATGATGTTTTTTTTTTACTGTGCGTTCTTCTTTATAATATCTCGGGTATGATAAAGTTTGAAACACAAAATCATAAATTATAATATAATAAATAACTATAAATAATAACAAATAATAATATAATAATAATAATACTTTTATTCAATAAATAGTAGTAAATAACATAATCAAAAACACTGACATTTTTTTTTTGGCCAAACAAGGATGCAATATTAGTAGTCATATTGCTTCAGTAAACGTCCTGGGTATGGAAAATTTTAAAACATGGTACAGCACAAAGTCCGAAGTCACAATCAGGACAATAGAACCAGGTTTCTTTTCGGATTTTCCTTCCAGTGTCATCACGTTCAGAGCAGCAAACCACACACATCCTTGTGGGTGCAGACTTATTTTCCGTTGGTGGAATGTGGTCCATAAAGTGACGACCAGTCAGGCGTTCTGGGTTCACAATGCCAGAAGCACGACGTCCGGATCTATTTACAGTCGTTGGTGTTTGGTGCTTGAGAAATATAAGTTCGGCAATTTTCCAAACAAAGTCCGCATGAACCACAGGCTTGTCACTCTTTTTTTTTTGCAGAATGAATGCGTTCCACAAACATTGTTCAAGAAGATGCCTGAAGATTTTTTTGTAATATTTTTTTTATTGTTTTCTCATTGCCGGATAAAATGTCATGGCCTGGTCAGCTCTGTCCACACCTCCCATGATATTATTGTAATCCATCACCAGTTGTGGTTTGAATACGTCTTTTCCACCTTTTGTGTGTACCATGACAGTAGAGGTGTTGTGAATTGTACTCATTAGGCACACATCTTTTTTGTCGCGCCATCTCAGTGCCATAATTTTGCCTTTTTGCCAGGCAACTATTTCGCCTGCCTTGAGCTTTTTATTGCCAAAGGTTGGCGGCATGTCATGCTGGTTAGCCCTAACGGTCCCATATGCATCCGTCTTGTTGTGTAGAAGATACTCATAGAGTCCTGGAGAAGTGTAAAAATTGTCTGTGGTTACACAGTACCCCTGATTCAGCAATGGCTCAATGAAAGTAAGAACCAAAGCGGTTGCCATTCCATAACTACTGAATCGTTTGTTGAATTTGGTTCCTTTCCCGGTGTATAGGACCGAATTCCATATGTAACCAGTGCTGGATTCATATAGCATGAATGATTTTATGCCAAATCATGCTCTCTTTGACACTATATACTATATCCAGCTGAGTCTTCCTTTGTAGGCCATTAGACTTTCGTCCATACAAATTTCTCTATCTGGTATATAGGTCTGCTGGAAATTTTTCAGAATAATTTAATAAACCTCCCAAATCTTTTTGAGTTTTGGAGCTGGATGAGAAGTTTCATCAAATTCTTCATTATTTGCAAAGTGCAAATATTTCATTATAAAATTTGTATTCTGACATGACCGTGGCAGAAAAAGGAGTGGCTAGTAATTTGCTGGTTGTCCAATACCACTTCTGCAGGGGTTTCCCCACCACTCCCTGCAGAATAATTAGGCCCAGAAACTTCCAGATGTCCTCTTTGGTCACTGGTTCCCACATTCTGCTCCTTGAAAACCTCTGATGCGCAGCAGCTTGTTCCCCCTGGTACCGATTTGTTTCCGTAACAATTTTTTCAATAACCTCATCGTTCAAAAAGAGTTGGAGGCATGCCAAGGGGTTGTCATCCTCGACATCCACTTTGATACCAGGTGCTCCAGTAAACGGGAATCTTGGGGGCGCTACGTGCTCCATACCGCAGTCAATCGAGCACCAAGTCCGCATATCGCTGGCACAGTCGCAGGATCATTGCTGAAATCGCTTTCTGTGTCCGATGACGAACTTCCCCACAAATCACTATCACTTCATTCTGCAAGCGATTCTGTATCAATGTCACTGTTTTCCAGCAGGTCATATACCGCTTTTGAGGTGGCGAGGCGCTTTTTTGATGCCATGGTCGTTCTGCAGTTTCCAGACACAAAGTACAGTACAACTGCAGGCAAGGGCACTGGAGAAAGAACTGGGGGCATACGAAGGTCAATTTATTTTATTTAGTAATGCAATCCAATAGGATTACAATATATCAATGTGTTTGTGTTTTTTAATTTTTTAATTTGCCGCCGGTTCCACCACCCTGCGCGAAGCCAGGGCACACAGCATCAGGCAGAAG
This sequence comes from Pelophylax lessonae, assembly GCF_965119305.1. NCBI lineage: Eukaryota > Metazoa > Chordata > Amphibia > Anura > Ranidae > Pelophylax > Pelophylax lessonae. Next base: position 127,056,539 of record NC_138771.1, read on the forward strand.
ATCCGGCCGCCATACACTGCCGGAATCGATCGCGGGATCCCAGGGACAAGGTAAGTAACCTCTTCCAGGATCCAGCAAACCTCCCTGGCGGTACCCCGAGTGTGACTCCGGGTTACCACTAATGGTACTGAAATTCCACCCCGAGCCACACTCGGGAATACCGCCAGGGAGGTTAAACAGGACCAGTCCTGTGCAAGATTAACTGTAAATGTTTGTTTTTTGCAGTCCAATGGCTTTGTTTTTCTTTTTTTTTTTTATGAACCACTTTGACATATCTGAGCTAGGGCAGTCTCTGGTGTTTGTTTGCTAAATGCAAATTGACTGTAGACTTTGCAAATAAAGTTGTACTTTGCAGCAGAATTTTCTCCAGAGCTTGGTGAACCATGTGCACGCAAAAATGCTATTTCTTTTTTTCTTTGCGCATGATTGGGTTTTCTTTGCAAAGCAAACTTTCACTATTTTCACTAAGCTCTGGGGAAAAAGCCCTTGCAAAGTGCAATTTCCTTTGTAAAGTGAACATCCTATTTGCCTTTAGTAAATCAACTCCACTGCTTCTAATGATTGTAGATGTGTGATTTCCCTGTCATCCCCATTTAGTGAAGCTTTGTACCTTTTTTTTAGTTTTTTTTCAGTGCAGTGCTTTGTGTTGGCAGTGTGACTCATCCTTTGTATGCTGCAGAATTTAGAATGTTTCGGCTTCCTTATTGTCATTTTATGCAAATACTGGAGTTCTGTCGGTGACATAAGGTGCTGTCATAGTAGCAGCATATTTCACATGCGGCATTGTTGGTGGCTTACCATGATTTCCATGCACTCTCCTATGTTTCTGGCTACATTCCTGCGAGCCTCCTGCATTTGGTTTATTTAGGCCCCATGCACACGAGCATTAAAATTCATTTTAACAGTAAAATCATTCTGTATATGCAATAAAACATGCTTGTTATACTCACTGTGGAACCTAAGGGTAACAAGGGGAATGTTTGGGACTTTAAAGGTGCAAAATAGATTTACATTAAATCCAAAAATTGAGAAAAAATCATTGTTTATATAAAAGACATAACATTTTATTTAGTGAAAGTACAAACATTTAAAAAACAGATAAAAAGAAGGGAAAAGAAAAACACTTGACGGTGTCAGCTCAACATGTTTCGCCATGAAACCATGGCTTCTTCAGGAGACTTACGGACATCTTTTACAAGGGATATTCTCAACAAGTTAGGTTGTGCCTTCTGTGAACAGAGGACTGCAGGTGTAAAGCTTCTCAGATAAGGCAATCAAAGAGACCTCCCACCACGCATGTGGTAAATCATAGAGGAGGGAAAGCCAAGCTGGGGTACAAAAACCCTTGGATGGAATGTTTTGATGCAAAATAGCGTATGATGCTATATAAAAGGGTTTGAAGGCATTCAAGCGACTTCCTTCCACATCCCAGAGATTTATTAAATGAATTGTGGGAAAATTGCAGAAAATATATAAATATTTTGTTCCCAAGCTTTAAAATGACTGGCTTAACATGCAAATGGAAGTCCTCTCAGCGAAAAAATTGTTCCGAGAAGGATCTCCACACACATCCAGCTGCATAAAGTGCTTCCTCCTTTCATCGCACAGTCAGACTTTTTTTAAATGTTTGTACTTTGACTAAATAAAATGTTATGCCTTTTATATAAACAATGATTTTTTCTCCATTTTTGGATTTAATGTAAATCTATTTTGCACCTTTAATGTCCCAATCATTCCCCTTGTTACTCTATATCTATTTTAAAGGGATGTGGTGCATTGTATTTGCTCTCCGGCAAAAGAAAAATTAAAACCTGTGGAACCTAAGGGGTTGATCCTTTGCAATGCGTAAAAAGGCTGTTTGTGTCAGGGTTCTCAGCAGCAGCTAGGGAGACCAGACACATGTAGCTACACATCAAACGGAGACCAAACCATAAAAATGACCTTAAAGTGAGATTTATTACAGTGAACCACATAAACAAGCATACACAGCTACAGTGAACATGGAAAATGCCAGCAAACAAACCCAACCCCAAAGACCAAAATAACTAAAGAACCTAAGAACTGACAATCTACAAAAAAATACAATATACTGGACACGGGGAACAGGGAAGCAAGGAAGAGGGCAAACAAGACTGGATACAAGGCAGAGAGCAAGAGCAAGGCAAAGAGGTACAGGATAAATCAGGGTATGAATCAGGATCACAGACACAAGGTACTGGCAGCAAGAAGGCAATCAAAATAGTGACGCGCCTGGGAAAGGGAGGAGCAGCCTTAAATAGCCACCTGGCAGCTGAACCCAGGTGTAAGTGAACATAGAAGCCTGCTGGCTTCTGGGAGACACCTGCTGGTGGACACTGGAACTGCAGCATTCTGCCCAGGGCAAAACAGTGCCACCAGCAGGTGAACTTAATCCTAACAGTTTGATCCTGTCTTCTCTAATCCTCCCCTTTTTCCACTGTCCCCAATCCATCTCCCGATAAGACAGAGCCTTTGGAGTCACTCTGCACATGCTCAGTTTGGTGTGTATAGCTAGAGACTGAGTTTTTCTTTTTTTTTTTTCTTGGGAGGATGCATGTGATCAGCACAGGGCCAAATTAGCATCGTCCAAACAGAGGGCCAGGAGTCCTGCAGCCATAATAAGACAGTCAGAGTAGAATGAAAACTCCTCCTACAAGCTTTACCTAGACACTGATAGAAGTCACAAGACTGCTATATACTGCTGATGAGAAAAGGTATTTTGCACTTTATATTTACTAAAATAATTGCATTTCCATGTTGTGTGTACTGTGGGAGACCAGATATAGTTAATGCAGGGCCTTGTGTCTGGTAACACTTTAAAGGTAGAGTGGGAAAGAGTTAAAATTCTGTAAGTAATAAAAAAAAATTGTCACAAGTTCTAACCCTTCCCCACTCTACTAAAAAAATGTTTTTTTTTTCTATGTCCATATTGGAGGTATTTTATGCAGAGCGCTGGACTGCTTTTTGTCTTGAGGCTGTATTGATGGCACATAGAGACTCTTTTAGTCCCAGGGACCCTGTGGTATTGTGGAAATAAATTGGCACCACTCCACTTGTATGAGTCCAGAATAGGCTTTATTTGTGTTCAGTGAAAAGTGCCAACTCGTTTTGGAGGCTACAATGATCTCCCGTCATCAGGACTGGATTAATAGAAGATTCAATTCTGGACTGGGCTGGGAGATCAGTGAAATAGATTTTGAAGACTGTGTGTTTCGACTGTTCAAGTTCAAGTTCGATTGCCTTTATCTTCCATTTTTCTGCACAGGATTGCTGTTTCAATTGTTTTTATTGTGTGTTTTCTGAAAATAAAGGAGGAACAATACAAAGCAGAGTTGTGAACAATCCCTGCAAAGCTCTGCACATACAGCAAATTAGATTAAAAAAAAGGGGGGGGGGGACAAAATCAAATGAAAAAAGCCATCTATGAGGTCCTATAAATCACTTCAAATAGAGAGATCCATCGTGTGATGAATAGTAGCATTATGTAAACCAGGAACTCATTATAATTACAAAAAAAAAACATCACAAAGATAACTTCATGGGCCACCAAATGGTATACAGAAGGATCTTGAGGTCCAAAACAACAAGACTTTGGAACCTCTATAAAGCACAACTCCCAAATAATTGAGATAGGAGCGAGGGACACCTATTAGCAAAAGTATAAAAAACAAAAAAGAGAGCGGCGCTCACGGGTCTTGAAGGGTAAACGCACAATGACGGTTTTAATCAACGTTTAGACGAGGCACAAGGCTTCCATCCTGAGGAAGACAAGCTTGTGCCTCGTCAAATCGTTAATTAAAACTGCCATTGTGCGTTTGCCTTTCAAGACCCATGAGTGCCACTCTCTATTTTGGTTTATATAGGCTGCAGCCTCTGCTGTGCACCCGGCCCATTTTTTTATCCTTGGTTTGTGTGCGGTGGCTGCCATTTGATATTAGCAAAAGTATGTAGGCATAGGACACACCCCCTGCCACACCCTCTTAAAGGAGAATTATCCAAAGAAAAATGATTAGTTAACCACTTCCGCACTGCTCACTAGAGCTGTACTGCAGAAAAGTGGCTCGATAACGTCTGGCGACGTAGTACTACGTCACCAGACATTCCCCTCTCTCGGCGGCGCGCGCCCGCTGTATTCAGTCACAGCGGGAGTCGGGCCAGGGGAGGAGCGGCGGCAATCGCCGCTGCTCTTCCCAGATCATCGGGGAATCGAGTGTGGAGATCCGCCTGTTTGTATAAACACAAGCGGGCGGATCTCCTAAGTGACAGACAGGGTCAGATTGCAGGGTTCAGCATAGCTGAACCTGCGATCTGTCCTTGTGTCACTCAGTCACCTCCCCCCACACACGTCAGTAAGCACCAGGCATACATTAACCCTTTGATCACCAATAAAAATTAACCCCTTCCCTGCCAGTGTCATTTTTACAGTAACAGTGCATATTTATAGTACTAATTACTGTAGTAATGTCACTGGTACCCCCAAAAGTGTCAGGGGTCCGATCTGTCTGCCGCAATGTCGCAGTCCCGCAAAAAAATCACAGATCGCCGCCATTACTCGTTAAAAAAAAAAACACCAAAAATGACATAAATCTTTCCCTTAGTTAGTAAACACGATAACTTTTGCGCAAACCAATCAAAATACGCTTATTGCGATTTTTTTTACCAAACATAGGTAGCAGAAAACAAATTGGCCAAAAATTTAAAAAAATTTTGATTTTTACATTTTTTTGGGGGGAATTTCATATAAAAAAATGTGAAAAATACTGTATTGTTATTTTTTTCAAAATTTACGCTATTTTTTTGTTTATAGCGCAAAAAGTAAAAATCGCACAGGTGATCAAATACCACCAAAAGAAATCTCTGTTTGTGGTAAAAAAAAGGACGTAAATTTCGTTTGGGTACGGCATCGCACAACCGCGCAATTGTCAGTTAAAGTCGCACAGTGCCGAATCGCAAAAAGTGGCCCAGACGTAAGACAGCAAAATCCTCTGGTGGTAAAGTGGTTAAACCCACAAGCGCTTATTCTTACCACTACTATTCCTTTTTTTGGAAATTTTAAAATGCAGAAATTTAGAAATTGGATGAAAGGTTTAGCACTGGGGAACTCTTTTTGAAAGATAAAAAGTGCATTTTATATACTATATAGATCGACCAAAATGAGGGACACATGAGGAGGAAAGAGGGACAGAGGGACTTTGTTCCAAATCAGAGACAGTCCCTCGAAATCAGAGACAGTTGGGAGCTATAATAAAGTGGTCTGCAGATGGCAGAACAAGTATCTTGTAGCATAGGATTTTAGAAACCCACGCCAATTGTAAACAACATTGAGTGATTTAAGGGGGGCCTACTCCCCATTGCTATTAACATAAGTAACATGGGTGAGGGAAGGTATAATAGGTGAGGAGGGAACAGTAACATGGCTGGCGAGAAAGAAAAGAAGAAGAAATTAAGGAAGAGAGAAAAAAAGAGGATGAAACTGCATGGGATTCTTCATCCGCCCATTCTGCACATGATTTCTAGCAGGAGACAAGGAAAATAAAGTAACTTTGTAGTACCTACTGTAAGGCTTAATATGCTTTAATATGCTTATGTAATTCAATGTGTTTTTGTAGCATCAGCAGATCTCCATAACCTTTCATTTTTTGAGGGAGCTTAATTTCTAAGTTATTTGTAAATAAATGAAAAGTCATTCAAATGCCTCAAAAGAAAGTGGATTAAAGTTGCATTGTAAAAAAGCTGTGAATTTGTTTCATTGCATTTTCTAGAAATCCCAGTTCTACGCAAATGACAACAATGGATTACATGAAGTTCAGAGTGAAGAAACATTTCTGACCATTATTTCATCAAAATACAAATGTTCGGAGGACAGCAAAGAAAATCAAAGTATAGGAATTTTATTGTACAGTCAATTTGTGTAATGGAAAGAAAAAAAAACATTTAATAAGTTTGTTTTTTGTTCCCCAGGGATAAGGTAGGGGTTGATGATTGGACTGGCACAGCAGCTTGTTTAATATTTATGTTTTGTCTCCTTAGTATGTCCCCTTGTTTCCCCCTCCTGTTTTGCACTAGTAGTGCAGCCCTTAGTTGCACACTCACAGCCATACGTTTTCCAGTTACTTCAGTTACTTTTGTTTTGTCCTCATTTAGTAAGAGGTATTTTAGAGAGTCACAAGGCTTGCAATCCAAAATGCTTTATCACCTGCAAAAATGTCCCAAAAAAAATTATCTATCGTGTGCAAGCCTGGCATAAACAACATTAGACCAAACCCTCCCCTCTGTTCTTGCTTCTACCCTTGTTTGGACTGGAAATCAGAGTGTTATTATGACTTTTGGGACAACGACTAACATTGTGTCTTTCTTTTTCCTTTAGTAATATTATGTGGTGCTAGGCGCCTGGGTGGATACCAAATTAAAACATAAAAGTGCTGCGCTAAATCAGTGAACAAATGTATGAACAAATATAAATATAAATTCATATAACCAATGTATAAAAGTTCATTAGCGAGTCCAAAGAGTATGCAGAAATGAAGTAGTGCTTCAAATTCATTAGTGAAGAAAAGTTGTGTAAAATCCCCACACCAAGAGTAGAAAGTGGATGTGCTCACCGGAGGGTATGGACCCAGAATACCTTATAGAATGTGGGCCATACAAGCTGGTAGATGGTATAATTCCCAAGCGGTGGCTGGAATCCTCGATGTTAAGAAGAGGTGGCCAGAGTGTCTCATGTAGGAACTTGCAGGTCTCTCACAGTGATACATGGAGGAACAAGCCAGACAAAGCCGACATAGTGTAAAACTGCTAAAACTTTTATTTTGCATAAAAAGTCAAAGACACACTTACAAGTATCCAATGCAAATGAGCAGGGGAAATATACAGAGATTGATGGCATTCACGACAATTCTAACGCGTTTCCTCTAATAAGACATCATCATAGGAAGCTGCCATAATGAACGACTACCTCCAGTGCTTTATATATATATGAGTATACCCTTAATTAAGTGGACATTCAATTCAGCTGTAGGTGCAAACCACCACCCCCTCCAAGATGGCACTGGCGTGCACCTCAAGCCTCACTTTAAATTATGGAGAACTTTAACCACAACAATAGGATATTAATACTCATATAATCAGAAAATCACCTCCTGAAAGTTCAAATATTCATCTAGATCAGACACAGTATTAATACTAGTCCCTGTTTTTAGATAAACTACACCGGTTTATTCTATGAGGCCCTGGCATTTAACCAAGCCTCGTTTCTAAACCAGAAGTCACGGGCGGGAGTGACATCACTTCCGGGAGCGGATGTAAATACAGCTTCCCCGGAAGTGCCCGCCTTTACAGATCTGGAAGTTCTAATGGGGATAGGCCACACTACGTTCACCAGGGAAACAACCAAACATATCCACTGGAGCTGTGTGGTAATGAGCCTGAAGTGCCCGCCTCACAAACCCGGAAGTGCGGACGGAGATAGATCACACTACGATCACCAGGGAAACAAATAAACACATCCCGTGGAGGTATATAATAGTGGGCTTATACAAAAATGTCAATCATTAAAAAAAATTGAATCCACTCCTAAACTTTAAAATTGAAAAAAATACGAGAGAAAAAAACGACACTTTAGGAGTTCCATAATAATAATAAAATAGGACACATAATGTCCTATATACAGTTACAAGTACACAAAGCGGTGACCTATAAATGTGAACAATGTAGGATGGTATCATCTTCCATTTAACTGAAGCCACAAATTGTTGAGGTACACATCAAGTGTACCCCAAAAAAATACAGATTAAAATGAAAAATCACCTCAAATTAAGAGATCAGTGGGATAAAGGCCATTTGTACCTAAACGGATGTGACTAGAAAGGGGATAATTATGGGACAAATAGGGACATCAACGCCTCCACATCTCAAGAGGTATTAATGAAGGCTTTGATATCCCATTCAACGTTCAGCCCGTGGGGCACATAGGATTTCAGGGTGTAAATCCAATAGATCTCAAGGCCTGAGACCCCTCGGATTTTTGAGGCACCTCTCCATGGAGCAATGAATCGATCAATGATCTGGAAGCTAGTACCCCTAGGATCCTGATTATGACATAAACGGTAGTGTTTGGGGACGTTATGATTAGTTTTACCATTAATAATGTTAGTAATATGCTCGTTCACACGAACAGTAAATGTTCTGATAGTTCGCCCAACATATTGTTTATTGGAAGGACAAGTTATTAAATAAACAATATGTGTTGTTACGCAAGTGAAAAATAATTTAATTGGGAAGACAGAATTGGTGATAGTGGACTGAAAAGATACAGCATTCCCACGAATGCAATTCCACTTGCAAATTGCATTTTCTGCATGGAAAATACCCTACCAGGTTATGAAAAAAAGTAGGTTTTTTGGGGGGTCAATGAAGTTTGGAGCTAGCCGACCTTTAAGAGATGGAGACCCCCTAAAGGTGACCAACGTCCAGTCTGTTAAAACAGGGATGCGGTAGTTTTTTAGTATGTCCAAATGTTTAACCAAAATATTTTTTATTTGTCGGTGTTGTGTGGAGAATTCCGTAAAGAAAGACCATTTGGCAAAGTTAGAATTATCACTATTTCCTGGACGGTCAGACAATAGCATTGTCCTATCAATATGTGATACTCTATTGATCTCTGCCTCCGACTCGCTGGACTTGTATCCCTTAACTATTAATCTATCCTTGAGAACTTTGGTTTGTTCGAGATAGTCAGAGTCAAGGGTACAGTTCCGTCTCAACCTGGTGAATTGACTCTTAGAGATGGAGTTCAGCCAAGATCTATGATGGCAACTGTCTATAGGTAAGTAAGAATTTTGATCGGTAGCCTTAAAAAAGGTCCTGGGTGGATACACTCTGTCTAATACTATACATGAGTGCAGTATTCTTATATCCAATTGCTTACTCTGTTTTTTTCTTCCTTGTTAACCACTTGCCGACCACTCCATAGCAGATTTATTGCTACAGGGCAGTCTGCGCTGTGCGGAGTCACGTATACCTTTATGATTCTGCACTTCCAGGTAGGGGGACGCGTGATTTGCCACAGCAGACGACGATCAGTGGGTGCCGGTCCATGGATGTCTGCCGGCACTAACTGATCGTCCTGGAGAAAGGCTGGATGGAGCTCTAAATATGTAAACAATGCAGAACTCCGTCCTGACAGAGGGGAAGTGATGGACTTTCTTTCCCTGCAAAGGAAAGAATAAAATCCATCACATCACTAAGTAAAAACAGCACACATAGTACACACAAACACTGGTTAGGCACCCATTTAACCCTTTGATTGCCCTAGATGTTTAACCCCTTCCCAGCCAGTGGCATTTGTACAGTGACAGAGCATATTTCTAGCACTGATCACTGTATTAGTGTCACTGGTTCCCACAAAGTGTCAAAAGCATCAGTTAGTGTCCGATTGTCCCCTGCAATATCTCAGTCCCGCTATCAGTCACTAATCGCTGCCATTACTAGTTTATAAAAAAAAATTCCAGTATAAATCCTATAGTTTGTAGATGCTAGAACATTTGTGAACATTTTCAAAAACCAATTAATATATGCTTTTTGGGATTTTTAACCAAAAATATGTATACACATATGTGTATATACATATTATATACATTGTATATAACATATACAATATGTATATACATATATGCAATATGTATATACATATTGGCCTAATGTTATGAAAAAAATAGATTTTTGACATTTTTTTTTCCATCCATCTTCCCATCAGCTCTGACCAGGTTCCCTGTCCCTGCTGGAAAAAGAATCCCCACAACATGATTCAGCTACCACCATGGTGTGTTCAGGGTGATGATGTGTAGTGTTAGTTTTCCGCCATACATTGCTTTTTGCATTTTCACAGCGTTTTGCATTTAGGTAAAAATTTTTAATTTTCATCTGACCAGAGCACCTTCTCCCACGTGTTTGCTTTGTCCCCCACATGGCTTCTCGCAAATTGCAAACGGGACTTCTTTCTTTCAACAATGGCTTTCTTCTTGCCACTCTTCCATAAAGGCCAGATTTGTGGAGTGCACGACTAATAGTTCTATGGACAGATTCTCCCACCTGAACTGTGGATCTCTGCAGCTCCTCCAGAGTTACCATGAGCCTCTTGGCTGCTTCTCTGATTTTTACTCTCCTTGCCCGACCTGTAAGTTTAGGTGGACAGTCATGTCTTGGTAGGTTTGCAGTTATGCCATACTCTTTCCATTTTCTGAAGATGGGTTGAACAGGGCTCAGTGAGATGTTCAAAGTTAGGGTTTTTAGAGTAAAGGGGGCTGAATACCAATGCACGCCACACTTTTAAGATATTTATTTGTAAAAACATTTGAAAACCATTTATCATTTACCTTCCATTTCACAATTATGTGCCACTTTGTGTTGGTCTATCATATAAAATCCTAATAAAAGACATTTACGCTTTTGGTTGTAACATGACAAAAAGTGGACAATTTCAAGGGGTATGAATACTTTTTTAAGGCACTGTACAGTTTTTTTTTTTTTTAATAGTTCTGACAATAATAAAGAAATTAAGTACAAACCATTTTTTATTGCTTTTAACTTAGAAGTAGTAAAAAACCTTGCTGGTTGGGTTTTATGTATAATAGGTGTTGGATGCTGTCCCTCTGGTCTCTGTTTCTCGAATACTATATACTAGTAATTGTTTTTTTACAACTAAACTACATTTTTTTCACACTCCTACACTCAGCTGTTCTCTCACGTTATCCATCTATCTCTACTACTAAATAGAGTGAGAAACATTTACCATTTACAAGTGTGGATTACTTTCTGTATGTTTAAGAAAAATAAATGCAGGAAAATACAACAGTTGGATTTTTTTTCTGAAGGTGTAATCTTAATCTGGTCGGCAGCTGCCGTATTTATCATACTGGTGAGATAACATTGTAGATCAGGGAAATAGAGGAATTATTTGCTTTATAAACAGGATTTAGATTGTTGGTACAGAAAGTAATTTCCTCTTGCTTTCGTGATATATATTTTGGCATTTTAATTTTTCATTTGTTTGTAAATGTAGTTTTAGAAAGCATGAAAGCAGAACTATGGCAAAAAGAAAAAGAAAAAATACTTTAACACAGCAGTCTCTCTCCATGGCTTATTTATTTTAGTATTTTTTAAATAATCCATTAATTCTGCCAGTAGATCTATTATTTTTCACCTTCCTTTTAAAAAAAATCCAAAAAATGGTCCCCTGTAGGATAATATCATAATGTGCTAGTGTGCATTGCATACTAGCACATTATGAAAGGCTTAAAATGACCACATTGGATGAGTGCTAAGGCCCCGTTCACACTGGGGCGATCCGACTTCCCGGGGCAACCTCCAAGGTTGCGGTGCGAGCAGCGCGCCGCGACCTCGGAGTGGCCGGCACGGACTTCATAACATTGAAGTCTATGACGGTCGCTCCGGGTCACCCCAAAGAAGCTCCGGACCCTTTTTCTAAGTCGGAGCGACTTGTGTCGCTCCTATTAGAACGGGTCCGCAGCTTCTCTAGGAAAGGCGACCTACGGCGACCTGTGAGGCGACCAGGTCGCCTCACAGGTCGCCCCAGTGTGAACGGGGACTAAGTGTCAATATATCCCCTACACTTCAGAAAACTAGTGGAATAAACAAAATATTATATAAAAAAAATAGCAAAAGAACATGTGTTTAATTTCGAATAGAATAACACACAAATTCTCATATTCAAAAACACAAATGTCCATAAATCAGTAAATATATAAAAATGCCCCTCACCAACTAAGCTTTAGTTAGTATCAATCGTGCTCCGCACAGTTCATGCAGAAAAAAAAATGTGCTTTCCAAATAGTGCTCTTCCGTGATGGCTACACCAGTTCCCTTAAAGACCAAAACTCACCAGATCCATTGACCCATAAATTAGGTGGGTCCAAATGCGCTTTGGATATTTCCTAAATGAAGATGGCCAGCTCCCTTATGGTCCTCTTCTCTGTCTTTTCAGCTCAGGAATACAAGACCAAACACAAGATCATCATCCAACCAGTTTTTTATATTAACAATATATCAAGAATAAAAAATTCCCACTCACATGCAACAGTGCCTTGGCCGACACTTAGCAGATTACAGCAGTGTATTTAAGTTAGAATTCACAGCCTGACACTCGTTCAATATGGCGGAGCGGCGTGCGTTCCACTTTCTCGGAAACTACGTCACCGGACATGATGTCAGCTGTTACAAGACCCTGCCTTAACTCCATTCTGGCTGCTGTGTCTGAGCCAATGAGGAGGGAGAAAGTCAAGAGAGCCTCTGCTCTTGTGCACATCGCTGGATCAAGATCGGTCTTAGGCAAGCATAAAGGGGGCTGCATGCAAAAATGTTAAGAGAATGCATTAAGGTAAAAAAAAAAAAAGCTTTCTGCCTTTAGAACCACTTTAACCACTTGCCGACCGCTCACGTTGCGGGTACTGCGACAAAGGGGCTCGTTATCTTCCAGCGACGTAGACCTACGTCGCTGGATCCCGCCCCCTCTCGGCGGCGCGCGCGCGCTGCCGGAGGCTCGCTCCCGCTGTATTCAGACACAGCGGGAGTCGGGCCAGGGGAGGAGAGGTGGTGATCACCCCCGCTCTTCCCCGATCGTCGGGGATCGAGTGAGGAAATGCGCCCACTTGTGTAAACAAAGCGAGCGGATCTCCTATGTGACAGGCAGGGACAGATTACAGGATTCAGTATAGCTGAACCTGCGATCTGTGTCTGTGTCACACAATCCCCTCCCCCCACACACGTCAGTAAGCATACATTTAACCCCTTGATCACCAATAAAGTTAACCCCTTCCCTGCCAGTGTCATTATTACCGTAACAGTGCATATTTATAGCACTGATTACTGTAGTAATGTCACTGGTACCCCCAAAAGTGTCAAAAATGTCAGTTAGGGGTCCGATCTGTCCGCCGCAATGTCGCAGTCCCGCAAAAAAAATCGCAGATCGTCGCCATTACTAGTAAAAAAATAAACAATAAAAATGACAAATCTTTCCCGTAGTTAGTAAACGCGATAACTTTTGCGCAAACCAATCAAAATACGGTTATTGTGATTTTTTTTACCAAAAATATGTAGCAGAAAACAAATTGGCCTAAAATGTTAAAAAATTTTGATTTTTAAATTTTTTTTGGGAATGTTATATATCAGAATGTAAAAAATATATATATTTTTTGTTTCAAAATTGTCGCTCTTTTTTTCAAAAATTAAAAATCTCACAGGTAATCAAATACCACCAAAAGAAATCTCTATTTGTGGGGAAAAAAAGGACATACATTTAATTTGGGTACAGCTTTGCACGACTGCAAAATTGTCCATTAAAATAACGCAGTGCCGAATCTCAAAATATAGCCTGGTCAGGAATGGGGTAAAATCTTCCGGTCTTAAAGCGGTTAAAACTACGCTCATTAAGGATTTTTTTGTCAAAGACATGTAGCTAAATGCATTTTGACCTAACTATATGACAAAAATTGAATATATTATATATTTTTTAACTGTCAAATTAGAAAATGTCAATTTTTTGGCAAAATTTTCGCTCTTTTTTTATTAATATCGCAAAAAATGAAAAGCGCAGAGGTGATCAAATACCCCCAAAAGAAAGCTCTGTTTGTGGGAAAAAAAAGGACGTAAATTTTGTTTGGGTACGGCGTTGCATGACCGCGCAATTGTCAGTTAAATTCGTGCAGTGCCAAGTTGCAAAAAGTGGCCTGGACGTAAAGCAGGAAAATCCTCCGGTGGTAATATGGTTAAGGTGAAAAAAAACTTCTAGTAGCAGAACTCTTGTGTGATTCTTCCCATTATCCTCTTATTGTTGGCTGATCTCCTATTAACACCTTTTTTTTCTCTTTTTTCTATTTTTTTTTTAAACAAACGGGTGATTTATTTGAGACAATGGAAATACAATATAAATTCATACACAACGATACGTTACAATGCCTGACTTTTTCTAGCGAAGAGTACCATTGAATGAGAACACAATGATATTACCAAGGGTATAGACAGTATAGGTAATGCCACAATAATAGTTTGTTTTTTATATGGTAACAAGGTTGAGATGCACCAAAGAAGAGGAGAAGAAGTGTAAGAGGGGCGGGCAAGGGGGGAGCATGAGGGGGGGGGGGGAGGCAGGGAGAAAAGAGATGAGATTGCCCCATTCTTCACTTCGTCCAGTGCACCAACACACATCTACAGAATATACCGGTCAGGTTGCCATTTCAGTCAGAGGTCCAGGGCCATTACCCCCTTTAAGACCATACTGTACGGGATTAGTTTATCTCTGCTCCACTCTATGGGACCTGTTCATAAAATAGTAATAAAAATAATTCTCTTTGCAACTTTTATGTTTTTTGAGTTATTAACCTTTTTTCCAGGCATTTTCTCCTGTTTTATAATACTGTGGAACAGAAAAAGCAAAAGAGACATAGCAGATATCAGAAATAGCAAAATAGTAAAAGAGATTAAGGCTAAAGGTCTTTGACATTTGCAGAATTAATATGTATGGCTTCAAAACCCAGGAAAAAAATGTGTGGAAAAAATATTCTCATATTTTCATGGTTTCCTGAAAGGTGTCGGTTTTTCTTTAACAGCATACTTTTCAAATGTTTTTATCATTCAATAAAGTACGAACCAAGTACTCCCACACACACACCACATCTCTTATACATTATATTACCAAAAGTATTGTGACTCCTGCCTTTACAGGTACATGAACTTTAATGGCATCCCAGTCTTTTGCAGCTATAACAGCTTCTGGGAAGGCTGTTCACAAGGTTCAGGAGTGTGTCTATGGGAATGTTTGACCATTCTTCCAGAAGCACATTTGTACGGTCAGGCAGTGATGTGGATAAGAAGGCCTGGCTTGCAGTCTCCATTCTAATTCATCCCAAAGGTGTTCTATCGGGTTGCGGTTTAGGACCCTGTGCAGGCCAGTCAAGTTCCCTCAACCCAAACCCGCTCATCCATGTCTTTATATGTACAGTATCTCACAAAAGTGAGTACACCCCTCAATTTTTTGTAAATATTTTATTATATCTTTTCATGTGACAACACTGAAGTAGTGAGTGTACAGCTTGTATAACAGTGTAAATTTGCTGTCCCCTCAAAATAACTCAACACACAGCCATTAATATCTAAACTTCTGGCAACAAAAGTGAGTACACCCCTAAGTCAAAATGTCCAAATTGGGCAAAATTAGCCATTTTCCCTCCCCGGTGTAATGTGACTCGTTTGTGTTACAAGGTCTCAGGTGTGAATGGGAAACAGATGTGTTTAATTTGGTGTTATTGCTCTCACTCTCACATACTGGTCGCTGGAAGTTTAACATAACACCTCATGGCAAAGAACTCTCTGAGGATCTAAAAAAAAGAATTGTTGCTCTACATAAAGATTGCCGCCCTAGACTATAAGAATATTGCCAAGATCCTAAAACTGAGATGCAGCATGGTGGCCAAGACCATACAGCGGTTTAACAGGACAGGTTCCAGTCAGAGCAGGCCTCGCCATGGTTGACCAAAGAAGTTGAGTGCACGTGCTCAGCGTCATATCCAGGGGTTGTCTTTGGGAAATTGGCGTATGAGTGCTGCCAGCATTGCTGCAGAGGTTGAAGGGGTAGGGGGTAAGCCTGTCAGTGCTCAGACCATACGCAGCACACTGCATCAAATTAGCCTGCTTGGCTGTTGTCCCAGAAGGAAGCCGCTTCTAATGATGTTGCACAAGGAAGCCTGCAAACAGTTTGCTGAAGGCAAGCAGACTAAGCACATGGATTACGGGAACCGTGTCTGTGTGGTCTGATGCAGGGCCGGACTGGCCTATCGGGATACCGGGAAATTTCCCGGTGGGCCGCAGGCCCTGGGGCCGCTTTAAGATATGGCCACTTTAAGCATTGGGGCCGGCCGCTTTAAGCATTGGGGCGGGGCCGCGCCGCTGTGATGATGGCTGCTGCAGCCCCGCCCCCGCTGCGCTGCAGAGTGACGGTGACGGTCTGAAATACTTCTACGTCAGCCGTTGTGAGCGGCATGACGTCACATCCGGCGGGAACGGCTGCGCGGCGGTGGATCAACTTTGACTCCACAAGACTGTCACGGCGCGATCCATCATCCCTCCCACACAGCGAGACGTGCCAGCAGAGCAGCATGATCGCAAGTGAGGTGGGTCACAGTGACTGTATTTATTGCCAACTTTGGAAAAAAAAGGCACATGTGCCCTACCTCCAGTTTGTGCTAACCTACCTACAGTCATGTCCTGCAGTACCTGATTGCCTTCTACTACTGCCATTTACAGCAACTATGCCTTTCATTTTAGACCTGGAAGGTGAATGGAATACCTAACTGAAACGTAGGGGATAGGTGCGTGGATTTTGAGGCACACAAGTTACCACACAGAATTAGATGCCAGAATTCTGCCACAGAATTGTGGCAGGATTAATACAATTGAAAACTTGGATAAGTGCAATCACTTTGTTGTCAGCAGATTACAATACCCAGAACATAGGAACAGAGCCTTAAGGGGACATAGGTAAGTCTCTCTTTTTAAAATAAAAACATTTCAGAAAACCTTGTTCAATCAGCCGGTTGCAGCCAATTGGCTGCAGCACTAATCTGTGTATTCTGACAGTGGGGGCTCCCCATTGTCAGAACACAATGCCCCTGAATATTCCTGTATCCACATCACTTGTGTGGATGTAAGAACCTATCAGCCAGCAATCTGAACAAAAAAAAAACTGTGCATGTGTACCAGCTTAAATGATAAATTCACATTTTAGAACATGTTACACCAGTATTCAGGGTGTAACATGTTCTAGTTGCCCCCTCTACTTCTCAGGCGCCTGTACAATGTCCGCAACCTCTGATCATCTCCTGTTCCATGTCCGCATCCCATGACATCTCCTGTACCATGTCTGCAGCCCATGACATCTCCTGTACCATGTCTGCAGCCCATGACATCTCCTGTACCATGTCTGCAGCCCATGACATCTCCTGTACCATGTCCGCAGCCCATGACATCTCCTGTACCATGTCCACAGCCCATGCATCTCCTGTACCATGTGTGCAGCCCCTGACATCTCCTGTACCATGTCCACAGCCCATGCATCTCCTGTACCATGTGTGCAGCCCCTGACATCTCCTGTACCATGTCCACAGCCCATGCATCTCCTGTACCATGTGTGCAGCCCATGCATCTCCTGTACCATGTGTGCAGCCCATGACATCTCCTGTACCATGTCCGCACAGCCCCTGACATCTCCTGTACCATGTCCGCACAGCCCATGACATCTCCTGTACCATGTCCGCACAGCCCCTGACATCTCCTGTACCATGTTCACAGCCCATGCATCTCCTTTACCATGTGTGCAGCCCCTGCATCTCCTGTACCATGTGTGCAGCCCCTGCATCTCCTGTACCATGTGTGCAGTTCAAGGCATCTCCTGTACCATGTCGCAACCTCTGACCATCTCCTGTACTTTGTCCGCAGCCTCTGACCATCTCTTGTCTTTTATCGTGTCTGCAGTCTCTGAGAGGGAGCCTGGAAAGGATTTTGCTCTTATATATATAAAGTCCTATGTGCTTTCATATCTGTCTTATATATATATATATATATATATATATATACATATATATATATATATATATATATATATATATATATATATATATAAAATACACTCTTCAAATGTGCTTTAAAACTCATGGTTTTCCCTATATTGAACAAGAAAGTAATGGCGTTATGCGGTTGGCCTGATATAATAATGCTATGGGGTTGGTATGAAATTTTTTCCAGGGCTGAATTGTATTCCCAGTCCAGCCCTGGTCTGATGAGACCAAGATAAACTTATTCGGTTCAGATGGTGTCAAGCGTGTGTAGCGGCAGCCAGGTGAGGAGTAAAAGACAAGTGTGTCTTGCCTACAGTCAAGCATGGGGGTGGGAGTGTCATTGTCTGGGGTTGCATGAGTGCTGCCAGTACTGGGGAGCTACAGTTCATTGAGGGAACCATGAATGCTAACATGTACTGTGACATACTGAAGCAGAGCATAATCCCCTCCCTTCGGAGACTGGGCCACAGGGCAGTATTTCAACATGATAACAACCCCAAACACACCTCCAAGACGACCACTGCCTTGCTAAAGAAGCTAAGGGTAAAGGTGATGGACTGGCCAAGCATGTCTCCAGACCTAAACCCTATTGAGCATCTGTGGGGCATCCTCAAAAGGAAGGTGGAGGAGCGCAAATTCTCTAACATCCACCAGCTCCGTGATATCGTCATGAAGGAGTGGAAGAGGACTTCAGTGGCAACCTGTGAAGCTCTGGTGAACTCCATGCCCAAGAGGGTTAAGGCAGTGCTAGAAAATAATGGTGGCCACACAAAATATTGACACTTTGGGCCCAATTTGGACATTTTGACTTAGGCGTGTACTCACTTTTGTTGCCAGTGGTTTAGACATTAATGGCTGTGTGTTGAGTTATTTTGAGGGGACAGCAAATTGTCACTGTTATACAAGCTTTACACTCACTACTTTACATTGCAGCAAAGTGTCATTTCTTCAGTGTTGTCACATCCGGGAAAGTATTCACAGCGCTTCACTTTTTCCACATTTTGTTACAGCCTTATTCCAAAAAGGAATACATTTATTTTTTTCCTCAAAATTCGACAAAAATACCCCATAATGACAATGTGAAATAATTCTGTTTAAAAACTTTATAAATTTATTAAAAATAGAAAATGAAAAAAAAAAAACACATGTACATAAGTATTCACAGCCTTTGCCATGACACTCAAATTTAAACTCGGGTGCATCCTGTTTCTATTGATCATCCTTAAGATGTTACTACAACTTGATCAGAGTTTACCTGTGGCAATTTCAGTAGATTTTACATGATTTGGAAAGGCACATACCTGTCTATATAACAGTTAACAGTACATGTCAGAGCACAAACCAAGCCATGAAGCCCAAGGAATTCTCTGTAGACCTCTGAGACAGGAATGTATCGAAGCACAGATCTGGGGAAGGGTACAGAAAAACTTCTGCAACATTGAAGGTCCCAATGAGGACAGTGACCTCCATCATCCGTAAATGGAAAAAGTTTGGAACCACCAGGACTTTTCCTAGAGCGGGCAGCCTGGCCAAACTGAGCGATCGGGGGAGAAGGACCTTAGTTAGGGAGGTGACCAAGAACCGTATGGTAACTCTGACAGAGCCCCTGCATTTCCCTGTAGAGAGTAGAGAACCTTCCAGAAGAATAATCATCTCTGCAGCATTCCACTAATCAGGACTGTATGGTAGAGTGGCCAGACAAAGGTCACTCCTGAGTAAAAGACACATGAAGAACTCTTAGACCATGAGAAACAGTATTCTCTGGTCTGATGAAACAAAGATTGAACTCTCTTACCTGAATTGCAAGCATCATGTCTGGAGGAATTTTTGTTTTTCAGCGGCAGGAACTGGGAGACTAGTCAGGATCGAGGGAAAGATGAATGCAGCAATGTACAGAGACATCCTTAATGAAAACCTGCTCCAGAGCACTCTGGACCTTAGACTGGGGTGAAGGTTCATCTTCCAACAGGACAACGACCCTAAGCACACAGCCAAGATAACAAGTGACACGGGTGGCTCTGGGACAAATCTGTGAATGTCTTTGGGTGTCCCAGCCAGAGCCCAGACTTAAAATTGATTGAACATCTCTGGAGAGATCTGAAAATGGCTGTGCACCAACGCTCCCCATTCAACCTGATAGAGCTTGAGAGGTGCTGCAAAGAAGAGTTGGAGGAACTGCCCAGAAATAGGTGTGTCAAGCTTGTAGCATCATACTTAAAAAGACTTGAGGCTGTAATTGGTGCCAAAGGTGCTTCAACAAAGTATTGAGCAAAGGCTGTGAATACTTATGTGTAAAGGGATGGGATCCGCTAACTCAAAATGGGAGCAGCAACTAGAACTCCCTGAACTTGGGGGGAAAAAAGTAATATGTAATGTAAAGGTGCTAGTGCGCTCTAAAAACATATATTCACAGTTAAAAAGTGTAATCAGCAAAATCAGTGAGAAACGCAAAAACATTCAATAATGGTGAAAACTTGATTATAATGATGCGTCAGTATTCAGACATGGTGCAAATATACAAAAACAGAAAGTGCTAAGTGCTAAAGTGCATGGTGCACCAGTGAATACAATTATAAAGTATCATAATTCATAGTCCTTCAGGACATAAGTGCAAAAAAAGATATATTTCATAAGACAATCTAAGAGTTCTTGTTCAATTAAATCTTGTGACCTCAGTGATCTTCAGACCTTGTCGGCTTCACACTGCATGCAACACCAGGTGTCCACACACTTAAAATGGATGGCTGCTTACCAGAAAACAGGTTTATGATCAGCATACATAACAGAGAAAATTGCCCAAATAGGGGGGAATCTTCACACACAAACAGAGGGACCCTCCAAAATAATCGCTTGATCAGGACACAAGTTTTATGCAGGAGCTTTCAAATAGGATGTTGTAATTGGCATGTATTCCCCCCTGTCTCCTATGAATCCCCAGTATATTCCATATAACGATTTGCATGTGAATGAAATAAAAGCTAGATGGTGCATTACCTTTTAAAAATATTTATTGTAGATAAAAAAGTTCCCACTTACATCAAAGATGAGAAATATCCAGCTTGTTACAAGTATGCATGCCGCCTGCAGCGCGTACCGTGCAGAGTGACGATGCGGCTACTCCTCCCGACGCACGTTTCTCCTCAACAGGCGTCCACTGGGATTGGAGATGTGAATACTTATGTACATGGGATTTTCTTCGTTTTTATTTTTAATAAATTTGCAAAGATTTCAAACAAACTTCTTTCACGTTGTCATTATGGGGTATCGTTTGTAGAATTTTGAGAAAAATAATGAATTTATTCCATTTTGGAATGAGGCTGTAGGATCATAATAAAATGTGGAAAAAGTGAAGCACTGTAAATACTTTCCAGATGCACTGTATAGTATAAATAGCAGGGCTTTTTTTCAGCTGGAACTCGGTGGAACTGAGTTCCATCACCTTCGTATCAGGCCCTCTGCTCCCTGCTCACCACTATCCCATGTAAACACAGAAATCTGGCTTCTCTGTTTACAAGTGACAGCTTGTCTCCCAACAGTTGAGTTCAGGATGGGGACAAGAGAGATGCAAGTTCCTGGGGTGCAGTGCAGATTCTGACAACCCCACTGGATGATCTCCCTAAAGGTGAAAGAGGCAGAGCCAACTATAGTGTGTGAGGAGGTACAAGAGACTGATGTTTCAGCCTAATACAGCAACAAATATTTGGAGCTTTTAAGGAGGTGAGGAGAAGATGGGGGCAGTGGAGGGGTTGCATGCAGAGGTCAGAGCTGAAGAGGGGTGAAAGTGAGATGTAGATGGGGAATGCAGAGGTAAGCTGCTGTGGAAGAAGGCTAAACTCTGCACTCTGTGTGTAGTGCATCTGAACTCTGCACTTTGTATGCAGCGTACCCCCGAACTCAGCACTCCGTGTGTAACCTCTCCAAAACTGTGTACAAAATGCACTCATTGTATTAAATACCCCTTTGAGACCCTCCCACTGTGAGTGAAATTTGACCACACCCACTATTTGATGCGGTTTGGAGGGTTCGTGTGTGTGTGTGGGGGGAAGAAAGGTTTTGGGGGGTTGTGGTTGAGTTCCTGTACCTATTTTCTGAGAAAAAAAGCCCTGATAAATAGTGTATATATCCCTCACTATTGACCTGTGTGTAGCTTTATAAGACCAGCCAGCTCAGTCAAAAGCACTTGAGCTGTTCATACCGGGATAGGCAATGGTTGATGAAGAAGGTGTCTGGCTGAGGTCAGTAGCGGAGGTTATCTATGGCATGGGAAAGACAAGGGTGGCAGTTGGCCCCACCTTTTTGGAAACTGCAGCTCCTCCGCAGCAGTTATTCCCTTTTGCTTCACCCCCTGCCTCCCAGTTGAGCTGTCAAGAGTGAAGAACATACCTAAATAACTGGTGCTTCCAGGAATGTAGGAGCATGTGACTTAGTCCATTTGACTCCAGCTGGCATCACTGAAATCACATAGTAAGCTATGACATAGATGACTTGTAGCTAACATAGGGAGGCTTACCCTGCTCCAGAATGACATGGTTCACTGCCTATTAAATACAGAGAAATGAAAAAACTGAACAAAGTTCCCAATAAACATGTAATTAATTTGAAAGAAAAAAAAGGACAAAAGTCCAGGAAACTTATGCCAAAAATAGCTTTTTTCTGTTTCAGCAAAATCCCCACAATAGCAATGCCTGTTTATTGTTGGAATAATTTTTGCCCCTTTCGCCCTAAGATTATAAAATTATTGCAACTGAATTGTCCATGTATTCTAGATATTCCTTCAGTTGCATGACCATTTTACAGGTACACTCCATCCAAAATTAAATATTCATTACTGCAGTGCACCAGACCTCCCCTGTCAAATAAATTTACTTTCTTGCCAGGAATCTTGTGTTTAGGGAATATGCCGATCAAGCATCCCCATTCCTGCACATTGTATCTGCCTTGGAAATGTTATGCAGTAGATACTCAACTCCTATCCTAATATTGCTCAGTGGTTCCAAATTAATAATAACTACTGCAATAGGGAACAGACACAAAAAGATATACTCCGCATATTTCAAAAGAACTGTTCTGCTTGATGCGTGAGGTTTTTTTTTTTTTTTTTTAAACATGCTTACATACTGTTACGTATGTACATTATCTATCACATTAAGGTCATTCTAAAGGCTCAAGGTTTTTTACCTTCATGCATTCTACGCATTGTTAGTATTTAGGACCCCTGGTCCCAAATGGTAGTCCCGGACCACCTATGGCTCCTTTGCTCGTATTGTGTCTGGCAGGCCTGGGAGGCTGGTTTCTGGAAATAACACAGACGGAGACAGATGTATAGTGAAACCAAGCTCTCAGTTTATTATAGGCTCGTTGCGGCTTATATAGTAAAGAAAAAGGCATATAATCATAGGTATAGGGCACTTGTTACGTTCTTATTGGTTAAACAGCTTCAGGAGACAAAAGGTCACCTTGGGGAGTAATACCATATAAAACATATCTCGTGTGACTAGAATCACCTGACACAGCCTTATCGCGAACTGCAGAAACTTTCCATGGTACGTAGGCACTTTTCATATCTTGTGTAACTAAGGTCACATACACACACAAACACACAGCTTATAAGACATTAATGCATACAAAATGGGGTAGGGACATACAAAATGGAGGACACATAGAATTTGATATCTCCCCATCTCCCACAATCCCCTCTTAAAATCATTAACCCCTTAATTGATTTTCCCTTGTCACCCTGTATATCATTGGAATATATAATTCTTAGGGATATTATCAGGAGTCCTAAACCTCCTAGGAATATAGTACCACGATTGGCAGATTAATTTTCTATATCCCTGCTGCTTGAAAGACCAGATCATATATCATCCTTTAAACAATAAGGTTCTTTTTTTCTTTCTGTTTATACCTCTTAATGTACTCAGTATATTCTTTAGGGTTATTAGTCGAGGAGGTCTGGTAGCCTGGGACTTGGTGGGATAGCATAGAGACATTTTTCACCTTTGGTCGGGAAACTCTAGCAATAATACACATTTGAAGTTTTTAATAATACACATTTGAGTTTGAAGCATGCATATAGGAATAATAAAAAAGCAAAACCATTACAACAGTCATAGCGATATTTTTCAACCATGAGGATATTCCTCCAAATTCAAAATTCCCACTACCAAAAGGACTCCATGTCTTAGCAATATTCCTAGCTTCCTGTTGCAACTTGTCTACTTCTTTCCGGTGCTGTGCAATAATATCATAATAATCGGGTATCTCAACAGATGTATTGTGTATCCATGTGCAACATTCATAATCCTCCGTAACTTCACATAACCCAGTAAGAGCAGCACTCATGCTTTCTATGGCTAGGTCATGGAGCTCAAGTTGTTTCTTAATTGCCCTCACTTCTATATTTAATTTGGTAATGTCCCCTGAGTTCTTATCTAGGATGTCATCGAGAATTTTAGAGTAATTATTCAACCTTTTCATCATGTCTATTCCCCATCCGGTCCATGAGGGGAACCAGGCCCATACCATATCCTTCTCAAGGAATAATTCCCTTTTATTGCGGTGTTTGAGGGGGTACCTAGGATACATACTAGCTTCTAGGAGATGTCCTCCTTCGTTGTCTCCCACTACACCCATGATGGGAACTAGGGATGCGAGGTAACACCACCCTTGGGGTTCAATGGGGATCCAAGGGTGACAAATCTTTCCACAACAAATATAAGTACTGTTTCCCAAAGCCAGGGGACGTTTGTGAAGTAGTGCCATTAATTGATCATCATAACTGGACCAAGCTAAATTTGACAACAACTGTCCTACTGGGGAAGAGGAAGTAGAACTGGAGTTAAGAAAGTTCATTAGAGTGGCGTTTAGGGCTGGTTCTGAGGTGTGCCAGAAGGAGCTGTCCATCGAGGTCATTGAGAAATTAATCTTAGTTTGCCGGCACACTTCAGCTCCCTTGGTGGAGTTTCCCAACCTAAAACACCAGTCTGGGGAATGACTCCTACCAATAATTTGGAAAGTGAGGGTATCATTTGAGAGTGTTCTCGTGACATTGGTGAGGACAACAGGAGGTGTACCATTTAGGAAAGGGGTGAAGTTTAAAGGTATCGCTATTAGGGGGATTCTAGCGGTGCTAGGATGGAGTTTACTACATATCCAACATTTTTCATATCCGGACTTCTGGGCATATGCATATTTAAATTGCAACAATGACATTTTATCTGTAAGACTTTTTGAGCTTTCATCTCTCTTTTGTCTGTTATGTGCATTACTCTGTGTTGGGGTGTTGGAAGCTCTGCAAATGGCCTGTAGCCCTACCAGGTCTTCTGAATGATAAATACAGCTAGTGGTAACCCATACTACAGAGAAGACTGAAAATGATACGAGTCCTATAAGTAGCCAAAGTTTTCCAGAATCTGGTGCTATCAGGAATGTCATTTTTCTACAGGGTCAGGGCCGCCTGCCTCTGAAAAACCCCCTTTTCTTGACTATCCTGTTCGAGGTCAGAGTCGTCCACTCCCGTTAGTACCTCTCTTGCTTCTGGACCTTCCTGTTCAAGGTCAGGGCCGTCCGCCCCCGTTAGTACCTCTCTTGGGTCTGGATCTGGACTTGCTTCTGGGGGTGGAGCCTCCTTCACCAATTTCACTCGAGTAGCATGGATCCAGGCTTGTTGGTTCTCCACAAGGACAGCGATTCTGGTCACTGCGACTACCTTTGTCTTTTGGTCCAAAACGAAATCCGGCCTTGGTCTTGTGATGCTACTTCATCTCCTTCCTTCAAGTGATGGGTTGATACCTGTGAAAAGAAAAGAAAGGTGCGAGCAACTTTTCCGTTCCACTTGATTCAAAATTCCAATTTACTTTTTCTCAACTCGTCTTTGATTGTCCTATTTATCCTTTCCACTGTACCTGAATTCTGGGCAATGCAAATAGGAGCACTATTACGGGGTATACACGGTTTCCCCTCTTTGCAAATCAATCCTGTTTCAGGATTCCTTTGCAAAACAGGATAACACCAGTCCTCCAATTCCTCAGCAGTGGCTGAGGCCTGTAGATCTGTGATCAACTGGGCATCATCGGGGAGGATGTGGGTTAGGACAGGCATTTGTTTTAGGGCTCCTAAAGGTAACTGTTGTGCGGCTGCTTTTGCTATTTTGTCTGCTAGTGCGTTGCCCTTGGAGATGTCATCAGTACCTCTGGTATGTGCCCTACAGTGAATGATAGCTAACTCTGAGGGTAACAACATAGCCTGAAGAAGGTTGGTGATGAGCTCTTTCATCATGTCTGCACGGGGTGAAGTGACACTTTCAATAGTTTCTAGGCAGTCATGTGGTTCTTGGCCCATATCATCTGCTGAATCCATCTACTTATTGACTAAAAGGAACTCTTATTTCTTCCCTGCTTTGGGCCTATATGTAAAAACCTATTTCTAGATGTTCATGTTTGGCCTTATGTGTTTGTTTGTGTTGTTCCTAATACAGGTGATGCACCTAGCAACATATGCTTTCACTAATTTAGGCCTGTAAATGCAAAAAAAACTTCAGTAATACTTCATATGTTCTTTCCCACCCCCTGTGTCCTATTCCATCATACTAGGCAATAGACAGTGGGGCGCTAGCTGCGGGGATACAAGATCTCCCCTTCTTTTAGAAAAAGGCCACTCTCAACTTTTTCTAAACCATCACCTAATTCCTTAAACCTGTTCTGTAGCATGCGTTTGTAGCTCTAATAATGTGTGATCTTTTGGCCTGACTTTCAGCTCTACAACCAGGAACCATCTACAAAAACATCCTCTTCTCCCTCTATGGCTGTCTAGATATATTATGTCTATACAATCATGTTGTTGTGTAACACACCCTTTAATCCCAGTAACCCATTTAAAACTGGGGCCTACCTAGGGCAAAAGATGTGGCCATCCCTATTACCATCTCACAAGATGCTATGTTTGGAGTCACCTCAGGCATGCCTTAGACCTGGACTGCGACCATCTTTGGACAAAAACTATAGGGCAAAATCCATCACCATACTCCTGGGCAAGTACACCTGTCATGGTCTTACAATTGTCCCTTGCATAAACACAAAACATTTTTCCATAATTTGGGAGGCCCAGTGCAGGCGCTACAACCATAGCATTTTTCAGATACATAAACGCATTCAACATTACTTGTGACATTTCTGGACCTGTGGCTTGTCTCAAAATGTTGTCATAAAATAGGAGCAGTCGGATCCATTGCAATCAATGATCCTGGTTTTGTGGGCGGGCAAGACCCACTGTGGGCTGGCAAGACCCACGTGACTGACTCTCCTTTTCCCCCTCTGTGAGAACAAAACCAAGGTAAACAACACTTTCCTGACACCATTGTCATTATTCCTGTGACACTTTGTGTCCACATACATGTACATTTCTCAATGAACTCACTCGCTCTGACTGGCCTCCACAGAGTGACTACATATGTTATCCACATATTGTAGCGGGACTGACTCATGAGCAGGTGTCCATCCCCTCTTGCGTGGTCTGGAGAACTATAGAGCAGACAACTAAAACTGTCTATTTAGCCCTGAGGCATTTCTACACCAGGTCAGTTACCTGGACTGATTAACAAAACAAGAAACAAAGATGGCCGTGTCTCCTCGTCCACTAGGACGGTAAAAAAAACGCATTACTTCAACCAATCACTGTAAAGTGGGTAGCATCGGATGGTATGGCTATCGGTAGAGATGGCACATCAGATACCACTTGCATACTACATACTACAGTCAGATAAAACTAACATTTTTTGGCTCTGTGCCAATCTTACTAAAAAAAACTTTTTGGCCTTCTGCCAATTTAACAAAAACCTGTCCAGAGGTTCCCCTCCCTCAATAGAGGACTCCCCTAAAATATCACCCAAAAACTGAAATCAGATAAAAAGTTAATCTGATTTGAAACTTTTGGCTCGGTGCCAATAGGGTCCAATGGTCACACTAATTGCGGTAACCCTTTCTGTCCCAAAATAAATTTCATAACTTATAACAGGAATGAAAATATTTAAGTTTGAACCCTTTCTTGGCAAGTAGCCAATTTTCAAAATTTTGCACCAGAGCTCCCTTTTACATTTAGGGACACAAGGGACCCATTTGTAAAATGTAATTTCTCATTATCTATAATTCTATAAAAAATAACCTCAAAATATCTTGCCGACTACGGCGAACTATGTTTTGCCTGATAAAAACTGTATTTGTTCACTATTATTACTCTTCCCAGAGGTTCCTATGCTTTATGCACAAACGTATAAATGGCAAAACTCCAAAAATTCCATAAAAAGATAATTGCATATGTTTGGCAATGCTGGTGGCCGTGAGAAAACCAGGTGCTGCTGTACTGTCTAATGTTTGCCTGACTCCATACATTTTTAAACCTTGATTAAATCTCCAGGACAGTTTCACCTTCTGCTTACAAGCAATTGGACTTTACTCTTAAAAGCCCTAGTTAACTCTTTATTATTCTTATTACTTTTCAGCCTTCTAGTCTTTTCAACTGTTTTATTATTCTACAAGGGGGCATAGGTTAACCATTTTTCATCTCCCCTTATCCCATTGTGGATTACCCGGGAAATATGGGAAAGCTTGTCTATCTTCTAAGCATAATCCTTTAATCATAATACACTTAAAATCTTCAGTATAACTCACATATACAATATACATTAATTCTTAACACTTTAACTTTAGGTAGACAGTTCTTCTACCTTAATTTACTTCCAGGAATATTACTCACCAAATATTACCGGCCATTTACATAACAAGACAATAAACAAATACCAATATTCTCTCACTCAATAGGACATGTCTCTATGATTTACACATTCACATAATCACTTGTTACCATGGTAACCTTTTATGGTTTCAAAACCCTCCTTCAAGCCACTGATGTATATAAATTAAACCCATATACTTTTGGACTCGGGTGTCCCTTTTAGGACAAAAAGAAAAAAAACCCTTTCCGAGTCTTGACCAATACCTCCCGGTTACAGTGGCTATCAAGAAAGTTTTCCTACCATTATAGACAAACAATACAAATTATCTTATACTTCTATGCGACAGAGAAGGAAAGCTTAAAGATTTTTCAGACACAATACGAGCAAATTGCTAACACTTCTTAAGTCTCCCTGAGACTAGCAAATTTCTAACACTTCTTAAGTCTCCCTGAGACTAAATATTTCCCTGAAATATTTCAATTATAGGTATGTTGCGTGTGTTCCCGGAACACACCAACCCCTGTGGTTCAATTGGATATGAGTCTAGCCAGTGTCCCCCCCGGAGCCGCACTACAATCGGTTACATAGAAAGGAGTTTTCTACTTACCGGGTGAGTGTGGGTGTCCGCGGAGAGTGACTCTCATATCCCGGCATACGAGCCCCCAGCTGTTAGTATTTAGGACCCCTGGTCCCAAATGGTAGTCCCGGACCACCTATGGCTCCTTTGCTCGTATTGTGTCTGGCAGGCCTGGGAGGCTGGTTTCTGGAAATAACACAGACGGAGACAGATGTATAGTGAAACCAAGCTCTCAGTTTATTATAGGCTCGTTGCGGCTTATATAGTAAAGAAAAAGGCATATAATCATAGGTATAGGGCACTTGTTACGTTCTTATTGGTTAAACAGCTTCAGGAGACAAAAGGTCACCTTGGGGAGTAATACCATATAAAACATATCTCGTGTGACTAGAATCACCTGACACAGCCTTATCGCGAACTGCAGAAACTTTCCATGGTACGTAGGCACTTTTCATATCTTGTGTAACTAAGGTCACATACACACACAAACACACAGCTTATAAGACATTAATGCATACAAAATGGGGTAGGGACATACAAAATGGAGGACACATAGAATTTGATATCTCCCCATCTCCCACACGCATGAAGGTACAAAACCTTCTCCGTGCAGCAGCAACTCCAGGCTACTTTAAAGGTATTTGAGCCCCATCACAATCCAGCAATGTTGCACGAGAGACTCCGCTCTCCAGGGACTCTCCCTCCTCATTGGCTGAGACATTCACAGCCAGTGAGCCAATGAGGAGGGGAGGGGCAGGGCCTAGCCACAGCTCTGTGTGTGAATGGTTAAAAGTAGAAGGCTGCACTCCGACTTGAAGATTTATAAAAATATATTTATTGAAGAATCTAAAAATCCATCATGTATAAAAATATCAGAGACAGGGGACAAGCACAGTTGACGCGTTTCACAAAGTTAGATTCGCTTAGACATAACTTATGACTAAGCGAATCTAACTTTGTGAAACGCGTCAACTATGCTTGTCCCCTGTCTCTGATATTTTTGTACATGATGGATTTTTGGATTCCTTAATAAATATACTTTTATTCATCTTCAAGTCGGAGTGCAGTCTTCTACTTTTAATCTACACAGCTGCCGGGGTTGCAGATCCAACTAGCACCCGACCTGGTTGTTTGGACATCATACATCTGAGCGGTTTTCCTTGTGTGTGTATCTGTGTGTGAATGGACACTATAGGGTCACTGGGCCAGCAGGGAGGGGCTGGTGAGTGACCCAAGAAGTGGAGGATGCGGGGTACTCTGTGCAAAACCACTGCAAGTATGACATGTTTGTGTTTTTTTTTTCTTTTTTTTTTATTAAAGACTTTAATATTACTTTAATATTACAATTGTACTGAAGCAGTACACAGTCAGGCTAGTTTCTTATCAGGATCCTAGGAATGTGAATATTGGGCAGTATAATGCCAAGGATGTTAGCTGCGATGAACAAAACATACACAATGAAATACATGTATTTACAGTTTAAAATTTCTTTCACAAATCTTTATTGTTGAATCACATATAGATGGCAGAAATTTGCACAGCACGAAATAACATTTTTAAAAAGTAGAAAAAACATGCACCCAAAATCATGGATGCAAACATCTCATACACTGATAGGGTGCCTTTTTTTTTTTAAATACAGGACATCAAACTCTTAATTGCAAGCGCGCATTTATAAAGGTTATTGCTATATTTTTTCAAATGGAACTGACTACAATTGCATTAACAGCACGCTTTTCTTGCAGCAAGACATATTTGCAAACTGATCATTTCCTGCCACACATGCATTTATTCAGGCAACATCAATCCTTTCACAATATCTTAAGGCCCGTACACACGTACCGATCGTCGGCATACAAACGTCGGCGGACGAAAGATCTGCCGATTGTACGCGTGTTAGTATGGTGCCTCCGACAGATGTCTGCGCACAATCCGCGGACAAAAGTCTTTCGTGCAAACATGAAAATTTTTGTCTGCGGACACCAGAACGGACGATTGTTCGCCTGTCAGTACAGAATTCGGCCGACAGACCGCAGATTTGCAAGACTGGGCATGCTCAGAAAATTAAAAACACAGGGAAAGTTAACCATTACATGACATCACTTCTGCAGTCAGCTGAAGTCTGCAGACAAAATTCTTGTGCTGTCCTTGTGCTGTCTTTGCACTTTTCAACAGACACCGACATCCCGGGGAGAAAAGACGAACATTTGTATGCCGACGATCGGTACGTGTGTACGGGGCTTTACTCTTATTGCTATATGCTGTTCATCTTTCTGTAGAAAGACTAGACTATCCTCTAGTGGTCAAAGCATCCTTGTTAAAAGGTATTATGCACTCAGCAAGAGATTACTTTCTTTTAAAATGTTCCCTGAACAATAATTTGGGACACTTAGCATCATCATTCTCACAACAGTGTATCATTACAAATACTTGTAATATATTACAAATTTTGCTGTCATTTTTTTTTTTTTTTAAGAAATACAATTGCTACCCTGTAGCTCTAATACTGGGGTGAAAATTGTGCAATGCAGTATTGTGCTTATGTGGTTTTTTTTTATGCTAAAATGATTTTCTATCGTTTCATTGAACACGGCTGAAATAATGTTAAATACAAGATACAGCATTTGTCTGCTGTTCTCTGCCTGCTTCTGTATATCTTAGTAATGTTGTATCCTAATCCATATTTACTACATGTTACTATTTTGGGGATTCTCAATGTCTGTACCCATGAGTAGGTGCACTCACTATTGTATGCTGGGCCTTCTTATTTATTATTTTTATTATTATTTATTCGTATTGTGTAGTCATGTAAAACCCACATCTCATGTAAGTGTTATAATGTTAATATGATTTAAAGCAGCAAAAAAAGAAAAAATACAATGCAGTTTGACAATTCTAAAATGTGGTGGTTATATTAGTATTCCAGTTTTAGATGTTTTCCCCTTCATTTTCACCTGGTGATGCAGCCAGCAACACACTTTCTGCCTTATAGTGATTGTAAAGTCACGTTTTTTTTTTCCTATTAAAATAACAAACATGTCATACTTACCTGCTCTGTGGTTTTGCACAAAGTGGTCCAGATCTTCCTCTTCTCGAGTTCCTGACTGGAGCTCCTTGCCCCTCTCTCCTGTTGAGTGCCCCCACAGCAAGCAGCTTGCCATGGGGGCACCCGAGCCAAGCCACAGCTCCGTGTATCCATTCAGGCACAGAGCTGTCCCACCCCCTCTCTCTCCTCATTGGCTAAGTGAGTTTGATTGACAGCAGCGGGAGCCAATGTCTCAGACAATCAAGAGGGAGAGTCCCGGACAGTTAAAGCATTGGTGGACATTGCTGGATTGAGAGGGAGCTCAGGTAAATATAAGGGGGCTGAGGGGGGCTGCTGCTGGAATGCATTAAGATAAAAAGAAACTTATGTTGGAGAAGTTGTAATCAGAAGGGCACTATGGCCCAATTTGGTGGGACTGTACAATAAATAAGGAGTATTGGTAAGAGATGCAACATCAGGTAAAGGAGATCACAGGAGATTAGATCCCAAATGACCCATGGGTATGCATATTTCATAACACCAATTGTACGCAAAAAACAATATACCGTAGGAGATCTTTGGTACCACACTTATTAAACGCAGAGAAAGGAATAACACCAAACAAAGATGGCTGGACCCGAGCAAACCTTCCATAAAAGAATGGTTTGAAAAGATAAACTACACATAAAAAATGGAATACCTGTGTAGTAGAGAAGAGGGACAAGTCAAAAAGTTTATTAATACATGGCCAAAAAATGGATAGATTTTAAGAAAACTAAGAAATATTTAGATAAATGGATAGAATAATAACTGACGTCGGGGCCGGTGCAAGCGCAATGATTCCTGGGAGCAATGACGTTCAGCTCCCAGGAATCATTGCAAAGCCAGGAAGTGACGACGGGCAGCGGCCGAGGAAGGAGGAAGAAGGAAGTAAGGTAAGTATATTTTCTTCTCTACAAGGTAAGTAAAAAAAAAAAAAAATGCGATTATCCATTTGTTTTTCAGGTGACCCGGAGCGAGAAGATGGAGGTAAGTATAAAATTAGGGTGGAACTCCGCTTTAAGTCGGCCAAAGATGAATCAAAATACAGCTGGTTCAGCAAGGACTGGCCGAATTTCGATCCATCTATGGACAGGCTGGTTGGTAAATTTTCACTCAATCAGTACCTCCAACTATAACTGGCAGTGCTGATGAATATTTTGGTGGTTGGGAGGCCTCCCTGCTAACAGAATACAATAGCTTCTTGGGAGGATACCCTAAATGTGTGGATGAGGGAATTGCTTCATTTTTCTTTAGTTCAATCCACTGTTTGAGCAGAAGAAAATAAATAAATCATGCATGGCCTGCCTTAGGATTTCTCCACTCTGGAGGGAGAAGAAATGGAGTCACCTTTTGGACAGAAGTATTCTCAGTCTTGGAAGAGGGTAGTGTTGAATACACTAGCGGATTTAGATGGACTTGACTAGCACATTAAAGCTGATAAACTCTAGATCACAAGTTTTAGGCGGTTATTGCTCTTTCACATGAGTTTTACCCCCCCCCCCCCCCCCCACATAATTCTAACATTACAGTCTGACAGGCCTGCACATATTCTGCGGCCGCTGCATTTTTAACTCATGCTGCAGAGTTTCACAGGCAAAAACGACTCTCACCGGTTGAGTTCAAACTCACCTGTTGAGATCAGTGGGGCCGCGCTCGTCCACAAACACTTGGCTCACAGTTGCAGTGTGGTCCTGCTATGTAAATTTGCCAATTAACCACTTGCCAATCGCCCACCGCAGATATACTGCGGCATGCTGGCTCGGCTGCCCAAACCGCCGTACCTTCACCACAGTCGCTGCAGGCGCTCCCCCGCCCCATTAGGAAGCAGGGAAGCCAATCTATGGGGCCAATCCACAGGGCCAGCGGCCACGATTGCCGCCGGGCAACCTGTGATCGCTCCCCGTAAACACAGCAGACCGTTGTTCTCTCTGGAATGAACACAGAGCTCCTGTGATCCTCCTATTTAGGATCACAGGTCTCTGTGTTGATTCCACAAGTCCCTCCCCATACAGTTAGAAAACACTCCCCTAGGATCACACTTAACCCTCTGATCGCCCACTAGGTTAACCCCTTCCCTGCCAGTGTCATTATTACAGTAACAGTGCATATTTTTAGCACTGATTACTGTAGTAATGTCACTGGTTCCCCCAAAAGTGTAAAAAATGTCAGTTAGGGGTCCGATCTGTCCGCCGCAATGTCGCAGTCCTGCTAAAAATCGCAAATTGCCACCATTACTAGTATAAAATAAATAAATCAAAATTACATCAATCTTTCCCCTAGTTTGTAGATGCAATAACTTTTGCGCAAATCAATCAAAATACGGTTATTGGGATTTTTTTTTACCAAAAATATGTAGCAGAATACAAATTGGCCTAAAAGGATGGAAAGCATTTGATTTTTACATTTTTATTTTTTGGGAATGTTATATAGCACAATGTGAAAAATATTGGGTATTTTTCACAGAAGTGTTGGTTTTTTTTTTTTTTTATAGCGCAATAAATAAAAAGGGCACAGGTGATCAAACACTACCAAAAGAAAGCTCCATTTGTGGGAAAAAAAGACATAAATTTTATTTGGGTACAGCATCGCACGACCGCGCAATTGTCAGTTAACCACTTGCCGACTGCCTAACGCCGATCTACGTCGGCAGTCAGCCCCTCACAGGCAAAGTGACGTAGGGCTACGTCACTAGCTTGTGAGGGTCTAGGGAGCGAGCGCGCACCCCCGGAGGCGTGCTCCCGCGTGGTCACGGACCCCCCCGCGCGTGTGACCGGCGGACCCGATGTCCGCCGGTCACTCTGCGATCGGCGGGGGAGAGGGAGAAAGTCAGGCGGTTTGTGTAAACAAGCTGCCTGTCATTCTCCCCTGTGTATGAAGGATGATCATACGGTTCTACTATGTAGAACCGTTGATCACTCTTCATACATCTGAAGCCACAGCCAATCACAGTAGAAAGCACGCCCCTAGGGACACACATAGCTCCTCCCTTTCAAAAAAAGTTAACCCCTTCACTGCCAGTGTATTTTTACAGTAACAGTGCATATGTATAGCACTGATTACTGTAGAAATGTCACTGGTAACCCCAAAAGTGTCAAAAATGTCAGTCAAGGGTCCGATATGTCCGCCGCAATGTCGCAGTACCGCAAAAAAATCGCAGATCGCCGCCATTACGCGTTAAAAAAAAACAACAAAAATGACAAAAATCTTTCCCTTTGTTAGTAAAGACGATAACTTTTGCGCAAACCAATCAAAATACGCTTTTTGCGATTTTTTTACCAAACATAGGTAGCATAAAACAAATTTGGACGAAAATGTTAAAAAATTTTGATTTTTAAATTTTTTTGGGGGGGAATTTCATATAAAAAAATGTGAAAAATATTGCTATTTTTGCAAAATTTACGCTCTTTTTTTGTTTATAGCGCGTGATCAAAAAATCGCACAGGTGATCAAATACCACCAAAAGAAAGCTCTGTTTGTGGGAAAAAAAGGACGCCAAATTCATTTAGATACGACTGCGCAATTGTCCGTTAAAGTCCCGCAGTGCCGAATCGCAAAATACCCCCTGGTCAGGAAGGGGGTAAAATCTTCCGGGGCTTAAGTGGTTAAAGTAACGCAGTGTCGAATGGCAAAAAATGGCCTGATCATTAAGGGAGCAAAGCCTTCCAGTCCAGAAGTGGTTAAAAAGGCGCTACTCCAACACCAACACACAAGGGATGCCCCCTTGCACATTTAAATTGATCATTTTAGCATGTAGCCAGTGTGAGTAGGCTTTTACTGTTTTAGGGTGATAAGACCCTGTCCCCATCTAACAATTGTGCTCCTGCATGGTCATCCTATCTCCTGCATGGTCATCCTGTCATGTAGACTTCTGGTGAAGATTACATGTAGCTTGTTTCAACAAATGTTACACAGGCGTGTAAAGTTAGCCCCCTATTCTCACCATCGAAAAACTTTCCCTGGGAAATGCCATGCAGCAATCACTAGAGCGCAGGCAATTAGCTACAAATAGGCTGCAGGATATCTGCAGCACTGAGTTGCAATAAAAGGATAGCAAAAGTCAAATCAATAATTTTATTTCTAAAAATGGCAATTGTTAGGGTCACTGTCTATGGACTTCATTTGTAAATATCAGCATGCTTTTGACACCAATTTGAGACACATCTGAGAGCTTTCAGAATTGATTGCGTTTGATCTGCAGTTGACCTGCTTCAATCTGCTTTTGCATTCCCTTAAAGCCCCGTACACACGTACCGATTGTCAGACGTAAATATTCGGCCGACGACCGATCCGCCGATTGTAGGCTTGTTAGTATGATGCTTCCGACAGCCGACAGAGCACTTTCGGCCGAAAAGAATCTGTCGTGTAGACATTAAAATTTTTGTTGGCCAACACCAGAACGGCCGATTGTTCAGTCAGTACAGAATTCGGCCGACAATCAGC
The DNA here is from genome assembly GCF_965119305.1 of Pelophylax lessonae. Classification (NCBI taxonomy): domain Eukaryota; kingdom Metazoa; phylum Chordata; class Amphibia; order Anura; family Ranidae; genus Pelophylax; species Pelophylax lessonae. The sequence continues at coordinate 127,092,997 of NC_138771.1, forward strand.
AGATTTGCAAGACTGGGCATGCTCAGAAAAGAAAAAACACACGGAAAGTTAACCATCACATGACATCACTTCTGCAGTCGGCTGTTGTTGGCCGACAAAATTCGTGTGCAGTCTATTGCAGTTTTCAACAGACACGACAGCCCTGGACAAAAGACGGCCGATCGTTCGGCCGACGATCGGTACGTGTGTACGGGGCTTTAGGCTCGTTCACCCTAGCAGTTAAGGGGCAGTAAAACCCTGCAGTTGCTTCGCAGTCATGGCAGGAATAATACCCCCATCCCTTGCAATGCAGTGATCGCTCCCCGCTGAGAAAGAAAAATTGGTCTGCTGATGTAAACACAGCTGACCGTTGTTCTCTCTGAAATGATCACAGAGAGCCTGTGATCCTCCTATATAGGATCACAGGTCTCTGTGTTCATTTCACAAGTCCCACCCCCATACAGTTAGAAAATACCCCCCCTAGGCTCACACTTAACCCTTTGATCACCCCTAGGTTAACCCCTTCCCTGCCAGTGTCATTATTACAGAAGCAGTGCATATTTTTAGCACTGATTACTGTAGTAATGTCACAGGTCCCCCCAAATTGTCAAAAATGTAAGTTAGGGGTCTGATCTGTCCGCCGCAATGTCACAGTCTGACTAAAAATCGCAGATCGCCACCATTACTGGTAAAAAAATAAATAAATAAATAAAATTGACATAAAACTTTCCCCTAGTTTGTAGATGTGATAACTTTTGAGCAAACCAATCAAAATACATTTATTGGGATTTTTTTTTTACCAAAAATATGTAGCAGAATACTAATTGGCCTAAAAGGATTAAAAAAAAAAATTATTATCAATTTTATTTAGGTACAGCGTCGCACGACCACACAATTGTCTGTTAAAATAACATAGTGCCAAATCGCAAAAAATGGCCTGGTCAATAAGGGGACAAATCCTTCCGGTCCAGAAGTGGTTAATGTTTGCTGAAAGGGACATCTGAAAAGGAAAGACAGTTCTGACTGTTGTACAGAATGTAAATGTTTCAATTAAATAGTTATGCAGGTCTAATGCTTCCCTTTATTCTTTTGATTTTCAAGTGACAGGTATATGGTCTGATACCTAGTCATACAATGCAAAGATATATAAGAATTCAGTAGTAGGACTACTATTTTCTTAACACAAAACCTTCAAAGAGTACAGACAGCCCTCAAAATCAGGTAGACATATATTTAGATCTTCTTTCTTTCTCAGACAAATCATTTCCTTTTGTTATGTGATTTCATGCAAATGCATTTCTCACAGTGTGGATCAAGGCATGTCTTCATCAATCAAGAGTCACAACATGTAAAAGAATTTGCAAGAGAGAATTCCTATAAAACTATCGAGAGATCTTTAACATCTATAGACTTTTAAATGTTATGTTAAAAAAAAAAAAAAGATCTCTGGAACCTCCAGAATTTGAGTGGTTAAAGTCTCCGCCTCCACTATAATCCTTCATATGTTCTCCATTCTCCCTTAAAGAGGAAGTAAACCCTCCTCTGCAAGTTGTACCTATAGGTAGGCCTGTGATAAGGCTTACCTATAGGTACTGTAAATATCTCCTAAACATGCACCGTTTAGGAGATATTTACCTTACATGCAGCCAGTGACGTCACTGGCGCATGCGCTCTGAAGGAACGGCCGCTGGTGCCGTTCCTTCAGAGCCCCGTGCCGTGACCGTCGGCTCCCGCGCGCATGCGTGGGAGTGACGTCACCGCGGCTCCGGCCAATCAGATAGCCGGATGCCGCGATCCCGGAAGACAGGCGACTGAACATGTCGCCCGTCATACAGGTGAGCGGGCGGCACAGCGGGGGCTCGTTCTAAGGTAAGTGTTTCATAATGAGCTAGTATGCGATGCATACTAGCTCATTATGTGTTTCTCTTTCAGGTTGAAAAAAAAAAAATTGGGATTTACAACCTCTTTAACCATTTTAGCCTCAGAGGATTTGGATGCTCAATGACCAGGCCCTATTTTACGATTCGGCACTGCGTGACTTTAATGGACAATTGCGCGGTCGTGCGACGCTGTACCCAAACAAAATTGACTTCCTTTTTTTCCCACAAACAGAGTGGTATTTGATCCCCTGTGCGAATTTTAATTTTTTGCGCTATAAACAAAAAAAGAGCGACAATTTTGAAAGATTAACAATATTTTGCACATTATTTTATATGAAATTTAAAAAAAAATGTAAAAATCTATTTTTTTTAACATTTTAGGCCAATTTGTTTTCGGCTACATATTTTTGGTAAAAAAAAAACGCAATAAGCGTATTTTGATTGGTTTGCACAAAAGTTATTGCATTTACTAACTACGGGAAAGATTTATGTCATTTTTATTGTTTTTTTTTTTTAAATGGTAATGGCGGCGATCTGCGATTTTTTTTTTGCGGGACTGTGACATTGCGGCGGACAGATCGGACCCCTTACTGACATTTTTGACACTTTTAGGGATACCAGTGACATTACTACAGTAATCAGTGCTATAAATATGCACTGTTACTGTGAAAATTACACTGGCAGGGAAGGGGTTAACATTACTGGTGATCAATGGGTTAAGTATGTCCCTAGGGGCGTGATTCTAACTGTGGAGGAGCGTGGCTTGTGAAGTAATCACAGAGACATGCGATCCTATATAGCAGGATCACATAGCCTCTGTGATAATCTAAGGGAGAATGACAGACGGCTGTGTTTACATCAGCCATCTGTCTTTCTCCCTCAGCTGCGGGAAATCGCGAGTGGCCAGCGGGGCCACTCCCCAGCTAGCGAGCGGGGGCAGGAGCGCGCTGCCGGCGGCGCACGCTCGCCCCCTACAGCCTCCTGAGCGAGCGACGTAGTACTACGTCACTTTGCCCAGGAGAGCCTGCCTGCCGCAGTAAAACTGCCGTGGGCGGGGTAAAAGTGGTTAAAGCGGAGTTCCGGCCTCAAAAAAATGTTTTCGATAAAAATACCCCCCGGTCAGGGCTAGTGCATTTCAGCAATGATAGCCTCTGAACTGTCCCCGGAGTTCGCTTACCTTTTAAAAGAAAGACTTACCTTGAAAATGTCTTGTCCAGCGCTGCCATCTCAGGTGTGGGCAGCTGAAGCCAGAGCGTCCTCTTCGGGTGTCATCTTCCGTGACATCGGAGTCCCAGAATGCCCTGCACCGGCCCTTCTCATCACTTCCGGTGCATGCCCAGAAGCTGTTTAGCAGGAAATGACGCGCCTGCACCAGAAGTAACGAGTGAGGCCGCTGCAGGCGCATTGACTCCCAGGAGTCAAGGCAAGCAGGAAGTCACGGCGCAGGCCGCGGCCGCAGAGGGAGGAAGTGGAAGGAAGGTAAGTATATTTTCTTCAAAAACAAGGTACGTAGGGCACAAAAAAAATTGTGGTTATCCAATTCTTTTTCAGATTACTTAGAGCAAGTGGATGTCAAATTTTCGTTTTGAGGCTGGAACTCCACTTTAAGAACAATAGAATACAGTTACAATGTTTTTATTTATTTATTTTTCTTACTGTGATAAATATATGAAGCAGTGCTAAAAAATTTAACTTTAAACACAGAAATGAATCAATATAATGACATCAAACTTATTAGGGGAAAAATGTGTAAAAATAAATCACACCAAATATATAAATAGTGTTCATAAGGGTCCATACACAAGGGCTGAAAAGAAAAAAATTGTCCACGATTCACTTGCTAAATCAGTGTCCCCACAATAACAATTCGTTGTGCTTCCACTGCCAGGTGACACCAAGTATTAAACTTACTGGATCCTGTAGACCAGGGGTGGGGAACCTATGGTTCAGGGGCCGTATGCGGCCCCCAAAGTCATCTGGTCCGGCCCCCCATGCAGCTGAGAGTCTGTGTCTCTCAGCTGATCTGTCAGAATGGAGCCGATGCTTCCTGTATAGTTCCTGCTCCGTTATGACAGTCTGAGTGAGTCACAGGCGGAGTGATATCAAATGCACTCCGCCTGTGACCAATACAGAAAACATCACCTCTTCCTCCAGCATGGCTCTGCTACACTTCTCCTAGCCAGCATTTCCCGCCAGCAGCACACACAGCAGTACCAGCCAGAGCCAGCAGTACCAGCCAGAACCAGCAGTACCAGCCAGAGCCAACAGTACTCACAGCAGTACACACAGCAGTACCAGCCAGAACCAGTACCTACAGCACAGTACCAGCCAGCAGTACCTACAGTACCAGCCAGCAGTACCCACAGCAATACCAGCCAGCAGTACCAGCCTGAGCCAGCAGTGCCCACAGCAGTACCCGCCTGAGCCAGCAGTACCAGCCAGCAGTACCCACAGCACAGTACCAGCCATCAGTACCAGCCAGCAGTACCTACAGCACAGTACCAGCCTGAGTCAGCAGTACCCGCCTGAGCCAGCAGTACCAGCCAGCAGTACTCACAGCACAGTACAAGCCTGAGCCAGCAGTACCCACAGCAGTACCAGCCAGCAATACCCACCAGCAGTACCTGCCAGCAGTTCTTTTCAAAACTTACCACCACAAAAAGGTCGTCTGTGCTCCAGACTGACCGATGCAAACCTGGAAAACCTGTTGCGAGTAGCAACATCATCAATACCAGCTAACATCACGCACTTCACCAAAGAGAAGCAGTTGCAGCCATTACATTCGGGGTGAGATAATTAAATGTTTGACCAAATATAACAGGCTAATTTTGAAGGGGATAATTTTGTACGGCCCCCGAATGGTTTTATAAATACCCAAATGGCCCTTGGCAGAAAAAAGGTTCCCCACATCTGCTGTAGACCATCATATAGTATGGTCAAATGCGCGTGTTACATCTCCTTATGAAGGGAAACGCCAAAGCGTCAAACGTGATCCAGTCAGGGTTGGTTCATCAGCAGCCTTTTATTAAAAAAATAACAAGTGAAACTTGCAAAGGGAATCACACTAAGCAAATCTTTGGGCAATAGGTTTAAAAAACTTGCACATAGCAATAAAATATGTTTTGGGTCATTGTCATGCTGGAAGACCCATTCATGACCCATCTTCAGTGTTATGGCTGATGGAAGAATGTTCTCAAAGCTTTTACAATACATGGCCCCATCCATTGGCCTCTCAGTGTGCCAAAGTCAGCCTGTACCTTTAGCAGAGAAACAGCCCCAAAGCATCATGTTTCCACCTCCATGCTTGACTGTAGGGATAGTGTTCCTTACATAGTCAACATTTTCCTTCCTCCAAACCCAGCGAGTCGAGGTAATACCAAAGAGCTCAATTTTGGTCTCATCGGACCACAGCACTTTCTCCCAATCCTTCTCTGAATCATTTAGATGTTCATTGGCATATTTCAGACTGGCCTGTACATGTGCCTTCTTGAGGAGGGGGACCTTGCGAGCGCTGCAGGATTTCATTATATGGCGGCGTATTTTGTTATCAATGGTTTGTTTGGTGACTGTGGTCCCAACTGCCTTGAGATCATTCACAAGCTCCTCCCATGTAGTTCTGGCTTGATCCCTCACTTTTCTCATGATCATCCTTACCCCATGAGGCGAAATCTTTCATGGAGCTTCAGACTGAGGGCAATTGATGGTTAATTTGTATTTCTTCCATTTGCGAATAATCGCGAATAATCGCTCCAACAGTTGGTCTTGAAATCCATTCCAGCCTTGTTCAGGTCTGCAATCTTGTCTCTAACTTCCTGTGACAGCTCTTTGGTCTTGCCCATGACTGTGGGTTTGAATGGAAGAAAGAGTTTCTGTGGACAGCTATCACGATCAGGGGTCAGGCTCCAAGATGAGTAGCTATAGCAGTGGCAGCTCACACCAGTGGCGGATCCAGGGGGGGGGGGGACGGGTCAATTGCCCCCCCCCCCCGAAAATATTACCCACCCTAGTCCCAAGTCCATACTAGCAGTGTCTCTCCCAGGCCAGCAGCGGCGGCAGTAGTGCCAAGATCCTCTGTTGTTGTACCGCCGCACTGCTGGCCTATATGTTCTCTGCAGTGCACTGGTTGCTATCGCCGCTTGGCGTCTAGCAACCAGTGACGTTCATGACAACCTGAGGAGGAGGAGAGCGAAGCCCCAGCATTCAGAGCGGAGCCTCCTTCTCCTCTGCAGCGCGCGTAGTGTTGGGTCCACCCACCTCCTTCCTTTCGGCTTCTCCAGGCTCCAAGCCAGCAAGGTGAGAGATGCAAGCGGAGATGACTGGAGTCGGTGTCGGACACACAGCTCTGGAGAGGGCAGGGCGGGGGGCGGAGCAGTAGGGGAGTGGTGATTGGAGGATCGGCAGAAAGGCAGAGTTGCACTGAGGAACACATGGCTGCTCCCTGGCCTGGATGCTGCTGATTGCATTGTTCCTGCTGGCTGCTGGAGCTTGTCTTTTATCTTCACACACACTGACATGGATTTCTGATGACAGACAGGTAGGAGCTCTGACAGGGCAAACGTTATTCCCTTCCTCCACCACACAGTAAGCAACTTTCTCAATGCATGGGGATGCCCTCCTCCTCCTAGTGATCCCCCTATTCAGTCTACAAGACATCCAATCTGATCAGCATCACATGGAAATGGATCCATGGTCAGGGATCACACACATACATCCTTAGCAGGTCCACCACTACTTGTTACTTTGTAACAACAAGCATCCTTACTGAGCCCCCGTTCACATCGGTGCAATTTGACAGGTCAAATTGCATGTCAAATCGCAGCCTATTGCAGGCAATTGGAGCATCCCAATTGGTAGTTCCTGCACTACTTTTGGGGGCGATTTCAATAGACATCTGTGCATGATCCCGCGCAGATGTCTCTCAAGTCGCCCCTGTAGTCGGACAGAAATGCAGCTTTGAAATCGTGTGAGTTCAGATGAACTCGCACAATTTCAAAGCCGCATTCAATGTGAATGAGTTAAGGCTAGGTTCATACCTGTGCAGTTGATTGCTGCTGCGGGACAGCACCTGCTCCCACAGCCACAACCATCCACACAGAAAAACCGGCTGCCATTCAGGAGATGCATGCGGATGCCATTAATCCTAATGGCACTGGCACACAGTTGAAACCGCAGCAGCCGCTACCTGCTCTGGGAGCCGCACTGCACTTGCGGCTTCCATGCGGGCCACAATTTCAAAAATGGGACAGGGACCTCTTTCCTACATTTGAAGGAAATTTCAAAGGATTTCAAGGAACCTCAAAATAAGGTTTCGCCTAGGGTGTCAAAAATCCTTGCACCAGCACTGAAGCAGATGTACAATGCTGGCTCAACCTGGCTGCCTCCTTAGAGTGTCAATTGCTCTTCCATGGGCGCTCCTACCTACCTAAAAAAGTGAGTACAATTAATACATTCTATTGTCTAACATCACACAAATACAGTCAGGTATGGTTCCCATATTTATGAAAAAAAGTACTTCTGAAAATCATATGTAGAAAACACAGTTGCAATTTATTATTTGTCTACCCCCTATTCTGTGAAGCTGGACTTGATCATTAATTACTTCTGGACCAGGCCTATTTCTGACACGTTAAAATCAGTATTTTTTGCTTGAAAATTACTTAGAACCTCCATAACATTATATATATATATTTTTTTAGCAGAGTCCCTAGAGAATAAAATGGAGATCCTTGTAATATTTTATGTCACACCGTATTTGCACAGCGATCTTACAAACGCAATATTAAAAAAAAAAAAAAAAGTTATTTGAATAAAAAAATAAGAAAACAGTAAAGTTAGCCCAATTTTTTTCTCTAATGTGAAAGATAATGTTATGCCGAGTAAACTGATATCAAACATGTCATGCTTCAAAACTATGCACACTCGTGGAATAGCGACAAACATTGGTACTTAAAAATCCCATAGGCGACACTTTAAAAATTTCTACAGGTTACCAGTTTAGGGTTACAGAGGAGGTTGAGGGCTCAAATGATTGCTCTCACTCTAACCATCACGGAGATAACTTTTTGGGCAGTGCCCCTCCCGAGACTAGACTCTGGATCCGCCCCTGGCTCACACAGGAACCAGCAGGATAGGAACACAGGCAGATCACTCTGGCAGATGACGCAGGCTCACATGAGGTGCGGAATCTAAGTACTAAGTACTAACCGGTGTTCACCAGCGCTCCTGATGGTGGAGATGGATTTTACTGCGTGTTTGTACCAGGTTGTGGTCCTCAGGGTCGCCCCACCAGGAGGTGAGCAAGCCAGGGTCCGGTAGCAGATATACAGTGCCTTGCGAAAGTATTCGGCCCCCTTGAACTTTGCGACCTTTTACCACATTTCAGTCTTCAAACATAAAGATATAAAACTGTATTTTTTTGTGAAGAATCAACAACAAGTGGGACACAATCATGAAGTGGAACGAAATTTATTGGATATTTCAAACTTTGTTAACAAATAAAAAACTGAAAAATTGGGCGTGCAAAATTATTCAGCCCCTTTACTTTCAGTGCAGCAAACTCTCTCCAAGTTCAGTGAGGATCTCTGAATGATCCAATGTTGACCTAAATGACTAATGATGATAAATAGAATCCACCTGTGTGTAATCAAGTCTCCATATAAATGCACCTGCACTGTGATAGTCTCAGAGGTCCGTTGAAAGCGCAGAGAGCATCATGAAGAACAAGGAACACACCAGGCAGGTCCAAGATACTGTTGTGGAGAAGTTTAAAGCCGGATTTGGATACGAAAAGATTTCCCAAGCTTTAAACATCCCAAGGAGCACTGTACAAGTGATAATATTGAAATGGAAGGAGTATCAGACTACTGCAAATCTACAAAGACCTGGCCGTCCCTCTAAACTTTCAGCTCATACAAGGAGAATACTGATCAGAGATGCAGCCAAGAGGCCCATGATCACTCTGGATGAACTGCAGAGATCTACAGCTGAGGTGCGAGACTCTGTCCATAGGACAACATTCAGTCGTATACTGTACAAATCTGGCCTTTATGGAATAGTGGCAAGAAGAAAGCAATTTCTTAAAGATATCCATAAAAAGTGTCGTTTAAAGTTTGCCACAAGACACCTGGGAGACACACCAAACATGTGGAAGAAGGTGCTCTGGTCAGATGAAACCAAAATCGAACTTTTTGGCAACAATGCAAAACGTTATGTTTGGCGTAAGAGCAACACAGCTCATCACCCTGAACACACCATCCCCACTGTCAAACATGGTGGTGGCAGCATCATGGTTTGGGCCTGCTTTTCTTCAGCAGGGACACGGAAGATGGTTAAAATTGATGGGAAGATGGATGGAGCCAAATACAGGACCATTCTGGAAGAAAACCTGATGGAGTCTGAAAAAGACCTGAGACTGGGACGGAGATTTGTCTTCCAACAAGACAATGATCCAAAACATAAAGCAAAATCTACAATGGAATGGTTCTTAAATAAACATATCCAGGTGTTAGAATGGCCAAGTAAAAGTCCAGACCTGAATCCAATCGAGAATCTGTGGAAAGAACTGAAAACTGCTGTTCACAAACGCTCTCCATCCAACCTCACTGAGCTCGATCTGTTTTGCAAGGGGGAATGGGCAAAAATTTCAGTCTCTCTATGTGCAAAACTGATAGAGACATACCCCAAGCGACTTACAGCTGTAATCGCAGCAAAAGGTGGCGCTACAAAGTATTAACTTAAGGGGGCTGAAAAATTTTGCACGCCCAATTTTTCAGTTTTTTATTTGTTAACAAAGTTTGAAATATCCAATAAATTTAGTTCCACTTCATGATTGTGTCCCACTTGTTGATTCTTCACAAAAAATTACAGTTTTATATCTTTATGTTTGAAGCCTGAAATGTGGCAAAAGGTCGCAAAGTTCAAGGGGGCCGAATACTTTTGCAAGGCACTGTAGCAGGTAGGAATCAAGCCCAAGCGTGGTCAAGGAGTAGCCAAAGGCCGCTAACAAGTAGTTGCAGGTTGGGATTAAGTAGACGCGAAGTCGAGGAACAAGCCAATTGTCGATAACAAATGGTAACGAAGGAACAAGGAATTGCAGAGACATGGCTTAAATCAGGAAGTTCATGGGAGAAGCAAAGGATTGCAATTGAGATTCACGGCAGGATAATTTGAGGATTTGTCCAGGGAGCTGTCCAGCAAGCTGTCCAGCATTCCAGGTGGCTCAGTAAGCAGAGTCATTGCCAGACACTGTGGAGGTCCCAGGTTCAAGTCCGGGTCCTGACAACAGGTGTCTTATATACACACATAAAGAGTTGTCTTTCAGAGCACCATCCTAAATTGACAGAACTAATCTGTACCACATAAGCAACAAACTGTAGCCAGTCTGTGGGAGTGTCAAGGTCTTACCTTGCTCTCCTGTTGGATTGGACATGTGCAGACTGCTGCCTCTTTTAAACTCTGATTTCATCTTCAGCTGCCTGGGTGTCACACAGTGATGAAGGTGCACACCTGACTATATCTATCACCTGATGGGTTGCAGTCCTTGCCCTTGAGTTTGTGCTCCAAGGTGCATCTCTGCTAGCAGTCTTCTGTTCTCCGTGTTCCTCTATGTATGACCTGGCTTGGCTGACAACTCTCCTGGCTCTCGACCTCGCATCAGTAGACTACCCACTTCTTGACTCGACCCCAGCTTGTATGTCTTCCCGCTTCTGGACTTGACCCTGGCTTGTTACTGCTCTCACTTCATCACTCTTGCTGTGCGTTTATTGTTGTTTTGCCTAATAAACTGCTTTATTTTACCTGCATTTGTTCTGATTTCCTGGCATCCTGCCAGGGAGCCAGAATTATTGTTGGTTGGTACGGGATCAAATACTTATTTTACTCACTGAACTGCCACTCAGTTTAAAACATTTGTATCGTGTGGGTTTTTTTCTGTATTTTTGGTTGATATTCTGTTTCTATCATTTAAAATACACCTATGATAACAATTATAGACCCTTCATTTCTTTGTAAGTGGGTAAACTTACAAAATCTGCAGGGGATCAAATATTTATTTTCCCCACTGTAGACTGTATATAGGAGATGTTGCCAGAATTTTCTTGTTGCAGTCAAGTGGGCATCCCATAATCTCCCATCCCCATCCAAGTTATTAACCCTCAATAAACCACAAAAAAAAAAAACAAAGTCACGGACTGTTCTCTGTTTCTGGAGTGCCTGTGAAAATTTGCTGTGCCTGGCTGTGCAGGGTGGGGGGATCCCAGTTCATCTGCAGTCCCTACAGGGGTGTGCTATAAATGTAATGTAATTTCTGACATTTTAATAAAAGTTCTAAATAAACAGAACAGATGGGCACATTGACACTATTTTTCCCTGTACACACCAGCAGCCATGCACTCAGATTGCTAGTGTGAATGAGTCCTTGAAGTGTACCTATGCACATACTTATGTATTGTTCAATTATAGTTTTTAAAAGCAACAAAAGAACAAGCCACCCCTGACCTCTCTAGCTGCTTGTTTTGTGAAGTAATTCATTCTCTAGATCAGTGGCCCCTAAACTGCGGCCTGGGGGCCAGATGTGGCCCTTTGCTTGCTTTTATCTGGCCCTTGAGGCACTATTTTATCCACTGACACCAATGATGAGGCAAACTTTCTCCCAATGACACTAACAATGGGGCACAATTCCTTCCAATGACACCAATGATGGGGCACAATTTCTCCCAATGACACCAACAATAGGGCACATTTCCTTCCAATGACACCAATGATGGGGCACAATTTCTCCCAATGACACCAACAATGGGGCACAATTCCTTCCAATGACACCAATAATGGGGAACAATTTCTCCCAATGACACCAGCAATGGGGCACAAATCCTCCCACTGACACCATTGTTTTCTTTTCCTGTAGAGGTCGGGAACTTTTCTATGGCCACAGTCCGGCCCTCCTAAAGTCTGAAGGACAGTAAACTGGCCCTTTGTTAAGAAAGTTTGGAGATCCCTGCTCTAGATCCTCAAAGATCACAACAAAGATTATAAAGTTGTGTTTCCATCGGTTTCTAATGGTCCATTAGCACTGCCCACACACTAAATGTTCCATTTTACCATGCGGCGGCTGAAGCATTTGTCAGCTTTTTATTCCTTACTGTGCCTTCATCAGGGATATTCATCCTCTTAATTTGTCCTGTTTCTCATTATCATTATCACCGAAAGTAAAAGTAAATGAAGATCCCAAATTTTGGGTTTTCCCCAGAACAGGAGTAGAGGGGAAAACTTCCAATGACCAATGACCCAATGAGGACAATCACAAAAAAAAAAAATGATTGGGGTTATAAATGTAGTGCTACTCCCAGAGGAGCCACTGAATTGTTTTGTGATCTCCCTGCATAACTGAAGATGACAAATTTACTCACCCAGAACTTACTGCCACACCTTAAGGTGTTTCAAATAATTTATTATACCAGGCATAGTCTAAAGCTGGATATACACTATACAATTTTCTTTAGATTTTTTCCTTCAGATTTACCAAAACTATATAATATGAGGTCAAACCTAAACATTTTTAAGATGTATGCAATAAGGAAGACCCTTGTACTACATAGTTGAAGGTAAATCTAAAGGAAATCAAACAACAAAAGTTGTATAGTGTATATCCAGCTTTAAAGGGGAGAAGATTAGTAAGTGTGCTTGGACAAACAATCAATAAGACAATTAGTTACTCTGAGAGATATGGTAAAACCCCTGCAGTATTCTGACTAACAGTAATTAATAGAACTGAACTGCACTTACCTAACAACAGTATATAAAAACAATACTAACTTGTTATAACAGTCAAAGTTTTATCCCACTTGCCCGTGATTGATGAAAAAAAAAATGTTGCCCCGCAAAGTTGGGACCCTAGAAGAAAGCACAACAGTTCCCATCAAACAACAGATTTGCATTTGCAAAGTTAGTCTGTTACTAGACCCAGTGTACCCTCTTCTGCATCTCTGGACACATGCTCTCTTTCAGTAAAAATCCAAGTCAACCAAATATATATGTTGCTCTGATCTCCCTTCTTCAAGTGTGGAAGTATTCTCATCACAAACTCTCACAGGAAAATAGTTACCAGTCTCTGTGGCAAGGTCCTGCATGTTGAGCAGTCTTTTTTTTTTTTTTTGCTTCTCTAAGGTTCCACATTGATTGTGGACAGTGATGTCAGGCTTCCATTCAATCAGCAGCTCAACCCACTTTTCTCTCCACACTGACTGTGACTCCACACTTGTCACAGTCTGGAGTCAGGTTCGAGGGCCAGTAGCTATAGCATTAGAGAGGCCCCACTGATCAGCCGGACCTCACTTGAGGTAAAGAGTCTAAGTACTAACGTGTTCAGCCAAGCTCCTGATGGTTAAGATTGGTTTTGCTGCGTGTTAGTACTAGAATATGGCTCTTAGGATCGCCCCACCAGGGGGTGAACAAACCAGGGTCCAGTAGCAGATATACCAGGTAGGGATTAAGCAGAAGCATAGTCAGTAAACAAGCCAAAAGGTAAGTAACGAGTGATTGCAGGTTGGAATCAAGCGAAAGCATAGTTGAGGAACTAGGCAAAGGTTAGTAACATGGTAGGTAAGCTAAGGTAGTGAATATATGGACAGCAGCAAGAGTGGCAAGAGTAAGGTTTTGCCTGGAGAGAGCACAGTAATCCAACAAACAGGAAGTGCAGAGACATGGGTTAAAACAGGAAGTTCATGGGAGGAGCAAACTGTTCAAGGTTCAAGAAAAACAGGGTTCAAGGCAAGATCATTCAAGGAATTGTCCAGGGAGCTGTCCAGCATACCAGGTGGCTCAGCAAGAAGAGACATTGCTGGACAGAGCAGAATTCGTAGTTTCAGAGTGACCCAGGTCCTGACAACACATCTGCTTGGTTGAGAGCAGTTAGTCTACTCCTTCCTCCCTTCAGCCTGCAGCCACGACATCTTGCACTGTTGTATCAGCCAGTCACCCCCAGGATACAATCAGATCCAGTCAAGATAGCTGTTACCTGAACTGGAGACACTCCAAAGATGAGCATTGCAAAGTGGTCTGTTAAAGATAGTTACTGCATTAGTAAATATTCAGTTTAACCCTGTCCACACTGCAGCAGTTATCAGCTACAGTCCAGGTTACATACTCCCCCCACCAAATAATCTTTGGTCTTCCTAATAGTTTAAAGGCAACAAGGAACTAAGTGCAAGTTACCTAGAAACTAAACATATTTTACAACATTTCCTAATAAACACATCAGGTGATTGAGGCTTCCACCAAGGTGTGTCTGGTTGAAGCCAGGAGCCCTCGCCTCTGGTGCTGATATAGCTAGCAAAGAAACATCAGGTGATCAATGCAGAGTTGCTTTAATCTGTTGCCCCATGAGTCATATGTAAGTCTATGTGGGGGTCTTACCATTCTCTTGACCTGCTGTTCTCTGGATTTAGATGGCTTTGAGTAGAATCTTCCTGTTTAGGTAATGGTGACTCCAAGGTGGAGGTTTCCCTTTCCTGTTCATGGAATTCTGGAGAAGATGCTGAATAAGGTGTTAAAGATGATTCTGTTACCTACTCAAGGAATTCTGCAGAGGTCCCTTCTTCTGAGTCCCTCAGTTCCTCTTCCACATGAAACTGTAGCACAAACACTGAGGCTTCAGAAGTATGTTGGAATTACCCCCCCCCCCCCCTCCCCACAAATAAAGTGGATGGCATGGCTTCATCATGAGTCATCATCACTGTCATCTTTTTCTTGTTCCACTTCAGCAGGTGGCAGTGGTTGAGACCTAGCGACTGTAACTCACCTGAAAGAAGATGGTCTGGGTGATGGTGGCTTCTTAATACCCAACTAATCAAACTGCTGTTTAATGATGAGATTGGAATCTCTGGGGTAGACCATAGTGAACAAACAACTTTTCTACTAATACTTTGGCTACTGTAGTAGCTCGTTGATCTCTCATTGGAAAAGCCTGGGCGTAATGAGTGAAATGATAATACTCTACCAATATGTTCCCTTGGCCACTCACAGGTCCATACTCAGGAAATCAATGCACACCAAATTAATGGGACTTTGACTATGGGGATGTCCCAATAGCTCTTAAAGTCAGTCCGGATACCCCACCAGTACAAATGATTCCTAATTAACTTGAACATCCTGTCCATGTTCATTATGTAACGCATTCAGCACTGTCTCCCTATATTTCTCGGGAAGGAACAGCTGCCACCTTTCTTCAGGTTCATCTGTGTGACCCCTTTGGTATGCCACCTCTGTCCAACAACTGAAAACAATCCCACTTTTTGCTAACTAGTTAAGCCTCCTTCCTAAAATCTGCGGCTATTAGAAGTTCTGGGTGACCACTCTCTAGGGCGTTCATATTCAAACAGCAGAGTAGGCAGACCCTCATTCCTCACCTGGAGAAATGCACCAGTGCTTTGCACCAGAGCTGTGGGATGCCAGAAGTGATGACTCTGATAGCTTCAGCCCCTGTTGATCCTCTGGCCCTATACTCGATTGCGTAACAAAAAGTTTGGACTCCTTCTGAATTCAATTCAGTCCACTCTTAGGAGTCTGAGACATAGGGTCTTTGACAGAGCAGTTGTAAGAGAAGTTCAGCTGGACCCAAACAGGCGCAGGCACATTAGCGTGTGCCAAGGAGAAACGTGTGTTCGAGCATGTGTGCATGCATTGGCACCAAACGGCCTATTTAAACTGAGCAATGACAGGAGCACATTGCTGAATGGTCTTTCAGCTTGTCCCTGTTCACCTGTGCCCTGACCTGCTTCCTGTTTACCTGTGTGGACTCGGCTTTTCCTTCATTCTCCTCTGGATTCCTACCTGCCTACCTGTGATCTCAGCCTGTGTTTGACCCTGCTCCTGTCTCATGCCTTTGCACCTTGCTCCCAGACTGTGTACCAACTTCAGCTTGTATCTTGACACCGCTTCTGTCTCATGTTACTGTACCCGCAGTGCCCGGATGTTGATGACCCCTTGGCTTGTGTTCCAGCTACGCTCCTGCCTTGTCATCCAGCATCACGTAGTTCCAGTTCCAGGTGCTCGTCCGGTGTTCCACGACCATTGGTTTCCTGCCAAGGCGCAGCTAGTGCCCCCTGCTATACCGGTTTTGTGCCACTCTGTGCCCCACACCACCTGTCATCTCTACCAGGGTTGCTGGACAGGAGGTGCAAGAGAAGCCCCCTCTACAGCTTGATCTCCACCAGGTACGTGATAGCAGTGGAATTTTTCAACTGAAACAGAACCCAGACCATTGATGTCCTGAGACATCCACTTTGGCCAAATGGTAAGAATATCAATTCTGTGATGTGTAAGTATTATTTTAGCATGACCAGGATAACCACGATAACCCACTTCAAAGCCACAAACTCCAGCTTGTGGATGGCATAGTTTCTCTCAGGCAGGGTAGGGGTTCAGCTCATGTAAAAGACAGGTCTCAAATGTCCAACATGTTCTTGATACAACACACCACCTAGTCCTTCTCTGTTAGCTGTAACGTGTAGCTCCTAGGGCTTGACAGGGTCAGCATAAGCCAAAACTGGTGCATTACTCAAACTTCATGTAGCGCTACCCCCATAGAAGCCCCTAGATATATTACAGGATCTTCTCCTCTTTCAACTCTTCTTCCACATCCAAGTGCACGTTTTTTTCAGCTCGTTTTTTTAATAATCAATCTAGGGGTTTTGGTTGTTTTTGGTATTTTATTGTAGAACTTGGATAGAGAAGGGAATGTAGTGGGATACTCAGAATTCAACTACTGTAGTTACAAGGACAGCTTCTTTACCTGAACTGGTGAGCAGACTGTACAAATAGGAGCAAAGTCTCTTGCCAGTAAAAGGACTTGGGATTTCCTTACTCTTCAAGACACCAGCTGGTGTCCCCTTTCTTGTACACACAAGGCCCTAGTCTCAGGTCACCTTCCTTTGTGATCCTCATCTCTCACCATCATGAACCTAGTTAGGAGACTCACTTGGCTCACGGCCACTCTACATTTTCACTTAATTTGCGAGCACGTGAGGGGTTCCCACAACTCAGCAGCTGACGCCCTTTCTCGTTGCAAATTGCAGGTCTTCTTCCAGTTGCACCCCACAGCAGCGAGTATTCCCGACACACCACCTCAGTTTCAAGATCTCCTCCTGGATTAGCCAAAATCATGGCCCATGGGAGCACGCCAGCTCAACTCCAGGTTCATCACAGAGTTCAGCATCTCAGATCCTTTTTCCTTTGACACCATGGTGACGTTCACCTCTTTTTGCCACTTAAATCTGAAGCTCGCCCACAGCACGGTCAAGCTTTATCTTGCAGGGGTGCAGTTTAACGTGATCAACGCACACCCCAGTCACAGTGCTTTCATGTCTTCCAGGCCAATTAAAAACATCTTAAAAGGCATCCTTCGCTTGGAGGGCTGCAAGCCTGTGAGACGTCAACCGATCAACAGCTTCAGGTTTAGGGCCTTGTCTGACGGCCGTTTGAAGCAGGGACAAACAGTGTCATCAAGTTCGCCATATACCTGGCCTTCTATGGATTCTTGCGTCCCAGTAAGTTCACTGTGGGGAGGTTAAACGGGGCCTCCAACTTGCTGAGGGTGGCAGATTTGATTAAAGTGGGGGATCACTTCCTCCTGACACTACGTCAGTCCAAAACCAACCAAGTGGCGCCGCTGGTTGACATTCCCCTGTACCCTACAGGCAATCAGTGGTGCCCAGTCCAGTTACTGGACCGTCTTCTCCCGTCCTTGACAGGTTGTGGCCTAGATGCCCCCCTTCTGAGTCTCCACGGCTTGCCACTCACCACCTCGAAATTTATGGAGTACGTGAGAACCCTGCTGTCCAAGATAGGTTGCGACCCCGCAGCATTCTCAGGTCATTCCTTTCGCATAGGGGCAGCTTCGGCCGCATCTAGTCACAACATACCCGTACAGTGCCTTGCGAAAGTATTCGGCCCCCTTGAACTTTGCGACCTTTTGCCACATTTCAGGCTTCAAACATAAAGATATAAAACTGTAATTTTTTGTGAAGAATCAACAAGTGGGACACAATCATGAAGTGGAATGAAATTTATTGGATATTTCAAACTTTTTTAACAAATAAAAAACTGAAAAATTGGGCGTGCAAAATTATTCAGCCCCCTTAAGTTAATACTTTGTAGCGCCACCTTTTGCCGCGATTACAGCTGTAAGTTGCTTGGGGTATGTCTCTATCAGTTTTGCACATCGAGAGACTGAAATTTTTGCCCATTCCTCCTTGCAAAACAGCTCCAGCTCAGTAAGGTTGGATGGAGAGCATTTGTGAACAGCAGTTTTCAGTTCTTTCCACAGATTCTCGATTGGATTCAGGTCTGGACTTTTACTTGGCCATTCTAACACCTGGATATGTTTATTTAAGAACCATTCCATTGTAGATTTTGCTTTATGTTTTGGATCATTGTCTTGTTGGAAGACAAATCTCCGTCCCAGTCTCAGGTCTTTTGCAGACTCCATCAGGTTTTGGTTTCATCTGACCAGAGCACCTTCTTCCACATGTTTGGTGTGTCTCCCAGGTGGCTTGTGGCAAACTTTAAACAACATTTTTTATGGATATCTTTAAGAAATTGCTTTCTTCTTGCCACTCTTCCATAAAGGCCAGATTTGTGCAGTATACGACTGATTGTTGTCCTATGGGCAGAGTCTCCCACCTCAGCTGTAGATCTTTGCAGTTTGTCCATAGTGATCATGGGCCTCTTGGCTGCATCTCTGATCAGTCTTCTCCTTGTATGAGCTGAAAGTTTAGAGGGACGGCCAGGTCTTCTTAGATTTGCAGTGGTCTGATACTCCTTCCATTTCAATATTATCGATTGCACAGTGCTCCTTGGGATGTTTAAAGCTTGGGAAATCTTTTTGTATCCAAATTCGGCTTTAAACTTCTCCACAACATTATCTCGGACCTGCCTGGTGTGTTCCTTGTTCTTCATGATGCTCTCTGCCCTTTAAACAGACCTCTGAGACTATCACAGTGCAGGTGCATTTATACGGAGACTTGATTACACACAGGTGGCTTCTATTTATCATCATTAGTCATTTTGGTCAACATTGGATCATTCAGAGATCCTCACTGAACTTCTGGAGAGAGTTTGCTGCACTGAAAGTAAAGGGGCTGAATAATTTTGCACGCCCAATTTCTCAGTTTTTTATTTGTTAAAAAAGTTTGAAATATCCAATAAATTTCATTCCACTTCATGATTGTATCCCACTTATTGTTGATTCTTCAAAAAAAATTACAGTTTTATATCTTTATGTTTGAAGCCTGAAATGTGGCAAAAGGTCGCAAAGTTCAAGGGGGCCGAATACTTTCGCAATGCACTGTACATGTAATCAAAAGGATGGGCCAATGGCAGCCGGTACATTCCCCAGCCGGAGAATTAACTCAGACTAGCTTTCAGAGAACTGGCCACATAACACTACAGTCTTCGCCTCTTTCCGTTTTAGGGATATGTGTGTATTAAAGGTTGTTTTGGGTAAGCTTATACTTTTGCCCTCTTTATTTACAAGCCTGCCCGAACCACGGTTTCGGCACGCTTCAACCATACTTCCTTAAATGGTATAATTTCACTCTTTTGATTCCCTGACCACAAATGGGCAGGCGGAGCCTGCAGTTGTGGGAGGGGAGGAGCCGGCCTATTTAATGTCAGGCCGCCCTCCTCGCTAGGCTGACGTCTTTGGGTACCCCTCCCTCCACTCCCCCTTTTTCAATAATTCCATCTTGGTGGACCCTCTTTATTTGCAGGCCTGCCTGAACCACGGTTTCGGCGTGCTTCAACCGTACTTTGTTAAATGGTATTATTTCACTCTTTTGATTTCCTGACCACAATTATAACATTGTCTAGATGTGGATTCCCATTCCCCTTTTGTTTCTGTCCAGATGGCTAGGTAATTAGTTCAGGTTAATTATATTTCTGTACACAACTTCATCTGCATATGATAATGTAATCAGGCACCTGACCTGATGGGGTATATATTCAGTGTGAGTCTGTTCAATAAATGTTCCAGATCTTATACAAGCTATTCTCGACTAGTTTTGTATGGGGGCAGCTAGAATATCTGATATCTATGTTAAAGACTGAAGGCGGTATTCTGATGGAAGCACACAAGTGCATTGTGGGGTCACAGTTCTGTTACAGGGAGTATTCTGTGGTGCCGATGTAAGTAGGTTTTGATGCATTCTTCCCCAAAGGTATGGCAACCCTGGCAGACAGCAGAGTCATCAGCTCCATCATTTGGGATTTGTTTGGTGAACAAACAACAGCTTTCTTGGCTTTAAAAAGAGCCTCTTCTACTCGAAAAGTATTTTTTGGAGTCGTTTAATTATTTATTTTGGCCTCTGTTTTGAAGTGTAACATTATGGGATTTAACGAGAGTGCCCCTTTAATAGTCAGCATCAAAAATGTCTTGCTGGCTTTGCTTGGCTCCATGCCACCTTTAAGATTGATCTGCTCTAGAATCTTGTCTAACCATAAAATAGGCTGACAACTCCTCTGTCGTATTCTGATAGGTGTGTCAGAACATGTAAACCAGTTTGGAACAGTCTTCCACTCTGTCCTAAATCTCCCACAAGGCTTCTATAAATTCATTAGCTGTGTAGTCTGGCATGTGTCTTTTTAAGTTCCGGAAGACGCTAGAAGCAGGAGTTCTCAGACTCTGCTATCCTCTGTCTCTTGACTGTGTCTGTGACTTCCCACTCTTCCACAGCCTGAGTTGCTTGATCTTTTTAGGTCCATAATAAAAATTCAACCTACAAAACACAATTGTTGAATGTCCCTGACCCTGAGTTGAATGAAGAATGAGGCACAGAAGAACCCTAAGGATGAGGTGGGAGCAGTAGCTGGTACTCTTGAATCCGACTCTATAGAACCAGTACTTTGGGTGTCTGGTCGGCATACTTGGCAGTGTAAGCTGAGTTTTAGTATCCCTTGGTACACCAGCTGCCTGGTCAACTTTCGCGTCCACCACAAATATTTTCTTGTCAGGTAGCAATGTTGATAGCACTCACTGGATCTGTTCTTCAGTCCAGGAGATAACAGCAAGGCCCTTAACTTCACAGAGTCCAATCCTGCCAGTCTGCTCTTCACTCCACTCAGCAACAGTGCCAGGGTCCATTATGGTGGCTTTGCTGGTGGAGGTAGTTATTACTCTTTTTTCTAAGTCCCAAATTCAAATCTCTAGACAAGCCCACACATACAGTATAGCGCTACCCATAGAGGAGCCACTGAATTGTTTTGTGATTTCTCTGCACACCTGAAAATGACACACCTCGCTCACCCAACACTTACCAGGGGCTATTTCAAAGGATTTATTAGGCCATGCATAGCCTAAAAGCAGAGAGGATTACCAAATGTACTCTGGTTAAACACCTGCACTATTCTTATTGACAGTAACCAACAGAACTGAACTGAACTGCATTTACCTAGCAACAGTATACAGTATCTCACAAAAGTGAGTACACCCCTCACATTTGTGGAAATATTTTATTATTTCTTTAATGTGACAACACTAAAGAAATGACACTTTGCTACAACGTAAAGTAGTGAGTGTACAGCTTGTAAAACAATGTAAATTTGCTGTCCTCTCAAAATAACTAAACAAACATTAATATCTAAACCACTGGCAACAAAAGTGAGTACACCCCTAAGTGAAAATGTCAGAATTGGGCCTAATTAGCCATTTTCCCTCCCGGTGTCATGTGACTGGTTAGTGTTACAAGGTCTCAGGTGTGAATGGGGAGCAGGTGTGGTAAATTTGGTGTTATTGCTCTCACTCTCTCATCCTGGTCACTGGAAGTTCAACATGGCACCTCATGGCAAAGAACTCTCTGAGGATCTAAAAAAAAGAATTGTTGCTCTTCATTAAGATGACCTAGGCTATAAGAAGATTGCCAAGACCCTGAAACTGAGCTGCAGCAGGGTGGCCAGGACCATACAGCGGTTTAACAGGACAGGTTCCACTCAGAACAGGCCTCGCCATGGTTGACCAAAGAAGTTGAGTGCACATGCTCAGCGTCATATCCAGAGGTTGTCTATGGGAAATAGACGTATGAGTGCTGCCAGCATTGCTGCAGAGGTTAAAGGGGTGGGGGGTCAGCCTGTCAGTGCTCAGACCATACGCCACACACTGCATCAAATTGGTCTGCATGGCTGTCGTCCCAGAAGGAAGCCTTTTCTAAACATAATGCACAAGAAAGCCTGCAAACAGTTTGCTGAAGACAAGCAGACTAAGGACAATGGAACCATGTCCTGTGGTCTGATGGGACCAAGACAAACTTATTTGGTTCAGATGGTGTCAAGCGTGTGTGGCAACAACCAGGTGAGGAGTACAAAGACAAGTGTGTCTTGCCTACAGTCAAGCATAGTGGTGGGAGTGTCATGACTTGGTGCTGCATGAGTGCTGCCGTCACTAGGGAGCTACAATTCATTAAGGGAATCATGAATGCCAACATACTGTGACCTACCGAAGCAGAGCATGATCCCCTCCGTTCAGAGACTGGGCCGCAGGGCAGTATTCCACCATAACGATCCCAAACACACCTCCAAGACGACCATTGCCTTGCTAAAGAAGCTGAAGGTAAAGGTGATGAACTGGCCAAGCATGTCTCCAGACCTAAACCCTATTGAGCATCTGTGGGGCATCCTCAAATGGAAGGTGGAGGAGCGCAAGGTCTCTACCATTCACCAGCTCCGTGATGTCATCATGGAGGAGTGGAAGAGGACTCCAGTGGCAACCTGTGAAGCTCTGGTGAACTCCATGCCCAAGAGGGTTAAGGCAGTGCTGGAGAAAAATGGTGGCCACACAAAATATTGACACTTTGGGCACAATTTGGACATTTTCACTTAGGGGTGTACTCATTTTTGTTTCCAGCGGTTTAGACATTATTGGCTGTGTGGTGAGTTATTTTGAGGGAACAGCATATGTACACTGTTATACAAACTGTACACTCACTACTTTACGCAGTCCCTTGTTTCCTTCCTTCTAAGTGGTGGGATCACATACCCTCCCATGGAGAACGTTCCCAGTCTCTGAAGCAAGGTCCTGCACAATCAGCAGTCTTTTATTTTTTATTTTTTTGCTTTTCTTAAGGCCCACCCAAAGCTTAGACTTTAGTTTTACTTTAAGTGAATCTATGGAAAAGAGAATAGGTACCCTTCTGTTTAGAGCTGAAGAGGCTCAAGAAACCTAATTTTTCTATGCATTGCTACCTCATCTGTAGTGTAAATATTGAGTAAAGAGCCAATCTAAGACCTTTTATGCAGGAAAGCTAAAAAAAAAAAAAAAAAAAAAAAGTGGACTTCTTTCCTTTCCTTATTTGTCCTTTCCTGCTAATGTATTGAGAGAATTAGTATACATGACTGATCGTCCACATCAGTTCCACCAAGAAAGAAATGTAGCATAGAAATTTTCTGTGAATCATTTTAATATCTGACATGTGGCATTCCTTCAAAAGGACCCTGCTCTTCATAGGAACTGCACATAATTCTAAAAATGATCTGAAGAAGGCTAAAGCTTTATAAAAATATTTGATATTTTCTACTCACAGAAAGTGATTGACCCAGTCTGTATGATACAAAAAGGGCAGGATTTCAACTTTCAAATCAATCTGGTGAAACAAACTTAGCAATTGGAAATATTTTGGATAATAATCACCCTAAAACCCCTAAAAAAAAAATAGATATTCCACATGGAAAGCATCTGCTCAACTAGAACTTTGTGGTGCAGTAGCATTTTCTAGCGGCAAAATGCTCACGTTAGACCAACCCCTCAATAAATGCCAAAAGGCTTAATTTTCTTTATGGCTCTGGATAAATGTTCTCTTTCTAAACATTTAGGCTGGGTGAGATATGGTTTGCGAAAAAAAAAAAAAAACAGTATTGATTTGTTTTTAGAAGACAATGATATTTTAGTTAGGACTCTTCCCACTCTGCCTCTTTCACATCTGGTGTATGCATCTGTCATCTATGGTTAGTGCTATCAATTTGTTGATCTACCTTAGCATGAATTATCGAAGTATATACAGTAAACCCCCCTCCATTGCGGGGGTTACGTTCCGGACACAGCCGCGAAAAGTGAAATTCCGCGAAATAGAAAAATCCTATTAAAATGCATTGTAGGCATGATTTTTTTACTGTCACTGTACGTGTAAAAGCATTTTAAGGTCTTTAAACACACTTTTTAAAACTATAGAAACTCATTTAAACACATAAAAGATACTGAGAGACATAGCAAGAGCTATGGAAAACACAAAAATATTTCATTTTTAATGATTTATATAGTAAAATAACATTACAAAAAAAACGCAAATTACCGGGACCGCAAAAACTGAACCGCGATGGAGCGGGGGATTACTGTAGTAAAGATATGATTGCTTGTGTGACTTGATGCTTGGGTATTCCCATGATAGGATGCCCACAAGAATTGGAATTTACCCTCTGGGAATTGCACAGTAATACATTGTTTTCTTTGGTACAGGTTTGCACTTGGTATATTGAATATAGTTTTCAAGGATTCAAATAACAGCTGTTCTTATGTGACAAAAATGAGTAATGCTAATTCTGTTTCAGTTCTGTGCACCTAAACCATAGCTAAGTGGGAGAACTATGTGTTGCCCCAGGGAGGTGTACCATTCAGGTACACAAATTTATCAAGGCATTTTGTAGATCTCAGCTAGAATCCAAACACAGGTGGACGGCTCTAGGTAGAGTGTAATTCAGGTGCAGGTCGGATCCGCCATCCAGATGAACAGTCAAACATAGAAAAAGTGACCGCACTCCGAAAATTTAAATCAAAGAGGAATAATTTTATTCTTCATCACAGGCATCAAAAATAAGACTGGTGAGACATGGGACAATAGAAAGGTTGACGCGTTTCACGACTCAAGGGGTCGCTTACTCATAACCACACATTGTGTAGATCTCAGCCAACAACAACTTCTTCACCAGTGTATGGGTGTAGTACTAGGGCTAAAATATACAGGAAGCCTGCATGTTACGATAAGATAGGATTAATAGGCTTAAAGAAAAACTCCAGCCAAAACTTTGTTTTTAGCTTTCGATATACTAGGTAAGGATTGGCTTATCGCTACTGTCACTTTTAATCTTTTTACATTCACATGCATTACTCCTGCAACATTTAGCTGACCTGGAGTTTTCCAGGCACAATATAAGCTTATTGGTGTACAGGGTGTCATTATAGGGGCCAAACCTTGAATTTGCTGTAATGGAGTAGAAGAATTCGGAGGGGCAGATCAAAGATTATTTTAGAAACTCTGAGGTGGCCAACTTAAGCTGTTTTTTTTTCTTTCTGGAACCCTTGAATGTTTTTCCTGTATTGGTAGTTTTTCAAAATATCTTTGTAAAACTTCTAAAGTAAAGTTTTCCATTCTAAAAACCTGCTTTCATTTTCAAAATCAGTTTAGCCAAAAGAGTTATCGAATCAAAAGCATTATCTATATAGGATTTATCTGAGAACAGAGATGATCTCAAGATGGATACCAGATGGATACTCTTCTACTACAGGTTGCTTTTTAAAAGCTGAAGTCTAGGTATGGCTATTTTACATAGTTACTTGGTCCAGCTTGGACCAAAGTAAGTATGCATGTGTCATACCTGGCCAATCCCCGTGGAAGCTGGAAATCACTGTTAGCTTCCTGGTCCTGTGCCGAGCAGCTAACCTACTGCTTAGGGAACAAAGGAGGTTGCTCACTTGGCACAGGCGCCATCCAGAGAACACTTTACATTTTTTCAATTAATTCAAACTGTTCTCTGATTGGACGATGTGGAGAGGTGGGGCGATGACATCACAATCTCCACCTCATCCAATCAAAGAACGCTTTGAATTTTTTAAGAGAATGAACACAATAAATTGTATGGTATATAGGGGTTTTGGGAATTTCACCTACTTGCTGTGCGTCACTATTCTTAATATCAAACTATTAATTCAACTTACCCTTTTATAAACAGACATTGGAGTTGATTTACTAAAACTGGAGAGTGTAAAATCTGGTGCAGCTCTGCATAGAAACCAATTAGCTCCCGGGTTTTTTTTGTCAAAGCTAAATTGAACCATTGGCTACCATGCACAGCTGCCCCAGATTTTGCACTCTCTAGTTTTAGTAAATCAATCCCACTACCTAGAAATATTAACACACATCATTTTGCAAACTTTGAATTTTGAGCAAGAGTTGTACAACTTTTTGTGTTTATCTGTATTAATGACACCACATTTATTTGCACTACCCACTCTTAAGACCTGGCACCTTATGTAGCTACTTATACTCAATAGAGGTAAAAGATGAATCTCTGCAGAGAAAGTGGTCAGTGCATGCTAAATAAGAAGATAGCTACAGTGATCAGAAAGACAATTGTTGCAAAGAGCACTCAATAAAAATGAAATGGGATACTAGATGGGATCAAAATTAGGAACATATAGGAATTCAAATACTAGATGGGATAAACATTTAGAATATATGGCTTTTACTTGTATACAGCAGATGAAAAAAACAAGTTTGACTTTATTAAAGCAGTGTTCCAGCTGGGAGGAAAAAAACATGAAAAAGTCATCAGCTATAAATACTGTAGCTGCTGACTTTTAATATTTAGACACTTACCTGTCCAGGGAGCCCATGATGTCAGCACCCCAGCCAATTTTCCGATTGGCTGCCGCCGCCATTCTTTGGTAGGTAAGGTAAACTGGCAGTGAAGCCTTCCAGCTTCATAGTCGGTATCCTACTGCGCATGCGCGAAGTGTGCTGTGTTTTCTAATTGGTCCAGTGGCAGGGGAAGGAGGAGGGGGCCGAACCTCCGAGGGATGGCGCGGCATTGCTGTCTCCCGGAAGTAGGAAAGGGGTCAAAAAATAGGTACCCATTCTCCCCTATCCCCTGAAAGGTGCCAAATGTGGCACCGGAAGGGGGAGGAAGCAGATGAGTGGAAGTTCCACTTTTTGGTGGAATTCTGCTTTAAACCACATCCGTATGTATACATGAAAAGAAAGAAATTGAGGGCTGAAATAGTCCTCCTATATGGATCGAACTTTGAGGGCTCAGTATGGGAGACCACACAAGTACATTTTATAAAATATATATTTATTCAAAAATTGCTAAAATTGCATATAAAAAGCGTAAATATGAGCTGTGACCTGACTACCAGAAATATTTACAGAATTCTGGATGTACAACTGTATCTTACTGTAAAGTTATTTACTCTCCATTTCCA
Source organism: Pelophylax lessonae (assembly GCF_965119305.1). NCBI lineage: Eukaryota > Metazoa > Chordata > Amphibia > Anura > Ranidae > Pelophylax > Pelophylax lessonae. The sequence goes on from NC_138771.1 coordinate 127,120,093, forward strand.
GTAGCTATAGTAGGGCAAATGATCGGTACTGCGTCCACATATGGACCTTGTGGGGGCCGTTCATGTTTACACTTTTATATTTATTTTTTATCATTTCTGAATAAATGTATATTTTATAAAATGTACTTGTGTGGTCTCCCATATTGAGCCCTTAAAGACCAATCCATATATTTCAGCCCGCAATTTCTCTCTTTTCATGTACAGTGGGGAAAATAATAATTTGGTCCCCTGCTGATTTAGCCCACTTACAAAGAAATGAAGGTCCATAATTGTTATTATAGACGTATTTTAAATGATAGAGACAGAATATCAACCAAAAATCCATAAAAGACACATGATACAAATGTTATAAATTGAGTTGCAGTGCAGTGAGTAAAATAAGTTGTTGATCCCCAGCCAACTAACAATAATTCTGACTCCCAGAGACTGGATACAGTATGTGCTCATGTGGTACACAGATTAGTCCTGTCAATGTAAGAAGGTGCTCCTAATGATAACTTGTTGTGTAAAAAAGACACCTGTCCACAGAATCTCTTTCTTCCTTTCAAACCTCACTATCATGGGCAAGACCAAAGAGCTGTCAAAGGACATCAGGGACAAGACTTTAGACCTGCACAAGGCTGCAATGGGCTACAAGACCATCAGCAAGAAGCTTGTTGAGAAGACAACTGTTGAAGCGATTATTCGCAAATGTAAGAGATACCAAATACCCATCAATCTTAGTTAGTTAGTCAGTTTTAAAAAAGACACAAGTCCATCTAGCTCAACCAATACAATTTTCCTCAGTCTGGAGCTCCATGCAAATTTTCTCCTCATGGGGTAAGGATGAGAAAAGTGAGAGATCAGCCAAGAACTACATGGGAGGAGCTTGTGAATTATCTCAAGGCAGTCTATTAACTATTTTTATCAATACGCCACCATGGATTGAAATCCTACAGTGTGCACAAGGTCCCCATCCGCTAGAAGGCACATTTATAGGTCCGTGTAAAATTTGCAATGAACATCTAAATAATTCAGAAAAGAATTGGGAGAAAGAGCTGTGGCCTGATAAGAACAAAATTGAGCTCTTTGGCATCACCCTAACTCTCTGTGTTTTGAGGAAGGAAAATGCTGAATATGACTCTAAGAACACCATCTCTACAGTCAAGCATGGAGGTGTAAACATTATGCTTTGGGGCTGTTTCTCTGCAAAAGGTACAGGCCGACTTTGCCACATTGAGGGGTCAATGGACGTTCCATGTCTTGTAAAATCTTGGATGAGAACCCTCTTCCCTCAGCCAGAACACTGAAGATGGGTTGTAGATGGTTCTTCCAGCATGACAATGACCCAAAACATAATGTCAAGGCAACAAAGGAGTGGCTCAAGAAGAAGCACATTAAGGTCATGGAGTGGCCTAGCCAGTCTCCAGATTTTAAACCTATAGAAAATTTATGGAGGGAGCTGAATCTTCGAGTTGCCAAGCAACAGCCAAGAAACCCTAAAGATTTAGAGAAGATCTGGACCAAAGTGGACCAAAATCCCTCCCGAGATGTGTGCAAACCTGGTAACCAACTACAAAGAAACATCTTACCTTTTTGCTTGCCAATAAAGGTTTCTCCACCAAGTACTAAGTCATGTTTTGCTTGGGGATCAAATACTTATTTTACTCACTGAACTGCAACACAATTTTTAACATTTGCATCATGTTTTTTCTGGATTTTTGGTTGATATTCTGTCTCTATCATTTAAAATACACCTATGATAAAAATTATAGACCTTCATTTCTTTTTAAGTGGGAAACTTACAAAATCTCCAGGGGACCAAATAATTATTTTCACCACTGTAAACAGCAGATGTCTTAATAGTAATATGCCTATGCTTATGCTTTTTGGAACTGACATGCATGTGTGAGGCACAGCCAAATTTCATGCAACATTGCACTGCCCACTTTCCCAAGGCTAAAATCTGGTTGGTTGCAGCATCCAGAACTACCCTGACATCATAATTAGTTATATTATTTTCATTTTGATTATTTAAATTGGGACCAGGTTGCCTTATGCCGTAGGGATCTGAAGGCTAGTATACAGTTTCCTTTAAACAAATGAGAAAACCTGTCCCTGTAACTATGTAATACACATATTTGTTTGAAACACACAAGATGGAAAGGTATGCCAATTTGATTCACAAGTAAAAAGTGCTTCGTTCTGTAACGGTCAGTCAGAAGCTTATTATTTTGAAAGATGTTGCAAGATGTCAGGACTTCATATTATTTTTGTCATGTAAATTATCATAATGGTATTCAATGTTTAATCCCTCATCAGGAACACTTATATTTAAAATATTTAAAAATGTGGCAGTGCTTTATTTTGTCAAGCAATAATTTACAATGGAAAACAGATCAGAAAGTAAATGCTATTGAAGAACGCCACCACAAACTACCTAAAGCTAAACTCCAGTAAGATAGAAAAACATAATTTAATGCTGTAGAATATTTTTTTAGGGTAGAGACACAGAGGTGTCCAGTGTAATTCTACAAAATGACCACTAGGTGTTACCATAGAAAGTCAGTTGGTGCATCTTGGGTAAGAGATGGTGGTCATGGGAAGTGTTGCAAGGACAGAGGCATGCAAAGGTGTAATCTCTAAGGGTCCTTTCACACGGGCTTTCCGATCAGGTCCGCCTGTCAGTTTTTCAGGCAGGCCTGATCGGATGCTCCACGCACCTCTTTGGAGCGGCGGATGCCAGCGGTGACATCTCAGCTGACACCTGCTGCTATCCGATCTGATCCTGTCCGTGAAATCCAGACGGATGGAAACCCTATTTTCTATCCGTCTGGAGGATCGGATCGGATAGGGTTGGATTAAAATGGACAGGCGGTCAATTTTCATCCGATCTCCCATAGAGGAGAGCAGTGCTCTGACAGGTCCATCTCAGCACAGCGAGCAGAGAGAAACCTGTCATCTGCCTGCTCAGCGATGACAGAGCTTGAAGAGCTCACTGGCTTAGGCCAGGCTGCTCAGGACAGACAAGGCTACCCTCCAATTGCTAACCCAGCAGGTTACCAGAAAAATACATGCACAAATGGAAGGAGCGTCAGACCAATAAATAAGTCCAAATTAATTTATTACCTGGTGCTAAAAAACAGCCAATGTGTTTCAGAGTCAGAGAAATCCCCCCTTCATCAGGACTTCGGTTAAAGCAGACACCCTAGAGAATAAAATAGTGGTAATTCCAATATTTTGTCACAAAATATATATGCAAAAATGTAACTAAAAAATATATTAAAGCAAAACTCTAGCTGTGATCCCTTGGAGCTCCCTGCTGGCCGGTGACATCTTCAGCCCAACGGCTTCCAGGTATTTATCCCCCTCTGTTTCAATTGGTGCGGGAGTTCAGTCACTCTTCATTGCAGGACTGAGCTGTGCGCATGCACATAGATAGTGGGGTGGGATTTTTTTGGGAAGGCTTTAAGTGCTTGGGTGTAGCTTTATTTTTTTACATGTTTTTTCACTTTCAGTAAAACTTTATTTATATCACATAGGGGACAAAAAGTTCCCTGTGTGATATAATATTTTTAAGACAGGTTCTGTTTTGAGAAGGAGAGATTGGGGTCTATTCCTCCCCTGATGTTTCACCTGCTTTCCATTGAAGCTAAAATATAGTGTAGATAGTCCACTATCTTCTTTCCTGGTCACAAGGATCTGGCAAAGTGACACCAGAAACCGGAAGTGACATTTTAGTTATCACTTGCCTTTTGCATTCTAGCTAGATTCTAACGGATGTTTGCTGGACTTCCTCCTCATCACCCAGTGACACCTGTCATGCAGGTCCCGGGCCGACAGGTTTTACAGAAAGTGCTACAGCCACTTGGAGTGTGCGTAAAACTCCCTGCTGCCACCGTTGGAAGCCTTACAGTGGTGGTTGTTGGAATTATGTTTTATTTAAATGTTATATAGTCATGCCTTATTGAATGATTGAAGTTATGCTTTAACTTTTTATCTTTACTGAAAATCTCTCACTTTGTAACTTAGACATTTTTGCTGTTAAGGATGTAAATTTCCTCCCATTGTTTCAGTTGTGAGAATATTTTTCGGTTGCACAGTATTTTGCTATTCTGAGATGTTTCTTTCCTGAGTTTGCTTTCCTGTTATGGATGTATCTGTTTCCTACTATGTATATGTTATGTCCATTGTGCTTAAATATTATATGTATATTTTTAGTTGGTCTGGTAAACAGATGTTTCGTCACCTTTATGAACTGTATGTCCTGACCAGAATGCTGTTGAATACAGACTGAAAGACCCTACCTGTCTTCATGTAGTATTTTGTGCATTCTTTACAGCTTGAAGGGAGGCTGGCCAGCAGAAGTGAACCTACCAAGGGGTATTACCTTTCAGTGGCTGTAAAAGGTTTTAAAAATGTTAATGTACTTCCAAAAGTTGTTTCCAATCTTTTTAAATATTCTGCTTTCAAAAAAATTTAAAACTTTAAAACGAATTGTTGATCATACCACGAGGGTCCTTGTTTTAGTATTATTTATTACTGGGTGACAACTTTCTCCAAATTGTACTTCAGAGTTGTCACCCTGTCACATGCATGTTTGGTGGGGACTACAAGCGGCATTGCCAACACATATTGCGCAGGCACAATCTACTATTGTTATTTTCAGGAAGACGATCAGAGCAATGAAAGTAGTGATGCTGGAGTGAGGTGGATGTAGACAAGAAATGGCTAAAAGAGGCTGGAGGTGATCAGCAGCACAGAGATACAACAAAGGATAATAGAAGAAAAATGTTATTAAATAAAAAAAAAATAAAGTACAGTGTTCTACAAACTAAATGTAATTGATTTAGGCTTAATGCACACACCCGCAGATGGCCATATAGCGCACAATACGGTTGACACGTGCAGCATACAGCCACCATAACTCAAGCTGTGCAAGTCAATGAACTGCATCATCTGTATGCATATACACTATATTACCAAATGTATTGGGACATCTGCCATTACATACACATGAACTTTAATGGCATCCCAGTCTTAGTCCGAAGGGTTGAATATTGAGTTGGCCCACCCTTTGCAGATATAACAGCTTCAACTCTTCTGGGAAGGCTGTCCACAAGGTTTAGGAGTGTGTCAATTTTGAATTTTTGACCATGCTTCCAGAAATGTGTTTGTGAGGTCAGGCACTGATGTTGAATGAGAAGGTCTGGCTCACAGTCTCCGCTCTAATTCATCCTAAAGGTGTTCTATCAGGGTGAGGTCAGGACTCTGTGCAGGCCAGTTAAGTTCCTCCACCCCAAACTCGCTCATCCATGTCTTTATGTACCTTGCTTTTTGCACTGGTGTACAGTCATGTTGGAACAGGAAGGGGGCATACCCAAACTGTTCCCACAAAGTGGGAGCATGAAATTGTCCAAAATGTCTTGGTATGCTGACACGTTAAGAGTTCCCTACACAGAAACTAAGGGGCCAAGCCCAACCCCTGAAAAACAACGCACACCTAGGAGGGTGCTACAAGTGTATATGTACCCAAATCTGAGAATCTGGGTGGTTACTTGCATACAGGGCCATACCTCAACATAGACTGTTTGTGTTCTATAACAGTGGTCGCCAACCTTTCAGACCTCACGGACCACTAAACTCAAAATTTTGAATCCCACGGACCACTAACATGAATTTTACATGTGTTATACATACAATGCTCAATGCTCCGGCTCTCTGCCTCCCTCCCCCTGAATCACACAGCTGCCTTAAGCACACAATGCTCCAGCTCTCTACCCCCCCTCTCCAGTGGATAAAGAGGGGATCTCACCTCCTTATCCAGCCATGTGCTTGAGCTCCGTGCTCCCTCCCACAGTCTGTAATCAGCACTGCCTTTGGTAGTCCCCTCTTTCTTTACCTCCCGCTCTCTGCACTACTCCCGGCACTTCCCTCTGAGTTCACAGGAGCTGGACCTACAGAGAAGGAATCAGGTATCAATGTGCATTGACAGTACTTACAGTCAGCGTGCATTGAAAACAACACTATACATTCGCCACAATGTTGATTTGTGGTAGAACCCTTGGGGATCAACAAACTTTTCTCGTGGACCACAGACCACTGTTTGGTGACCAAAGTTCTTTAAGATCCATATGGTCCTTTTAAGGGTTAGGGCACATGCACACAGCCATAATAAAATGACTGCTCATTTACAGAGGATCTTGCTGGCAAAGGATGGCAGAAAGATCCTGCATAAAAAAATGTATTGAATGGTCCAAAAAATGTATCTTTACATTTGTGTAAACACATAAACACCCATAAAGTTCAAAAAGGTATGTGCCGCGCTATGGACAAGCTAAATAAATTAAAACTAAACCTAAATGCAGCTGTTCAAAAATGGTGATAACCAAATTCCTAAAGTGCAGTGCCAAATACCAGCGCAAAAAGGTATGTAAGAAATAACAAATAGGAAAAAGTAGCAAAATAGATAGCAAATGAAAAAAAAATATCACTCATAAGTTATATTAAAGTGCAGAGTGCAGTAAACGTGCATGACATATAAAATTATGAACGTGAAAAATATAAACAGTGTCCCCCTCCAAGGGGTAAAAGTGGACCAATGTCGGTCCAATATGCGTGCTACAAATCAGGTGAAAGTCCAAATAAATCTGTATATAAAAAGTTCCACGAAAGTCCCAATAAAAGGTGCTTATGTGCTACAGTCACAGTGCAAAAGCATGCCTTCAATCCAGTGCAGTGAAAATGGTGACAATCCACCCCTTCTGGATGTTCCACTTACCAGACTAAATTGACCCCATAAGCCATATAGCCTAAAAGGTCAAATGAGGCTTGTGTCCCAGTAAGGAACTTGATGGAATCCTTGGGGTAAGGTGACAATGATCCCTGTGGTCCTTAATACTCCGATGCACATATATGGAGAAAAGAGACCCCACAATAGTGTAACTCCGATATAACTTTAATTGTATCAAAATTAAAGGTTACACTCACATTTCTTGAAGAAAGTAAAAGCAGGTACAAATCGGGCGAGTCTAGAGATCTTCCTGGCCGTGGAAACTGCTCGGGATGGTGCTTGGTCCCGGCGTGCGTTCCACCGTACCGGAAGTGACGTGCCGATGTCCGTAGACCGGAAATTGCGTCAACGTGTTTCGCCCTCCCCTTCCGGTGTAAAACACCCATACCATGTGTAAAATTTAGGGATGGGCTCTGTGTTCGAGTCAAACGTAAGTTTGACTTGAACATCAGCTGTTCATGTGTTCGCACATGAACAGCTGAAAATGGGGTGCTTGGCGGGAAGTTCGCTCGCTAATGAGCGCCCCATAATGCACTGTGCTGTTGCAGTGCATTGATTGCTGAAAATTGGCCAAAGCATGCACCTGACCTGTATGCTTTGGCCAATCACAGCACTATGTACTGTCAGAGCCATTATTGGCCAATGGCAGGGTCCACGCCCCACACTATATAAGGCTGCCGCTTATACAGCAGCCGTCTATAGTGTGTGACAATAGAGATTAGGCATGTAGATAGTGCATAGTGTGTTGAGTTAGTTTAGTGAAGTCAATATAGTGTACAGGCATACTCCACTTTTAAAATGTATAGATATGATGTAGTCTTGGGTCCCCTCTCGGTGCTCCCCAAGTTTTGTGCTCCTGTTACTTATTGTTTGGGAACAGTGCCATGTCCAGCTGACAAATATTTCCTATAAACGCCAATGTTAAAGACAGGGAGCAGTGTCATGCCAAGCTGACCAATATTTCCTATAGATGCCAATGAGCACTGAAAGCTGAAAATTGGTCTAGGCAGGAAGGGGGTGAAAGTGCCCTGTATTTAAGTAGTTAAGCAGAACCCTATGACAGAATTAAAAAAAGAAAATGGCATGGGCCCCCCCCCAAAATCTATATCAGGCCCTTTGGGTCTGGTACAGGTTTTAAGGGGACTCCATGGCATGGGGTCCCCCCAAAATCCATACCAGACCCTTATCTGAGCATGCAGCCTGGCAGGCCAAGAAAGGGGGGCCCCCCTTTCTGAACCACACTAGGCCGCTTGCCCTCAACATGGTAAGGGTGTTTTGGGGTCAAGGGATGTTGATGGGGACAAGGGCCTCTTTCTGACAACCCTGGGCTGTGGTTGTGGGGGTCTGTGGTTGGGGGGCTTATCGGAATCTGGAAGCCCCCTTTAACAAGGGGGCCCCCAGATCCCGTTCCCCTATGTGAATGGGTATTGGGTACATTGTACCCCTATCCATTCACCAAAAAAGTGTAAAAAAGTGAAAAACACAGTTTTTGACAAGTCCTTTATTAAAAAGAAAAAAAATAGTGTCCCTCGATGTAAATCCATCGTCAATCACGACGATCGCCGGACCTAAAAAAATAGAAAAAATGCTTACACTACCCGCCGTATACCCGGTCTTTAGCTTTGATAGCTCTTTTATAGGCAAGGGGCGGCGCAACCCGGTTACGTCACCCGGTGGCACCGACCCCTTCTGACGTCATGTGACCCCCACCCTAAAGCACCCACCCCCCCATGCTGAGGGCATGTGGTCTGGTATGGTTCAGGAGAGGGGAAGGGCGCTTGCTTGTCCCCTCCCTTTCCTGACCTGCCAGGCTGCATGCTCAGATAAGGGTCTGGTATAGATTCGGGGGGGGACCCCACGCCATTTTTTTTAAAAATTATTTTGGCGTGGAGTTCCCCTTAAAATCCCAACCAGATTGAAAGGGTCTGGTATGGACTGGGGGGGGGGAACCTACGCCCTTTTTTTTTTTTCTTTTTATCTGTATTGCCGGGAGCCGACAATACATTACAGCTGCGAGTAAATTTAAATTACATTTTTTCCTTTAGACATGTCAGTATTGCTGCAACAGGCTCCATACATCGTATACAGATGCGCCACTTTACAGGTAGACTAACGGGACCCCCCAGGCACGATATTTAAATGAATTTTTCATTTTTATTGTTTCACTGTAAGCATCATTAACCACCTCCCACCCTGCCACTGTACATATACGGCCGGGTGGGAGTCTCGTCCTTCTGATCGGAAGTTCCGGAACGTCCTTCAGAAGGAGCGATCTCGATGTGCTTGTGTCCCTCGGACACAGAGCAACAAGATGCGTCAGGAGGGCCCTGTGATTGGCCCTCCTGATCACATAACGGCTGTGTCCAATCACAGCTGTCATGTAACGTAAACACAGCCGTTGTAACGGCTTCGATCTCTTCTCCTCCTGACAGATCCTGTCAGTGAGGAGAAGAAGAGAGGATCGGTACTGCAGCCGGGGGGATCAGTGAGTATTTTCTAATTACTCACTGATCACAGGGGGGGGTCTGTGCTGGTAATCAGAACATTGATTACCAGTGCAGCCCTGGGAGGGGGGGGGTGCCACTAGAGCCACCAGGGATGCCCACCCATGACCAGCAGGGATGCCCACCATGACCACCAGGGATGGCAAACAGGGCTCAGAGAGCCTGTCAGTGGTGCCCTCCCTATCAGTGCTGCCCACCAATGCCATCTATCAGTGCTGCCCACCAGTGCCCATTATTGCCATCTATCAGTGCCGCCCACCAGTGCCCATTATTGCCCACCAGTGCTGCCTATCAGTGTACATCAGTGCCGCCCATCAGTGCCGATCAGTGCCGCCCATCAGTGCCAATCTGTGCCGCCCATCAGTGCCACCTATCAGTGCCCATCAGTGTCCCGCCGATCAGTGCCCATCAGTGCTGCCTATCAGTGCCCATCAGTGCTGCCTATCAGTGCCCACCAATGCTGCATATCAGTGCTATCTATCAGTGCTATCTATCAGTGCCACATATCAGTGACCATCAGTGCTGCATATCAGTGCTACCTATCAGTGCCCACCAGTGCTGCATATCAGTGCCACCCCATCAGTGCCACCCCATCAGTGCCACCCCATTAGTGTCTCCTCATCAGTGCCTGTCAGTGTGGCGTCATCAGTGCAGGAAAAAACGTATCTATTTACAACATTTTATAACCTAAACAAAAAAACTTTTTTTTTTTCAAACTTTTTTTTTATTTGTGCACCAAAAAAGAAAAAAACTGGCGGTGATCAAATACCACCAAAAGAAAGCTCTATTTGTGGAGAAAAAATGACACAAATTTGGTTTAGGTGCAGTGTTGCATGACCGCGCAATTGTCATTCAAAATGCAACAGCGCTAAAAGCTGAAAATTGGTCTGGGAAGGAAGGGGGTTTAAGTGCCCAGTATTGAGGTAGTTAAAATCACTGCTCATGTAAAAACAAGGGTTTAAAAAAAAAATTGCATTGATACATGTCCCCCAGGTCAGTACCCGGGTCCCTATACACTTATTATGGCAATAACTTGCATATAAGCCTTTAAAATTAGGACTATTGATTTTTCATGTTCGTGTCCCATAGACTTTATTAGAGTTCGCATATTCGCTGTTCGAGATTTTCTGGTGCGAACCGAACAGGGGGGTATTTGGCCCATCACTAGTAAAATTCTACTTCCAGTTTGCTAAATATACATGGGTATGCATGTACATGCATTTACACGTGTTTATATGTATACAGTTGTGCTCATAAGTTTACACACCCTGGCAGAATTTATGATTTCTTGGGCATTTTTTTTAAAAATATGAATGATAACACAAAAGCTTTTCTTTCACTCATGGTTAGTGTTTGGCTGAAGCCAATTATTATCAATCAACTGTGTTTACTCTTTTTAAATCATAATGACAACAGAAACTACCCAAATGACCCTGATCAAAAGTTTATATACCCTGGTGATTTTGGCCTGATAACATGCACACAAGTTGACACAAAGGGGTTTGAGTTGCTATTAAAGGTAACCATCCTGACCTGTGATCTGTTTGCTTGTAATTAGTGTGTGTGTATAAAAGGTCAATGAGTTTCTGGACCCCTGGCAGACCCTTGCATCCTTCATCCAGCGCTGCACTGACATTTCTGGATTCTGAGTCATGGGGAAAGCAAAAAAATTGTCAATGGATCTGCGGGAAAAGTTAGTTGAACTGTAAAAAATAGGAAAGGGATATAAAAAGATAGCCAAGGAATTGAGAATGCCAATCAGCACTGTTCAAATTCTAATCAAGAAGTGGAAAATGAGGGGTTCTGTTGAAACCAAACCATAGTCAGGTAGACCAACTAAGGTTTCAGACACAACTGCCAGGAAAATTGTTCGGGATGCAAAGAAAAACCCACAAATAACTTCAGGTGGAATACAGGACTCTCTGAAAACATGTGGTGTGTTTCAAGATGCACAATAAGGAGGCACTTGAAGAAAGATGGGCTGCATGGTCGAGTCGCCAGATGAAAGCCATTACTACGCAACTGCCACAAAGTATACAGCTTACAATATGCCAAACAGCACAGAGACAAGCCTCAAACCTTCTGTCACAAAGTCATTTGGAGTGATGAGACCAAAACTGAGCTTTTTGGCCACAACCATAAACGCTACATTTGGAGATGAGTCAACAAGGGATATGATGAAAGGTGCACCATTCCTACTGTGAAACACGGAGGTGGATCGCTGGTGTTTTGGGGATGTGTGAGCTACAAAAGCACAGGAAATTTGGTCAGAATTGATGGCAAGATGAATGCAGTGTGTTATCAAAAATTACTGGAGGAAAATTTGCATTCATCAGCCTGGAAGCTGCGCATGGGACATACTTGGACATTACAACATGACGATGATCCTAAACACAAGGTCAAGTCGACCTGTCATTGGCTACAGCAGAAGAAAGTGAAGGTTCTGGAGTGGCCATCTCAGTCTCCTGACCTCAATATCATTGAGCCACTCTGGGGAGATCTCAAATGTGCTGTTCATGCAAGACAGCCCAAGAATTTACAGGAACTGGAGGCTTCTGCCAGGAAGAATGGGCAGCTTTACCATCTGAGAAGATAAAGAGCCTCATCCACAAATACCACAAAAGACTTCAAGCTGTCATTGATGTTAACCGGTTGCCTACCGCCGCAAGTACATATACTGCGGCGGTCAGCCCCGGCCAGGAAAAGTGACATACCGGTACGTCACTAGCCTGGGAGCCAATAGCGGGCGGGCGCGCGCCGCCGGAGGCACGCTCCCGCCTCGGCTCGTTCACGGACACCTCCGTGCGTGTGACCGGCGGACCCGATGTCCGCCGGTCACTCGCGATCGTCCGTTGTGAAGGTAGAAAGGCAGGCGGCTACTGTAAACAAAGCCGCCTGTCATTCTTCCCTGTGTAAAAGCACTGATCTAACGGTCCTGCTATGTAGGACCGTTGATCTGTGCTGTTACACACACAGCCACATCCCTGCACAGTAAGAAGCACGCCCCTAGGAATGCACATAGTCACTGCATCTCTAAAAAAGTTAACCCCTTCCCTGCCAGTGTCATTTTTACAGTAACAGTGCATATGTATAGCACTGATTACTGTAGTAATGTCACTGGTACCCCCAAAAGTGTCAAAAATGGCAGTCAAGGGTCCGATCTGTCCGCCGCAATGTCGCAGTGACGCAAAAAAAATCGCAGATCGCCGCCATTACTCGTTCAAAAAAAACCCATAAAAATGACAAAAATCTTTCCCTTAGTTAGTAAACGCAATAACTTTTGCGCAAACCAATCAAAATACGCTTATTGTGATTTTTTTTTTACCAGACATATGTAGCAGAAAACAAATTGGCCAAAAATTTTAAAAAATTTTGATTTTTACAATTTTTGGGGGGGGGGGGGGGAAATTTCATATAAAAAATGTGAAAAATATTGTTATTTTTGCAAAATTGTCGCTCTTTTTTTGATTATAGCGCATGATCAAAAAATCGCACAGGTGATCAAATACCACCAAAAGAAAGCTCTGTTTGTGGGAAAAAAAGGACGTCAAATTAGTTTAGGTACAGCGTCGCACGACCGCGCAATTGTCCGTTAAAGTCACGCAGTGCCGAGTCGCAAAATACCCCCTGGTCAGAAAGGGGGTAAAATCTTCCGAGGCTTAAGTGGTTAAAGGGGGCAATACACGGTTTTAGGAACTGGGGTACGTAAACTTTTGATCAGGGTCATTTGGGTAGTTTCTGTTGTCATTATGATGTAAAAAGAGTAAAACACAGTTGATTGATAATAAATGGCTTCAACCAAACACTAACCATGAGTGAAAGAAATGTTTTTGTGTTATCATTCATATTCTCTGAAAAATGGCCAAGAAATCATAAATTCTGCCAGGGTATGCAAATTTTTGAGCACAACTGTATGTGTGTAAATTACTGACCTCTGATGCAGATATTTATTTTCTGATTTTATGGATTAGAACGCAGTGCAAGTTTATTTATTTTGTTTACTGTTCACTTACACGTGCGGTGGTTGAGTCAGGTTTTACTAACTGTCCATCTGAACACAACTTCTCAGGATGAAGCACACAGCCAATCATTATGTCGCATTCAGTGGTCATTATTGCCACCTAATGTGACTCATGCAAGTCTATGGGACCAAGTCGCAACTGCCCTATTATTGTGTGAGGTGCACACGATTGCAGCACAGTGGTGCAGCATTTACAAGGTTAAATCAGACACCTCTGAAAAGCGATGAACTGCAGATCACTTTTTAGGGCTCTTTCACACGGGCGCTCTGTATGTCCCTATTTCATCCCATTTTTTTGCGGATGAAATACGGACATAATGCATGTCAATGGGATTGCGGATGTAAGTGGATGACCATCCGCTGACATCCGATTTGTGTCCTTTCAGTTCTGTTCCGTTTTTTGGAACGGAACAGAACCCTATTTTTCTTCCGTTTAAAAAACGGAAAGGAAGCAAAATCGGAAGTCATCGATGTCATCCGCTGACATCCACAATCCCCATAGACATACATTATGTCCGTATATCATCCGCAAACGGGATGATATGCGGACATACGGAGCGGATGACACAGGTGTCACCCGTGTCACCCGTGTCCGTGAAAAAAAAAAAAGTGCCGCAGCGGAATAGAAAAATCGGAGCGGCCGTGTGAAAGAGCCCTTAGTAGGGACAGCAAGGGCTGCATATCTAATACTGGAGCAATCACTGTGGATGCTGACAATCCCTGTAGTAGGCGGTGCTACCACAGTAATAACAGTGATCTGATCTTATGATAGCAGCTTCCCCTTTGCATACTAACCACAGGGGGTCACTCGTGCAGAAATTGCAGGTGGAGATCATGATATCATAGCTCCAGTGCTGTATCTTGGCCTAGGCCAACAAGGCCCAGGCCTAGGGCGGCACTTTGAAGGGGGGCAGCAAAAAAGCTGCACCCCGCATGAAAAATAAACAGCCTACTCCCGGCTCCCGCACGAAAAGGGTCCCCACTGGCTTGTGCTACACTTTTAGTATAGTGCCAGTCTTATGGGGCAAATTGGGCCAGAGGGCAGGGTCCAGGAGGCAAATCAGTCTGGCACCCCCCATAAAGCGGTCACACTGCTACCTGCGCTGTGATAATATCCACCGGTGAGGACATTTGGACAGACCGCAGACAGGAAGGGGTGGGTCGTATTTAAATTAGGGGGTGCCCAAGTTTAGTCAGGCCTAGGGCAGCACAAAACCTAAATACACCACTGCATAGCTCCCTACTGTCCCTGATTTCAAGGGACTGTCCCTGATTTGGAACAAAGTCCCTCTTTCCTCCTCATTTGTCCCTCATTTTGGTCTGATCTATATAGTTGTATATAAAATGCACTTTTTATCTTTCAAAAAGTGTTTCCCAGTGCTAAACCTTTCATCCAATTTCTAAATTACTGCATTTGTATATGCCAAAAGCCAGTATAAAGGAATAATAGTGATACAAAAGCACTTTTGGCTTTAACTAATCTTTTTTTTTTCTTTCATAATTCTCCTTTAAGGGGGCGTGGCAGGAGGTGTGTCCTATGCCTACATATTTTTGTTGTTGTATTTAATAGGTGTCCCTCGTTCCCATCTGAAAAAGTTGGGAGAGATGCATGATATCTCTGCCCCAACTCTTGTCCAAGCACAGGATGCTTTTTATGAGTTAAAATAAAATATGAAAGGTGGAAATGCCGAGCAAGTGAACTAGGCACAGAAGATCACAGCTATCACTGTCGTAGTGCCAACTATTACAGAAACTGCCAGCTTCCCTATGGGTCCCTCAAGTATGAGATATGCATACTTATATTGTGCCAAACTGGATTAATGTAACTATACTATAAAATTCTATACCAAGCCTCACCATATACATTACAAACTGGTCATACAATCTTTGTACAACCAACTTTATAGTTACCAAAACTACTTAATTGTATCACCTCCCTGATCTAAATAATCAATTTGAATATAAACAGGCAGGCTTATTACATAGTTTTTGGTATATTTAACCACTTAAGCCCCGGAGGATTTGGCTGCTCAAAGACCAGGGCCTATTATGCGATTCGGCACTGTGTGACTTTAACGGACAATTGCGCGGTCGTGCGACGCTGTATCCAAATTAAATTGACGTCCTTTTTCCCCACAAACAGAGCTTTCTTTTGGTGGTATTTGATCACCTGTGCGATTTTTACTTTTTGTGCTATGAACAAAAAAAGAGCGACAATTTTGAAAAAATAACAATATTTTTCACATTTTTTTATATGAAATTCCCCAAAAAAAAGTAAAAATCAAAATTTTTTAACATTTTAGGCCAATTTGTTTTCTGCTACATATTTTTGGTGAAAAAACATCGCAATAAGCGTATTTTGATTGGTCTGTGCAAAAGTTATTGCTTTTACTAACTACGGGAAAGATTTATGTCATTTTTATTGTTTTTTATTTTTAACGAGTAATGGCGGCGATCTGCGATTTTTTTTGCAGGACTGCGACTTTGCGGCGGACAGATAGGACCCTTGACTGACATTTTTGACACTTTTGAGGGTACCAGTGACATTTCTACAGTAATCAGTGCTATACATATGCACTGTTACTGTAAAAATTACACTGGCAGGGAAGGGGTTAACTTTATTAGAGATCCAGGGGTTAAGTGTGTCCCTAGGGGCGTGCTTCTAACTGTAAAGTGGTGTGGCTTTTGATGAAACCACAGAGACATACGATCCTACATAGCAGGATCGTATGATCTCTGCTGTTACACCAGGGAGAATGACAGGCGGCTGTGTTTACATCAGCTATCTGCCTTTCTCCCTCTCCAGCGTGAGATCGCGAGTGACCGGTGGACATCGGAGCCGCCGGTCACTCATGCGGTGATGGCCCTCGCCCCCTATTGGCTCGTGAGCGAGTGATGTACCGATACGTCACTTTGCCCAGGAGGGGCTGACCGCCGCAGTATATGTACTTGCGGCGGTCGGCAAGTGGTTAAAGGAGATTTTACAATCAGATTGTAATATATGTGGTGTTCATCCCCCACTCTAAAGCCCCCCGTACACACTGGCCAAATGTCAGGAGACATCGGCCTGTTCAATAAAAAACGGTTGACATTCGGCCCATGTGTATGTCAGTTGGTCCGACAGAAGCTGGCTGTTTGGCTGGCTTCTGTTGGACGAGCATGCTGGAAAACCAATGGCTGAGAGCTATGATCAAAGTTCTGGCGGGGGGACACAACAACTCAGCGGTGGAGATTGCTGTACTAATGGTGGATGGTTAGTACAGCAGGTCCATCCGGAGCTGTCAGTTTTTTTCATTCGACCCCTTGGGTTAGTGTGTACCAGGCTTAACCACTTGCCGACCAGTCACGTTGACTGTACTGCGGCAAAGTGGCTCGTTCCCGTCCAGCGACGTAGACCTACGTCGCTGGACTCCTCTCCTTGTGGGCGGCGCGTGCGCGCCGACGGAGGCTCACTCCCGCTGTATTCAGTCACAGCGGGAGTCGGGCCAGGGAGGAGCGGCGGTGATCACAGCCGCTCTTCCCCGATCGTCGGGGAATCGAGTCTGGAGATCCGCCCGCTTGTGTAAACAAAGCAGGCAGATCTCCTAAGTCAGTGGTCCTCAACTCCGGTCCTCAGGGCCCACTAACAGGCCAGATTTTAAGTATTACCTTGGGGAGATGCAGACTAGAGTACTGCAATCACTGAGCAGCAAATTATATCACCTGGGATGTATTTCAGTTCTCTTGCAAACCTGGCCTGTTAGTGGGCCCTGAGGACCAGGGTTGAGGACCACTGTCCTAAGTGACAGACAGTGACAGATTGCAGGGTTCAGCATAGCTGAACATGTGATCTGTCCCTGTGTCACTCAGTCACCTCCCCCCACACACGTTAGTAAGCACCAGGCATACATTAACCCCTCCCTCTCCAATAAAATTAACCCCTTCCCTGCCAGTGTCATTTTTACAGTAACAGTGCATATGTATAGCACTGATTACTGTAGTAATGTCACTGGTACTCCCAAAAGTGTCAAAAATGTCAGTCAAGGGTCCGATCTGTGCGCCGCAATGTCGCAGTCCCGCAAAAAAAATCGCAGATTGCCGCCATTACTCGTTAAAAAAAAAAACACCAAAAATGACAGAAATCTTTCCCTTTGTAAACGCAATAACTTTTGCGCAAACCAATCAAAATACGCTTATTGTAATTTTTTTTACCAAACATAGGTAGCAGAAAACAAATTGGCCAGAAATGTAAAAAAAATTTGATTTTTACATTTTTTTGGGGGGGAATTTCATATAAAAAATTGTGAAAAATATTGTTATTTTTTCAAAATTTACGCTCTTTTTTTGTTTATAGCGCAAAAAGTAAAAATCGCACAGGTGATCAAATACCACCAAAAGAAAGCTCTGTTTGTGGGAAATCAAGGACGTAAATTTCGTTTGGGTATGGCGTCGCACGACCGCGCAATTGTCAGTTAAAGTCACACAGTGCCGAATCGCAAAAAGTGGCCTGGACGTAAGACAGCAAAATCCTCCGGTGGTAAAGTGGTTAAGATAACTAACTCATCCGATTAGTTAAAAAAACTAGCTAACTTGCCTGAAGTTGCGACAATATGACATGACAGTCTCTTCTGTTTATTTCCTGAATGGGATGATATCATCAAAGGGGGGGATGTGACCATCTCATGCACTGGTGGTCTCGGGTGCCATTGCAACACTGGATAAGTGGTCTCCCACACCAAAATCATTAGCGCTCAGGGACCTGGACAGGGTCACCATGTAAGCGGGGTTGAACGAGTATTATGATAGGTTGGCGGGTGCTGAAAAAGCTTTGTTTTTGCCCTGATAGGGCCCTATTTACATTACAATGTGTGACAGCAGGTGACGCGTTTATGCGCATTTTATGTGCGTTTTCACTCTACAAACCTAAGGCAGCCCATTAATTTCATGCCACAAACAGGCCAAAGTAGCTTATGCAGCTTTTGGAGCGTTGAACTTTGCACGTCCTTTAAACGTACCGTTTTACATATTTGTAGAGCATTTTTCAGCACGGACCAAAAAAAAAAAAATCACGCGTCTGCTTGCCGAATCTGGGGTACCAATAACAAGGAATGGCACTGCAAGCGTGACATATGTCTTTGGTGCTTCTTGTAAATGTACGCAAACACTTTGCGCACGTTCGTTAAACGTTTAGGTGTGAACGGGGTCTTTAATCGCTGCAATCAAATGGTAAAACATTTTAGGGAACACATTTGGAACTAATCAGCAAGGAACTAAGGCTATGATTGATCATGTGTTGTTCTTAGGAAAATTACACATTTATTTCCTTTATTCATAAAAATCTTTTTTTTTTTTTTTTTTTATAATCCAATTATTAATGCTTTATAAGAGACACTAGGATAGAGTACTGTGCTGGGATATTCAACTATGCTGGCTTAGATCATGACTTGCTATTATCATAGGTATGGCTTTGTCTCACCTGCCCAGTTTAGAGATCTAGCTGTGATTGGTCAGATAAAGTTTGGTACAACAGACGAGGGATGCGGCGGCCATCTTGTTGGTGGGAAACCAACACGCTTATTCACTGAATGCTGACCAACATATATGTATGCCTCATATATGTAAGCTGCTTTCTTTTATCTCTATAATAAATTATCTAAAATACTACACTATGAGGGGATCATCTATTTATGTTTCCTGAGTGCATTAGGAGCCTTTGGGAGTCTAATTTGGTTGGTAATAGGAGGAGGTGTACAGATGCGGTTGGTTTCTGCCTGCCACAGACTTATCAACATTTTGGGCGTTTTTGGACCCTGTGGGGTCTAACGAGTTGGTAAGAGTATTTTGTGATTCTGCTTGGTGGTGGACTTTCCTATTTGCACCCCCCTACTTTTGGATTTATGTGGACTCTACAATTGCACTTGGGACTCTTGTTGTCAGTAGTATTTGTGTATTTGGCTTAGCGCGACACCATCTCCTACATATGATTGATCATGTATTGGTCTTAGGAAAATTACACATTTATTTCCTTTATTCATAAAAATCTTTTATTTATTTATTTTATCTTTTTTTAATAGATCCAAATATTAATCACTTGCCGACCAGTCACATTGACTGTACTGCGGCAAAGTGGTTAGTTATCGTCCAGCGACGTAGACCTACGTCGCTGGACTCCTCCCCTTGTGGGCGGCGCGTGCGCCGCCGGAGGCTCGCTCCCGCTGTATTCAGTCACAGCGGGAGTCGGGCCAGGGGAGGAGCGGCAGGGATCACCGCTGCTCTTCCCCGATCGTCGGGGAACAAAGCGGGCGGATCTCCTAAGTGACAGACAGGGTCAGATTGCAGGGTTCAGCATAGCTGAACCTGCGATCTGTCCCTGTGTCACTCAGTCACCTCCCCCCACACACGTTAGTATGCACCAGGCATACATTAACCCCTTGATCACCAATAAAAATGAACCCCTTCCCTGCCAGTGTCATTTTTACAGTAACAGTGCATATGTATAGCACTGATTACTGTAGTAATGTCACTGGTACCCCCAAAAGTGTCAAAAATGTCAGTCAAGGGTCTGATCTGTCCACTGCAATGTCGCAGTCCCGCAAAAAAAATCGCAGATCGCCGCCATTACTCGTTAAAAAAAAAACACCAAAAATGACAAATCTTTCCCTTAGTTAGTAAACACAATAAATTTTTGCGCAAACCAATCAAAATACGCTTATTGCGATTTTTTTTACCAAAAATATGTAGCAGAAAACAAATTGGCCTAAAATGATAAAAAAATTTGATTTTTACATTTTTTTGGGGGGAATTTCATGTAAAAAAATGTGAAAAATATTGTTATTTTTTTCAAAATTGTCGTTTTTTTTTGTTTATAGCGCAAAAAGTAAAAATCGCACAGGTGATCAAATACCACCTAAAGAAAGCTCTGTTTGTGGGAAAAAAAAGGACTTTCAACTATGCTGGCTTAGATCATGACTTGCTATTATCATAGGTATGGCTTTGTCTCACCTGCCCAGTTTAGAGATCTAGCTGTGATTGGTCAGATAAAGTTTGGTACATATGACCTAGGACTGGGTGCATTCTCCCAGCACACACACAGACACATAGAAGCCAATGTCCTCCTAATAAATCCCAGCACTTCTCCTGGCTTCCCTCTAGCGCTGTCAGTGGCCATTCGGGGTAACTGCTCTTATATCACACACTTTCCCTCTGTGTCTCTCCCTCCTTCCTTTCCTTACCATAGAGTTGCATTGACACAGAGACAGAGGGAGTCTATGAGCCTCCTCCCAGCAAGATCTTACATTGGGGGGGGATCCTAATCCTCAAGACCCTACAACATCATTTCTTCTGGGGGAATAATGGATCCTTGTTCTCCTGCAAGCCCTGATCCAGCTTTGGAAACAGAGATCAACAAGCCAGCCCCCCAGGCAAGGGACCCCCAGGAACCTGCAAGAAGAGGGGATCACACAGGAGCTGCAGGAAGACACAGCTATCCTATAACCACCACCAACAGAGGTACCATCACCAACATGCTGGGGGTCTAGACAGGGAGCGAGAGCAGTGGGAGAGGCAATCTGGGGCTTTTCATTAGACATTCATGGAGGGAGATAGAAGCAGGGATGGGAGGATAGCAGAGGACAGCAGAGCAGCCTTGGAAAAACTTTGACAGCTTTTTGGTGGGGAGGAGGGGTGCTGATTAACCCCTTGCGGCTCAGCAACAGCCTGGAAAGGCATTGCTGGGTTGCTGGGTGCATGATCAGCATTAGGTGACCTGGTGCAAAAGTTTGCATTGAAATGATTTGCAGTGACAGATGCAATAATGTTAGTAGGGGGTGGTTTGACCTGGGTACCACTCCTCCTGATTCCTGCATCATGTTGTAGCCCTCTACAGTAAAAAGTGCTTAGCGAGCTGCACAGGGGACAGGTACAGGACAACTACTTTCAGTGGCAGTTGGCAGCTGGAGTAACCCCATAAATGCCAGAGGGCTAGACATTGCACTGGACGGTGATTGTATTTGAACACACACATTAAGCTGTCACAGGGGATGTGCACTTAGTGTTAAACCGTGTCCTGCCATCTTCTTTGTTTGCGTGGCTTTCGGTTAAGTCTCTCTCGCTCTCCCATGTAAGGGTTAAGGATTAACCACATTGCTGCTCTACGTGTTTGACAGTACTAGTGAGTGTACTGTTTATATTTATAGTGGAGATCGCTCCTGTTATGTAATTCAATTAAATATGTTAATTATAGGTTTGTTGTTGAGCAGATTACATCACAGAAGGGCATTACTACATGTCTGTCAATGTTCCCGTTTATTCAGGTCAGTAGTAGATAGTCACATTGAAATCAACCTGTTCTGTATTGCTGAAGACGTTTATTAAAAGCGAGGGAGCGACTTGGATGAGCTGCGAAATGTCTTCAAGGTTACAGAATTAGACCACACGAAGGTGTGAAAAAGTGTATCTAAACCCAAAAACAAAAATATAATAGATTGCAGCTTAGCGATCCTTAAATGTGGTGGCTGCATTAGTTTTATTTTTTTGGCTTTTTTTTTCTTTTATTTTCACCTGGCAGTTGGACCGGTAACACAATTCCTGCCTTACGGTGGCTCCACTCTAGATGGAGGAGCAATGGAGCCACTCTTGGACAGCAGAATTGTGAACCTAGTTTGATGCACTAGCAAATTTAGACAGACTTGACTAATAAGTTAAAGGCAAACTCCAGCTAACACTTTATAAGCAGTTACAGTTTTTTGTTTCTTTTGGTATTAAAGTGGGAGTAAATTCCCATGTATGTTTGATTACCTATAGGTAGCCTATAATAAGGGTTACATATAGGTACTGTGCATATTTCCTAAACGTGCACCGTTTAGGAGATATTTACTTTAGATGCAGCTGGTGATGTCATTGTCACATGCGCTCTGAAGGAACGGCATTCCCGTGCTGTAAACAGCGACTCCTGCCCACATGCACGGGAGTGACGTCATTGCCGGTTTGGTCAATCAGATTGCCAAAGCCCGCAAACCCAGAAAGTAGACCGGGTGAAGATGAAAGCACTTTCAGCAGTGACAGCCAGTCACTAGGGGGGCTTCGTTTTCAGGTAAGTCTGTCATAATGTGCTAGTATACCAGCACATTATGACTTAAACTGCCGGGGCCCAATTATAATTTTTTTTTGGGATGCGGTTTACCACCACTCTAAGAATTTATATATATTTTATATATATATATATATATATATATATATATATATATATATATATATATATATATATATATATATATATATATATAAATAAATAAAAAAAATAAATATATATATATGTAAAAGCTGACCATTTTAAGCACCCCTGTTCCATGTTAAATGGTTTGTCTCAACCCTCTAACTGACACTTTTGCTCGACAACTTGGTTTGTTAGGAAGTTGGAAATAACAGACTTACTGGCCAGGTATAAATAAAAGAGAAAAGGCTTAAAAAAAGAAAACTAATGCAACCATCACATTTAAGGATTAATAAGCTGCAGTCTATTACATTTTTGATATACTATAAGTCCCAGTTCACATATATGCATTGCGGGAACCCTGCGAATCCACTGCGGGTTCCCGCATCGCATTCAACACGCAGGCAGTTCACACTGCCATATGCCAATTGCTGGGGGGTGTCAATACAAAGTTAAAGACACCCCCAGATCAGTTTGCATATAGCAGTGCGAACTGTCAGTTCGGATATGAATCGGATCGCATAGGTGTGAACACTCATCCGATCCAATTCTGGTGCGGACCCAAAAAAGGGTCTTTTGCGAGTTGTATCCGAATGCGATGCAAATTCAGCCATACAATCTGTATGGCTGAATTTGCATCGCAGAGACATCGCATGTGATTTGCAGAGCAGTGCGCTCCGAATCACATGCGATATCTGTCATCGCACATATGTGAACCGGGACTAAGTACCTTTGACTGTTATGCAGTAATGTTTTTGTTTTTTTGAGTTTAGGTACGCTTTAATCACGCATGAATTTCTACATTTAGTATCATGCACAGTGGCAATAATAACATATAATATATATGTAAATTATACATAAGGAATTTCACTTCAGGAAGAGCTAGGCAGCTAGTTTGTACAATAACGCCTTCATTTTTTAGCTGTTTTAAACTAAAATAATAAACTAAAATAATAAAAAATGTAGTTGCACTTGAGGCTGTCCATACATTATACAATCTGATTGGACAATACCCTTTGGATCTACAATCAACTATGTAGTATATGGGCCTGCCTGATTTGATAGTATTTAAAAGGGTTGTTTAGGTTTGCCTTCAAATTTTATAGTTTTGGTAAAGTTAAAAGGGAAGAGCAGGAATGAAAAAAAAAAAAAAACAATGCTACAGCTGTCACCCAATGGCTCTTCCCTGAGAACTGAATGATCAAAGACAGCTGATCGCTCAGTTCTCAGGTCCACTGTGAGCACAGAGTGGTGACTGACAGTCACTGTCAGTCTTAGTGCCCATTCACACTACCGCGACTTGTCAGGCGACTGGTCAGCCTGACCAGTCGCGGTCCATTCAGTGCTACGGGAACCGTTCTAATAGGAGCGACTCAAGTCGCTCCGACTTAGAAAGTAGTTCCTGTACTGCTTCGGGGCGACATCGGAGCGACTTGCATTGACATTCATTATATGAAGTCTGTGCAAGTTGCACCGAAGTCGCGGTGCACGCGACTTCACAGGTCGCCCCCGAAGTCGTGCCGCATTAGTGTGAACCGGCACTTAGGAGCACTAGACTGGGGAGGGAGCAGGAATGGGACAGCTCAGGCTGTTAGTGGCGTGGTGGGAGGCAGAGCCAGCTACCTGTCAGGCATTGGGGTGGATCCAGACAATATTGTCCGGATCCCTGCAGAGCCTGCACCAGTTCTGTGACGTCCAGTGGACTTTACATGAATCTGAGACACAGGAGTGCAGAAATAAATGCACTTTGGTGACCCACAGGAGAAGTATGGCCAAACAAACTCTGGCCAACACTTCTCCTTTACTAGTGGTCATACATATAATGATCTGAGCAAACAATTCTTTACAGAATCGGACGATATAATCCAATCTAAAAGGATCAAAAAGACACATACTGTGTACATGATCCATTTTCAGAAAAATGTAAATATATTCCGGCTGAAAATCCCTTTGTAGGAAAGTAAATAGATAGATATAACTGTTAAATGTATGGGGCACCAAACATTATTTTTAACCTTCCGATCATATTTTTGTCCTGGATAGTATATCATTTGACAATATGATCGTATATAAAATTGTTCCATGCATGACCACTATAAAGGAGATTGTGCAATCAAATTGTATAGTGTATGGCCAGTTTAAAGCTCTTCAAAATGTGAGAAGTTGTGATGGAAGTTTCATGCACTGGAATCAGAGAATGTAACACTTTCTAAACAGATGAAAAACTGCTTTATACGTATTTTATAAACCACATCGTTCTCATATAAACATGTTCTCAAGATCGCTCCTAAAATATTTTGAACATGGGAATGCTCAGGAGTTTTTATCATTTTGCGTGCGTTTATTTCAAAATATTCCAGCTGCTGTCCTCAGGAGCCCTCCGAGGCCTTATGAATAGTTTATTCACAGGTGGAACAATGCGTTGGCCGCGCTGGCCTTCCTCCTACTGTGCAGGGAAGCCTAAAGCTGGCCTGACCACTGCCCTGGAGGATGCCCGCTGGCCGCATACACCTACCATACAAAATTCCGGAGGTACGACCAATGTCAGTAGATGGATTGTAGTTCCAGTGAGATGTTGTTTGTCAGTTAATCAACTTTATTTACATGTGACAGCGCGACATTTTAATGGGTCCTAATGTAGTTTTCTGATTACGTCAATACTACATAATCCTAAAGGTTGTCATCAAATGTTCTTATTAGTATGACATTGATTTTAAACTGATGGTGCCTAGTCCCAGCGAGAGTTGTGAAATCCTGCCTTGGGTACTCCGCTATGTGCTTTCATGGATGTCTGGGCTCTGCCACTGTCATGTACATTTGGTGGCAGCGTCCAATGGCCCATGTTTTGTTGGCAAAAGTCTACTCTATAGGCACATCATTCTAGGCCCCCTGCTTAATGTAGTTCCAAAGTCTAATGGTGCCAATATGCTAGACAAAATGTCACTCGAACATCTGTCATTTGGACAATTTGTTAGTTTTTTTGGCCAGTTAATGGGCACAAATCGGTTGTGACGTTTTTGAGCCAAAAAAAGAGGGACAAGTTTGGAAAATGTCTGCGAACGAACAATGAATTGAAAGGTAATGTGTTTCTCGCCCAAACTGTTTGCACCAGGTATATGTGACAAAACGAACGAAAAACTGATTTATGTCTTTTGAACGATTTATCAATCAAAATTCTATCATTATATATAACTCGCGGCTGAGTGTTCGCTATTCAAAAATTAGTTTAAAAGATTTTTTGTATATTGTATACCCCAGCATAAGGGGTTTCTTCTTTTTTTTTTTAGATTTATGCATTCTGTGCTTTAAGGTAAATAACACCCCTCTAACGGCCCTGTGTCCCTAAACACTTGTTGTACCGGTTTACGCTGGTTTCATGTCACCACTGCAGCACTGTCTTCCGGCTCCAGCACCGTTCTCCTCACTTCCTGCTTTCACAGGAGAAGCTGAGAGCCTGCTGTTATCAGTCAAACTTCTGTGAGGAGGGAGCAGGGATGTGGCTGACCGGCGCTGTGTGTGTCTATGGACATACACAGCCCAGCTTGGGACCCAAAAGGAGCATGGATGCATGGGTTCCCCCTTAGCACCCAGCTTGCTACAGGAGGCACCCTGTGGGGACTGCCAGAAGAGAAGGTAAGCGGCAGGTATACCCATTTTTTTTATTTAAAAGAATTTCTTTAGTATTACAATAAAGCTGAACTAAAGCCCTCCTTTTAAAAACCGCAAACAGCAAGGGCTGTTGTGCTGGAATGACTGAATTTATGCATGTGTAGTAGTGATGTCATCCCTCGCTGGCCAATGAGAGCCCTGAGGTAGAAGATGACAGTGCTGGCAAGGGAGGTCAGGCCATTGACAGGAGGTACGTATCGCAGAGTTTAGCTCTACTAACCCAGACCAACGAGAAGCTCTACTCCTGCCTTTCTCAACCCTTTTAAGGCAGGAGAACCCTTAAAATAATTTTCCGGTCTTTTCTGGAATCCCTGCTAAAAATTACTATATCTGCAACTCATGATACATTAAAGTGATGGTCAGTGGGAAGAATGGGCCTCATGGCCTGTAAAAACATTCTGAAAATCGGACCAAAATACCACTTTTGAAGCGATCGTAGGATAATATGATCACAGCTTTGGAGACCCGATCATGATGTTTTATCCAATAATATGCAAGTGCAAAAATGTTTTCTCAGTACTGTTGTCCTTTGCAAGAACACTACAAATACATTCCAATACATTACATCACTTCCAATTTTTTTATTCTGTTTATTCTGTTGTACGAGAATTTTCGGAACTTTATTAAACTCTTCATTTTCAATATGTGACTACCATGCAAAAAAAACCAACGGTCTGTCGTCTGATTTTCGGATCGTGTGTACTAGGTATTACATTTGTGGTCATTGGGAAGAATTCCCCCTTTACAGATAGCTAAAAAAGTGGATGGTGCCAGTGGGAACTTATCTGAGAGGCAGAAATTGCTCATTGCTCAAGGAACCCCTAACACCCTTTGGAGGAATCCTCGTTAAGAAACCCTGCTCTACTCAATCAAAGCCAACTGGTATTACTTTCCATCAATGTATAGTGGAATTAAACTCAGCAATTAAATGTTTCCCCCAAACAGTTACATTCAAGGCGTGTCTTGAAAGATAACTGTGACTGGTACTGGTATGCCTATATTAACTCTCAGCCAAACCGTCACGCCATCAAATGGCTGGAGTTATATCTGACCACATGTGCAGCACCATGGCAACTCCAGATCAAACGGAGGCTAAGATGGCAGCTTGCTGGCTGTAAGGGATAGGAGTTTTTAGTTCCTCTTTAACCTCCTCCCACCCAGTCACTGTACATATACAGCCGGGCGGGCCTTTTTCATTGTTCTGAGTGGACATTCAGGAACGTCCCTCAGAATGAGTGCCCACAGTGCGGCCCGGAGGGAATTACTGTGATGGGAAGGATTAAAGTGACCATGATTTATTAAAAGACAATGCTGCATGTTGTTGTTTAGGTGGGCGGTCAGGAGGTGATAAAACCGCGGCTCAACCACCTGCTTTCAACTTCCCCTGGCCGCCTGATGAACAAACCCTTGGACAGAATCGTTACCTTTGACAAGATCTGGGCCCCTTGGATCAAACACTAATTTCCCAATACCTTTGACAGACATCTGCTACAAATATGTTTTTATACCATTTTGGTTGCTCAGAGCCAGCATGCTCCCCACTTCCATCTTTCTTCTCTTTTCTAGTTCTTTTCTATGCTGCTTTTGGTCTTTTCAGTGACCAGATAAACTCTGTTACCAGGGATGCTGTGTGTGCGCACTACTTTATGTATGTAAGAATGTATAACTGGAAACTGACTATTTATTGTGCCTTACCATGTACCATGTGGTATTATTGTGGTAGTATTTCAGGAGAAATATACTTTGTAAAACTTCTGTTTGAATGATGGAGTACTCTCTCATTTTGGGATAGCCTCATAAAGATGTGTTATAAAACGTAGAGAAATATACTGTATTTTCTGGCGTATAAGACTACTTTTGAACCTCAAAAAAATCCCCCAAAAATGGGGGGTCGTCTTATACGCCGAGTATAATATCTCCAAGGTAACCTAAGTATAAGTATTACTGGTAGATGTAAGCTCTCGAGACGCTGGCTGTGTGGAAATCCTGTACCGGTATACCATATGTACCGTAGCTTCGGCTACATACAGTGCACCACTCTGAGCCAATCATGGAGAGCGATGTATTCTATTATTGAATGCAAAGCCTGCTCGGATTGGCGGAGTAACATCAGCCCGCCTCTCTGACTCTGCCAATCCGAGCAGGCTTTGCATTCAATAATAGAATACATCGCTCACTGTGATTGGCTCAGCGCGGTATACTGTATGTAGTCGAAGCTACAGTACATACGGTATACTTGTACAGGATTCCCGCACAGCCAGTGCCTTGAAATTACATCTACCGGTAATACTTATACTTAGGGTACCTTGGAGATATTATGAGAGATTACATGTATTACAGTACTTGGGGTACCTTGGAGATCTATGAGAAATCGGATGTTTTTCAATGGTGTTGCCTTGCTTCGGAAGGGAGGTAGTCTTATACGGCGAGTATAGCCCAAAACCTATCTTTTAACTTGAAAATTAGGGGGGTCGTCTTATACCCCCAGTCGTCTTATACGCCGGAAAATACGGGTATTTGTGAATAACAGTTTATGCAGTTTTTTACAGTAAATGCCAAGCCACCGCTCCACAACTGCATGCATTGCAGGCCGGTTGCAGCATGGCCCAATCCACTTTAAATGGTTCTCATTTGGTGGCGGTACTGCCTGCCAAATGCAACATGCATTTTATTTTTGCTGTAGCATGTGTACTGCCCTGAGCAACTGCATACACCTGTTTAGGTGGGCAGTTGTGGGGTGGTAAAACCGTGGCTGGATCACTGGCTTTCACCGTCCTCTGGCCATGCGCCCGAACAAGCCCTAGCAGCCAAGGACTGGATGATTTATCTTGTTTTTGCAAGTGTAACCCATCACAAGGGAGACTGCTATTATGAGAAGATACTAACCTTAAAGTGGAAGGGAACACACATCTAAAACATTTTTGGGCTTTGTGGGCCATGCCATGACCACTAAAGGACCATTCACACCTAGTGTAGTGACCTGTGTCTTTCCGTAATGGATCAACACAGGTAGCCACTATGATACATAGAAAACCTCATTCACATCATAATGCTGGTATTATGTTTAGTGTGGAAAAATGCAGTCATGCGCCTGATAGAGTGAACACTTTGTACACTTCCAATAAAATAAAAAAAAAAAGAAAGAAAAAATTAAACAGTCCATTTAAGTTGAAAAATTACACGGCACTACTAATCAGTGTGTGATTGGTGTATACGTAACCTAACCACAAGAGGGGGTTGAGTCTGGGCTAAATAAATTAAAGGTAAGCAGCTACAAATACTGTAGCTACTGACTTTTAATAAATGGACACTTTACCTGTCCAGGGATCCAGCGCCGTCCTCACACGAGCTAGTTCTTCACTAGCCTTCAGCTTCCCGACTCCAGCATCCTTACTATGGGCAGCCAAATATGTAGCTTTTAGCTAGGGATGCACCGATCCGACTTTTTTGGACCCGATACCGATATCCGGCGTTGTGAAATCGCCGATACCGATACCGGAACCGATCCGGAGCTACACACAAAGCAAGCGGCTGCAGTACAGAGCAAAGCCGCTGCTTCCTGTGTGTGGCTCCTCCATTCACAAGCGGAGTGCATCTGATATCACTCCGCCTGTGAGCCGGTCTTATACAGGAAGTAGCGGCTCCCATCCCATACAACTACTGCACCTAGTAAGGGATGGCTGAGCCGTTACTCAGCAAAAACCGGATCGGCCCGTGGATCGGTGAATGTTACCGATCCCCCGATCCATCTAAAATGGCCATATCGGCGCCGATATCCGATCCGAATATCGGATCGGTGCATCCCTACTTTTGGCCCACTGCGCATGCTCGATCCATTCTGTGCTTTGTAAATGGTCCTGCATTCTTCTGGGACCTGTGACATTCCAAATGTGGGAGAGAAGGAGGGGAGGAGGACTTAAAGCGGAACTTCCCCACAAGTGTGGCGTATACCAGTGTGCAGGCTTTCATTACTACCGGCAGGCTGTACGCTGCAGCTTTTTCTCCCGGGCATGAAAACATGCCATGCTCTCCTGTGTATGAGGCCCAAAGCTAAACTCCTTCCCCTCAACCAATCATTTTATTAGTAAAAAAGTGCCCCCTCTTCACCAAAATGTGTGGTCACATGACACGCTGAATTCCACGTCTCCTCTCTTCTTCCCTGTAGAGGGGAAGGGTCTTTCTTCATATGTCCATATCATTGCCCGGGTGATGCGGACACTTCCTATTGGCTGTCCAGCTATGGCATCCTCCAAGGGTCCAGAAGACTTCAAGAGATAATCAGTTGGAGTGGACAAGGACTGCAGTCCTGGATCTAGTAGTCATCATTCCTGGAAGCTGGTGAGAGGCATGGACAGCGAAGGTACTTGAGTATAGAAAAGGCTTCAGAAGGTATTTATTTTTGTATTGACTAGTGCAGGGATTCCCAAACTATAGCCCTCCAGTTGTTCAGGAACTACAATTCCCATCATGCCTAGTCATATGTGAATGTCAGAGTTATACAATGCATCATGGGATGTGTAGTTCTGCAACAGCTGCAGGGCCGTAGTTTGGGAATCCCTGGACTAGTGAATGGGATAGATGGAGGGAGAGTTTTACCCAGAGATAGACTCTATAGCTACCTTTAGATTTTACGTGGTGAACAGGAACAATTATTCTTTAGTAAAATGTTTCAAATATCAAACCCCAAAGTAGGCCCAGCAGGTCATGTTTTTGGGCTTTTCCTCAGTGAGAACAGATGTAGAAATTACTAATTTATTGACGCAGATTAAATCATCTTTGGGAGATGAAGGATCTGCGGAAAAGTGAGCCCTGGAGTTAAAAGGAGTTAAAAAAGCTGTAAAATTACAGCTTTTGAATGGTTGTGACATTAATATATACTCTCAAGTTGGCTGTGTCTTCATACTTCGTGTTGGCCAACTAATCCTTCCCTCAAGATTGGTTGGCCAGGAGTTTTCTGCAGAGGTTGCAGACTGCTGGCAGACATATGTTCCTTTCCCATTTGACTGCATTCAGCCAGATCAGGCAATAATCAGCTCTGGTATATTAATCATTTTAAACTGATGTTTAATATAGCTTTTTTTGAATATAATTTAATTTTTTTAAATATAATTTTTTTTTTTTACAAATACACATTTACTTAAGGATTCATCAGTGACACTACTTTTGCAGAGCATTCTGGAAAGAGAGGGCTCAGCAGTAACTTTGCTTTTTGACTGTCTCTCTCTAATTGAAATGTCATATAGAGTTGTACAGCATATAGGGAAAGGGGGTAGTGTGTTATCTCTGACAGATATGTTTAGCCTGGTAAACATGTGAAACCAAGCTTAAAGCTGGAAACAGTAAATATGAATATGCATACCTAATAATTCTTATTTACCTTAGACCTCGTTCCCACTACGTGATTTAGACAGCACTAATTTCACCGGATTGTATATGAGGAAGTCAGGGCTGCTGATAAGACAGTACAGCCAGCCCCTCTGTACTGGACCTGGGCACCATCAATTCAAAAGTGGGCCCAGTACCTGCTGAGCTTTTTTTTTTTGGAGCCACCGTTTTTCTTCTGCCTCCCCTGCAGCGCTGTCAGCTTCTGCTCCTCTTTCTCCCTCCGGCTGCACTGCAGGGGGATTGGTCCTAACACATGCGCCCCTTCCATCTGCTGCCTTGGCCCCTCTGTATGCCCCTTTCCTTCGCAGGACTTCTGGCTTCTCTCCTCTCCTGCCAGCAGCTACTGTGGGCACAAAGGAAGATGTTTCAGGATAGATAGTGGGGGAAGGGGCCAGTAAATATGTCATTTACTGGCCCTTCCTTTTCTGAATGAGCACAGTGAGCGATCAGTACCAATCACTCCTGTGTCCATTCATCGCTGAAGCATAGTAAACTGCGTGTTCTATACGTCAGTTTGTGAATGAGCAGGACGTCTCAGAGCATTTCCTATTCATTAATCTGTGGGAGAGGGACTGATAAACCTATGTCCTCAATCACTTTCGGCCGGGAAGAGGGGCCCTGTCAGGTAGGCTGTATGGGGTCTTTGACTTCTAGCAGCAGCCCATTCACTTGAATGGGTTGCTTTATGCATGTTTGTGGCCATTAAGAAGCTCCTGGTCCTTTTTGGGTGAAAAGCTTCAGGTGATTTCTAAAGGTGGGGTTTGCCGCAATAGCTGTGCGATAATGTTGTGTCTCAATCGCTGGAAAATCACAGTGCATTTGAGTGCCATTAAAGGATACTGGCACCCAAACGCATGTGCTGCGATTGCCACACAATTTGGAATCACAGGCAGAATTTCAGCAATTCTGCCCCTAAATCCAGAACTGAATTTATTCTCTCTTGAGAAGAGAAGATTAAGGGGGGATATGATCAACATGTATAAATACATAATGGGTCCATATAGTGAACTTGGTGTTGAGTTGTTCACTTTAAGGTCAACACAGAGGACAAGGGGGCACTCTTTACGTCTAGAGGAAAACAGATTTTGTCTCCAAATACGGAAAGGTTTCTTCAATGTAAGAGCTGTGAACATGTGTAATAGACTCCCTCCAGAGGTGGTTCTGGCTAGCTCACTAGATTGCTTTAAAAAAGGTCTGGAGTCTTTCCTGGGTGTACTTAATATACAGTAAGTGGGTACTAACATTTATTTTTTAGGTAAAGTTGATCCAGGGAATATCCGATTGCCTCTCGGGGGATCAGGAAGGAATTTTTTCCTCTGCTGTAGCAAATTGGATCATGCTTTGCTGGGTTTTTTCCGCCTTCCTCTGGATCAACAGCGGATATAGGATTGTGTATGTGGGATTGTATGGTTGGGTTTTCAATACTGTTTTTTTTTTTCTTTTTGTTAGTTGAACCGGATGGACTTTTTTTTCAATCTGACTAACTATGTAACTATGAAGTGTGAATGGAGCTTTACAAAAAAACAGAATGATAATGAAACTACTTTTTAATTACTTGATATGAATTAAAAATATAAAAAAGCACTATATATTCTTCTCATAAACTAAGATACCTGCTGGATATCAAGTGCCATCAACTACTGGGTCACACCTTAAAAAAAGCATGCGCACAGTGTTGCCCCACCCCTCTAAAATACCTATGAAAAAAGCTGCTTTTCGAAAGCCATTATTTCAATAGGCATAACCGTGCCTCCTCCAAATACCAATTTTCTCAATTATATACTTTACATACGTTTTGCCCCCTGTCTCATATGTAACACTTATTGTGCCTGGTGATAAGTTGTTAAGGCAGCCACACTGTTGAATGTGGACGGGTTACCTTCTCTATTAAAGTAGTTCTAAAGTCGAAATGTTTTTTACCCTAATGCGTTCTGTGCATTAAAGCAGTATTAAACCCAAAAGCAAACATTTATTATATTGCAGCTTACCGATTCTTTGATGTGATGACTGCATTGGTTTTCTTTTTTAGCCTTTCTTTCTTTTATGTTCACCTGGTGATCTGGCCAGTAAGAGCCCATTCACACTAGCGTGACTTGTGAGGCAACTTGTGTTGCCCCAGGTAGCTTGACATAACAAAAGCAATGTTAATCAATCAGTGCCGTCTTAATTGGCACTACTGAAGTCGCTCCGACTTCAGAAAAGGGTCCTGTACTACTTTGAAGCGACCTGTGATCCGACTGTCCCATATACTTCAATGGGAGTCGCCTCCTTATCTTAATTGACACGACTTGTTATCAGACTTTCCAGGAAGAAGAAAGAGATTAGCCAGGCATTCCCCACAGACAAAGTCGCCTGTCTCTTCAAAGTAGTGCACAAGTCTCTAAACAAGTCTCTTCCAAGTCTCTTCCAAGTCTCTTCCAAGTCTCTTCCAAGTCTCTAAACAAGTCTCTTCAAGTCACGGGGCGACTTTCTGGTAGTGGTAGTGTGAACCAGCTCTTAGTCTATTGTTTTTCAACAGAACAAGATCTCTCACAAATATATCAGTTGTGTTGAGACAAACCACTTACCACTGACAGGGGTGCTTACATGATTGGCTTTATTTATTCATGTACCTTTATCTCAAAAGAAAAAAGAAAAAAACATCTGTTGCTGTAACTGCTTGTGTAACTGCAGTGTAGGATGGAGTTTGGCTTCAATGTGTTAGTGTAACCAAATCTGCTAGTACACATATGTCAAACACAAGGCCCATGAATTCGGCCCTCCAGGCCATTTTATGTGGCCCTCGCACCTCCTGCAGATGTGGCACCCCCCTCATCTCCGCTCCTACCTTGTCTCAGCAGTCGGCAGCAGAGAGGAGGACAGAACTCCTCCACCAGATCCTGCTCTCCTCCGTGCAGCCGCAGAGAGGCTCATCTGTGCCCCCAACTTCCCCCTATCCCCACCCCTGGTTTCAACAGTCGGCAGCAGAGAGGAGGACAGAACTCCTCCACCAGATCCTGTGCTCCTCTGTGCAGCCGCAGATAGGCTCATCTGTGCCCCCAACTTCCCCCCCACCCCTGGTCTCAGCAGTCAGCAGCATAGAGGAGGACAGGACTCATTCACCAGATCCTGCACTCCTCTGTGCAGCCGCAGAGAGGCTCATCTGTGCCCCCAACTTCCCCCTATCCCCACCCCTGGTCTCAAAAGTCGGCAGCAGAGAGGAGGACAGGACTCCTCCACCAGATCCTGTGCCCTTCTGTGCAGCTGCAGATAGGCTCATCTGTGCCCCCACCTTCATCCCATCCCCTCCCCTGGTGTCAGCAGCAGAGAGGAGGACAGAACTCCTCCACCAGATCCTGCGCTCTTCTGTGCAGCTGCAGATAGACTCATCTGTGCCCCCAACTTCCCCCCATCCCCACCCCTAGTCTCAGCAGTCGGCAGCAGAGAGGAGGACAGGACTCCTTCACCAGATCCTGCACTCCTCTGTGCAGCCGCATAGAGGCTCATCTGTGCCCCCAATTCAACCCCACTGCCCACTGATGGTTTCAGCAGTCAGCAGCAGAGAGGAGGACAGATCCCACGCCTCTCTTTGCAGCCACAGCACCACCTCATCTCCGCCTCCCCTGGTCTTAGCATTTAGCAGATTCCGTCAGCGGGCTCCTGCCCTCCTTGGGTCCTCCTCCAGACCCTGAGCTTTCTACTTCCCAGCTCCACCCAGCTTCTTCCCGGCATGCAGCACAATGTAAGAGGGGTGCATTGAGATGTAAGGGAGGGTGGGGGACTCTTGACTTCTAAAGGTGGGGGGGGGGCTTTCTCTGGACATCTAGTCTTACAGATACAAATGGCCCTTTAAGGGCAACCATAACGCTGATGCAGCCTGCAATGAATTTGAGTTTGACACCCCTGTGCTAGTACATCTAACACTCCTCTCCCCCCAGACTGACAATGCTGCTGTCCAAATGTACCTTTGTGCTCCTTCATCCAGAGTAGGGCCACTCTAATACAGAAGTTGTGTTTGTGGTCTGATCACCAGGTAATAGCACAGTGAAAAAAGCCTAAAAAAGAAACAAATGCAGCCACCACATCTAAGGATTGGTAAGCTGAAACATATCAAAATGTTGTTTATCTCAACTCTGTATGTTGTATGGCTAGCTTCTTGAAGTACTTTGTTTTTTACTAAGATAACTTGTGGCATTCTTACTTGCCAACTGCTCCAATATCTGAGGACAGTAAGTGGTACACGCAGTTGGTGCCAAAGAGGTGAGATAGGCTGGCTCTGCCTAAATCCCACTTAGTGGGGTTCATTTACTAAAGGCAAACAGACTGTGCACTTTGCAAGTGCAGTTGCTCCAGAGCTTAGTAAATGTGATGAAGCTTCACTTGGCAAAGAATACCCAATCACTTGCAAGGAGAATTAAACATTTTTTGCTCAAACGTGATTGGATGGTGGATGTCAGCAGAACTTCCCCTTATTCCCTCACTAAGCTCTGAAGCAACTGTACTTGCAAGGTGCACAGTCTAGTTGTCTTTAGTAAATGACCCCATTGTCAGCACTTACCTGACCAAGCTGTGTTTTTAGGTAACTCCAATCTTGTTGGTCTTAGGCTTCATGTACACTAGCCTACAATTGCCGCAGGAAAATGCAAAACGCAGCAAAAAAGAAAAAAAGTGGCACAATTTTGCCACATTTTCCCGCAGCTGGCGGTCAAAACGTTTTATTCTGAATGCGATATTTCAGCGTTTAGGAGAGGGAGATTAAAGCTCACCTAAATGCGGCAGCTGCTAAACTCTGCTAAAAGCCTAGGTGTACAGTGACGTTGAGTTTAGGAGCTTTGCCAAAAAAACGCCAAAAGCTTCTCGACTCAAGGTTAGGAACTGCCAGTGTATTGATTGGACTGAGTACCCGGGGTGCAACAAACAGTTAAGTGTGACACAAGGGGTAAATAGTGGCCAGCACACCACCGGGTGTATCCGTGTCTGTACTTTGATGCGATGCTCTTGTCCATTTGTTTTGTAAAGGGGATTGCAATGTGGCATTTAACAATATGATACGCTGTAAAAGACTTCCGGTTGGGTGTACATGAGGCCAGGTACACCTAACAGGAATAGGAAGTGCATTACCAATGATAAGACAGAGGAGTATAAATATGCTGCCTTCCCTGGGGCCGGAAATACGTCTGTGATAACGCCCAGTGGGAGGGCGAAACGCGTTGACACAATTTCCGGTTCCGCGCCTTCCGTTACGTCATTTCCGGTAGCGGTGGAACGCACGCCGGAGCCAGAGGAGCCCGCTGCACACAGTGATTGTTGGCAATCATACCGAGTATATGACCATAGATCGCCTGTTTTAATTCATCAAATGTGAGTGTTTTATCTGCATTTTTTCAATAAATCAGAAGTCATAGCAATATCACACTATTGGAGATCTCTTTCCTTTTATACACGATCCTTACCCTGACTTGGTGAAAGCTCATAGGAGAACCCTAGTGGTCCCAGCCAAGACCAAAGAGTGTGTTCCGGACTTTTAGCCGGACTCCGCCTGTGTGACCCTGACACTATAAGGTTTAAGGGTCCACTTTGTCTGGTAAGTTCAATACCTTGGGGGAGAGGAAAAGTCACCTACCACCGCACCATTGCAGCATGAACTTGCACAAGATCTTTAGCACCTGAGCACCTTATTTCCTGGTTTTGCTTGATATCTTTCACTGGCTACCTGCTGGAGTATTATTTGGACTGTTTGTTCTTTGAGATTTATGGACTGTATTATTCATGAACTTTTTTCTTTCACTTTTAAAGTGATTGTATTCATAATAGGTGCACTTTTATATTTTTGTATATACAGTAATCCCCCGCTACATCGCGGTTCAGTTTTTGCAGTCCCGGTAATTCGCGTTTTTTTTTGTAATGTTATTTTACTATATAAATCATTAAAAATGAAAGATTTTTGTGTTTTTCATAGCTCTTGCTCTGTCTCTAAGTATCTTTTATGTGTTTAAATGAGTTTCTATTGTTTTAAAAGTGTGTTTAAAGACCTTAAAATGCTTCTACACGTACAGTGACAGTAAAAAAATCATGCCTACAATGCATTTTAATAGGGTTTTTCTATTTCGCGGAATTTCACTTTTCGCGGCTGGGTCCGGAACGTAACCCCCGCAATGGAGGGGGGTTTACTGTATATATTTATTTATTTATTTATTGTCACGGGAAATATTTTTAGCTATTTATCACATCAAATCTGCGCTGTTCCCTTGCACCATAGCGTACATAAAGCCTTACACCGTATTTAAGTTCAGGCCGTAGATAGCAAAGGTGTTGTAGAATAGCTTAGTGTATAACTTGGTTTATGTCCATAAATGCAGGTACATGCACAGTACATATACTGTATAGAGCTGCATGATTAATCGTTAAAAGATTGCAATCTTGATTTAACCCCCCCCCCCCCCCACTCGATCTTAATCCAGCATTTCCACCATTTATGTAAAAGGTGCAGAGCAGTTCCCTGCTCACAGCTGTCAAAAAAGAAAAAAAAAAAGCAGCTGGCAATGTTTATCAACAACATTGCTCACCACTGAAGGATAAAAAGAAACATTGTATCTTTCTGTTCATTTGCAGATCAAAGGGATGAACTTCAGTCTGCAAATGTCAGTTTTAGGCTCCATGTACACGGGACGTTGTAAATGGCCGTTTAGGAGCAGTTGGGCGTTTTTTTTAGAAGCCCCTGAACCCATCTACATTTTATCTTATCTGTCCATGTACACTGGGTCGTTTACAGTCATTTGCAGGCAGTTGAGTTCAGGGACGTTTTTTGGAACGCAATTATTTGCGTTCGAACGTGTGTTTCCCGGCGTTTGAAACGCAGAAACGCGGCCGAACATGACCAAACGTGACCGAACGTGATGAACATACATTCAGCCACGTTATACGTTTTTTTTTCTTCCATTCAAAATCAATGGTTCCATATAGGAGCCTATTGATTTGAATGGAAGTCGCACCGCAAGTCGGATCAGGATGATCCGACTTTCGGCGCGACTTGCGCTGTGAGAATCTTAAGGGGGAACTCCACGCCAAAAATGGGAAAAAAACAGCGTGGGGGTCCCCCCCCCCCCAGGTTCCAAACCAGGCCCTTCGGGTCCAGTATGGAATTTGAGGGTAGCCCCACGCCGAAAAAACGAATACCAGAATCCATACCAGACCCTTATCCGAGCATGCAGCCCGGTAGGGCAGGAAGGGGGAGGGGACGAGCGAGCGGCCCCACCCCCCCTGGACCATACCAGGCCACATGCCCTCAACATGGGGGGGGTGTTGGTGCTTTGGGGAAGGGGGGGCTCTGCACCCCCCACCTCAAAGCACCTTGCCCCCATGTTGATGAGGACAAGGGCCTCATCCCCACAACCCTGGCCGGTGGTTGTGGGGGTCTGCGGGCAGGGGGATCATCGGAATCTGGAAGCCCCCTTTAACAAAGGGGCTCCCCAGATCCCGGACCCCCTCCCTATGTGAATGGGTATGGGGTACACTGTACCCCTACCCATTCACCCCATAAAAGGCAGTGTATGTAAATAATGACAGGAGATGTTTTGGGAAGTTTATTAAAAATCTTCATCCGGTCTTCTCCTGCTCTGGTCTTCTCCCTCTCCGGTCTTCTGCTCTTTTGCTGTCCGCTTTTCTGCTGTCCAATCTTCTGCTCTTTTGCCTCCTCTGGTCTTCTTCTTCCTCCGGTCCTCCTCCGACGATGTCTCCGGTGATTAGGCCGGTCTCCGGTCTCTGCAGCTTTTTATATAGCCATTGTGGGCGTGGCCTCTCGGTGACATCACTGGGATGCCCCACCCCCTTATGTCACAGATGACACCACCCCCCATGTTGAGGGCATGTGGCCTGGTATGGTCCAGGGGGGGTGGGGGCCGCTCGCTCGTCCCCTCCCCCTTCCTGCCCTACCGGGCTGCATGCTCGGATAAGGGTCTGGTATGGATTTTGGTGGGACCCCACGCCGTTTTTTCGGCGTGGGGCTACCCTCAAATTCCATACTGTTTCCCCTTAAGATTCTCACAGCGCAAGTCGCGCCGCAAGTCGGATCATCCTGATCCGACTTGCGGTGCGCCTTCCATTTAAATCAATAGGCTCCCATAGGGAACCATTGATTTTGAATAGAGGCAGAAAAAAACGCTGCTAAAAGCAACGTGGCCAAACGTGCAATAACGCCAATGGAAAAAGGTACTAAAAGCATGTTTAACAGCTGCTTTTTCCTGGCGTCAGAACTGGCTTTGCAGCACGTTTTTTCTAACGTCCCGTGTACATGGAGCCTAAAGCAACCTTTTTAGTAAAAATACATTTTGTTTTATTAAATTGTTCCTATGTTTTACCCCTTAATAACCCTTAATTTACTCTAATCAGCCTTATTAACTCCTTATTCTCCTTCTCCATTTAATTATTATTTTCCTGCTTATTTTTTTTTTGTGTCGAAAAAAGTGCGCTCCCGGCACAGTGACCACCGTCTAACCCGAAAGCAGAACCCGGTGTTTTCAAATAACGTAACCGCTGTGAAGGCCAATTATGGTGGTCACATGATCTTATGCCACGCCCACGCCCTCCAGCATCTTAACCACCTCCCACCCGGCCATAGTACATATACGGCCGGGCGGGAGTCTCGTCCTTCTGAATGGACGTTCCAGAACGTCCTTCAGAAGGAGAGAGATCGCGCCGCCGCGGGCACGCGCAGCGGCGCGATCTCGATGTGCCTGTGTCGCTCGGACACACGGCAACAACATTCGGCAGGAGGGCCCTGTGATTGGCCCTCCTGATCACATGACAGCTGTGTCCAATCACAGCTGTCATGTAATGTAAACACAGCCGTTGTAACGGCTTTGATCTCTTCTTTTCCTCACACAGATCCTGTCAGTGAGGAGAAGAAGAGACAATCTGTGCTGCAGCCAGGGGATCAGTGAGTTTTAATCATTTCTTTGCTATTTACACACTGATCACCCTGTTAGTGTCCCCAAACACAGTGTCCCCAAACACAGTGTCCCCAAACACAGTGTCCCCAAAACACAGTGTCCCCAAAACACCAATATAAAAATCATCAGGCGCACATCTGTCCGTGGATCATCCCGCGCACACCGTCACCTGATCTGCTACACCTGTCTGATCTGACACATCTGTCCGTGGATCATCCCGCGCACACCGTCACCTGATCTGCTACACCTGTCTGATCTGACACATCTGTCCGTGGATCATCCCGCGCACACCGTCACCTGATCTGCTACACCTGTCTGATCTGACACATCTGTCCGTGGATCATCCCGCGCACATCGTCACCTGATCTGCTACACCTGTCCGTGATCTGACGCACCTGTCCCAGTGAACATCTGCCGCATCTCACTTCAACACCTGTCCCAGAAATCATCTGTCCACATGGCGAAAAAAATTTATAGCGGCGAAGAGGCTGTCCAAATTATTCAGAGTATGTCGGATGAGAGTACCGGGGAACTCTCTCCGTCAGACTCGGATAGCGAGTATGAGCCAGTAGAAAGCAGTGGCTCAGAAATGGAAACGGAGGATGACAGAATCCTTACAAAGAGGACCAGGAGATTTGAGCAGGCGCAGGCTTCCACCAGCAGCGCAACAACTCCGCAAGCATCCACCAGCCGCGCAACAACTCCGCAGGCATCCACCAGCCGCGCAACAACTCCGCAGGCATCCACCAGCCGTGCAACAACTCCGCAGGCATCCACCAGCCGCGCAACAACTCCGCAGGCATCCACCAGCCGCGCAACAACTCCGCAGGCATCCACCAGCAGTGCAGCACTCCACGCAAACAGGGCATCATCTCTGCATGACAGGCCAGCTGCTGGTAACGGGTCGTCCCACCCACAACGAGGCAGGGCCCATACTAGCCTTCCGGATGTTCTGTTATATCCGACATGGCTGCCCGATACTTCAGCAGAACCTGTAATTCCCCCTTTTACAGCACAGCCAGGCCCTCAAATCCAATTGGATAATGTAACCCCACTTTATTATTTTAATTTGTTTTTCACGAATGATCTGCTGAACTACATCGTGGAGCAGTGTAATCTGTACGCCAGCCAACATATTGCCAGCAATCCGGATTCATCCTATGCCCGCCCCTTTGTTTGGAAACCCCTCACCGTGGAAGAATTTAAACTTTTCCTTGGACTGACCCTCAACATGGGTCTGACAAAAAAAAATGAACTCCACTCCTACTGGTCTACCGTACCTTGCCATCATATGCCAGTCTACTCCTCTTTGATGCCCAGACACCGTTATGAAATGATAATGCGATTTTTACATTTCAACGACAATGCCCAGTGCCTCCCCCGAAATCATCCAAATTATGATAAATTATTCAAAATTCGGCCCCTAATCAATTTTCTTTGCTCCAGCTTCAAGCAAATGTTTACCCCTGATAAAAACATTTGTGTGGATGAATCCCTAGTCCACTTCACCGGAAGGCTTGGGATAAAACAATACCTCCCAAGTAAACGTGCCAGATATGGGGTAAAGTTTTACAAAGTATGCGACAGGGCCACGGGCTACATTTTTGATTTCAAAATTTATGAGGGAAAGGACAGTCAGATAAACCCCCCTGGGTGCCCTACCTAT
Organism: Pelophylax lessonae; assembly: GCF_965119305.1. NCBI lineage: Eukaryota > Metazoa > Chordata > Amphibia > Anura > Ranidae > Pelophylax > Pelophylax lessonae. The sequence goes on from NC_138771.1 coordinate 127,162,227, forward strand.
ATCGGGACAAGTGGCAAAATTGTCTGGCAGCTGATTGAACCACTGCTTGGGAAGGGTTACCACCTATATGTTGACAATTTTTATACAAGTCTCCCACTTTTCCCCCATCTATACCTAAAAAACACTGTGGCCTGCGGGACAGCACGGTCCAACCGCAAGGGCTTCCCACAGAGATTGATCAGCCAAAGATTAAATCGGGGGGAAAAAGCCAGTATGCGCAATGAAGAGGTACTAGCTCTGAAGTGGAAAGATAAAAGGGACGTCTACATCCTTTCCACAATACATGAGGACACCCTGGTGGAACTTCAGACAAGACGAGGTCCCATCCAGAAGCCAAAATGCATCCATGACTATAACCTATTCATGGGGGGGGGTGGATATGAGCGACCAGCTGATGCAGCCCTACTTGGCCACCAGGAGATCACTGTTCTGGTATAAAAAAGTAGCCATTTATATCATTCAGCTAGCCCTGTTCAATTCCTATGTCATTTTTTCCAAGTGTACCCAAGGATCCCTAACCTATTTAAAATATCAAGAGGACGTTATCATGGCCCTTCTCTATCCCCATGGCCACCCCCCCGAACAAATTCGCTCTGATGCATTAGCCAGACTCCATGAAAGGCACTTCCCGGATATCCTCCCTCCTACCCGCACAGGCCGCAGACACCAAAAAAAATGTCGTGTATGTTCAAGTAGAGGAATTCGCCGCGACACCAGATACTACTGTCCCCAATGTCCCTCCCAGCCAGGCCTCTGTATTGTAGGGTGCTATCGTGTTTATCACACTTCAGTACACTATTAGTAAAGACATTTTCCCAGTTTCCACTATCTGCTATTTCTGTGTATGACCCGGACTGTTTATCGACTATGATGTGAAGATATTTTTCCAGTTTCTGCTATTTTTGTGTATGACCCGGACTGTTGAATGACCATTCTTTTTGCCTGCCTCTTGGAACTGATTATTTGCTCTGCCACTGTACTATTCAACACAGGGGTCTCACACAGGTGAGGGGATCCAGAATAGAAATTCCGAGTGGAGAAAACTTTTTTTTCTCCAGGTTTTTGTTTTCTCGGATTAGGGTCTGGATCTCGGAGGCTTCAAAGAGATTTGGGTGGGAGAAGCCTCTACCCCTGTCCTCAGGTCTTACCTGACCAAGGCCCCCAAGCCTTATAGTGCTGCCTGCTGCCACCTGAACTGGCCATGCCTATGCCTGCCACCTGAACTGGCCATGACTATGCCTGCTAACTGAACTACTGCCAGGACCAATACTTTGGAATATCCCTGCCTGCTGCCTGGAAAATTCCTGAACATCTCCATTGGCTGCCTGGACCAATGCTTTTCCTGTGCTGGGACCGTATTCGTGCCTGCTAAAACCACAGGTAATCATTATTTTTTACCCTATTGTCTTGGTGCTCCAGGGCCTTCAAAAATGTGATAGGTACTCAGGAAATGAAATGTGTAATTTATGCCTTTAGAACGCCTGACTGTGCAACTTGGATGTTGGACCTCTGTATGTGGCCAGGCTGTGGAAAAGTCTCACACATGTGGCATCGTCATACTCAGGACGAGTAGCAGAATGCATTTTGGGGTGTAATTTTTGCTATGTACATGCTATGTATTAGAAATATCTTATAAATTGACAACTTTGTGTAAAAAAAAAATACGTTTTTATTTTTTCCCACATTTTCCAAAAACTTGTGGAAAAAAATTACATCTTCAAAAGACTTATTATGCCTCATAGAATATACATTGGGGTGTTTTCTTTCCAAAATGGGGTCATTTTGTGGGTAATTCCATTGTTCTGGTGCTCCAGGGCCTTCAAAAATGTGATAGGTTGTTAGGAAATGAAATGTGTAATTTATGGCTTTCGAACGCCTGACCGTGCTACTTGAATGTTGGGCTTCTGTATGTGGCCAGGCTGTGGAAAAGTCTCACACATGTGGTATCGCCATACTCAGGAGGAGTAGCAGAATATATTTTGGGGTGTATTTGCAAGTTTATGTATGTCATGTGTGAGAAATACCTTGTTAATTTAACAATTTTGTGGGAAAAAAAAAAAAATCTTCTTTACCAAAACTATTGTGGCCAAAAAATTGCAACTTCAAAAAACTCACTATGCCTCTTACTAAATACCTTGGACTGTCCTCTTTACAAAAAGTGGTAATTTGGGGGGTATTTGTACTCTCCTGACATTTTAGGGCCTGAAGAAATGAGATAGGTAGTCAGTACATCAGGACTGTTAAATTTTCAATGATACGTAGCCTAGCTTGAGGGCGCTCTAACTTTCACAAAAACCTATTTTCATAAACTTATCAGGATTTTTTTTACCAAAGACATGTAGCAGAATACATTTTGGCCTAAATTTATGACAAAATTTGATTTTATTGGATTTCTTTTAAAACAGACAATAGAAAATATAATTTTTTTTTTTTTTCGCTATTTTTTCGCTTATATCACAAAAAATAAAAAATCCAGCGGTGAATAAATACCACCAAAAGAAAGCTCTATTTGTGGGAACAAAATGATAAAAAATTCATTTGGGTACAATGTAGCATGACTGAGTAATTGTGATTCAAAGTGCGAGAGCACCGAAAGCTGAAAATTGGTCTGGGAAGGAAGGGGGTTTAAGTGCCCAGTATTGAGGTGGTTAAACCTCTTAAAAAGCCGGGAGGCGCTGGCGTGAAGAGGTTAAGGAAGTAAATGTGTGGGGATCTTCTCAAAGTAAGTTTGCAAACTTCAAGATCATTCAGAGAAATAGGAGTAGGCTAGAAATAATTAAAATACAATGTGAAAATGAATATATGATTTAACATTTTGACCATAGATATATAAAGTGATTTAAAGTCTCGTTTTTTTTCCTCCTAAAATAACAAACATATTATACTTAGCTCCTCTATGCAGTTGGTTTTGCACAGAGCAGCCCCCATCCTCCTCTTCTCCGATCCCCCTTCGGCTCTCCTGGCCCCTCCCTCCTGTTGAGTGCCCCCAGAGCAAGCAGTTTGCTATGGGGGCATCCGAGCCAAGTCGAGTCACAGCCCTGTTTATGCCCCGCCCCCTCCCTCTCCCAATTAGCTAACTGACTTTGATTGAAAGCAGGGACCACTGCTGTGTCTTAGCCAAAAAAGAGGAGAGTCCCGGATGGAATAGGACATCCATCGATCGTGGACATCCCTGGAGAAAGATGGGGCTCAGGTAAGTATTGGAGGGAGGCTGCTGCACACAGAAGGATTTTTATCTTAATGCATAGAATGCATTAAGATAAAAAACCTTTTAACTTTACAACCCCTTTAAGTTTAATTTGGAATGATAGAACCCCGTCTACATTTTATTATTGTCTTTTTCTCTGAAGAGTTTCTTTCCCTTCCTGTCTGGTAAAACATTTTCCAAACAACAGAAAATGAGGAAAAATCTCTTTAGGGTCCTTTCACACGAGCGCTCCGATCAGATCCGCCTGCCAGTTTTTCTGATCGGATGCTCCATGCATCTCTATGGGGCAGCGGATATCAGCGGAGACATGTCCGCTGACACCCGCTTCCATCTGCATCCGATCCTGTTTGTGAAATCCGGACGGATGGAAACCCTATTTTCCATCCGTCCAGGGGATCGGATCAGATGAGAGCGGACAGGCGATCCACTCTCATCTGATTCCCCCATAGAGATGCATTGGGCTCTGACACTTCCCTCTCTGCACACAGAGCAGAGAGGGAGCTGTCACCTTCCTGCTCAGCGGAGATCTGTGTTTATGATCCCCTGCTGAGCAGCACGGATCCGCCTACAGAGGCGGACCATGTGAAAGAGCCCTTAAAGCGATAGGAAACTCTGTATGAAAAAAAAAGTTTCTACCTGCAAAGCAATATCATAATGTGCTAGTATGCACCGTCGACACCCAAAAAAGGACCCTTCCAGGAAGTAAACAAGCTAGAAGATTTTGCTTTTTTTTTTTTTTGGTATCCCAGAGTGGGACTTTAACCACTTGCCCACTGGGCACCTATACTCCCTTCCTGCCCAGGCCAATTTTCAGCTTTCAGCTCCGCCTCAATTTGAATGACAATTGTGCAGTCATGCAACGTATGTCATATATATATATATATATATATATATATATATATATATATATATGTATATATATATATATATATATATATATATATATATACATATATATATATAGATATACGTGTATATACATAAAAAGTACAGTAAAATTGCAGGAAAGGGCACTGGGGGGCAAACTAATGTGAATTTATTTTATTTTGTAATGTATCAGTGTGTTTGGTGTGTTTTACTATTTGAATTTGCCGCCAGTTCCCCCCCTCCTGCGAGCATCACGTCGCAGGAGACTGAAGCCAGGGCATACATCGCTGGATTCCGGGGACAAGGGGAGTACCCTCTCATACAGGATCCAGCGATCTCCCTAGCGGTACCCCGAGTGTGGCTCAGGGTTACCGCTTTTGCCACTCTCGGGAATACCGCTAGGGAGGTTAAAGTGGATCTTCAGTGCATCTGAGCACCACAAACCAAAAACATTTTATCATTCATTTTTAATATTCAAAGCAAACTCCCCCATTCATCCATGTCTCCATCCTTTTATTTTGGTGAGAAATCACTTTGAAAAATACCCCCTAGCATTTCTGGCCATGGCCAGCCATCTTGAGTAAGGGCATATGATTCATGTAGCATTTACTTCCTGCCCTTAGCTCAAGTATGCATGCAGGCGATTGTGCTTAGCTGAGAAAACCCCTCCTCCTCTCCTCCCCTCCTGAAGACTCCTGGGATGTATGCCATCATTTGCCTAGGCAGGGAACTAGGAAGCAACTGAAGAAATGTAAAAAAAAGTTTACAAGTAAATATGATACACTTTCTATATATTTACTAATGCTAGCAGCATGAGGATTAAAAATAATCAATGTTGATTGGGAGAGTGAAGTTCCACTTTAACAGTTTTTTTCTGCTCCTAAACGCCCCTCTATGTTAGTTTATGTGTCTATGCACACAGGAACGTTTGGGCAGAAAAAAGCCTGATGCGCCTAAACACATGTAAACGCTCCTAAACACTAGGCACATTTAGCGCTTGAGCGTTTATTCATATAAATTATTATATTGGCCAATGAAATGAATAGTCACCCAAACGTTTGACGGGCCTAAACGTGTCCAAAATGCGTTTAAAAACAATGGCTTTAGGCGTGTTTTTAATTCTGCGTTCAGCAGAGCCTAGTGTGCATGAGGCTTACTGGGGGGATTTCATGGATAGGAAATATTGTTAATAATTCACTGTTTTTGTAAAGGCACATTTTGTCCTTATGTATTCAAATAACAAGTATGAGACCATGTTTTATACCTTTTTACCCCTTTTGCACTCTTTGGTATGGTATAGCTGGATTGAGAGTTGTATGATTTATCAGTCCTATCTGTTCATTTTCTGTTCTTTGGTGTCATCCTACCTTTAATGTCACCTTGCTGATAGCGGGCATTATATCACTGTGTGATCTTTCTGTCACATTATACTTCTGTCAAAGTTTAGTTGTGTAAAAGTTTCTTGTACTTTTAAAAAAAAATGCAGTTTAGTTCTGCAAGATATCTGACACCAGCACATGACTGGCACTCAAACCAGGATTCAAGGCAGCAGAATAAAGACAAAATTCAACAGAGTAAACCCTGGTGCATGTATTAAAAGCCTTTTTTATTATAACAATAAACAGTGAAAGTACCAGAAAATGTTCTTCTAAGATGAGATCACATGCTTCTTATTTCATGATTTACAGTTTTGGAGGAGGAATTCTCGCAGAGGCTCTGATTGGTAAAATTAGGGCTCTGGGCAGCCGGGGGTGGTAAAAATGGGGGGGGGGTGGTTTGTTATTGCGCACCCAAACTGTTACAACACAGCAGGACAGGGCTGTACTGCTGTGACCACAATGCCTTGCTTCACGGCAGCAGTATTTTTAACTCAGGACAGGAAAAAGAAAAAAGCTCAGTTGAATAGCTAGTAAGAATATATTAGAGTGGCATCCATCCCTAAATTGTTACAAAAACACATGGAGGGTTGCACCCGGCTAAGGGTTGCCCCCAAGAGAAGGCGGGGGAATGGAATGTTTAAGATGCCGCCCTCAAGTGAAAATCATATAACAACCTATATTAAAATAAGTATGCTAATAGTGAAGCAAGGGGTGTAGTTTTAGCACTGACCCCCGAAAGGCAGTAAAAAATCTTTATTTAGTAAATCCACATGAAACAGTGCACAGAATATGTACAGACATATTAAAACCTGAAAAAGTTACAATAGGTAATGAACAAAAAATTCACAATATGCTTTCTTGGAGGACCAAGGACAGATAGGGTACATAGTCACATACATGAATATGTAAGAAAGGAACCAGACAAGGGACCCCAAAAACCCCTACGCGTTTCGACTTGAAACAGTCTTCCTCAGGGGGAGCAGTGGTCCACGGTTCCTTTAGCTTATGTCTGTATATATGGTATGAAGAAAAAATTGTTTTTACATTGCATATTAGATATGTAAAGAAAAAACATGGTAATAAAAAGAAAGAAAAAGAAAAATATGATATATACACTCACGTTTATAGCCAATAATTGTTCATATTCATATATATGGATAATATCACCCCAGCTGTTCAAGAGACAAACCATGAGTTTAATTCAGGACAGAGTATGACAAGCAGCACCGCTTGTTCGACTCGCCCACTGAGTTCAGTGGGGCCACGCGCAACTGCGTGCAATGCATGCGAGAGAGGGGGAGTTGCTTGCTAAACAGGCGATATAACGCCTTCTCACTGCCTGCCAAATGCCCTCTAAAGTTAAATCCAAATGCAGATCACACTTCAGAGGGCATCACATGGGTGAGTAAAAGAGCCCTTTAATGTAGTCACATGACCCTGAGAAGAGATCAGCAAAGCACTACCTGCATGGTAAATCGCTGCATTTTACCGCACAGATAGTGTTGGTTCTTCTAAGGATTCTGGCTATCTGATTCATTTAACTTTACTAAAATGTCAAAGTGTGATATTTCATTCATTTCTGTGCACCTTTACAGGAGGAACAGTGTGGGATGGAAAATTCAGACCCATTGTGTGTTTCTGCCTTTGCAGAGATGTGCACTTTTCAAGTGCAGAAAGAAAACATTGATCTTCCCATGAATGTGAACAAACCCCCTAATGGGTAGGTGTTGATATCACTGGAGGGTTCTGCTTGTGATGCACACACTGAACCATGTTGGCATTGTAATTGGTGGAATCATTATCATGGTATTACATGGTCACTACTATAGAATGTTGGCAGAGGACTACTTTAAAAATGAAAGAGTAACTCCACTTTTGTTGAGAAAAAAACATTCCCCTCTGGGTGATCTACGTACATTACAAGGATTTTAACAAACTTTATGCAGATTCCTACCTTTTGTTATTCTGAAGAAATCATTGTTTGTTCCTCTGTGCCTATGTGCTGAGTGGGTCAAATGGGAGTGGTTTCATAATTATCAATCAGCTGGGGCAGCTGCAGGGCTCTAATGAGGGACGCTGCTGGGCCTGCATCCCTTTAGACGTGTTCCTAGTGGGAGTATCTCACCAAAAATTACATTTTTGTTGCAGGGAATGCCAGAAATCTGACTTGTATCTTAGTGTAGACTTCTGGGAAAATTGATGAGCCAATCACACAAGCAGGAAATGATGTTTCTGAAGGTGTGGTCAGTACATTCTGTATACAGAACAGCTCCAGGTAGCCATATTGCATTTTCAGAAAATTACAACAGCTGCAGATTGAAAAGGAAAGGTAATTTTTAATAACATTCAATTACAATATGATTTGTGTCACAATTGTATGCGCTATATTTTTTTTCTTTATTTGCTATTTTTTCCCCCCACGAAAGTGGAGTTACCCTTTAAGACATATTGTTTAAAGCTGATTATAAAACTTTACTCCCTCTGCATGTTTTCTTCTCTTCCCCCTTCCTTTCTCCTTCTGTGATCTGCCAATCCATTGCTGCATGCTAGGTCCCACGCTGGGCATCTTCCTTTCTGATGTCATTGGGAGTCGTCTGACTCCTTCTGGTTCGGCCAGTCACCGCCTGATGATGTGCCAGGTCCTCCTTCCTCCAGCTGCTTTGTTGAAGCTGATATTTCTCTGGATTTATGATGTTCATATCCCAGGAGGCTCTATAAGATGAGAAGAAGTCCTTCTCACCTAGGCAAGAATGGAGGTGTGGTGAGGTGAGGTGAAGTGTTAAAAATAAAAAAACGTAAACCAAAACAAATGTACTATTCAACTTGCAGGGAGAAGGGGGGATGTAGGGATAAAAAAAGTGTTTGGCATGATTCAAGGTCCCCAGAAAAAAAAAAAAAGCATTGACTTCCACTTTAATGGGATAAGATTTTGGCAAGATGATTATTCATTGGAAAATATACCCCCTAGCATAGGGGTCCTCAACCTGTGGCCCGTGGACATGCCCTCTGATGTGAACTGCAACCTCAAATCAGGGAAGGGCATGCCCATGCTCTGAGATGGCCAGGGAGCAAGCCCAGATTACAATCAATGGGTTGCCAACTCGCCATCATAGAGTTTTAGAGTGCACCAAACCGGTATCGGCAGAGGAGGAAGCAGGCATTTGCGGAGAGAGCAGGAGCCACATAAGCCAATTGCTTCCTTTGTAGTGGTGGCTCCTGTCCCAGGTGAAGTGATACCAATAGAATATCACCTGGGACCTTTCTAGCAGCCTGGAGAGCGATGCCAGCAGACTAGAAGAGGAAAAGGTCAACGTATTATCCATCACATACACTGTGCTTTTGCAACGAACATATGATCGCCTATAGAATGGTTATGCTTTCTCACTGATCCGCGGGTGCAGCCAACCCTTTGCAGCTATAACCGCTTTAACTGTTCTGGGAAGACTGTCCACGAGGTTTGGGAGTTTGTCTATGGGAATTTTTGACCATTCTTCCAGAAGCGCATTTGTGAAGTCAGGCACTTATATAGACGAGAAGGCCTGGCTCACAGTCTCCACTCTAATGCATCCCAAAGTCATGTTGGAACAGGAAGGGGCCATCCCCAAAATGTTCCCACGAAGTTGAGAACATGAAATTGTCCAAAATGTCTTGGTATGACTATGCAGATGCCTTAAAGAGGAAGTAAACCCTCTCTTTTTCCTTGTACCTACAGGTAGGCCTATACTTACATGTAGGTACTGTGAATATTTTCTTAATTTGCACAGTTTAGGAGATATTCAGAGTGTATGCAGCCAATGATGTAAACAGCGCATGCCCTCTGAAGGTCCAGCTTACCGTGCCAGACCTTCAGAGCCCATGCTGCAAACAGGCGCATGCATGGGAGTGACGTCTTTGCGGCTCCAGCCACTCACAGCGCCGGAGCCCACGAACCCGGAAGTAACACCCGGGAAGACTTAAGCTGTCTCAGCTGTGTGCGGGCACCGCTGAGACAGCTTCATTCTAAGATAAGTATTTCATAATGAGCTAGTATGCAATGGATACTAGCTCATTATGTCTTTGTCTTACGGGTTTTTTTTTTTCACCAAGGTTTACAACTTCTTTAGGATTTCCCTTTACTGGACCTAAGGTGCCAAACCCAACCCCTGAAAAACAACCCCACACCATAATCCCCCCTCCATCAAATTATTTGGACCAGTGCACAAAGCAAGGTCCATAAAGACATGGATGAGCAAGTTTGGGGTGGAGGAACTTGACTGGCCTGCACAGAGTCCTGACCCCAACCCAATAGAACACCTTCTCGTTTACATCAGGGCCTAATCTCACAAATGCGTTTCTGGAAGAATGGTCAAACATTCCCATAAACACACTCCTAAACCTTGTGGACAGCCTTCCCAGAAGAGTTTAAGCTGTTATAGCTGCAAAGGGTGGGCAAACTCAACATTGAACCCTACGGACTAAGACTGAGATGCCATTAAAGTTTATGTGTGTGTAAAGGCAGGCGTCCCAATAGTTTGGTAATATAATGCATAATAGAAGTATATGGCTCAGTGAAGTTAACCTGCAGGAACACCATACTGTAGGTGCACTGCTCTGCGCATCAGTGTAAACTGCAGCACATCAATGTAAGGCAGCCTTTTATGGGGCTCAGGATAGGGCTTGCTTACATTTGCGGTTTGGGGGGTGGTAAAACCCCATAGTTAAGATGTGTTTTTGTCCTTGTAAAAAGTAAACAAAGTCAGTGTTCACACAAGTGTTATCCACTCTTTCTTTTTCTGATCATGATTAAGCAGTGAGTAAACATCCAACTGGGATTGGTCCCACGGAAAATGATGATCCTGATTGTTGTTTAAAATCTTCATTATGCTATTCAAAATGAAAAATTCTAAATTCTGAGCTTTTTCATTTTTTTGTGGCCCGCGACTGGTTACTAAATCACTCTTTAAAAGATTGAGCAACCCTGCCCTCGCACTTATAATGCTTGCCAGCATTATAATGCTAATTTGAGTCATAGTGACGGTCTTTACAATAAATTTCAGAGTCCTAGGTTACTTTGTACAGAAAGATGTTCAAACAGTATGGGTTTAGGCCCCTTTCACACGATCGGATCCGCCTGTCTTTTTTTCAGGCGGACCCGATCGGACCACCCATTGACCTCTATTGGTAGGAGGATGTCAGCAGACATGTGTCCGATGACACCCGCCTGGCACAAGATCCGACAAGATCCACTGAAAAAAGACTGATGGCGATACGTCCAGCGGGTCGGATTGGATGGGATTGGATGAAAACAGACAGGCTGTCCATTTTCATCGGCTCTCCCACAGAGGAAAGCGGGACTCTGACAGGTCCGTCTCAGTGAGTGGAGACGGACCTGTCATCCGCCTGCTCAGCGGGGATCAACAGAGCGATCCCCGCTAAGCAAGCAGAGTCCGTCCAAACAGATCCGCCCCGTGTGAAAGGGGCCTTATAGTAATACTGACAGTGACACAGTAAAATGTTTAATTTACAATAGGAAAGACTCAGATTGCTCCATGTAGCACATAGTAAGGCATTTTGTAACTTTTAACAGATTTAATTTGTACAATTTTACTTCTGCTTTACAAAGACAGTGTTTTGAAATTGCATAATAGTCAATATAACACTGGGCTTTTAAAAAGTAATTGATTCCAGTTGTATGTCTTTATTCAGCCCAGTTCTGTTCCTAGACCAGAACTTATTTCTGCATTTGTTTGGTGGCATGAATATTTTCAGCTTTGCACATCATTCAGTGACAACACGCTGATAACCGAGTTACACTGGGATTTTTTTCTCAGAGAATAGGTGCAGGTACTCCCAACCTTTTGAGTGACACCTTGTCTCTGCCCCCAACCTACCTCCAAGCACTGTCCCTTTATTCCACCCCCCACCCACCTCTTAGTACTGTCCCTTTTAGTGAATATAGAACCAAGTATCATTTTGTGGTGCTAAGTAATTTGTATGGAATGTGGTAATTATAACAAGAAAAGCAAAAAAAAAAAAGGTCCCCTGCAGCCAGCAACAGTAGATCCCCCCACACAACAATATACCCCCCCAGCAATAATAGATGCACCCCAGCAACCATAGATCCCCATCAGCAGCAACAGATCTCCCAGCAACCAGCAGCAACTGACCCTCCAGCAGCCAGTAACAATAGACCCCTCCCTTAACAGTATATCCCTCACAGCAACAACTGAGCCCCCAGCAACAATAGACCCCCATGCAAAATACATTCCCTCCAGGGACAATAGATCCCCCAGCAGCCATCATCAACCCTCCAGCACACCTCAGCACCCCTTGCCATTACATACATTCCATCCGATTGCCCTATAGAGGAGAGCGGGGTTCTAGTCGTATTTATGTGTAAATTTAGTATCAGTTTTTTTTTTTAAAGTAAAGCTTGGTGGTTAGTTTAAAAAAAAAAAACTGGCTCCTAACTTTTTTAGCTGGCTCCTAAATTTGTCAAGCCCTGCTGTAAGCAACCCAACTTTGAATTCAAAGTCCTCCTACCCCTGTCCAGGCATTATGAGGCACTGGAAGTCAGCTTTTATAAGTATACACTGGCTATTGCAATTTTACACAAGGTATAATTGTCTAGTGAGGATGTACTTTAAAGTCTTGGTCCACAGTATTTTCAGTTTTGGATAGTCCACTTTTATGGGGATAAAATTACCTGGAGCTGCTTGGGAGAAATGCCTGGATTTTGCTTCAGCAGAGCATATTTTAGGCAGGACTAATATTGTAGAAAGTCCAGAGAGTCCCAGCTGATAGCTTCCATTATACCAGAACTCACATAGTCAATACACCCAGAAAGGTACAGCTGGCATCTACAGTTTTTAATTGTTGGCTATGCTCTTTGCCTCCCTAAATGCCCCCAGGTTTTGAATTGAACTAAGTGGCTCCTGAATTTTACTTTCTTTGGGGCTTCTTTGAATTTTGTTCTTCTTTATAAGTGTTCTTAGCCAGTTGGAGCTGATAGATATTTTGCAGTGCCTAATTTTAAATTGTTTGCAGCCATCGAAAAGTTACCTGCTTACATTTAATGGATAGGATATATTGCTCGAATGTAATTGTTGATGGCAGTGGGTTGTAAGCCGTCATAAATACTTTATAACTTGATGAGTGGACATAGACTAAGCTGTGTCTTCGTTTGCAGCTTGCAACTGTCTGTATAGCTACCCCAAGGGATGGTTAGAGCTGAGGCTAAGTAATAAGTTACTATTAATTTATGTGGGAAAGCTTTACAGCAAAGTGGTAATTACAGCAAATACCTTACTTTAACCTTTACATCAATGTTTTAATCAAATATGCACCCACATCGTACTAACTGTACCTGTGACTTGAACTGTTTTCGATGCAAATTGCTTTTCCTTTGATGCAGCTCATTGACGGATGATGGGTTTGACACCACTGTCATACTTAGAAAGTCCTACATCTCTGCAGCTAAATTGGTAAGGCATTATAATTTTGCAGAGCCACTGTAAAGACCGTCTGAGGAAAAGAGCCTTGCTTATAGAAGATTAAAGTGGGGCTGACCTGGTGAGCAAAGCAGTTCTTAGTCTCTGCACACTATTAGCTCCACTCATACATTCAAAAGGAATAATGAGACTCCATTCTCTAATAAATATGTGTCTCCTATCTTACACATGACGTGTTTTGCTTTGCGGCATACTCTAGTCTAGAAGTATACCCATTCCTCTCTGTTGTTTCAGAGATGTCTTCCCAGTGTAAAAAGAATAGTTGAAGGGATATGCCATGCATAGTGGGAAAATAAGCCTGCAAGTTTAATTATTCTTATAAATAATGTATAAATCAGCTCCAGCTTTCGGAGAACGCTTGTCTTCTCGTGGCAAAGAGAAAAAAAATGATGCTTAACCCATTCATCCTGCACTGTATTAACGGTGAGAGTGGTTATGATAAAAGTACATTGTCACTCACATTACATATACATCCATGGACTTAAGTGTGATATCCACTATTAAAGTGTAAAATGCACAGTTTTACTGCCATGCCACGGAAGGCAATATGTTATTTAATAGTCTGCTGCAAAATAATGTGCAGCCTCCTTTTTTTTTTAATTGCTGGGTGGCACTGGGAAAATATTCACTGAAAGAACTTGGTAGGCATTTTCTACAGTCTCTATGTTATGTTCAAGAAAATGTTACAGTGCATAACTTATTCAAGCTGTGTAATCTGTTCCCACCATTCAAGTTATTTATTAGGTAACTTTTAGTGTTTTTACACTTCTTCTATGCATTAGGCAACTGTATGGCTTATGTCCACCATTGGGCTTCACCATGCCTTTTAACCCTTTTAAACACTAGTTCATCATTTCTACTAAGTTGTAGTCATTATTGATGCATTTTCGCAAGTTGTTGACCTTTGTGCAATGAAAGCCATTCTAGAACTGCTTTCCCCTTACTATTGGCACTTTACCACTGCAAGTAACGGCTCAGCTCCACTCGGCACTGCTTGGCCGAGCTCGGCTCAGTTTGCTTTTCCACTGCGTGGTACGAGTCGGCACCTTTCAGCACTGTATAGGCTCTACTCGGCTCGGTTTGCTTTTCCACTAAGTAGTAAGTGGGTGGGATTACAACGATTCTCTGACCAATCAGTGGCTAGTAGTGACAAACAATCAATGCTGCATGCAAAGGATTGTGGGATATGGTATCGGTACGGCCTGCTTGGAACCCCAACTGAGGTGGTACTGTTTAAGCGAGCCGTACCGAGCCGTACCATGTAGGGGAAAAGCGCTGCTGTACCAAATCATACCAACTGTTCTAACACGTATCATGCGGAACCATGCAGTGGAAAAGCGCCAAACCGAGCCAAACTGATCCGTACCATGCAGTGGAAAAGCGCCATAAGACCGCTTGTCAATCCACAGTTTTGGTGTGTGCAAGCCTTAAACATTCCTATGGTTTGATACACAAAACTAGATATTTAAAATGAAGTGGAAAGCAAGATTACTGTAAAGGAGTTCTGTGGTCAGTCAGTAAACTGCATTACCTTTACTTTGTAGACCTGGTTCAGCCTTCCTGCGAAAGGTTAGTTCAGTGGTCGTCGACTTATGAGGTTTATGGGGCCTCAAATGCGACCCTTGACATCAACAAAGGACTGCACATAATGTTCAGTATATGTAATGTTAGAGAGGACAGTCATAGGCTGCAGAAGTACTAGAGGAAATTATTTTATTAATTATTTTAGAGACTGTGGACATGTTACAGGTTTGGTTTGAGACTGGACTGGAGACAAGCTTCAAAAGACATTCAGAGACTGGAGACATGGTATATGAAGCTAGTAGAGATCATTGCTAACACCCCTTTACACATAAATGCCCCTACTCTCAATTGAGACTATAAATCAAGAGCCACACAACAAGTACCAAAGGACCACATTAGGAAAATTTAGTGATTTTTTTATGATCTATATTATTCTCGCAACTATTTCATCTCACTATCTAGTAATAGTGTTGGGTCCACATCTCGCACTGCTTTTCAGCCGCTTCATACTGTGTTCAGGGACATCATACATTCAAGGGTCAGAAGTTTTGATACCCATGAGGCGTAGCACAGTTATGAGCACATTTTAGCACTGTGCCAATAACATTTTACTTTTTATTGCCTTTACCCTTAAAACCGGAGTTCCACCCTCGGAAAGTTTTTTTTACTAAAAATACCTCCGGGACAGTCAGGGCTAGTGCATTCCACAATGGATAGCCTCTGAACTGTCCCAGGTCGCACTTACCTTTAACCACTTAAGCCCCGGAGGATTTGGCTGCTAAACGACCAGAGGGCATTTTGCGATTCGGCGCTGCGTGACTTTAACGGACAATTGCGCGGTCGTGCGACGCTGTACCGAAACGAATTTGGCGTCCTTTTTTTCCCACAAACAGAGCTTTCTTTTGGTGGTATTTGATCACCTGTGCGATTTTTTGATCACGCGCTATAAACAAAAAAAGAGCTTAAATTTTGCAAAAATAGCAATATTTTTCCCTTTTTTTTATATGAAATTCCCCCAAAAAAAAATGTAAAAATCAAAATTTTTTAATATTTTCGGCCAATTTGTTTTATGCTACCTATGTTTGGTAAAAAAAATCGCAAAAAGCGTATTTTGATTGGTTTGCGCAAAAGTTATTGCGTTTACTAACAAAGGGAAAGATTTTTGTCATTTTTGTTGTTTTTTTTTTTAACGCGTAATGGCGGCGATCTGCGATTTTTTTTGCGGTACTGCGACATTGCGGCGGACAGATCGGACCCTTGACTGACATTTTTGACACTTTTGGGGTTACCAGTGACATTTCTACAGTAATCAGTGCTATACATATGCACTGTTACTGTAAAAATGCACTGGTAGTGAAGGGGTTAACTTTATTTGAGAGGGAGGGGCTGTGTGTGTCCCTAGGGGCGTGATTCTAACTGTGATTGGCTGTGGCTTCAACTGTATGCAGAGTGATCAATGGATCTACATAGTAGATCCATGTGATCAGCTCTCATACAGAGAGGAGAATGACAGGCAGCTTGTTTACACAAGCTGCCTGACTATCTCCCTCTCCCCCGCCGATCGCAGAGTGGCCGGCGGCGATCGGGTCCGCCGGTCACGCGTGCGGGGGGGTCCGTGACCACGCGGGAGCGGGAGCGCGCCTCCGGCGGCGCGCGCTCGCTCCCTAAACCCTCACAGGCGAGCGACGTAGACCTACGTCACTTTGCCTGTGAGGGGCTGACCGCCCACGTAGATAGTCGTGCGGCGGTCGGCAAGTGGTTAAGAAGAAATACTTACAGTACCTTGAAAATGTCTTGTCCAGAGCTGCCATCTCAGGTGTGAGCAGCTGAAGCCAGCGTGTCCTCTTCGGCGTCCTCTCCTGTGTCCTCTTCGTCCCAGAATGCCCTGCACCGGCCCCGCTCGTCATGTCCGGTGCAGGCACGTCATTCCTGCACAGCTTCTGGGCATGCCCAGAAGCTGTTTAGCAGTGAATGACGTGCCTGCACCGGAACTGACGAGCGAAGACGGTGCAGGCGCATTGATTCCTGGGAGCGATGACACTCATCTCCCAGGAATCAATGCAAGCAGGAAGTGACGGCACGGGCCACGGCCGAAGAGAGAGGAACAGGAAGTAAGGTGAGTATATTTTCTTCTAAAACAAGGTAAGTAAAGAAAAAAAATTGTTCGATTATCCAATTGCTTTACAGGTGACAGAGAGGAAAAAGATGGCGAAAAGTTGTATTTTAGGGTGGAACTCCACTTTAACTTTTTTTTTGCTTGATATTGTGGTCTGTTCTATTGTTTTCTAAATCCAATTTTGTGTTCTGTAGAAGCGTTGTCTCCTCTAGGTATTTTATATGAATGTTACCTAAAAACAGTTGAAGAACTTCATAGCTAGTAACCTCAAAGGTGTGAAAAAGGAGGACTGAGCAAAGTGTTTTGAGATGTGATTGTGTTGACATTCACTTGTGAATAGAGTAGGAAAGAATAGGGGGAAAAGGGGAGCACCCATCCCACTTTTCCTTATGGGATGGCGGCAGGAGTAGGATATATCCGGTTAGTTTTTACCTTGGTTAGCTGTTGAGGGGAAAGATGCTCTACCTCTGTGGAAAAGGTCAAGCTGGCCTTTTTATGGGAAGGTCACATGGCCTCGTTCCCGCTCAAAACTCCCGCTCTTTTAGCCCTGTATCTGGGGAGATTAGGTAGCTGACCTATATCCTGGGGTCAGATAGCCCTCTTCCTGCTCTTTTCTCCCAGCTGAATAGCCCGCCGGTTTATTCCAGAACCTTGTTCTTTGGGAATTTAAGGGGGTACTTCAATAGGCTCAGGTCAATCGCCCTTCAGAAATCAGAACTGTGGTGTTCCCCTCCCTCCCCTTGGTTTGTCGCGGCCAAATTATTACGTGATAGTGTCACCTTTGTTTGATGCAGAGGAGGACTAAAGTGTTATGACAAGATTTGATTATTATTGTGATTGTATGTGTTGTTGGAAAAATATTTTGGAACAAATCTGATGTTTATACAACCTGAGTCGTAGTGGCTACGTTGTTTAAGTGTTTTTTATGATTAAGTGATGTGTTTATTTATTAATTCTTTAAAACCAGTAATAAACGGCCGTGGCCTTATTTATCCAACTCAATGTCTGGTGTATTATTTGTAAATAATTGTGATATACATAAATTATATTTGTTGTGTCATTTATAACTTTATGGTTTGTTGAAATTCCTGCCTGCCATCCCATTAGAACCTCTGAGAAGTTTATGATGCTGTCAGCTTTGCCACTTTCTATTTGTCTTGGTGACCATTAACCACTTTACCACCATAGGATTTTGCTGTCCTACGTCCAGGCCACTTTTTGCGATTTGGCACTGTACAACTTTAACTGACAATTGCGCGGTCATGCAACGCCGTACCCAAACGAAATGTACGTCCTTTTTTTCCCACAAACAGAGCTTTCTTTTGGTGGTATTTGATCACCTGTGCGATTTTAATTTTTTGCGATATTAATAAAAAATGCGACAATTTTGAAAAAATAACTATTTTTCTACTTTGACAGTTAAAAAATATCCAATATATTCAATTTTTGTCATATATTTAGGCCAAAATGTATTTAGCTACATGTCTTTGACCAAAAAATTCTCAATGAGAGTATTTTTAACCGCTTTAAGACCGGAAGATTTTACCCCATTCCTGACCAGGCCATATTTTGCAATTCGGCACTGCGTTACTTTAACGGACAATTGCGCGGTCGTGCGATGCTGTACCCAAATTAAATGTCCTTTTTTTCCCCCACAAATAGAGCTTTCTTTTGGTGGTATTTGATCACCTGTGCGATTTTTACTTTTTGCGCTATAAACAAAAAAAGAGCGACAATTTTGAAAAAATAACACATTTTTTTATATGAAATTCCCCCCAAAAAATGTAAAAATCTAAATTTTTTAAAATTTTAGGCCAATTTCTTTTCTGCTACATATTTTTGGTAAAAAAAAATCGCAATAAGCGTGTTTTGATTGGTTTGCGCAAAAGTTATCGCAGCTACTAACTACGGGAAATTTATGTCATTTTTATTGTTTTTTTTTTAACTAGTAATGGCGGCGATCTGCGATTTTTTTTTTTTTGCGGGACTGCGACATTGCGGCGGACAGATCGGACCCTTGACTGACATTTTTGACACTTTTGGGGGTACCAGTGACATTACTACAGTATTCAGTGCTATAAATATGCACTGTTACTGTAAAAATGACACTGGCAGGGAAGGGGTTAACTTTATTGGAGAGGGAGGGGTTAATGTATGCCTGGTGCTTACTAACGTAAGACCCGAAGACCCAAAGACCCAATCAAAGCCGCATTCGGCTCTAATCGGGTCTCCATGCAAAAACCTGGAAGTGATGTCAGGAGTAACATCAGCTTTCCTGGGTACTGTCTGGTGCCAGATTTAAAAAAATGACAGCATTCAAAACCACCAAACTTGGCGTTTTGAATTCTTTTAAGTGCAGATGAGGGGTTTGGGGTCTTTTAGACCCCCAGATCCCTCCACAAGAGTACCTGTAAAGTAAAAAAAAAAAAAAAAATGTACAAAAATATCGGCCGATACCGATATGCATTGACCAAAATATCGGTATCGGCAACGAAAAACTGATATCGGTCGATCATTAGTTAGAACTACAGTACATGCAAAGCAGGTGAAATGCAGCCTTTTCTTGTCGGATACTGCTTTTGCCATTCATACGCATGTGTTTGCATTCAGGTAGCAAATGCGGTGTTTGACAAAGGTGAAACTTTGGATAAGTAAAAAAGAGACCTTGACCTTTTTACCAAAAATAGGGAATGATTTATTTTTACAACCAAGAAATGTTCAGCACTAAAAATTAAAGATAAATAGATCAATAATAATGACTAAATAATAAAAG
Organism: Pelophylax lessonae; assembly: GCF_965119305.1. Taxonomy (NCBI): domain Eukaryota; kingdom Metazoa; phylum Chordata; class Amphibia; order Anura; family Ranidae; genus Pelophylax; species Pelophylax lessonae. The sequence continues at coordinate 127,181,584 of NC_138771.1, forward strand.
TCCAAATGAAGTGTATAAAGACACCAATCCACAGGAGTAGTCACAACAGGGAAGGAATCACCGGTGATGACAGATGTAAATAATCAAAGAAGTAAAAGGATGACAGAGTGGTAACTTCACACTAGGGATGCACCGATCTGACTTTTTTGGTCCCGATCCCGATGCCGATCTTTTGCTTTGTGAAATCGCCGATCCCGAAGTACTGTTTTGTGAGCTTATAACAAAATAATACTTCTGGATCGGTATCGGCAGATACCTTATAACAATTGTGCATTTAAGAGCTTAAACTTCCCTCCTCCGGCAGACGGAACGAAAAGATACATTGTATTCATTGTGTTTACTTAACTGGGAGACTGACAGGCATTTGCAGGAGGCTTTTTTTTTTTTTTTTCTTCTTCTTCTTTGACAGCTGTTCTCTGCTCCCTCACAGCTATGTAAAGAGCAAAACCGGACCGGCCCGTGGATCTGTTAATTTTACCCATCCCTCGATCCAGCTATTATGGCCATATCGGCGCCGATATCCGATCCGAATATCGGATCGGTGCATCCCTACTTCCCACCCAAAGTAAATTGTTGAATCTGTTTACCAGATTATAAAACCACTAAGTTATAAGTGGTCAAATGAAGCGCGTACCGATAAGTCTCTCATGGAACATAAGTGCATTCGGTGAAGTGTTGGTGTGTTTGGCTGAACACACGAGGTGAAGCCCACAGGAACGCCGCTATATGTTTACTTATGTTGTTTACATCTTGGATTTTGTAAGTGCAACCCTTTATCTACCTATTAAAGTGGTATTCTTTTAATGCACTATGGAAGCGTCTTTTGTCTTATAGTTTTTTGGGATTCAATTGTGCCTGCTGAATAATTTCCACCCTTATGTTCCATGAGAGACTTATCAGTACACGCTTCATTTGACACCTTATAACTTATGCCCCGTACACACGTACCGATTGTCGGCCGAACGATCGGCCGTCTTTTTTCCAGTGCGGTTGTGTTGGTTGAAATGTGCTCTAGACTGCACATGATTTTTTTCGGCCAACAGCAACCAACTTCAGAAGTGATGTCATGTGATGGTTTACTTTCAGTGTGTTTTTTCTTCTCTGAGCATGCCCAGTCTTGCTCATCTGATTTTTGTCGGCCGAAATCTGTACTGACTGACGAACAATCGGCCGTTCTGTTGACGGCCAACAAAAATTTTATAGCATGCACACCAGATTTTGTTCGGCCGAAAAGTCGCAGTCAGTTGTCAGAAGCATCATACTAACAAGCCGACAATCGGGCGATCGGACGTTGGCCGAATATTTACGGCCGACAATCGGTACGTGTGTACGGGGCATTAGTGGTCTTATAATCTGGTGAGCAGATTCAACAATTTACTTTGGGTGTGAAGTTACCACTCTCAGTCACCCTTTTACTTCTTTGATTATTTACATCTGTCATTACCGGTGATTCCTTCCCTGCTGTGACTACTCCTGTGGATTGGTGTCATTATACACTTCATTTGGACTTTTAATATTTAGTCATTATTATTGATCTTTTTATCTTTCATTTTTAGCGCTGCACTTTTCTTGTTTGTATAATTTATGGAGTGTGTATTTTTGCTCTTAGTGCTGGCAGCTTATCTTCACTCTAGCGCTGTGTTTTCTTGCCCTTTTTTATTGATTTATTTTTTTCAAATTTTTAAATTGAGGCAAAATTTTAAAGGTTTTATTTGAAATATTATATAGTTGTGCTTCATGAATTCGGCTACCAAAGCACATCAAAAACTGGATAAAAAATGTACTGTAGATGTTAAATCCCCTCACTCCAGTCACATCTTTTTTACTTTTGTACAGATATTTAAGTGCTGCCTGTGTCCTTGTTGATGAGATTTTTCTGTCAGGTTTTAAATGCAGTCTGTGTCTGTGTTCCCACTGAAGAGATTTCCCCTAGCTTCCTATTCTGTCTGATACCCATCATTTGCACTAATGGGAACACTGACAGCAATACAGTTCTTTCCTTCACTTCCAGTTCAGCCTGACGCCCATCAAGTGGAGAGAAATCTCCCAAATGGGAGGTTCTCACGCATCCCCTTTATATCCTAAATATAAAACCTTTACACATATAAATTATGTCCAGTAAGTTATTGACTCCATAACATCAGGGGAAATCCCTGTAAGTGTCCTGTCAGTTACATTATACAGTAAAACCTTGGATTGCGAGCATAATTTGTTCCGGAAACATGCTTGTAATACAAAGCACTCTTATATATCAAAGCCAGTTTCCCCATAAGAAATAATGGAAAGTCAGATGATTCGTTCCACAACCATTTATTCATAAGACTTTCAGTTTATAGTCCATATATAAAGATTATTGCAATGTGATAGGTTGTGTAACCATAAAACATCCATCCACAAATGGCGCCTCCATAAGGGGATTAGAAGCAAAATCCATCAGGAGCTACAGAAGAGTATAAAAGAGAAGAGAGGCGCCTCTAAGTGTAGCAATATGGTTCCATTTAATGAAGGTTCAACATTTAGCAACTCACATGGTTAATGATTAACCACTTAAGCCCCGGAAGATTTTACCCCCTTCCTGACCAGGGGGTATTTTGCGATTCGGCACTGTGTGACTTTAATGGACAATTGCGCGGTGTACCCAAATGAAATTGACGTCCTTTTTTTCCCACAAACAGAGCTTTCTTTTGGTGGTATTTGATCACCTGTGCGATTTTTTGATCATGCGCTATAAGCAAAATAAAAGCGGCAATTTTGCAAAAATAACAATTTTTTCACATTTTTTTTATATGAAATTCCCCCAAAAAAATGTAAAAATCAAAATTTTTTAACATTTTAGGCCAATTTGTTTTCTGTTACATATGTTTGGTAAAAAAAAAAATCGCAAAAAGCGTATTTTGATTGGTTTGCGCAAAAGTTATTGCGTTTACTAACTAAGGGAAAGATTTTTGTCATTTTTATTGTTTTTTTTTTTTTTTTGAGTAATGGCGGCGATCTGCAATTTTTTTATGCGGGACTGCGACATTGCGGCGGACAGATCGGACCCTTGACTGACATTTTTGACACTTTTGGGGGTACCAGTGACATTACTACAGTAATCAGTGCTATACATATGCACTGTTACTGTAAAAATGACACTGGGAGGGAAGGGGTTAACTTTATTGGAGAGGGAGGGGTTAAGTGTGTCCCTAGGGGCGTGCTTCTAACTGTGATTGGATGTGGCTGTGTGTGTAACAGCACAGATCAACGGTCCTACATAGCAGGACCGTATGATCTGTGCTTTTACACAGGGGAAAGTGACAGGCAGCTTTGTTTACATTAGCCGCCTGCCTTTCTCCCTCTCCACCCGACGATTGCGAGTGACCGGCGGACATCGGGTCCGCCGGTCACACGCGCCGGGTTCTTAGTAAACGAGCGGGGGCGGGAGCGCACCTCCCGGGGGCGCGGGCTCGCCCTCTATTGGCTCCCAGGCTAGTGACGTACCGGTACGTCACTTTGCCTGGGAGGGGCTGACCGCCGCCGTATATAGTCGGGCGGCGGTCGGCAAGTGGTTAAAGAGGCACATCTAAGAATACAGGCATCCGGGGTAAAGCTGTCCACCTCCTCACCGCCGCCTCTCACCGATGTCAGTCTGCAATCGTGACCAGGAAGAATACCTTGCAGTAGATCTGAAAGCAAAGCTTGTAGCACTGGTAGAGCGCAGCATGGAAGGGATGGCATTGATGGTGGTGAGGAGGACGGTCTATGTGGACAGTTTTACCCCAGATGCCTGTATTCTGAGATGTGCCTTGTGAGTTGCTAAATGTTGTACCTTCATTAAAATGTAACCATATTGCTACACTTAGAGGTGCCTCTCTTCTCTTTTATACTCAGATGTGACATAACACTACTTTTATATGAAAACATTGCTTTTTTATCAAGTCAAAATTTATAAAAAAATGTTGCTCGTATTGCAAAACGCTCAAACCAAGTTACTCCCAATCCAAGGTTTTACTGTATACATTTTTCACCTGGATTTTTGTTTGACTTTTACATGGGATTTCCAAACAGGAACATATTGAAATTTATAGCTGCAGGTGAAAAACATAAATATTACTTTTTTTTATTATACAGGATTTGTATAGTGCCAGTAGTTTGCGCACCTCTTTACAAAATAAGGAAAACAGTACATTTACAATACAATTTAAGCCAAGAGGGTTACGCTGGCTATATGCTGTTTGAATGTTAGGCAGCTCCTGATGAACCAGCTGAAATGTGGTCCATAGGTGGTCCTGTTGGCAACTGGCAATTAAATATTTAAAGGAGCCAGGCAGTAAATTGTTGGCCCAATAGCCACTGCATCCAATCAGATGCAGATTCTGCTTGAATATTCTGAATACAGTAGCAGAACAGGGAGATTCAGCCATATATGCTGTATACAGTAGTTTAGATCCAGGAATCTTTTAGAGTTTTTATTCAGCCCGTAGTGTGATTTTTTTTTTTTTTTTGTATCTTAAAGTAGGCAGCGCCTTTGATTTCCTATCATTGCATTTTATCGTTAAGCAGTTCTTTGCTATGTAGCTTTAGATCACATATGTCAAACACAAGGCCCGCAGGTCGAATCTGGCCCACCAGGCCTTATCATGTGACCCTCGCACCCAGTTTTGCAGCCGGAACGTGGGGAACTCCATTTCACTGCCTCTGGCTCTAACCCTCCATTCCTGCTCCCCACTGTCACTTGTATATGCAGAAGCCTTCTGTGTTTACATGGGACAGCTTTGCTCTCAGCGTCTCCCTGATCTAACATATCCCTGCAGGGCATGGGCATGGACAGATCTCCAGAGTCTGAGAGAGAGAATGATCTCCCTGCAAGGCAAAGCAGAGCTGCCTACACAGGGAGGTACTAGATGCAGGTCAGGTAGGAGAAAGAGATGCAAAGAAGCTTGGGGGGGGGGGGGGGGGTTGGTGTTGCACACTGTGCATAGCGCACCCATAAACCCTGCCCTCTGTACACAGCACACTCCTGAACTCTGCACTCTGTATGTAACCTATTCCAGAACTCTGCACTCTGTACAAAGCAGACCCCTGAGCCCTGCACTCTGTATGTGATGCACTCTTAAACCCTGCACTCTGTACATAGAACACCCCTGAACTCTGCACCCTGTACGTAGCATATTCCTGAAATCTGCACTCTGTATGTAGCGCACCCCTAAACCTTGCACTCTGTACGTAGCGTACCCATAAACCCTGCACTCTGTACATGGAGCACCCCTGAGCTCTGCACTTTGTGCATAGGACACCTCTGAAACTGCACTCTGTACATCGTGCACCCCTGAACCCTGCATTCTGTACATAATGTACTCCTGAACTCTGTACTCTGTACGTAATGCACTCCTTAACTCTGACCCGCTGAGGGGAACATATTGCTGATGCTGCCTGAGATTGAACTGAGTTTGACACCCCTGCTTTAGATCATACTGTTGCAGAACATACAGTACAGTACAATATGAAAATTGCTTTTATTTACCGGAAAATATATTTTGACATTGTAGCAGTGATCTGCATGGAGTTAACTGCTCAAGCCTAGAGACAGTCCATAATTATCCAAAATGGAGATGCTTGCACTGAATTTGAAGGAGAAATTTGTTTTACTCACTTCTATATTTCAGCATAAGTCTGATGCTGCAGCTGTCCCCTGCTGCCTCTAGGACTGGGAACTGAGCGATTACATGAATGCTGATTGCTCAGTTCCCGGTCTTCCTGTAGCAGAGTAGTGACTATCACTCACCAGCTTTCTGCTCTGCCCCTCCAGCGTTTACTGGAGAGCCAGGCTGTAGGGGGGGGAAGCAGCTGGCTTTGGATCTCAGCCGTGCGCTGATAACCAGCTGTCAATTAGGGCTCAGGGTGGATCCCGACAATATGGTTGGGATCCTTCCCAGAGCCTGGAGCAGGCTGTGTGACGTGAGCTGACAACTAGCCTTAGCCCTTTGTCAGCTAATGCTGGAAGTCACAGGAGAACATTCCTGTAACCCAAAGGAGAAGTACAGCCAAAAAAGCTTTGGCCATACTTCTCTTTTACCATTACATTAGCAGTGACTTCTTTTTTTATTGTATCTAAATAGCAAACCATTGAATATCAAAGCACTCCTTTTTAATGGGGTAGGGACAGTTTTTGATTAGTTACCAAAGGATACATTTTCAGCACCAGCTTGGCATCTGTATGAATAGTGTGTAAAATATGATACCAGAAAAGAAAAGCGTTGCACCCTTCGGTTAAATATTCTATTGTTTTTTTCTGTTATCGTATGTGGATAGTGCATGCGTTTAACCATGTTTAGAACTACATTTCCCAGAACTCTTTAAAAACGATGAACAACATAATGGTGAGGACTGTCAGAGGTTAAATTGAAGCATCTAACAGTATGATCCACCTGTACAGTCAACATTGCCCTATTAACGGCAGATTAAAAGATGGCTGATGGTGTGAGAGGGGCTATAGATGGCTTTAAAAGAAGAGATTTAATATGGGCAGCGCTAGAGAGGGAATTCAGCAAGCAGCAGTCTGCTGAGATTCCTGGCTGATTCTCTTTCTGCAGGGGGAGAATTTAAGCCAGAGGGATTTGGGTGACTGAAATGCAGGATTTGGAAAAGCTGGTCTGTTATGTAACCAGGTTCAGGAGGGGAGAGAGAGACAGGAGGAGAGAGAAAGCAGGAGAGATAGAGAAGGGAGGGGGAGAGGAGGAAAAAGGGAGGGAATGAGGAAGACAGCGAGAGAGGAGGGAGAAAAGAAGAGCGTAGACTGATACATAAATAAATCTACATTGAAAGTATTTCTTGATATATGAATACGACTTAACGGCTTTCCTTGGAATACATATCTGTTGTGTATACATCTGTACATTCTTCACCAAGCCATAGGCTTAGGGTGATCAGATCGGGAAATGACCTTGTGTCTGTGGGCTGAGTGATCTTGGGAGTAAAGATCAGTTGCACAGGTTACAATGTTTCCACCAAGTTAAGTGAACAATGGAGGTGTCAAGCTGTGCTTCCTCCTCCCCATAAGCAGATCCATGGTGACCCAAAGCTTCTGAAAACAACATCTACCAATGGCAGGATTGTGTCGGCATGGCTCATTGTCCTTTGGCCACCATAATAATTCCGCGCGGTTGTAATACTGTATTTACATCTTTTGCAATAAAAAGAGTTAACAAAAAAAAAGAATTATGCGCGGATCGTAAAAGAAAAGTCATGCAAATTTAAGAGGTTCAAATAATTACTTTCTTCTTCTTGTAAATCTGAGCTGGCTAAAAAGCAAAGATAATTGCTTTGGTCTCTCCATCCACCCTGTACTATACATTCATGCTTTCGGAGCCGTCTCGATGTATCACATTGCATCATGTGATTGCCTTAAATAACTTTAGCTGTTCTATTGCATGAGCCATTTGTGTGCATTTCTACTGCTTCTTTAAATTGGGGGATGATAGACGAAATGTCTTTGCCGTAATCCTATATCTGTGAAAAGTCAAGCTATAGATGTAGCAGGATATAAAAAAGGATTACAGTATACAGCTATCAACCTGTACAGCTCATATGTTCCCTACTTGCATCTGCCAGAAAGGCAGTACTAGTCTGGGATCAAGCAGAACTCCCCGCTAGTAGCAGCTACAATTAAAATCTACTATTTCCCACCACTGGCATCGACTGGTGACACATTCAGTGAACCTGATAAAAGTTCCAAAAAGGTTGCTGAGTTAGTTAGCTACAATATATAGCGATCGCTAGACGAAATATGATTTGACATTTTTTACACTTTACTGACAGACTATGAGAAATCATTTTACATATTTATTTTCTTCTGGAAATTAAAGTCATTTTTTTTTCCAAAATGTCAAGCATACCATGGCTCTGTTTTTTTTTTTTTTTTATAGTCTTTTACTCTTGTTTTTAGGCCTCTTATTACACCATCCCTCCCAATCCTCTGCTGGGGCACCTCACTGTTGTTAGTGTAGAGCGAACATTGCCAGTTATTTCTGCTCACATGCTCCACTCTATGAATAATACAATTACTATAGTTCTAGGGCTTTAGCAAGCCACTGTGCATGTGCTGAAATAACACTAAAAACGCCGGCTCCTCCTATATCAAGCTAACACGGGAGTACCACTACACTCTTCCGCCTCCTAGTGGATGCTATGTGCTAGCGCTGAATGTGTCCACATGTAAATGTGTAGTCCATCTCTAAGAAGAACAGAAAAAGTGGCTATGTTCTCACACACAAGTGGTCATGGAGAACAAAAGTAGCCACCCCAGATAGGAAGTCTGAGATAATCAAAACTTGAAAAACTTGTCAATGTTCAATTTTTTTATTAATAAAATCAAAAACATGTCACACTTAGCTGCTCTGTTGAATGGTTTTGCACAGAGCAGCCTCAATCCTCCCCTTCTGGAGTTCTCCGCCGGTGCTCCTGGCTCATCCCCGTTGCCCTATTGCAAGCTGCTTGCTACAGGGCACTCATGCGTGCTCACTCCTGAGCCCCGTTCTGTGTGTCCATTGACACACAGAGTGTGGGTCGGCCCTGCCCCCCACTCCCTGCTCACTGGCTGTGATTGATGGCTCCCACTGCTTTGTCTGAGCCAATGGGGGGGGGGGGGAGCCAAGAGAGCCTCTTCTCTTGTGCACATCACTGGATCAAGTACGGGCTCAAGTGTGTATAATGGGGGGGGGGGGTGCTGCATGCAAAAGGTTTTTACCCAGAATGCATTAAGGTAAACAACCTTCTATCTTTAGAACCACATATTGCATTTATTTTTATTTTGTTCAAAAAAAGTGGGTTTAGTGTTACTTTATTTTTAAAGTATTCATAAAGAGAGTCTTGTGGCATGCAACGTACAAGCAGCAGAAAAGCCTTTTGGGAAAATAAAGCTTAAAGCACATTTTCCTGCCTGGTACCAGAAGCCCTGAAATATACATGCAGTATGTGTTCATGCAAACAATGGATTTTGTCTTTACACACACATGAACTTTAATGGCATCCTAGTCTTAGTCTGTAGGGTTCAATATTGAGTTGGCCCACTGTTTGCAGCTATAACAGCTTCAACTCTTCTGGGAAGGCTGTACACAAGGTTTAGGAGTGTGTCTATAGGACCATTGCTCAAGAAGCACATTTGTAAAGTCAGTCACTGATGTGGACAAAAAAGTCCTGGCTCGAAGTCTCTGTTATAATTCTTCCCGAAGGTGTTCTATCGGGTTGAGGTCAGGACTCTGTGCAGGCCAGTCAAGTTCCTTCACCCCAAATTCGCTCATACATGTCTCTATACTGTAGACCTTGCTTTGTTCACTGCTCCAAATCATTTGGTGGAGGGGGATTATGGTGTGAGGTTCCTTTTCAGGGATTGGGCTTGGCCCCTTAGTTCCAGTGATGGCCCCTTTCTGTTCCAACATGACTGGGCACCAGTGCACAAATCAAGGTCCATAAAGACATGGATGAGCGAGTTTGGGGAGGAGTAGCTTTACTGGCCTGCACCGAGTCCTGACCTCAACCCAATAGAACACCTTTGGGATGAATTAGAGCTGAGACTGCGAGCCAGGCCTTTTCATTCAACGTCAGTGCCTGACCTCACAAATGTGCTTCTAGAAGAATGGTCATGTGCGTGGAAAGGCAGGCGTCCCAATACTTTTGGTAATATAGTGTATATTTAGTTAATAACCCTGTTATTTTTCATCAAGGGGCTTGTATACAATTTTAATGCAATAGCTGGGGATTCTAGGTGGAATTTATTTAAAGTTATATACTTTTTTAAATCATCATTTATTAAAGTTTTCACAAAGTATAAACAGTTGTTTGATATCATCTGGCATGCCCATAAGCTTTTGCCATTACTGCCTGATCTGTGGCTGATAGAAGGGTAGGTAAGCATCGGGATAGATGTCAGCATTATAAAAAGGAGACAATAAAAAATTCAGAACTGAAGAAAAAACAAACTAAAGGGGGAAAAGTAAAAATTAACAGATGGTCATATGTGCTTCAGCTGATAGGGTAAAAAAAAAAAAAAAAAAACGCTGTTGACGTTACTCATAACTTCCATACAGCAGGAAGTGACTATACTATATTTCTGATGAGATCATGGGGAATGCACAATATCCAAAACCACACAAGAGTACGTCCAAGCACAGTGTAGTATCGTCTTCCTGCAAGATTTGAGATTCTTAGCATTTCCCCAGGATCTTGAGATGATGGTGGTAACGTTACCCTTGCCTAGGTGCCACGGGAGGAAGTCAATAGAAAGGTAAGCACATATTTTTTTACCTACAGGGTTTTTTAACAATTAAAGATAAATTGACTACCTACCACTCCCCCTTATCCCCCCTTCCTTATCATTTTCGCTGTGTTATGCACATAAAATATACTCACATGGCCAGCAATGCAGAAATGTTCTGTAGGGATTCACCAATCAGCCATTCTACACCAAGTTCTGTGCCACCATCTTCTCTGAAGCTGGCTGTCTCTTCTGGGTTTTTGTCATTCTTGTCTAGGCAAGAATCTAGGAAGTGCAGGGAGGATTCCACAATGTTATTTAAAAAAAATTCTGGTTGTTGCTAGAAATACGATAGAGGGGAAATCTACCAATAGGAACCCTTGGTCTGGTGACAGCTGTACAAAATGACAAATCTTCCCAATGGGACACAGATGGCAAAAAAAATACACCAGGCAGATGTTTTAACAATTTCTTACTCTAATAAAAATAATAAAAGGTTTTGCTTTAAGATATACTTTAAAGTGGACATAGCATCAGCTCCATATTTAGGGAAGAAAAGGTTCATATGAGCTGCACTTATCTGCAAACCCCAGGTAAGAAAGTGTAACACCCTCATCCCGGGCTCCAGCCAGGCCACCCTTCCAATGCATTTTACTCTACCCCAGAGCGTAAGCTTTTATTCGCTGTACATTGCTCTCTGGAGCCAGGGCGAGCTTCGTCCTAGCCTGCACTCAGTGGTCAGCTTTATTCAGGGCAGTCTTTAACGCGGGGCAAAAGGGACAGCTGCCCTGGGCCCAGTCATTGTTGTGGGGCCCAAAGCAGCTGCCCCTTGAGCCTGCACAGCCTGTAAATAGCTGATAACTGGATTTGGGGGAGGGCCCAAGAAATGTTTGCCCAGGGTCCAATAAATATTAGAGATGGCCCTGCCTTTATTGATTGGGAGTCCTACAGCCGGAGCGGCATCCACAATTTTGGCTTGGGGTCACCACCAGCTGAATGTTTACATGTTAAATGCATGCATGCTAGGTAATCTGAAAGTGCAATATTTACAGGCATTTGTTACATCTCACAGAGATCAAAGTACTTCCCCAATGCCATCATCTGTCTTTTCTCCTATTATCCTAAATCAGTATATTCTTCTGAAATTGCTGGTTCAGAGATTACACAGTTATGTAAATCATGTTACCTGTGCAATTCATGGCTGTGGTCACAAATGTCTGACACTGATAGCCTCTCCTCTTGTGCGGCCTGCAGCAGACTGATGACATCACCTCTGCCTAGGCAAAGCCACTGACTGCAGCTCAAGGACTGTTCTTTTATTGAAAAACCCTTGTGTTCTCTCCTGTGTCTCTCTGCCGTTTCTGAAAACAGATTTAGGGTTATGTTATAATATAGCGCTAAATGGCAGTAACCAATAGTCTGCTAAGTGTAGGTATTTTTCTTGATAGAAAGAAACAAGTTGAAACACGGACAATTCTCCACAAGGTCAGCTTCACAGCTACCTTCAGTCAAGGTGTAGCTCATCCTCTTTCTACAGTCTCCATTTATTCATCATGGACAAGAAACACAAATATATCCCTTAAGCAATTATTTTGTCCACAAACTGAACACTTACCTGCTCAAGATTCTAGTTGTATATGGAACAGCCTAGAGCAAGAACTATTTACACTTCCGCAAATGCCCATGTAGAGCTCCACCTTCATTGTCTTGTATTTCCCCATCCACAACAACACAGCTACTGGCTTGTCTTCTGTGCCATACTTAATAAATGAAGAGTTGCCATGTTGTATCTCAGCTCATGAGCCAGTTGGGCACAGGCCTCACTAATGGCAAGTATCTGGCTGGTATCTTCCAGTAAATTGCCTATTGGTGGTTAGGAAATCCAAGTCAAGATGTTGGGGCTTCCATAGCAAGTGAAAGTAATCTCAGATGGGGTTCAAATACTAATAAACAATTCACCTACCCACCCCATTTCTGTTAAATGAAGGTGCATTGGTGAGATCATCCCTTTATTGTTATGTGGCATAACAATATTAGGATGCTTACTGGTCTGTAGAACCACAGCCTACATGGTTGCTATCACACATTTGTCTACAGTCCATGCTTTGCTATTGGCTAACAATATGATGGATGGCTGCATTGGCCTGTGGGAAAGTACAGGAGCAGGGCATCATGGTGAATATGTAGCTTGTGGTTGCAATTTACTTTGTGGAGCAGCCTGGGATTTAGGACTACTGTGGAGTTCAGCAAAGAAAATGAAAAGGCATGGCAGGCCTTTGGAAGAGTCTGCCATCTAGACCAGGAGCCAGCCTAACATCATTATACCACCCCACAGGTTTGCTTCAAGCTTGGTCCTATTGTTGAAGTTCACATGGAGTATATTAGTAGAGAAGCATGTGCACAAGTATTTCTGCACATGATGACAGCTCATCACCCTATTGTTATATGGCTGTGTGTTACATAGTTTTACAAAACAGAGACATTATAAATGAACATATTATAGTGTATTCTTTTATATGCATTTGAATAAACACAGTTATAAAGAAAGGGACTGTATTATTCTTAAAAGAACCACCGGTTTTTCACTGGAAAGAAAGGAAAGAAACGTGCAAATTGTCACAGGAAATGACATTTAACCTGTTAGTATCTATTGAAACATCAAAATATAGAATGCAAAGCATTACAGTGCATCTAAATGCATTACAGCACATTAGATCCAACTCTGGGATGAAGGAGGTAATCGGCTATTTCATTTTACTATCACTTATTCATTGATCAGGGCTGTAAGTTGTTCTTCATGACAAACGCCTTGCTCAGCAGAAGTCATGGTGTTGGAAGCTAAACGGTGTCAGGCTAGGTGTAAATGTATTATGCCCAATGTGTTAGCCTTGTGAGGAGTACAGTTTCGTATAATTTTCACCTGCATGGACCCCAGAAAACATGCAGACAAATTCTTCTTACTCGTTAACCCTTGTTGGCTGCAGAAGGTAGACCATGCGGAACACTGCCTTTAACCAGCATGATGTCCTTCAGTAGTGCACTCATTTTGTGACCTCCCATGCACCCCCTGCAATGTTGTAGACAGGATTTTGTGGCTGTGCATGCAAAGACGATTGGGCTTGTGATCCCAGGACACAAAGCCTAATTTAATTAATTGGAAAAAGATATGCATGCAAACTGTCTTTTTTTCACGCTTCACTGCGTCTGTTTGTCCTTTTTATATACACTTTGTATACATGCAGCCTCTATTAGATTTTTGAACTGCTTAGTAGTAATGGCACCTGCATTTATGGGTGACTATGGGGATGCACCTGGTGGCAACACCGGCCTATTGTCTGTTTTCATGTCCCCACCTTACTGTTAAGGAAAACTTTATTTACTTTAAACGTAATTTTATAGTAAATGATACTCAGTTTAAAAAGAATGAAGGAAAGATAAGATATAAGCAATATGAAAAATTCCCTAAGGGGTTAATTAGGAACACTGTTGCATGAACAAGGCCATGCTGATCTGTTCAAATCTTTTTGAGCAAGTTCCAGTGCAGAACATTTAGAAGCAAACACAATTACGAGTATTACTGTTGGACAGTTGATGCCATCAGATGGGATAGTAAGAAAAAACAGATGTTTTACCAGCCTCACACACTTTTTAACAGTGCAATACAAAAGTCTTTTAAGTTTATAGGATGGGGTTGAGACTTTTTAGCTAATTGATCGAATTTACTAGCCAGTAGGAACACATGCAAAGAAATCAGAGATTCTGTGTTGCTGTTGACAACAACACACAGTGGATCCTTTTTTAAAAACAGAAGATATCTGCATGTACCACTTACATCTCAGATCTAAATAGATAAGGCAGAAACTCTTCTTTTTAGCATTACAGGGCATTCAAATCATTTATGTCCACGGTTCCAACTGTAAATCCAGAACTGCTGGTTAATGCTACAGATGGAACCTAAAATAATAAAGACTTTTATTCCAAACTGCATATAGATGTTTCAGGCTAGTTAACTATCATCAGTGCAGTGTATGGAAACCATGCCTTCTATGGAGTAGGGCTTTTGGACCAACACAACAGTAAAACCAGTTATATTGAGGTGAGTTAAATGGAGCCAACAATCCTCCCATTTTTTCAGTGTAAACCATAGTTGAACTTTCTTAATACAGAATATATTTGCATGTCACAATTCAATCACAGATCCGGAAAATAAAACCAAAATGGAAATTGTCTCCCTGGTTGGTGGAATTTGTCTAGTTGTATTAAATGTTAGATAAGGAATGCAGGAATTCTCATCGATATTGGTGCAGTTTTACTTGTGTTTAGATGCACTGACAAGTATGTCCTTGTTTGTAAAGTCAGGGACCCCAGGAACAGTCCAAGCAGGTTTGTCTTGTATCAAGCAAGACAGCAAACACAGTTCAATGCAGTACAGCTTTGTATAGCAAGTCCATAACATAAAACCCCCAAAAATATCTGTTAGCTAAACTCAGGTCAGCTTCTAATTGTAATTTTACTTTTAGCTAAACTGTTTGCTAAACTAGGTCCATCAGTCACCAGATTAGGCCACTTGATGTTTTGAAACATTCTACCACACCCTCTGCCATGCCTACTCACTCCTCTAATCCATGATGGGTCTCTAAGGGTTCCCCAGCTGTCATCTATGTGCTCTGAGTGTGCTCAGAGGCTCCTGTGTCCCACTGCATTGTGACTTCCCTTTAGCACTCATATCTGGATGGCAAGACAGGCTGACAGGCTTAAAATGGTTGTAAATCTCAGTCATGGAATCTGAGTATCTAAGCACAGTATTGGGACCTCAGTCATGGAATCTAAGCACACATATCGGTAGTGTTTACTTATCTTTCTCCAAAGCTCTAAGAGTCGTTTCTCTCTGGTGCTTCCTTCCTCTGTTATCAGCATGAGTCACTTCTGAGAAGTTTTCCCATCACATGAGATGGATATGCGTCGGGAAGAAGGGGCGGGGGAGCTCACAACGGAGCTTGTCTATTCAGAACACAGTTCTTCAGCTCTCACACAATGCAACGGCAGCTTCTCTGCCCCATACTCTCTCATTCTGACAGGTGAAGAAAGAATTGAACACTTTTCTGCCGATTTAAAGGGGTGTAGGGAAGAGAAGACTGTAGATAATCAAGAAAAAAACTATATAGGGAATTTTGTTTCATTTCTGTGTATTTTCTGAGGCTGTTCACTTCATTGGGTATACGTGAGGGTTTACAACCACTTTTAAGTTACTGCTTCATTGTGTGAGTGCCCATTTGGCTGTTTTTATTTGAATAAAGAATTTTTTTTTTTTTGCATCAATTGAATCTGCGCCCTCTATTATTGTTTTACCACTAGTCTGTTTACACACAGCCTACAAATTGCTTAGCTTAAGCTGGCCATATACTATTAAAAATAGCCCTGCCAGCACTGCTCTGTTCGACATTGTTCAATCTGCGTTTGGAGCCTGTGAGAAAACAGTCTGGGAACAGCTCATACTGTACATCCAATCAGATGCAGGCGCTCTTTGGGGGTTCACAATACAATAGCCCAGCAAGGGTGTTTCGTCCAATCCAGATTGAGCAACAGAAATCTATATGTGAATGGCCAGCTTTAAACACAAAGGTCTTTCCACCCAGACAGGGACTATCTCTGGTCCTCCTCAATCTCCAGACCTGGACACGTGCTCTCCACAGTCATGCTACTGTTACAGCACACAGGAGTCCTGACTGTTCGGAAACTTTTCCATTTGTAGGAAAGACCCACCTTGTCTCCAATCTCCAATATGTCTCTTCTTTTGGTATACCTATTCTGATCTCTCAGGCTCTCAGGGAAACAAGCTCTGCCACCTACCACATCACTACATTGACAGACATTGTGTGTGTGTGTTCTATATTGATATATAATAAAAGTCTGCCAATAACTGTGTTAGGTACATTTAAGTTTATTTTATTAACATTTAAAAAGTGAACGAATTACATAAATAGTTGGGCATCAGAGAACAAACTATGACAGCCACCCTGTTATGCAGCTCACATCTCTAGGAAAAAACATTGCCCAGGCCAGCCTACAGTTCTGGCTTATCCTGAAATGTGTCATTGGCTAGGGCGTGTAACTCAATGCTGAAGTATGATTACTTTGTATTAATCATTCTGTAGATTGAGGATGAGCCAGTAGGGCACACATCATCCACTGCACTTATCGTTAAAAACAATAATGTGATACTGAAAAGTAAGAATCAAGGAAATTGCTAAATACAGTCATGTGAAAAACTAGGAACACCACATCCAAAAAGTTGATGTTTTTATTATTTTTGAATGGGAGAACATTAGATCTTTAGTCATACAATAATGCCTACAGATAATGTTTATACAGGTACATCTCATAAAATTAGAATTTCATCAAAAAGTTAATTGTTTTCTGTAATTAAATTAAAAAAGTGAAACTCATATATATTAACCACTTTACCACCGGAGGATTTTGCTGTCTTACGTCCAGGCCACTTTTTGCGATTCGGCACTGTGCGACTTTAACTGACAATTGCACGGTCGTGCGACGCCGTACCCAAAACAAAATTTATGTCCTTTTTTTCCCCACAAACAGAGCTTTCTTTTGGTGGTATTTGATCACCTGTGCGATTTTTACTTTTTGCGCTATAAACAAAAAAAAGAGCGTAAATTTTGAAAAAATAACAATATTTTTCACTTTTTTTCATATGAAATTCCCCCCCCCCCCCAAAAAAAATGTAAAAATCAAAATTTTTTAAAATTTTTGGCAAATTTGTTTTCTGCTACCTATGTTTGGTAAAAAAAATCGCAATAAGCGTATTTTGATTGGTTTGCGCAAAAGTTATTGCGTTTACTAACTAAGGGAAAGATTTCTGTCATTTTTGGTGTTTTTTTTTTAACGAGTAATGGCGGCGATCTGCGATTTTTTTTGAGGGACTGCGACATTGCGGCGGACAGATCGGACCCTTGACTGTCATTTTTGACACTTTTGGGGGTACCAGTGACATTACTACAGTAATCAGTGCTATACATATGCACTGTTACTGTAAAAATGACACTGGCAGGGAAGGGGTTAATTTTATTTGAGAGGGAGGGGTTAATGTATGCCTGGTGCTTACTAACGTGTGGGGGGAGGTGACTGAGTGACACAGGGACAGATCGCAGGTTCAGCTATGCTTAGGATCACTTAGGAGATCCGCCCGCTTTGTTTACACAAGCGGGCGGATCTCCAAACTCGATTCCCCGACGATCGGGGAAGAGCGGCGGTAAACACCGCCGCTCCTCCCCTGGCCCAACTCCTGCTGTGACTGAATACAGCGGGAGCGAGCCTCTGGCGGCGTGTGTGCGCCGCCCACAAGGGGAGGAGTCCAGCGACGTAGGTCTACGTCGCTGGACGGGAACGAGCCACTTTGCTGCAGTACCAGCTCAGTGAGCGGTCGGCAAGTGGTTAAATAGATGCGTTACACAAATAATGATATATTTTAAAGCATTTCTTTTTTTTTTTATTTTGATAATTATGGCTTACAGCTAAAAACCCAACATTCAATATCTCAAAAAAGTAGAATATTACATAAGACCAATAAAAAAAAAGGATTTTTATTACAGAAATGTATGTCCATGTTCAGTATAGTATGCACTCAATACTTGGTCAGGGCTACTTTTGCATGAATTATTGCATCAATGCGGTGTGGCATGGAGGCGATCAGCCTGTGGCACTGCTGAGGTGTTATGAAAGCCCAAGTGGCTTTGAGAGCGGCCTTCAGTTTATCTCCATTGTTGGGTCTGGTGTCTCTCATCTTTCTTTTGACAATATCCCAAAGATTCTCAAAGGGGTTTAGGGTTAGGTTTAGGCGAGTTTGCTGGCCAATCAAGCACAGTCATACCTTGATCATTAAACTAGGTATTGGTACTTTTGGCAGTGTGGGAAGGTGCCAAGTCCTGCTGGAAAATAAAGTCAGCATCTCAATAAAGCTGGTCAGCAGAGGGAAACATGAAGTGCTCTAGAATTTCCTGGTAGAGGGCTGCAATGGCTGACTTTGGACTTGATAAAACACAATGGACCAACACCAGCAGACGACATGGCTCCCCAAATAATCACGGATTGTGGAAAATTCAAGGTCCCAGAGTCTGGAGGAAGAGTAGAGAGGCACAGAATCCAAGTTGCATATGGTTCAGTGCAAAGTTTTCACAGTCAGTGATGATTTTGGGAATTTCACGGAGGTGGTGGTAAATGTGACTTTGTACTTGCGTTTTTAACTATAACAAATCTGCATTTGGTTTTATTTAGATCATATAAAATTAATAGACATTGTCATTTTTATGTGCGGTTTGGTCAAATATATTACATTTATATGTAGGCACTATTTGAATCAAGATTCAGTGTTTGCCTGTTCAAATATGTTGAAAAAGTCAGCATTCCCAAGGGATGGACATATTTTTTCACATAACTGTATATGTGTTGAATATAAACTTATGAGTGTATCCTTTTAGTTAGAAGCAATTTTAAAACATAAATATAAAATATAATATAATAAATACACTATATTACCAAAAGTATTGGGACACCTGCCTTTACAAGCACATGAACGTTAATGGTATCTCAGTCTTAGTCTGTAGAGTTCAAAATTCTTCTCGTCCTTCTAGTCCAACATCATTGCCTGACCTCACAAATGCGCTTCTGAAAGAATGGTCAAACATTCCCATAGATACACTCCTAAAAATTGTGGACAGCCTTCCTAGAAGAGTTCAAGCTTTTATAGCTGCAAAGAGTGGGCCAATTCAATATTGAACCCTACAGACTAAGACTGGGATGCCATTAAAGTTCATGTGCGTGTAAAGGCAGGGGTCCCAATACTTTTGGTAATATAGTGTATATATATATATTCGCCCACTTAAACTGTAAAAACTTTATTGAAATGTTTTTTGTTTTTTTTGCAGCTAGTTTAGTATAGTTATAAAGTACACGGGCCAAGGCTTGGGGATTCTAATCTAGCACTTCTAAACAGTGATGGCTCCTGCAGGTCTTGTTTTCTGGAGTATAATCGATAATTTGTATAAATTCTTTCAAAGCAATATGAATCAGAATGTAATTAGCATTTGCAAAATTTGCAATAAAACCTATTTATTTATTTACTATTTTAAATGTTATTTTAATAGTTTTTTTTAAGTTTTGTTTTCTGTATTGATGTAGATGATACTAGGGAGACAGTGGAATGGTCAAACCAGAAGAGGCATTTTGATAAGCCCTAAACCTTTAAACATTTCTCATGTGATAAACCTTGAACCATAAAATCATACAGTATGCATGCACATTTAGAAATATATATAAAAAAAACATAGCCCTCCAAATGTCCTAATTTTGCCACAGCTATCCCAAATTTCGACTCCTCGTATCCTGCAGCTATACCAGAATTCAAAGGACCTCATTTATCAGTACCTGAAATGGGGGCAGCTATTTTGCTTTGTTGCAACCAGTCTAATTCTTTCACCAACTGCTGTTTTCAAGTAGAGTTTTTTGCATTTGATTGACAGCTATGTAGGGATACAGCCATTTCTATCTCCTTAGACTTTGATAATTGAGGTCCAAATTTAGCAGATTTGCACTGCCCAGTTTGAACCAATTTGAAAGTCGCTGTGATGTTGGAGGATAATGCAGCAGCAAAGGTTTGAGGTAGCTAAGCATGGTAAGTTAGCTAGGCATTGACTCCCAGGTAGACTGCTCTGTAAGTGGGAAAACAACTTGCATGTGTTTCATTACATCGTAGGTCAGGGCAGGTCCAAAATAGATTTTAAGTTTATTGATATCAGTTTTTCATCATGTACACAGTCAAATCTAAGTGTAACTTTGTGTTCTTCCCTTTGGTTTAGTAATGGAATCAATTTCATCATCAGACTTGCCGAACCATATTTCTTTGAAGCATTATTTGCTGGGTAATACTCCACCTCTCTGTGCCTCAGGCAAATGGAGCCTCAGTAAATCGTTGCCTGAGGCTGCAAGTATGATTGCGGGGAGGCACACTATCTATCTGTGGTGTCTGGAGTTGGGAAGCAAGCTAAGATCTTTACTGCTAAGTACAGTTCATGCAAATATGTGTTATTCTCATGGCCAGCCCAATCTTTTGAAATTATTTTATGCTTCTTAAAAGAAAAATTTCTTTGAAATAAGCATTCTTATGTCTATGATGTGTATATATAACCATTCAACCTGTACCAAACATCCCTAAGGTTAGTACTTCAGTCATATTTTTTTCTGCACTTTAAATAAAGTAGTTGGTATTTCATTTGCCTATTCTTAGAGTGTATCTGAACCCAAAAGATTCTTTTTTAGGAATAGAGTAGGAATGATTAAAATCCGTCAGGTATTTTTTTGCCATATCTATCCCATGGGGAAATCTGCTGTCACTTCCTGTTCTGTAGACTAGTTATCGACCGATATTGTTTTTTCGTTGCCGATACCGATATTTTGGCCATTGCATATCGGTATAGGCCGATTTTGGCCGATATTTTCGTACATTTAAAAAAATATATATATTTTTTTTTTACTTGACAGGTATTATTGTGGAAGGATCTGGACTCCTCTGCACTTAAACGCCAGGTTTGTCTGTTTTGAATGCTGTCATTTTTTTTAATCTGGCGCCAAGTACCCGGAAGTGATGTCATGACATCACTTCTGGGTTTTTACATGGAAACCTGATCAGAGCCAAAAGCAGCTTTGATCGGGTCTTCGGGGGCCGTGCAGGCTGGTTGCCCGGGTCTCCTGGTGGGACGGGAGACCCGGGCAAGCCACGGAAGGCGGGAGGGCCGACCGTCGGCTATGGATGCGGGTACCGGGGTGATTCCTCTAGCTGCACTCCGGTACAAGCACTTTCCGAAATATCGGCAATATAGGTCATCTTGGTGGCTGATTCCAATATATCGGGGAAAATGCATATCGGCCCTCGATATATCGGATTTGCCGATAATCGGTCGACCACTACTGTAGACACAATTGAAAGTTGAAGAAAATCTTTCCAAACAAATCTGCTCTAAACAGCAAAAATAAAATAAAACAAATAACAATGGCCAGACAAAAATTGTCAGTAGAAAAGGGACTCCCTACATTAATGGTTAATGGAAAAATTCTCCCTCACATTGGTGATCAATGGAGAAAAGCCCCTTACATTGGAAGATAGTGTAGAAGTGACTACTTCTATTGGATGTCAGTGGGAAATTGCCCCTTTACATTGGTGATCATTGTAGATCAGTGGTTCTCAACCAGGGTTCCGTGGAACCCTAGGGTTCCTCCAGAGGTTGCTAGGGGTTCCTTGAGCAATTAGCAATTTCTGCCTCTCAGATAGGTACCCCTGACACCATTGATCTTTTTAGCTATCTGTAAGAAGGTAATTCTTCCCAATGTTCACAAGTGTAAGGAGCATTAATCCCACTGACCATCAAACTACTGTATCATGAGTTGTAAATATAGTCATCTTTAGCAGGGGTTCCCTGAGACCTGAAAAATATTTCAAGGGTTCCTCTGTGTTGAAACGGTTGAGAAAGGCTGTTGTAGATGGTAGATCAATCTGACACTGCTCATTTCTCAAGGAACTCCAAGAAGCTCTGGAGGAACCCTACATTTTCCTTGCCACCTTAACTGAGAAAGCCTGCTGTAAATTAATCTGTTACTAGATGTACAGTGTGGCATAAGCGTGCAAACTACAAGAATGGCCAAACAGGTTTCTATGGAGAGCAGTGCAATGCGATTATTGCTGAATCAGCCAAAATGTGAGCTGTGGGGGGTCCTGGCATCACCTGGCTCAACATACTTCAAATGAAAATAGAGTGAGTCAGGTAGAATATTGACAGCCAAACAATGACTGCATCCAATCAGATGCAGTCACTTTTTGTGTATTCAGGCAGCCGCAAGTCCTCTTTCTTATGGATGGGGGAATCAAGTGATTTCTCTTGTTCAGTCTATGGGGCTGAACAAGCGAAGGCTAAACATATAAGGCTAGCCTTATTCCAAACATGATGTGGTAGTGCTTGAAAAGGCTTAGTGACAAAAGTGAGTGGAACTCCAGGGAGAAGGCTCCAACTGGCTGCCAGTACTTAGGAGTGAAGTGGAAACCCCCTTAACGTGTGCCTCTACTGAACACCCAGACCACATCAGTGAACTTTAAGCAAAATGTATTTTTGTTCACTTTTTTCAAACCGGTTTGTCATCTCATCAGACATATTGACTTTGTGCTACGGTTGCAATATACTTCTGTATCTTACTGTTGTATGTGTGAGTGCTTTCTATTAGCCTGTAGTTCATTATATCCATCCTTAGCACGCCTCCCGCATTAATCTGACGGGCAGGGGGATATTTCTTATCTTCATGCTGCAAAATTACACAGCCTGTCTCTGCTGGCTGCTAAGAAGATTAGGAGGGAAAGCTGGATTTAAACTCGCATTACGGGCCTAGAGAAAAGCACTCACCAATGCAACATCATGTCTACATTCCAGCATCATTGCATCCTCGGTTATGGCATTTCCTTTACCTTTTTTCTGAATCATCATTCATCATCATAAACCATATAAATATCTGTTGTTCAATACGTGCAATTTCAGCAGCAAATCATTTTTCCAAAATATTTATAAAAAAAAAAATCCACAACAAATGATGTATGCTCGCCATTTGACAAAGCTATGATTTGCCATTTTGAATACTTAGCTGATGCCCCAATGTTCTCAACTGCAGTGAAAAGCACTGCACCATGGCTCAAAACCTAAAACTCTAAAACAAGATACAAATAGTGTAATAGATTTGGTATTATTGGTTTAAGTCTAGTCATAACAAATGAATGATGCCTGTATGGAATAGAAGGTACTAGGCTGCTGCAAAGACGAAGG
Organism: Pelophylax lessonae; assembly: GCF_965119305.1. Lineage (NCBI taxonomy): Eukaryota > Metazoa > Chordata > Amphibia > Anura > Ranidae > Pelophylax > Pelophylax lessonae. The sequence goes on from NC_138771.1 coordinate 127,204,690, forward strand.
AGTTGGAAACATGGTTTCATTCACTCATAAATCCATCCACTCAAACGCTATTAAGAAAAACAGTAGGCTGCAACAGGAAAAAGTCAGTTAAAAAAAAATAGTTTTGCCTGTGATCACCAGCATCCTAAATCTCTCCACTCCAAGCTGATTGGCAAAAATTTGTACACTCATCCCTGTCAAATCTACAGATTAATTGAGATCCCTGCAGATAGTTTATCTTGAGGGTGACCAGATCTCTGTTAGAATAGCCATATGACTCAGGGCTATCTACTTTGTAGAAATTCCCCATCCCACCTTCTGGATAGGAAGTAGCATGAAATCTCTTCTAACTCTTTTCTACTGTACTCAGAACATAAAAAAATTTTGCCTAAAGTTAAAGTGGTTGTAAACCCAAAAATCTAAATCAAAATTAGCATTCTGCCTCACCACTCAGCAAAGCAGAAGAAGTCATCTGTCCCTAGTCTGGCTAAAAAGGAGCAGCCAGTCATCTACAATCCTCTCCAGTTTCCTACAGAAAAATAATCCGACACATTATATAAAAGTGTCGCCACACCCCCTATCCTGTGACTTACAGATTTATTAGGAGACTTATGCATGAGCACGAGTGAGGGAGCGTGTCTCACGCACACACAGCACATCCATTCAGATCCCTTCCCCTACTTCCTCCATCTCCCCCAGCATTGGATATAAGGCACCTTTGAATTGTAGGACTCGAGGAAGTCCAGGTTGTGCCTTCCTTGGTGTCTGATTGGTCGGGACTCATGAGGGGGCGTGGCCAGCCGTCAGGAGATCACGCCAGCCCAACGTGAGCTAGGCCGAGCTAGGGAGTTTTGTGGGGGCATGTACAGCTGGGAGGGGAGTCTGGTGACGTCATGAGTCCCCCATGGAACCACAAATATTCTGCAGGCTGTAAGTCTTTAATACTTCTGGCACATGGGGTTTACAATCATAGTAACCACTTAAGGACCGGAAGGTTTTACCTCCTTAATGACCAGGCCATTTTTTGCAGTACGGCACTGCTTTATTTTAACTGACAACTGCGCTGTCTTGTGACGCTGTACCCAAATAAAATTGATGTCCTTTTTCCCCACAAATAGAGCTTTCTTTTGGTGGTATTTGATCACCTCTGTGGTTTTTATTTTTTGCGCTATAAACAAAAAAATAGCGACAGTTCTGAAAAAAATACAATATTTTTTACTTTCTGCTATAAAACATTCCCAATTAAAAAAAAAAAAAAAAAACATCAATTTAGGCCAATATGTATTCTGCTACATATTTTTGGTAAAAAAAAAATCCCAATAAGTGTATGTTGATTGATTTGCGCAAAAGTTATTGCGTATACAAACTAGGGGATAGATTTAATGTCATTTTTAGTTATTTAGTTATTTTTTACTAGTAATGGCGGTGATCAGCGATTTTTAGCAGGGCTGCGACATTGCCGCGGACAGATCAGACACCTAATTGACACTTTTGAGGGGACCAGTTACATTACTACAGTAATCAGTGCTAAAACTATGCACTGTTACCGTACTAATGACACTGGCAGGGAGGGGTTAACACCAGCGGCGATCAAAGGGTTAACTGTGTACCTAGAGAATGCTTGCTAACTGTGTGGGGGATTTACTTACTAGATAAACACAGAGACCTTTGTTCTTAAATAGGAGGAACACAAGATCCCTGTGTTCATTACTGACAAAACAGCGGTCTGCCTTGTTTACATTGGCAGACCGCCATTCTGTCTCCATGGGAAATGATCACGGGTGCCCGGCGGACATTGCATCGGCTGGACCTGCTAATTGGCTCCCCCCCTATTCAGTCGGCATGCGCACACCCCCACTTTCTGCTACATGAAGCGACACACAGGTACGTCGAACAGCGCCAACCTGCCGCAGTAAAACTATGCTGGCTGGTCGGCAAGTGGTTAAGCTTCAAGCCGATTGGGCCTTGTTAATGTGACAATGAGTGTTTCCAAGCAGATGTGCTCTTTGCATAGAAATTTAACATTTTGTAAAATCTTGCCATTTGGTGATTATTTTCTCAGCAGACAAGTGGTCTATTGAATGTGTGGCATACTAAAGTTTGGCTAAAGCCCCGTACACACGTACCGATCGTCGGCATACAAATGTTCGTCTTTTCTCCCCGGGATGTCGGTGTCTGTTGAAAAGTGCAAAGACAGCACAAGGACAGCACAAGAATTTTGTCTGCAGACTTCAGCTGACTGCAGTGATGTCATGTAATGGTTAACTTTCCCTGTGTTTTTAATTTTCTGAGCATGCCCAGTCTTGCAAATCTGCGGTCTGTCGGCCGAATTCTGTACTGACAGGCGAACAATCGTCCGTTCTGGTGTCCGCAGACAAATATTTTCATGTTTGCAAGAAAGACTTTTGTCCGCGGATTGTGCGCAGACATCTGTCGCAGGCACCATACTAACACGCGTACAATCGGCAGATCTTTCGTCCGCCGACGTTTGTATGCCGACGATCGGTACGTGTGTACGGGCCTTAACTGGGAAAATTGTTTTATGGATCCTGAAAGGTCAAGTTATCTCATTGGGGCAGGCAACTTTCCTATAACCAATAGTCCTTAGTGATCTGCCTATTTATGGGGCAATTAGGTGTGTTTCAAAAAACACAAGCCTAACATATAATAAAACAAATTAGCAAATAATTTATTAGTAGACATTATACCATTAATTTTAACTACTACTTGATCAGTTAAAAAGTTAGCATTAACAAATAGAAACAATGGTGCATAAGGCAACCAACATGGTATAGGATCAGCTTCTACAAGAACCTAAACCTCACAGGTAAATAGAGTGACCTAATAGGTATATTTATTTATTTCAGGTACTTATATAGCGCTGTCAATTTACGTAGCGCTTTACATATACATTGTACATTCACATCAGTCCCTGCCCTCAAGGAGCTTACAATCTAAGGTATATAAAAACTTCAATCTGGCACCGCTTATGCCTGTAAAACTTTTTTTTCCCAAACTGCACAGGATAAATTTGTCTTCTCTGCTATAAATAGTATGGAGACTTGCCAGATCATACACATAAAACTGCATTTTTTTTGGGGCAGCACAGTGGCTAAGTGGTTAGCACTTCTGTCTGGCAACACTAGGGTCTTCAGTTTGAATCCCAACCATAGCATTACCTGCACAGAGTGTACGTCTTCTCCCTGTGCCTGCCTGGGCTTCCTCCACACCCAAAAAACATGCTGGTAGGTAAATTGGCCCTAGTATGAATGTGAGTTAGGGACCTTAAATTAGAAGCTCCTTCAGAGTAGGGACTGATGTAAATGTACTTTAAATATGTAGAGCACTGTGTAAATTGTTGGTGCAATACCTATAATATATAAAAAAATATGGGTCAATATGCACTTTGTAAGTCACTCCTGCAAAGGAATCCATTGCATCTCCACGATCCAGAAAGCAAACCCGGAGTAAAATGATAATACTTGCAACAGGTGAGTACATGCAAGAAATAATTGCTTATATGCTCACAAATTTTATCCTAATAAAATGTTTTTAAATAGCATTAAAGACCAGTTAAAAATATATTTCAAATGGCATAAGTCTAAACAGCTCCATGCTGTATATAGAAGCAGTACCTGATGTAATAAAATACATGTGTAATGGAATGATGTAAGGCGCATATGCTCCACCCTAAATGTTTTGCCCAGTTGGGCTTCATCATCTTTTAATAAGCATATCTATGCACACCTTATAAAACAATACTGTACATCCAAAATTAAAAGAGAAGTGTGGGTTTCTTTTTTTCCCCATGTATACTTACCTAGGTGGATGCAGCATCAGTCCGATGCTGCATCTGTCCCCCGGCCCCTCTGCACCGAGAACCTGAGCGATCGAACGCCACTGATTGTTTGGTTCTGACAGCTCCCCAAGCAGAGAGGTGCTAACTGTCAGTCACTGCTCTCTGCTCTGCCCCCTCCTCCCTCGTTGGAGTGCTAGGCTGTAGAGGGTTGGGGAGCGGCCGGGTCAGGCTCTCAGCGGCTCACTGAGAGGCTGAGCTGGGTGTTGGTCCAGGCACCTGCCGGATCCCGACTCCGTGGTTGTGATGATGCGGTGCCTGGGCCAACACCTATGACATCAGCAGAGAGCGGAAATTCAGCCCGCTCCCTGCTGAAAAATGAATTGCCCTCCTGTGATCCATAGGAGAAGTACACCCAAACGAGCTTTGGCTGTACATCTCCTTTAAATGTTCACCCATTAATTGGCGTAAAATGGTGCTTAAAGCTGAACTCCAGCCTTACCTTCAGTCCTGCATAGTTGTACAGGGTCCTCTCCTGTACTGAAATTGCTTACTCTGCTTTCACTGCCAACTGTGAGCTTCCCACAGTATTCATTAGAAACTGCAGCAAATTATTGATTTGAACATGCTGCCTGCATGGATCTACATGGAACATCTGTCTATCTTGCGCGGGTGAAAACAGCCCTTTACACAGGTGTATGGATTGGTACGCTCATCTGAAGGAGGCCTAAAGAAGGTAGTGAGAAGGCAACATATGCCCTGAAAAGCGATCCACAGTGAAACACAAGTTTTTGTACATGTATGCAGTCCCAGGCATTTTTGTTTTGCAGGGGGAGAGTGGAGAACAGTTGTCCAGACATTTTTTTTTTTTTTTGTAGGGAAGCAAGGTTTTTTGATCGTTCAAATTGCTTTCTCCCCTCATAAGACTGCCATCCGACATGTCTGTACATTCACATAAAATAAGGCACTGCAATGATCAGTATGAATGTGCCATGCAGTCACCTACAGCAAATTAACAGATCGTAGAACAGCCATCTAGAACCTAATGGCTACTATGGGCTTCATTACTTTGAGCATCATCAGTGATCCTTGCAATGCCTTATTGAAGAAGCCTATGGCACTCTAGTGCCTCTCGAAACGCTGTCCATCATTCATTCCTCTGTAGCAGGTTGCTATTTTAAGAAGTGGTGCTTTTTGAGTGATCTGACAGATTCTGACTCTCAGTCATGTGGATTTGATCCTCAGACATTCTTTGCCTGTTCTGGTGGATTCATACATAGAGCAGATGTATGACAGTATAATTAGGTTCCTCTGGTAATGGCAAACACTGCGTTACACCGGTGAGTAATTCACATTAGTGCATTATATTATGTAGCGATCAACCTGAGCCACGATAATTCTTATTATACAGACTTTCCTGGCTTTGTAAAGCTGCTCCAACACCAAGTAAAGTAAGACTATTTTTAATATCAACTTCTGGCATATACTGTCAAAAAGCTTGTAATAGTTAACAGTATGATATATGACTGGCTCCTTATGTTTTTTTCTATTTTTGCTATTTGACCGCCATAGTTAAAATCTGTATTGTAAAATTAGGTAGATATAACAGTATTTAGCTAAATATGAGGACGCTAACACCTCCCACATAGCATATGCTGTTATGACAGTACATGATGGCTATTTGTAGCAGTAAACAATCATAATCACACACATACACATATAAATATACATAAAATTCATATAAATGTATTTTCTGTATTGCAGCCTACTTGAGTTAGTGCTATTTTCATTGCCTGAATACCCTTAGACCTATGTGCTCGTCAGTGCAGAGTGTGTAGAGGTTCATAGGGGTACCTTTACTATAAGAAAACAACAAGAGAAGGGCGCACCGACCTTGTGCATTACCACTTAAAAGTTTATTAAAAGCAAAGAAGGGTAGCGTACAATATACTCACAAACGTAGCATGTGAACAAGCATATAGGAAATGGGCACCGCTCGCTTCCAGGACACTTCTCTACTGCTGGATAGCGTGATGGCGTCCTCAAAACCTGATGTGGCTTACGCGTTTCAAAACCTGATGTGGCTTAAGCAGTGGCGATTTTGGCTCTGAGGAAGAGGGTCCTCCCTCGAAACGCATAAGCCACATCAGGTTTTGAGGACGCCATCACGCTATCCAGCAGTAGAGAAGTGTCCTGGAAGCGAGCGGTGCCCATTTCCTATATGCTTGTTCACATGCTACGTTTGTGAGTATATTGTACGCTACCCTTCTGTGCTTTTAATAAACTTTTAAGTGGTAATGCACAAGGTCGGTGTGCCCTTCTCTTGTTGTTTTCTTGTAGTGCCTTTTTGATACCCTTGGTCCTGAGGGGGGCAGCAAGACCACTTCATTTGTGTCATAAAACCGCTTAGAAGATTCACCTTCCCGCATACCACTCGAGCGCAGGAGAGATATTGTTACCTTTACTATAAGCCAGCTGTCTCCAAACTTTTCATACAAAGAGCCAGTTTACTGTCTTTAGGACTTTGTGGGGGCAAAAATATGGCCATTGGGAGTAGAAAATGCCCTAGTTCCACTGGGAGAAAAAAAATTACATAGCACCTGTTGTTGGTAGAGGGAGGAATTATTGATTTTCCATTATTAGTATTGGTGGCAGGAATATTGCCTCATCCTTGTTACCAGTGGAAGAAATAGTGCCCTGTCATTGGTATGATTGGAAGGAATAGTCCCCAATCGCTGGTATCAGTGGAAGGAATAGTGTCCCATTGTTGGTGTTAGGCAGCCCATAGATGACTCGATTTTCTTTCCTTCCACTATGGGTGAAAGAAAATAAAATCACTTGATTCCCCCATCAGCACATTCAGTGTTGATGGGGGAAAGCCTCCCACAGCACTATACTGTTCTGCCCGTGGGGGGAGGGGGGTTGGGGTGCGGGTATCCTTCCTGGCTGGCAGAACACAATGATTATTTCTAGTGGTTATAGCATGCATGGCATTCTGAAAAAAAGGCCAATTACTGGGTGGAAATTGGAGGAAAGAAATGGATTTATCACTTAGCCCTGTGCAACTTTCAGTTTTTGGAAAGTCAAACCATGCACAGAAATTCAAGCTACTGTGGTGGTGGCTCCAGAAGCAATAGAATATTGAGAAACCACTGAGCTTAGCAAGTTGCACTGGCGCCTTTTTTTTAAAGATACTTTACTGAAATGTCATGCAGACATCTCATAAATTTCCATTGCCGGCTCCGCGGTGCAAAGCAGTGGATTGCCCTGTAGTGCCCTGCACTGAAAAAAAAGTACTGCATGCAGTCCCTTGTCTCAATGCATTGTGCTCACACACCACTGCAACACAGGATGTGACAAAGCATTTACCTTGTCCATGCATTGGGACTGCATTGGAATAGCCAATCAACGCAGTCCCACCGCATCTGGTGTGAAGCAGCCCTTAGATTGTTTTTTCACTTACTACACTTTCTCTTTTACAAATGGTAGTCCTGATAAAGGTTACAATATTAATACAGGTAGTCTCCCTTTACACCCGAACTGGGCATTTTTCAGGTGATTTATATGCATTTTGCACTGATAGATGCTCACTGTTGCAAATGCATGCAACCTCAAGCATTTTTGTTTTGGGGAGGAGAGCAGAAACAGTTGTTCAGGTGCAACGTGTGCAAAAATGCTTGTGTTGGGCATTGACAGGTGCTTCCAATTAAATTCTATGGTGCCAAAACTGGGCTACACAGGAAAAACAAACAAAAAATGCTCAGGTGTAAATGGGGGCTTAAACACAGATGGCAAGCAATTGAGCTACAAGTTTGAAAATTACTTGCTAAGCTATTGCTAGACTTGCCAGGCTTCACAAGTTTGTTTCATAGTTGCAGCAAGTCCGGATTGCATGACTCCAGATCAACTTTCATTGCAAAAAGTCTGCTGCAAGTTTTGGTTCAGTTATGTTGTGCAATAGTCATCCTACCACAGAGGTGACTGTGACTTGCAAAGCTCTTGCTACTGACCTGCCACTGCAACTTTGCTCTTGCTAGAGGCTTGCCACGCAAATTTGCTACAATTTAGAAAAGTGTCAACTAGAACTTGTGCTTCAAGTGCTCTGCAAGTGTACAACTTGCCAGTGAAAATGTGCAGCCTAAAGCCCCGTACACACGTACCGATGGTCGGCATACAAATGTTCCTCTTTTCTCCCCGGGATGTCGGTGTCTGCTGAAAAGTGCAAAGACAGCACAAGGACAGCACAAGAATTTTGTCCGCCGACTGCAGAAGTGATGTCATGTAATGGTTAACTTTCCCTGTGTTTTCTATTTTCTGAGCATGCCCAGTCTTGCAAATCTGCGGTCTGTCGGCCGAATTGTGTACTGACAGGCGAACAATCGTCCGTTCTGGTGTCGGCATACAAAAATTTTCATGTTTGCAAGAAAGACTTTTGTCCGCGGATTGTGCGCAGACATCTGTCGGAGGCACCATACTAACACGCGTACAATCGGCAGATCCTTCGTCCACCGACGTTTGTATGCCGACAAACGGTACGTGTGTACGGGCCTTTACAATTCAACACTGCCACAAATTTGGGGCAAGTTATCCTTGCTATCTGGGAAGTGACTCTAAACTTTGGTTTAAAAAAAGTTGACTTAAGTATGTATTTCTAACCAGTGGCGGCTGGTGCTCAAAAAATTTTTTTTTGGGGGGGGGGGGGGGGTGCAAACAGAAAAATGTAATAGGCATTGCTTTGCGGAAAAAAACGCTGTAAAAAATTGCGTGACTTTGAGGTCACAAAAGTGTGAAAGGGGCCTTCAGTAATAGCGTGCCCCCTTTCAATGCACAGGGACCAGCATGCCCCCTTTCAATGCACAGGGACCAGCGTGCCCCCTTTCAATGCACAGGGACCAGCGTGCCCCCTTTCAATGCACAGGGACCAGCGTGCCCTCTTTCAATGCACAGGGACCTGTATGCCCCCTTTTAATGCACAGGGACCTGCGTGCCCCCTTTCAATGCACAGGGACCTGCGTGCCCCCTTTCAATGCACAGGGACCTGCGTGCCCCCTTTCAATGCACAGGGACCTGCGTGCCCCCTTTCAATGCAGAGTGAACAGTGTGCCAAGCCCCCCCCCCCCGAGACCAGTGCACTTACCTGTAGCGGCGGCTTCTCTTCAGTCCCCCGGCATCTCCTCGAGTCCACAGTCCTCCCGCCGACTCCTCCTCGGCCAATGGCATGGGGTTTGCCTTTCGGCCAATCAGGAAGCCCGTATCGGACCCGCTTCCTGATTGGCCAGGAGGACGATCCGTGTGACAATAGCAAATTTTAATTTGCTATTGTCACACAATGGGTGGGCTCGGGGCGCACTGCTCTGCGCCCCGGGTCCACCCTTTGCTGAAGCCTATTAGAGCCTCTGGTTCTAATCAGGTGACTAAAAAAAAAAAAAGCCCCATTGAACTCCATGCGTCCGGTGCCCCGCATGCAGATTAGGGGGCCGGATGCATGGATGGGGGGGCGGCGCCACTGCGCCCCCAACGCTCCGGCCGCCACTGTTTCTAACTGCAAAAGTACATTTTATTTCACTCCTCCAAAAAATTATTTTAGTTTTTCTGCAGTAATTCAACTTCCTGTTGGCCCGGGTGGCTGTTTGTTCTCCATTGTTCCACTGTATGTAGGAATGTAGCCACCCTATCCTGCTCATTCCCAAGGTGGACTAGGGAACATGGACTGTAGGGGTTTTAGCATGCGTAGAGCAGTGAACATGACCACTAATGTGCACTGATCATTTCAATTAGATTGAAGTGAAGGGTTAAAGGAGAAGTTCAGGAGACCATGGAGGACGTTACAAGGAGGCAGAAAAACACAGTGAATGATATTTAATTTAAAAATGTATTGAAAATAGATTACAGGACCATTATGTAGTGGATGTGTATCAATTATTTTTTGAGAATAAAGATATTGTTTAGTGTCCCTTTAAGCTTATCTTCAGTTAAATGCACCATTGAGCAAAGCAATTGCTTTTTCTACTTCTGTTCATGTTGGTCTTTTGAACACACTACACTTTTCCGACTTCTTTGTACTTACAAGTCCCCAGAGGGCTTCAGGAGAACGCTGCCCGAAAATGTTGCCTGCTTTCGGTATTCCTATGTATGCCAAAAAAAGTTACCAAGGCAATTTGCAAAAAATATTTCTGTACTCATGTTAGAATTTTTGCTTATCATGCCAAAAAAAAAAAATTGTAATTAACGTGTTGAAAATATATTAAGAAAATGAATTTCACATAAGGATAGAGATTAGATATGTCAGTTATATTGGACTCTCGATCTTTCTCTTTTCTACTTCTAGCTATTTCACTTCAGTAAAAGAAAAGGCAGTGAACAAAACTTCTTCCGATTTTATTGTTTTGGTTTATACGAGGACAACCCCTTTAAATGGTATCATGACCTGAACTGACCATTTCATGCTTTTCTGGTAGAAATCCCGTAAACTTCCGCCCATTAATCTCTGCTTAGAGAATGTCCCTGCCTGCTTTTACTAATGGCTTCTGAAGATCCTTCGCTGCCCTTAAACATGGAAATTCTTGATTTACTAAATCTTGTCGTTTTTGACATTTGAGTCCTCGCTTTTTAACAGTACAACGGCGTAGTCACAAAAAGAAGTAGCTGCCGGTTTTGCCACAGGACCTCGCTGTCTCATGATCTGTAATCAGGCATCAGAGATCTTACTGTTTCTAACTGTAGAATATTTTTCAATGTAAACCTGTAGGGGTTTTTCAGAAAACACTTTTTTAGTATTGGATTGCTCAGCCATTTTTCCGGATACTGCATGTTTACACTTAATGGGACCGAAAGCGTCTGTGATTTGTTGGCCAGGATCTGTTGTGCTCTGCAACGGCACAGGTGACTCATTCACAGCGACTGAGCTAGTGATTAACTCATTTGTTCTCAGGTAGGATTGACACGGAAAGCTGGCATGCATACAGCCATGCATATCAGGACCACTTAGCGCTACTTAGCAAGCTTCGGTCCACAATTGCTAGCATTCTTACTTGGCTGCTGGAGCCGGCTGTGCTTCTAACCTGCAGCCTTTTGGATCAGAGAGCTGGCGTTACATAACAGTAGTTACTGTCTTTCATGTGGCGCTCGTAGAAAAGGCAAGGCAGGGCAGACTGGGAGGAGGAGAAGAAGAGCTCATTAAAGGCACATTGCCCAGAAAAAGTGGTTGATCCTACGTTGTCGTTGCCTTCCTAGTTTAGATGTAACAGGTTTTACAGTGCTGTTTTACATTTAGGCTCGGTTCACACTGATGCGATGCGGGAAGGCTGTGAATTCGCAGCCTGTTCCCGCATCGCACAAGCACCCCCGGCAGTTCACACTGCCATATGCGATCCGCTGGGGGTGTCAATGTAATCTTAACGACACCCCCAGTTTGATCGCATATCGCAGTGCGATCGTGCAGTTCGCACAGGATCGGATCGCACAAGTGTGAACCGCTGTGCGATCCGATCCTGATGCGGCAGCAAAAATGCCTCCTGTGCGTGTTTGCTGCGGGTGCGATGCGAATTTAGCCATACAAACTGTATGGCTAAACTCGCACCGCACAGCTGATCGCATGTCATGTCGGAGCAGTGCGCTCCGACATGACATGCGAACCCCGCACACGCAGTAGTGTGAACCGGGGCTCAGACTGCTTGCCACTAGCCAGTCCTTTTGCTTAGCTTGGTGTATTGCTATAATTTATGCAGTATTTATGTAATATTCATCTACTAATAACTTCAAGGCCCTCTACACACACAAACATATATATATCTATATATATATATATACATATATATATATAGATATATATACTATTTTGTCAAAAGTATTGGGACACCTGCCTTTACACGCACATGAAATTTAATGGTATCCCAGTCTTAGTCCGTAGGGTTTAATATTGAGTTGGCCCACCCTTTGCAGCCATAACCTCAACAGGTTTAGGAGTGCGTCGGACCATTCTTCCAGAAGGGCATTTGTGAGGTCAGGCACCGATGTTGGGCGAGAAGGCCTGGCTGGCAGTCTCCGCTCTAATTCATCCCAAAGGTTTTCTATCGGATTGGGGGCAGGCCAGTCAAGTTCCTCTACCCCAAACTCGTTGATCCATGTCTTTATGGACATTGCCATAGTGCACTGGTCCTAACATAAATATATATATATGGTACTGTGCAAAAGTTTTAAGCAGGCGTGAAGAAATGCTGTACAGTAAGAATACTGAAATAAATATATATAGTATTGCAATCGTTTTTTTTTATATTTTATTTATTTTTATCAATTTAGAAAATGCAAAGTGAACATACAGTAGAAAAATATGAATCAAATCAATATTTGGTGTGACTACTCTTTTTTGGCTTCACATCAGCATCAATTCTTACACTTGCACAAAGTCAGGGACTTTGTAGGATTAAAGTAAAGTGTATGAACCAATGATGTACAGTATCTCACAAAAGTGAGTACACCCCTCCTTTACATTTTTGTAAATATTTTATTATATCTTTTCATGTGACAACACTGAAGAAATGACACTTTCCGCTACAATGTAAAGTAGTGAGTGTACAGCTTGTATAACAGTGTAAATTTGCTGTCCCCTCAAAATAACTCAACACACAGCCATTAATGTCTAAACGGCTGGCAACAGAAGTGAGTACACCCCTAAGTTAAAATATCCAAATTGGGCCCAAAGTGTCAATATTTTGTGTGGCCACCATTATTTTCCAGCACTGCCTTAACCCTCTTGGGCATGGAGTTCACCAGAGCTTTCCAGGTTGCCACTGGCGTCCTCTTCCACTCCTCCATGAGGACATCACAGAGCTGGTGTATGTTAGAGACCTTGTGCTCCTCCACCTTCCATTTGAGGATGCCCCACAGATGCTCAATAGGGTTTAGGTCTGGAGACATGCTTGGCCAGTCCATCACCTTTAACCTTAGCTTCTTTAGCAAGACAGTGGTCGCCTCAGAGGTGTGTTTGGGGTCATTATCATGTTGTAATACTGCTCTGCATCCCAGTCTCTGAAGGGAGGGGATCATGCTCTGCTTCAGTATGTCACAGTACATGTTGGCATTCATGTTTCCTTAAATGAACTGTAGCTTCCCAGTGTCGGCAGCACTCATGCAGCCCCAGACAATGTCACTCCCACCACCATGCTTGACTGTAGGCAAGACACACTTGTCTTTGTACTCCTTACCTGGTTGCTGCCACACATGCTTGACACCATCTAATCCAAATAAGTTTACCTTGGTCTCATCAGACCACAGGACATCTATGTCCTTAGTCTGCTTGTCTTCAGCAAACTGTTTGCGGGCTTTCTTGTGCATCATCTTTAGAAAAGGCTTCCTTCTGGGATGACAGCCCTGCAGACCAATTTGATGCAGTGTGCGGCGTGTGGTCTTAGCACTGACAGTCTGACCCCCCCACCCCTTCAACCTTTGCAGCAATGCTGGCAGCACTCATACGTCTATTACCTAAGGACAACCGCTGGATATGACACTGAGCACGTGCACTCAACTTCTTTAGTCGACCATTGCAAGGCCTGTTCTGAGTGGAACCTGTCCTGTTAAACTGTTGTATGGTATTGGCCACCATGCTGCAGCTTAGTTTCAGGGTCTTGGCAATCTTCCTTTAGCGTAGGCCATCTTTATTTAGAGCAACAATTTTTTTTTAAGATCCTCATAGAGTTCTTTGCCACGAGGTGCCATGTTGAACTTCCAGTGACCAGTTTTAAGATAGTGAGAGCGATAATATCAAATTTGACACACCTGATCCCCATTCACACCTGAGACCTTGTAACACTAACGAGTCACATGACACTGGGGAGGGAATGTGGTTAATTGGGCCCAATTTGGACATTTTCACTTAGGGGTGTACTCACTTTTGTTGTAAGCAGTTTAGACATTAATGGCTGTGTGTTGAGTTGTTTTGAGGGGACAGCAAATTTACACTGTTATACAAGCTGTGCACTCACTACTTTACATTGTAGCAAAGTGTAATTTCTTCAGTGTTGTCACATGAAAAGATATAATAAAATATTTACAAAAATGTGGGGAGTGTACTCACTTTTGTGAGATACTGTATGTATTAACCACTTATATCAAGCAGTTGCTAATAACCATCATTGTAATATGTAGGTTTAGCCCTCGTTCACATTGGAGGCGGGTTTGAAACTATTTCCAACCCTCATTTCATTGCGAGTTCGGGGGTGATTTGAAAGACATCTGTGCGAGTTGATGCACAGATGTCTATTGAAATTGTCCCCGAATCGCCAAAAGTAGTACAGGAACTACTTTTGGAAGTCAGTGCAGCGCTGCAAAGTCGGTGTCACACCAATTCGGACAGTGCCGGCAATAGGCTGCGATTTGGCATGCAATTTGTCGTTAACTGAAACAGATACAGCTGTGCTCTGCTACTAAGGTGAGGTTGTGGAAGACAGTTTCCTGTCACTGGACATACACCATGGCAGGACTTAGCACAGAAACAAGACACAAGGTAGGTATACTGCATCAGCAAGTACCATAGATATAGTCGTTGTCCAAGGAAACCTAATAAAGCAAATGAAAGACATATCATGCTTATTTCCTCTCCACATCGGAAGATGTTCAGCAGAGCCAAAAGCACAAAACTAGCAGAAACCAGTGGGACGCACGTACACCTATCTAGTGTCAGGAGAAGTCTGGCCAGAAGTGCATCCAAAAAAACCATACCTCCGACGAGGAAACAAGCCTAAGTAACTGTGCACAAAAACATAAAAACTGAGGTGCAGAAAAATGGCAGCAGGTGCTCTAAACTGATGAGTCAAAATTTGAAATATTTGGCTGTAGCAGGAGAGTGGTTCAATAATGAGTGTCTGTAGGCAGCAGTGAAGCATGGTGGAGGCTCCTTGCAAGTTTGGGGCCACATTTCTGAAAATGGAGTTGGAGATTTGGGATCAGTGGTGTCCCTAATGCTGAGAAATACAGGCAGATGCTTACTCATCATGTAATGGCATTCCATTATGAAAATGTGTGATTGGCCCCACATTTAGTCTGCAGCAGGACAATGACCCCAAACATACAGCCAATGTCATTAAGAGTCCTGATGATTTGGCCCCCACAGAGCCCTGATCTCAACATCATAGATTCTGTCTGTGATTACATGAAGAGAAAGAAGAATTTGAGGCAGCCTACATCCACAGAAGATCTGTGGTTAGTTTTCCAAGATGTTTGGAACAACCTACCTGCCAAGTTCCTTCAAAAACTCTGTGCAAGTTTACCTAGAAGAATTAATGCTGTTTTGAAGGCAAAGGGTAGTCACACCAAATATTGATTCAGATTTTTTTTCTGTTAATTTACTTTCCATTATATAAACCCCCATTCACACTGGGGCGACCTGTCAGGCGACCTGGTCGCCCGCCATACAGAAGCTATGGACCCGTTCTAATAGGAGCGACACAAGTCACTCCGACTTAGAAAAAGGGTCCGGAGCTTCTTTGGGGCGACCCGGAGCGACCTGCATTGACTTCAATGTTATGAAGTCCGTGCCGGCCGCTCCAAGGTCGCGGGGCGAGCAGCGCGCCGTGACCTGTGAGGTCGCCCGGCGAAGTAGCGTCGCCCCAGTGTGAACGGGGGCTTAACTGATAAAAATAAACTATTAACACTTCTATTTCTGAAAGAATTCCTAATCTAAAACATTTTTTTTACACCTACCTGAAACTTTTGCACAGTAATGTATATAATCCAGTGGTTGTCTCTGCACAAGATTTTACAATACATGGCCCCATTTAGTGGCCGCTCAATGTGGGAAAGTCGATCTGTACCTTTAGCTGAGAAACAGCCCCAAAGCATAAAGTTTCCTCCTCCTTGCTTGACTGTAGGGATGGTGTTCATAGGGTAATAGTCAGCATTTTTCTTACCTCAAACATGGCTAGTCCCCCTCCTTGAGAAGGCACATGTACAGTCATGCCAAAGAACATCTAAATGATTCAGAGAAGGATTTGGGAGAAAGTGTTGTGGTCAGATGAGACCAAAATTGAGCTCTTTGGCACTAACTCGACTCGCCGTGTTTGGAGGAAGAAAAATGCTGACTATGACCCTAAGAACACCATCCCTACAGTCAAGCACGGAGGTGGAAACGTTATGCTTTGGGGCTGTTTCTCTGCTAAAGGTACAGGTTGACTTTGCCGCATTGTGGGGCCAATGGATGGGGCCATGTATTGTAAAATCTTGGATGAGAACCTTCTTCCATCAGCCATAACACCGAAGATGGGACGTGGATGGGTATTCCAACATGACAATGACCCAAAACATACCGCCAAGTCAACAAAGGAGTGGCTCAAGAAGAAACACATAAAGGTCATGGAGTGGCCTTGTCAGTTTCCTATAGAAAACTTATGGAGGGAGCTGGAACTTTGAGTTGACAAGCTACAACCAAGAAACCATGAAAACAACAGAAAAAATAAGTACACAGCAATCAGGCCTTCCCAAGGGCCATTGTATAGAAGAAAGAGATGGGATTGCTGCACAAAAAATATAGATATACAGTGTGTGTATATATATATATATATATATATATATATATATATATACATAAATGTATCAAGAAAAATTAACTTTTTGCACAAAATATTACACAAAATAATATTGTAATTGGGTAATACTAACAAGTGTTTTATTGAGTCTTCAAATTATTAAATTTGCCCTTTTGTGTCTAGTTCTCTGAAGTTTCAGTTAAATGTGTTAATGAACAAGTTTCATCATTGACAAAATTGGGAGAGTTTGTTTAAAGTGTTACTAAACCCACATCATAAAAAGCTATCAATAAATGGTGTATTACATGCTGTTCATACTCTCAGCCACTATGAGATTCCTTTTCTTTATTCTGGAAAAAAACCTGGTTGATCCTGCTGCTCTCGATCTCCACCTTCTGTCCATGTCCCCAATTGAGCTAGGGATTTTGTGGAGCAGTGTTGGCAGCTCTGCACCTGCTCAGTGAGTTTTTATGCTGAGCATTTCCTCCCTATAGAGTCACACATGGACTAGAAGCTCCTCCTGCTTATGTTTTCCTGCAGACAGGCTAGGAAAGATCTGGGTAATGTGACAGCTGTATATCAGTTAGGAAAAGGGTACTTAGATGGCTTTTTAAATAAAATAATTAAAATTAATCCACATACAGAAAGATAAGGGACAATGTAAATTAAACAGTGTGTCTTGAGGATTTAGAGGTGAATGAGTTGGCTGATTAAGGTGGTAATTAAACTCACTTAGTGCCTTAGGCTATGTTCACATGTGGGCATAGCGGATCGCGGGCAGAATCACCGCGATTCTGCCCGCGACCTGGAAATCATTGCAAATTGCGTGACAACTGTGCGATGCCCGTGATTTGCAATGGCACCCCAAACGCCGTGCGATGTTGCCGCAATTTCCGCCTGCCGAATCGCAGTAACATCCCGCAAACAGAATCGCGGGATGCATGACGCACAAAAAAGGTACAAGAGCTTCTTTTGTGCGTCATGCGTCCCGCGATTCTGTTTGCGCGATGTTACCGCGATTCGGTAGGCGGAAATCGCAGCAACATCGCACAGCGTTTGGGGGACCATTGCAAATCACGGCATCGCACAGGCGTCCCGTGATTTGCAATGATTTCTGGATCGCGGGCAGAATCGCGGTGATTCTGCCCGCGATCCGCTACGCCCACATGTCAACGTAGCCTTATGTGCATTATATCAGCCTCAGAACCGGTGTAATTAATATTTGTCCTGGATTAAAGGGATGAGGTGGCAACCCTATATGGGACACATTGTTTTCGTACCTCCACAAGCTTGTATGCTAATATCTAGTTTATTAAGTCCTGACAAGCCTGATCTCAGCTGAACATAGAGAGGAGTGGCAATTGCATGTCGGCTGCAGGCAGGACAGGCTTTGAAGCTTTGTTCAGCCAACACTGATTGCTGGAATTGCTAAGATCTGTTTCATAACATCACCATATGTTCTTGAAACCTTAGAGTCCCTTCCTTCTCTCAAAGTTAATAACCTGAGTTTGACAGCCTTTTCACTTCCTATTCCTTAGTTTATTCATTTTCAGTATGATATAATGTATG
The DNA here is from genome assembly GCF_965119305.1 of Pelophylax lessonae. Taxonomy (NCBI): domain Eukaryota; kingdom Metazoa; phylum Chordata; class Amphibia; order Anura; family Ranidae; genus Pelophylax; species Pelophylax lessonae. Next base: position 127,222,552 of record NC_138771.1, read on the forward strand.
CACACACAATGTATAAAGCCTGACAAATGAGTCCACGTTATGAAAGCTTGCATCTTTAATAACCTAAAGCAGTATTACAACCAATAATACCTTTTTTATATTTCAGGTTTAAGTGGAGCTCCGCTTGTTCACACCCTCCTCCCCTTACTGCCACATTTGGCACTTTTTTAGGGGGGGGGGAGGGGGCGGATACCTGTCAAAACCAGGTACCCATTCTCACTTCCAGGTAAGATCGCCGCACGGCGATCTTCAAAATTTTTGGCTCCTCCTCCCCCCCCCCCGCTGCCTTCTGGGAGACACACAGGTTTCAGAAGACAGCAGAACCATTGAAAAAGCACAGCGCGGCTCACGCATGCGCAGAAGGAAACAGGCTGTGAAGCCACAAGGCTTTACGTCCTGTTTCCCTTAGTGAAGATCCTGCCCCCGAAGCCGTTGGACGAATCGGCTTGGGGTGCTGACATCCTGGGATCCCTGGACAGGTAAGTGTCATAATATTAAAAGTCAGCAGTATTTGTAGCTGCTGACTTTTTTTTTTATTTCTTACAGGCTGGAACTCCGCTTTAACAATCTATAAATGTGGTGGCTGCATTAGTTTTCCAATTATAGGCTTTTTTCTAGTGGTGCACCGAAATTTCGGCCACCGAAATTTTCGGCCGAAAATGGGCTTATTCCATTTCGTCCGAAAATGGGTTAAAGATGCCTATACTATATATGGCCGCTGTGCATGAATGAACTAACACACCGGGCGGGCGAGTGGCCGCTAATAGCTATAACTATGTGAGCGCTTCACTTCCCTATCAGGCGGATATCTCTGCTGACAGGGAAGTGAAGGGCTCACATAGTTATAGCTATTAGCGGCCCACTCACCCGCCCGCCCGCCTGCCCGCCCGCCAGGTGTGTTAGTTCATTCATGCACATCATAGTAGTAGTAGTGACATCACCGGGAGGTGGGCCGCCGGCCAGAGGTGGGTCTTTTGAAACCCGCGCTGCGCCCACGGCGGCCATATTTAGTATCGGCATCTTTAACCCATTTTCGGCCAAAATGGAATTAGCCCATTTTCGGCCGAAAAATTTGGTGACATCACCGGGAGGCAGGCCGCCGGCCAGAGGCGGGTCTTTTGAAAGGAAGGACACAGGAAGAGCCGAGTGAAAGTAAGGAGATTGCATTGGGATGGTGAGGGACGCTGAGGCGGGGGGGGAGGGACGCTGAGGCAGGTGGGGGGGACGTTGAGGCAAGGGGGGGCGCTGAGGCAGGGGGGGGATGCTGAGGCGAGCTTACCAATGGTATTAGTATTATGCAGCATGAGGGGGTTAATGTATTGCCACTTCTGGTCATTGATGAATTAGTGACCGACCAGTGGCAGTTAATTAACCCCTTTGTGCTGCATTAGTGCAACCAGTATCAGTGCAACCAGTGTTAGTTAACACTGATACTGGTTGCACTAATGCAGCACAAAGGGGTTAATTAACTGCCACTGGTCGGTCACTAATTCATCAGTAACCAGCAGTGGCAATACATTAACCCCCTCATGTTGCATAATACAAATTGGTAATTAAATTAACCACTATACTGCGACAGGGTGGCAGCTACAGGTGTACGCCTGCCTGTTTTTGGTGTATGCCCCTGTTCTATCTATTTTAAAATCATTTGGGGGAAAAAAGTCATTTTCGGCATCCTGCCAAGGGCATCCTGCATTTTCGGTTTCAGTTTCGGCCCAGAATTTTCATTTCGGTGCATTCCTACTTTTTTTCCTTTATTTTTACCTGCTGATCCAGCAAGTAACACACTTCCTGTCTAAGGGGCCTTTCACACGGGCTTTCCGCCGATTCCCGCTGAGCAGACGAATAACAGGTCTGCCTCCGCTTACTTTGCAGAGACGGAGCTGTCAGATCCCTGCTCTCCTCTATGAAAGATCAGATAAAAACGGACTGCCTGTCCGTTTTCATCCGATTCTATCAGATCCGATCCCCAGACGGATAGAAAATAGGGTTTCCATCCATCTGGATTTCACAGACCACATTGAATCAGAGAGAAGCGAGTGTCTGTGGGGATGTCACCACTGACATCCTCTGCTCCATAGGGGGGCATGGAGTATCCGATCAAGTCCTCCAAAAAAACTGACTGGCGGACCTGATCGGAAAGCCAGTGTGAAAGGGGCCTACTTTTTACTACTTTAAAACAGGACTACGGACTGAAAAGTTCATTTTTCATGCAATGTAACTTCAGTACATCCATGAATTCCACCCGTTTTAGTAAAAATTGATTAAACTAAACTCTGGGAAGAGTAAAAATTCTACCTTGCAGTGAGGCTGCCCCGCACTGCAGGGGGTAAATGCTCATTTATGTCTAGAAGACCTGGTAAAGCAGTTTTTCTTACCAGATTCTACACTTGGTTCTAGCAGCCTCCTCTGCCCTACACTTCAGCGATCAGATGCCCTCTGACCTCATGAAGAACAATGGCGAACCCATAGTTCTGCATGGGACATCAGGACCCAAGCAACAATCCACCCCTGGAGCATATAGGGAATGTCACTTGCTGGAAGAGTGGACCAGGAAAGTAAAACTGGTTTTCCTGTCTCACAGACAGAAAAGAGCATTTAACTCTTGCAATGCAGCCCCACTACATGGGAGGATTTTTACTTTTCCTGAAAATGGACTTTATGGAAGAATGAGGCCCTAAGCATGTTTGCAACTTTTCTGCTTCTCCTCCAATTCCTTCAATGGATATTGATAAGGATTACAATAGGCACAGGGAAGCTGCTCTACTTGCATTGTTTTTACTGGCATGGCTTACGCCATCATGTGCCAACTGCCTACCAGTGCATCTACCATTGTGAAGTGATATACAGGTCAACCATTGTGAAGTTACAGGCAGTTGCACAGCTTTGACCGATTGCATAATCCCCCAGGTTTACTGTAGGTACATTAAGTTATAGTTAGACTGCCTAGACATCCACTGGGCCCTGGGCTCCTGCCTAGCTTGCCTTATGAAGGTCTGGCTGATTTTAGTATACTCTTCAAAGAACATAGTGCACACATACTGTAAATCACACACACACACACTTTGGAAGTGCAAGGTGTTGTGAAACTGTTGCAGCTCCAAAGTACACAAGTGGGAATTACTCCTCATAGACTTGTCTAGGGAACTGCTGTGTGTTCAAGCACTCTTTTTTGGTGACAGATTACCGGTACCAAGCCAGGGGGATTATGGTTCAAGTGCTGTAAATAGAAAAGGCTTAAAGTGGCTCTAAAGCCTAAAGTTTTTACGTGAATGCATTCACTGCATTGAAGTAAAACATGTTTAGGTATCAGTATTGCCCCCTCACCCCCCTTATCCTTACCTGAGTCCTGTAGTGGCTCTCCCCACTGTCACAGGCTTTGCTGTCAGTCAAAGCCTGTTACAAGGAGGAGGCGAGCCGCGCTGTCTGTGTCTATGGAGGAAGGCAGCATGGCTTGGGATCGAGTCTGCAGCTGTGCCACGATAGGGAACAGCTTTCTATGGTGGCACACAAAGAAGAGAGAGCACAGTCGGGGGACCCCAGAAGAAGAGGATCAGGGCCGCTCTGTGCAATACAAATGCACAGAGCAGATAAGTATACCACATTTGTTATGTAATAAAAATGAAATAGACTTTACAATAACTTTATTAAAGTTGTCAAGTGCCAACTGTCACAGAGGTTTCCTAAGTTGTGTTTTTAACTACTTCAATACGGGGCACTTTCACCCCCTTCCTGCCAAGGCCAGTTTTCAGCTTTCAGTGCTGTCACATTCTGAATAACATCTGCGCGGTCATGCAACGCTGCACCCATAAGAAACGTTTATCATTTATTCCCACAAACTTTATTTTGGTGGTATTTAACCACTTGCCGACCGCCGCACGACTATTCACTGCGGCGGTCAGCCCCTCACAGGCAAAGCGACGTAGGACTACGTCGCTAGCCTGTGAGGCTCTAGGGAGCTAGCGTGCGCCCCCGAAGGCGCGCTCCCAATCCCGCTCGGTCACGGACCCCCCCCCCCGCGCGTGTGCCACTCGCGATCGTCCGTTACACCGTGAGAAAGGCAGGCGGCTAATGTAAACAAAGCCGCCTGTCATTCTTCCCTGTGTAAGAATGGAGATCAAACGGTTCTGCTATGTAGGACCGTTGATCCCTGTTCTTACACATCAAGCCACATCGAATCACAGTTAGAATCACGCCCCTAGGGACACACTTAACCCCTCCCTCTCAAAAAAAGTTAACCCCTTCACTGCCAGTGTCATTTTTACAGTAACAGTGCATATGTATAGCACTGAATACTGTAGTCACTGGTAACCCCAAAAGTATCAATAATGTCAGTCAAGGGTCCTATCTGTCCGCCGCAATGTCGCAGTCCCGCAAAAAAAATCGCAGATCGCTGCCATTACTCGTTAAAAAAAAAAAACAACAAAAATCTTTCCCTTAGTTAGTAAACGCAATAACTTTTGCGCAAACCGATCAAAATACGCTTTTTGCTATTTTTTTTACCAAACATATGTAGCATAAAACAAATTGGCCTAAAATGTTAAAAAATTTTGATTTTTACATTTTTTTTGGAAATTTCATATAAAAAAATTTGAAAAATATTGTTATTTTTGCAAAATTGTCGCTCTTTTTTTGTTTATAGCGCATGATCAAAAAATCGCACAGGTGATCAAATACCACCAAAAGAAAGCTCTGTTTGTGGGAAAAAAAGGACGTCAAATTCGTTTAGGTACAGCGTCGCACGACCGCGCAATTGTCCGTTAAAGTCACGCAGTGCCGAATCGCAAAATAGGACCTGGTCAGGAAGGGGGTAAAATCTTCCGGGGCTTAAGTGGTTAAACATCACTGGATTTTTTTATTTTCTGCTAAACAAAAAAAAAGGACAGAAAAATTACAAATTTGTTTCTGTTATAAAATTTTGTAAATAGGTAAGTTTTCTCCTGATGAGCACTGATGAGGCTGTACTGATGGGCACTGATGAGGGGGTACTGATGGGCACTGATGAGGTGGCACTCATGGGAACTGATGATGAGGCACTGATAGGTGGAACTGATGGGCACTGATAGGCGGCACTAATATGCAGCACTGATGGGCACTGATAGGTGACACTGATAGGCGGCACTGATGGACACTCATGGGTGGCATTGATGGGCAATGATTGCCACTGATAGGCAGCACTGATGAGAAGGCACTGACAGGCATTACTGATGGATACGGATTGGCATCCCTAATGGACACTGATTTGCATCCCTGATGGGCACGGGTTGGCATCCCTGGTGGGCTTGCATTGGCACTTTAGGTGGGTACTTGTGGACATCCTTGATGGGTCTGCACTGATAATCAATACGCTGATAAATTTGATAAATTGAAGAAGCCAATCAGCGTATTGATTATCAGCACAACCCCCCCCCCCCCCCCCCCCCTGTCAGGAGAGCCACTAATCGCCTTTCCTCCACCCGCTCCTTTTCAGTGCGATAAACAGCACTACCTGGTTACGATCTGAACAGCTCTGATACATGGTAAAGAAGTTACATCATAGGCTCTTTACCAAGATCGGAGAAGCCGTATGTCAGAATGACACACCACACTACCGATCGCGGCGCGCGAGCGGCTTATCCTGCTGGACGTCATATGACACCTAGTCAAGATAACTAATCCCCTGCCCAGCCGTCATTCTGCTATAGGCCAGGCAGAATGTGGTTAAACTAAAGTATTTGTGTATGGTGGAGAAGCACATGATTACAAAATATAGCAAATGTTAAAAGCCCAAGGAAGGGATCTAATTATTAATAATTTAAAGTAAAACCTTACCCATAACAACTCAAACAAATAAGTGTTCTTTATAAAGGAACATCCATTCCACATTAATAATTATGCTACCAAAAATAAGGTGTGCTGTAAATTGATTTCAGCACTGCTCCTGTTTCCTCTTGCCAGAGGCTGCCATTTTGCTGAAGCCCAGAGCCCCTGAACAGCAGTAAATCATAAAGCAGAACTAAATCCATTGATTTAACAGTTACATTCCTGGAATGCCGGGATCCATAACTGTCACATTTGCTTGTGTCCTCAACCAAACTGTCAAACCATCAAATGGCTGGTGTCATAAATGATCACAAGTGCAGCACCAAGGCAGTTACAGATCAAATAGAAGTAGCTTATTTGGATGTAAGGGATAGAGGGTAAAATTCTGCTTTTGTAAGCAGAACTGCTACAAACTCTGCAGTACCTAAAAACGGAGAGCAACTGAGCATGTGCAGAGCAGGGATGAGACAGTCTATTACTGGATTTTAAACAGTATGGACGCCTATGTTTAAAGTTTTACATAGCTATAAATGGGCCAGTCTGAAGTCATCTAGCAGGACTTAATTTTCTGCCTAAAGTTCCACTTTATTTAGGTTATCAAATAAAAGGTATCATTTAAACTACAGTCTTTCTGTAAAATAGAGCAACTTTTTCGCCCTTAATCTTAGGTTTATCTCTATCTTCGTGAAGCAGACCATTAGGTCTTTGCCTTTATCTGTGTTACATTCTGTAATATAGCACTTTATTAGAGATGTCCTCAAGTTTGACTCCAGTTGAGTTAGAAAATAAAACATTGTAAAGGTCAGAAATGTGTCTCGAATGGACGATACACACATTTTTCACAGCTGTCAAAATTCCAACAGCTCTTCTTTGTAAAGGCTTTAAATGTGAATTTATTCGTCCATTGTTCTTGGCTCTTCATTTATCAATGCCGGAAAGGTCTCCATTAAAAGTTCCCGGACTCTGGCCCCTAAAATCAGAAACACTTTGATATTTCTGTTGTTGTTTGAAATGAGTTTGCTGTCTTTAACTGTTAATTAATAGCTCTTGGCTTTATGTTCTCATACGCAGGCTGTGGGTCCCTGCGGTTTACCGAGAGGTAGTTTATCTCTGTCAGGGAGATGCTGGGTTTGGACGAAATGCCCTTCAAAAATCCTGGTGGGCTTAAAAAATGTCTGCCAGAATATCTCTACCCATGCTTTCTCATTCTGATCTGCTGTGTTGTCACATTAACCCTATCGATGAGTGACTTTCATTGTGTTAGGTGAGCTGTAATGAAGACATGTCTACTCAATAAATCCATCACTGTCCTTAGGTCTCTATGGATGGCTGACCTTTAACCCATCAAACAAGACAAAGTCATGAGGTTACTACATGGTAATGACCCATTAAATGTGCCACAAAGACCCTGCACAATCCAAGTCTAGCTTTGCACATGGCTTCCTCAAAATATCAGCTCGCAGAGAGAGCCAGCAGATTAAAAATAGATTGAGAGAGCCAGTTTGGTACAAACCCCCTCGAGGGATGCAGGAGCACAGACTTCGCAGACGCCGCCTGATGCCAATTAACCCCTTAGCGGCCAGGCAGACACAGCGCTGCCATACATTCATGTTGTACATGCAGATCACATCACCTTTGTCAGCGCTGTGTGCATTTTTATCTCGTCTGCTGATAAAGTGTAATGTAAGCATTTTCTGTATTGCAGTTTGCAGCAGAGATTGAACTAGAGCTTTGTAGACTGTGGTGCAATAATGATAACACTCATGCTGAATTTCCCAAAGCTCTTTGGCTGTGAAGTCATTTTATGGGATGTCAGTAGAATCATATCGTATCGAGAACATTGTAGACGGGGTCATAAGATCTAGTTAGTTCTGTTACCAGCTTAGAGACATTTTACAAGTAGTATGCCAGGAATAGACAATGATCTTTAGCACTCTTGTCATGACCTACCATGCTTACCTCTAGGACTTCTCTAGAGCTTCTCCCATCCTCTGGGACACTTTACCCCAATATCTCTTTTTTTTTTATAAATTCAATGTTTATTAGGAGAAGGAAAGGCATACACACCAGGCAAAAGCAATGGTAATGGTCCATGTACAAAATCACAGGCAAAACAAAAACAAAAAACAAACAAACAGCTCTAGTGAATACCAGTAATCGTAGTACGTAAGACCGCATAGCAAAATGCAGCTCCCAAAAAGTCAGAGAAAATTGCTATGGGGAGCCCGGCCCACGAAGAGGCCCCCCCTCCCCCGGCATCTTCATACGGCCGAGGTACTGTGAGGGAGAGACCCACTCCGGCCAAGTCCCAACAGTCGTCTAGTATGAACAAGTGTACGTATGCCCAAGGGGAGTGATAAACACAAGAGAAACAAAGAGTGATTGACAATCCCCTTCATCTCCTCTTCACTTCTTTCATATGTAAGTGGGGAAGAACCCACCACGTGAGGGGAAAGGACATGACAAACAGACAAAAAGGAAAGAAAAAAGGAAAGGGGGGGGGGGGGACACCCCAATATCTCTGACTATATCCTACTCTGTACTTTTACTTTCTCCAACCCTAAGGCTGGGTTCAGTGCTGTTACCAGCTTAGAGACATTTTACAAGTAGTATGCCAGGAATGGACAATGATCCTTAGCACTCTTGTCACGACCTACCATGCTTACCTCTAGGACTTCTCTAGAGCTTCTCCCATCCTCTGGGCCCCTTACCCCAAAATCGCTGACTATATCCTACTCTGTACTTTTACTTTCTCCAACCCTAAGGCTGGGTTCAGTGCTGTTACCAGCTTAGAGACATTTTACAAGTAGTATGCCAGGAATGGACAATAATCTTTAGCACTCTTGTCATGACCTACCATGCTTACCTCCAGGACTTCTCTAGAGCTTCTCCCATCTTCTGGGTCACTTTACCCCAATACCTCTGACTATATCCTACTCTGTACTTTTACTTTCTCCAACCCTAAGGCTGGGTTCAGTGCTGTTACCAGATTAGAGCCATTTTACAAGTAGTATGCCAGGAATGGACAATAATCTTTAGCACTCTTGTCATGACCTACCATGCTTACCTCCAGGACTTCTCTAGAGCTTCTCCCATCCTCTGGGACACTTTACCCCAAAATCGCTGACTATATCATACTCTATACTTTTACTTTCTCCAACCCTAAGGCTGGGTTCAGTGCTGTTACCAGATTAGAGCCATTTTACAAGTAGCATGCCAGGAATGGACAATGATCTTTAGCAATCTTGTCACGACCTACCATGCTTACCTCCAGGACTTCTCTAGAGCTTCTCCCATCCTCTGGGACACTTTACCCCAATATCTCTGACTATATCCTACTCTGTACTTATACTTTCTCCAACCCTAAGGCTAGGTTCAGTGCTATGTCCAGCTTAGAGCCATTTTACAAGTAGCATGCCAGGAATGGACAATGATCTTTAGCACTCTTGTCACGACCTACCATGCTTACCTCCAGGACTTCTCTAGAGCTTCTCCCATTCTCTGAGGCACTTTACCCCAATATCTCTAACTATATCCTACTCTGTACTTTTACTTTCTCCAACCCTAAGGCTGGGTTCATCAGCAGGGGGTCTGGTGCGTCCCTATTCTCCATTTCAAGTGCGAATCAGGTCCAAATGTTTGCCTAAATTCGGACCTGAAATGGACCAGAAGATGCACAGGACTATTCTCCAGTGTGGACCATGGCCGCCCCGGAGGTGTGTGAACAGGCTCCATTGAGAGGCAGTCACACTCTCCTGTCACGCAAATTGGATGCAGGGAAATCCGCATCCAATTTGCATAAGTGTAAACACAGTCTAAGTTATTACCTTTTGTATTACTTGACCCTTACTTTTAGATTATAAACTCTCATGAGCAGGGCTCCTTAATCCCTGTTATATGAATTGCATTGCAAGTGTACTGTCTCCCTCCATTTTGTAAAGTGCTGTGCAAACTAAAATAAATCCTTTTACAATAATACTAATTAGAGGTGCACTGAAAGGAAAATTTTGTACCGAAACAGAAATTTCAAGATGCACTTGGCTAAAACCAAAAATGACAGTTTTATATATATATATATATATATATTTATTAATAACGCACCCGTGTTACATTATTGATGTGGTTTTTGAGTCACATGACCTATGAAAAACACACCATAAGGCACAGTAAAATCGTGGTAAAATTGCGGCAAAATCTTGTATGTTTCTGGCACCATTATCGGCACTTTTTTTTCTCTATTGGCAAATTGCCGAAAACATTGAAATTTCGTTGCATCTCTAGTAATAATAATTCTATACTACAAGCCCATTTATTTTAAAATGTACAACTTCCTAAAGGGAACCCGTAGTGAGAGAAATGTGTAAGCTGCCATTGCTGACATCTAGTTGATACTTCTGAGCCAATGACAAGCCAGAACAAGCATACAGTTTAGAAAGTCTGTATAAAGTCAGAAATCCAAATCTGCATTCTCATTCTCGGTAGTGACTCAGACATTTTGAAAGCCATTGGTTCTACATACATCCCTGATGAAGGAGACACTTTAATTTCCCTGAAACATGTTGACAGTTCTACGATCAAGAACAATATACAGTACCTGCTTCTTTGTCCATAGAGTTTTGAACCTCTGTTTTGAAGTCAAGAATTCTATTGTATCTAATCTGTATTGTATCAAATTGTATTGTATCAATATTGTATCAAATCTAATCTGATTCTCTAACCAGTTTTCTTCACCAAACTGACTGTTACACAAATGTGCAAGCAAGCTACCTATGTTCTTTGACCACTGATGGACTGTAGCTTGTATCTAAGTGTGTTTCTGCTCTTACCCATTGATTTAGCATAGCAGCCTGGCACCAAGCATTTTAAAAAGGGGAGGTCAGCAGTGATAAGCTCTGTTTTCTTTCACTACAGGTTTACCATAAAACAGTTATAAACCTCAGACATGAAATATGAACAAAGCAAATCCCTCTATAGTGTATACTTGTCTTAATCCAGAGCACTAATGCCTCGTTTCCACTGAGCGGTATGGTTCGGTTCGGTATTGTACGCAATTTTTGCCGTTTCCATTGTCAAAAGTTGTGAATGGTACCCTAATTCCGAACCGTACCGTACCCCTTTTTTGGGACCCTTTTGTTGGGGTACCAAGCACATTAGTATCGTACCAACGGGGTGGAGCTACACTGTTGAGGTACTAAAATAAAACAAGCTACGCTAAAACCGTGAAACAGTGCTGTGACAACACGTATATAACAAATATTGATGTTAAAAGAAAAAATGATATAATAAAGTCCATAGAGTCTCTATTCAGATATATTCCACAACGGTAAATTCGCAGAATTCGCTAGATGTAGTGGGACCTCCACCGTTAGTGTAAACTGCTTACCAGAGTATAATGAATATTGTGCCCATTCAGGGGGTTTCACACCCGAGACCTCCAAAAGATATCGCTCTTGTAGGACATCCCTGATTGAGGTACTGTTGAGCTAAGGTACTGTTGGCGGTGGAAATGTCAGCCTGATCAAGGTGTACCGTTTAGAACCATACTGAACTGTACCGCACCGTACCGCTCAGTGGAAATGAGGCATTCGTTTAATTTCTGTCTGCTGCCCCATTCCTCTGCTATCTGCATGAGTTACTTCTGACAAGTTTTCCTAACACCAAGATAAAAAAGGTGACAGGGGAGGGATCTTCACACAGCTTGTGATTGACAGCCTAAGCTCTGTTTCTGTGTGCTGTGTGAAGGGGGGGGGGGGCTTCCATCCAATCAGCTCTCAAAGCTCTCCTCAATAAATACAGTGTGGCAGTGTGTAATTTAAGCTCTCGGTCCCTTGTTTTCTGACGGTTCAGACAGGCTTTATAATTACTGGAATTTGAACAGATGTAGAGACGAGAAGACAGCAGATAAACAGGTACAACTTATGTAGAACAATGTGTTTCATCTCTGTGTATCGCCTGAGGCCAGCCACTTCACTGGGTATATGTAAGGGTTTACAAACACTTGAAATAAATAACGTTTTATACAGCATTTGTATTAAAGGATAATTACACCCAAAACTGACCATTTGGACCTGTGTGGTGCAAGAGCAGCAGGAGTTGCTGAGTTTGCAACCACAACTGGAGCCAAGATATACTGTAGCTGGTCTGACTTGAATCATCACTGGCTTACAATTTAATCAAGGATCAGGTAGTATTCAGGCAGACTGCATAACCATAGACTGATTTGTTGCTGGGTGAGCTACATTAATACACTATTTTATATATAAAATGAGCACTGGAACTCCTGTGGTGAGTAATATATATGTTTTATGGGCAACCTGGAGATTAGAGTCCATGTTTCTAGTACTGTCTAAGTGGCAGGCCGCTCAGTAATAATAGAGCAGGCTGGCATTTGAACACAGTGCTGCAAACGCTAGCAACCTTTTGTAGATTCATAATGCTATTATAAAATAACTTCATTGTTCCAACACAGTTTGAGAAAGATTGCTCAGCTACTGCATCTGGGTGTGCAGGTTGCCATTTTTACTATGATTTTCATTGATTTAAGGATATGTTTAGTCTTCTAAGCGCTTATCCTATTTGATTTCTTGACATGATGTGTTGCAAATTTCACAACATTTCAAGCCATTTTCTTTAAAGAGGAAGTAAAGTCTGCACTTCTTCTTTCTAACCTGCAAAGTGAATGCATAATGTGCTAGTAGGAATTGCATACTAGCACATTATGTGACACTTACCTGCAAATGAAGCCAGCATCGTCCCCGCTGGTGGCCGCATCCATCTTCACCCGTCTTCCTTCCGGGTCTGCGGATTCCGGCTGTACTACTGGCTGGACCCGCGTGATGTCACTCCCACGCATGCACAGGGGTCTGAAGAAATGGCGCGTGTGGCCGTTCCTTCAGAGTGCACGTGCCAATGACGTCATTGGCTGCATGCAATGTAAAAATCTCCTAAACGGTGCAAGTTTAGGAGATATTTACAGTACCTATAGGTAAGCCTTATTATAGGCTTACCTATAGGTACAAATTATAAAGATATGTTCACAACCACTTTAATAGCGTGACACCAGTTTGAAATGCCCAGGCCGTATACGCATTAAAGCCTGAGTGGCTCAAGAGAATAATGGCAAGCACGACTAAGACCCATCTGGCACAGACCTCAGTGCAGGCACCTACTCTTGAATGCCTGTGAAGCCAGGGCATATGTAAGCCCTGAAAAAAGCTAGGCTTTAAAGGGGTTGTAAACCCTTACATATACTCACTAACGTGACTAACCTCAGGTGATACGCAGATATGAAATCCTCCTACATAAGTTGTACATGTTTATCTGTAATTTTGAATCCACCACTCAAAACTGGGGATCACAGACACCTACATTCCTGGAAAGAATATTTTTGGAGTAGCAAAAAAGGAGACTTTAAAGGTGCCATAACATATATATATATATATATATATATATATATATATATATATATATATATATATCATAAAAATGTAAAAATGTAATTTTTTTATTTTACTGCAACAATAAAAATATGTAAATAAAAACAAATGTTAAAAGCAAGCAAGGAATATCGTATACAGGTTCTTATGCTCTTCGCTCAACATGTTTCGCCAGTTGGCTTCTTCAGGAGCTGTAAAGCATTATATAAACAGCCCACAAAATTTTCACTCGCCTTCTCGCATTTGGCGAGTGGAAAAAAACTTGAGGGTGAGTGTGGGGCTGCCTCGGGAGGGGGGTGGGGCATATGCAGTCAGCAGGCGGGGTTGAATGGGAACTGTTCTAGCGATCGACCAGGAACCTGGGGAAGAGAGAGGAAGAGGAGAGCCAGCTGGGTCACACAGAGTGGCACAGCATGCATTTGAATAGTCCTGCCTCCTGGACCACCTCCTATGATAGACAGCACACTGGTCCAATGCTGGGAAATTGAAGTAGTGTGCTGTCTATCATAGGAGCCGGTCCAGGAGGTTGGACTTAGTTTGACTGCAGCTGCCGGGCAATTCAAATCCATGCTGTGTCACAGCAGGAGATCCCCACTCTGTGTGATCCGGCCTGCACAAATGAGGCTGCGCTCTGTGTAATACCGTCAGCCTTTATTTAATAAATATTAAAAACACACTTACAATGTGGATGAGAGAAATTCGCATAAAGACAAGCTGGCCGGCTCTCATGTAGCCCGTTCCTCGGGGCAGCGTAGTGACGTCAGCACGCCGTACCCTACGCGCTCGTCTCCAAAGAAGTTTTTTTTCATCTCCATTAGAAGTCTTTGGAGACGGTAGGGTACGGCGTGCTGACGTCACTACGCTGCCCCGAGGAACGGGCTACATGAGAGCCGGCTGGCTTGTCTTCATGCAAATTTCTCTCATCCACATTGTAAGTGTGTTTTTAATATTTATTAAATAAAGGCTGACGGTATTACACTATCCAGTCCTTTATTTTTCTATGACGCATTGAGCTCCATTCTGTGACTGGTTTTGGTATCACCATCCCATTGGCTGTGTCTTGTAGGCTTGTTGCTGTGATCCTTTTGAGTGGCGCTGCGAGGAAGCACTACTGAATGCATATTTGCATATTCATCTGGTAAGGAGACATGCATGTCTTTTGTGTGCAACACCGTGGCGATTAGCTAGATTGGATTTCTCTTTCATTCCACCGATCTTGAAATTAATTTCTGGGACTCTATGACAACCTTTATGAACTTTATGAACTCTTTATGGTTTTGTTTTCTAGTCAAGCATTAACTCACCATTATCATAGCATTTTTGTTCATGTACCAGTTCATCCTGCAATGCTCATGATATAGCAGATTTTTGTTTATCTATTGTAGTTTGGGTGCACATCTGGCACCTGTTGCCATTACTGCTTTTCTATAAGGACTTATCTATCTTCATGAGATTGGTATATTACATCTATCAGGTCACATTAGCGCGGCTTTTCCCTTTTATTACTAATATTCAATCGATTGGTGAAAACATGGGGGGGGGAGAGAGGTGACAATCTCTTGTTTATCTGAAGTCCTCTCTTCTCTACAGCCGTTCAAAGTACACAGATCAAAAGCAATTTCTGAGCAGTAGAAGGCATTGGGCTGGGATCTGGTGTCACACACTGTACAGCTAGAGCACAGAACTCAATGTAGTCTGAGGCCTGAGTGGAAGGAAATGCACACATCCCCTACTAAACAGGCTCATAGGGGAACATACACAGTCGAGGCTATAAGTTATCTCCTGTGTGCTGGAGGGGAGGGGGGGGGGCAAGGCCATCTCCTGAGATTCTGTGGTGTCAGCTTAACCTATTGGAAGTGACTAATGCAGATAGCAGAGGGAAGAGACAGCAGAGAGAAATTACATTTGGTGCCTTGAGGCTAGCACACTGTAGAACAGGGTCGGGAACCTTTTTGGCTAAAAGAGCCATGAACACCACATATATTCAAATGTAATTCCGTGAGAGCCATACACTATATTTCAGGGGTTGGGAACCTTTATTTAATATTCATATTCATGGGCCGGGTGAGTAGATGGAGCCATGTGAAAGTGCCTGGAGTCCGGTCGGGAAGAGAGCAGAGCAGGCAGGTATACAATGAGGCCGGAGTGGTGAAGCGCCTGCAGGCCTGCGAGTGATGGTGGTGAGTATAGGCCCTGAAAAAATGGCGTCCGGCCGCTGAAGGCCTCAGAAGTGGATGTGAGAGGCAGCTACTGCGGGTCCCTGGGTGTCAGAGAGGAAGGAGATTGTGTCTGTCGGGGCACAGGGTGTGGATGGCAGGTCTCCTTGTGATTGCCAAGGCCCTCAGATGCACAGCACACGAGCCAGCGGCGGTACCACGAGTAGGCTGCGGGGTCCGTAGCGCAGCAATCCGGTCACCCAGAGACGAACTGAGGGTAGCGGTGGGTAGCCCACAAAGTGTACCGTCGATGGGTGCAGAAATCTCCTTGGCACTGGGCACAGCTACAAGGATGGCACTGGATTGAGTGGTAGATGGGGTGGAGCTCTGGGACTACACGTCCAGCGCGGCTCACGTCCGGACATGCCCCCCTTTATTAAAGATTTGTCTGCGAGCCAGGTGCAGCCATCAAAAGAGCCACATCTGGCTCGCGAGCCATAGGTTCCCTACCCCTGCTGTAGAAGGATATGCTTTGTTTGTTTTTCATTTTTTAGAAGTTTAATAAAACCACTTTAAGAATTGGATGTTCTGTTGTGAAAGGTAAGACATTATGTCCTTCAATATGCAATGCCTCATGTTACAATTACAAAAATTGTAAAGAGCTTAGAAAAATAAACTTGTCCTTCAGGGGAGAACGCTTCCTTTGCACAAAGAATCCTCTGTATGTCTTGAGGAACTCAAGTCAAGGAAGCTGTGAATTGAGAAATGACCTTGCAACGATCAGCAGAAAAAAAGTGGGAGACTTACCTGTTTTTTTGGGGAAATGAAATTGAATAGGTGTCATTACCTTCATTTGTTTTACACATGGAAATCTACCCTGCGGTGGCTGAGATTAGGCTGATATGTGTCTTATTGTTTTTTGTTAGGGCACTTTGAGTTTTTTTAAGAAAGATCTCTGACACCTAAAGGGCACTGATGAGGCTGATTGCACAGGCCATTAAAAAAATAATATTTAAAATAATGCACAAATGCAAGCAACCAAAAAGAAAAAAAAATGCATTTGTCAGTCTTTGTGTAATCAGTATTCAAGTAAAAACTAAGCGTCAGCTTTAACCCAGGATTTGTGAAGATGTGTGGGCTGAGATACAGGTAAAATCAACAATGCATACTTTGAATGCAGTTATGTATTCATTGACAAAATATATTTAAATGTATTTTAAATGACCTGTGGTTTCACTATCCAGGATCTGTCTTTCAAATGTCATGCCTAGTATTCAGAGATGTATAGTAACTAAGTAGAACTACTTCACTACTGTACTTAAGTACCGAAAGGCGGTATCTGTACTTTCCTAGAGTAGAATTTTTTTCTCCTACTTCCACTTTTACTTCACTACATTTTTTCAATGATTTCAATACTTCTACTCCGATATTTTTTTTATTGTGCTGCTTGCTAGTTACTCGTTACACTTATAAAAATTACCACTGCCAGAACAGTAGATGGCAGGTTTCATGAAGCTCAAAACATGTATTATCAGCGCATACGAAAATAAAAGCTACTGTATGTATAAATAAAAACTGCATTTGAAATAATAAAAAACAATATGATGTTCAAACTTTTGACTTCTTTCTTTAATAACTACGTAACAAAGTACTTGTACTTTTACTTTCAGTACTTGAGTAGCAATTTTTTTTTCAAAACTACTGGTACTTTTACTTTCAGTACTTGAGTAGCAAAATTTAAAAAAAAACTACTTGCAATACTTAAGTACAAAAAATGTTGAATACTTTAATACTTCTACTCAAGTCACTTTTTGATCGAGCACTTCCACTTCTACTCAAGTCACTTTTTGATCGAGCACTTGTACTTTTACTCAAGTATGGGTTTCGAGTACTTTATACAACTCTGCTAGTATTTTGAGTTTGAGGGATAGGATATGTACTGTAACCCAATCAGGTGCACTGCATGGCACAATGCCATCAAAGGTGTTTTCAGGCACTGGTAGATGTAAGTGTAGGTACTAAGGCACATTACAGGAGCAATAAAACAAAACAAGGACTTTAGCAGTGTGATGATTAACTTTATGCTGATGTCAGACAGGCGATTCTGCCGCTGGAAACAATTGGCCAGTGGTTGGATCGTTAAAGAGGCTTCCTGTCTGCCCCAATGAAATTGCTTCCTCTGTACCATATGCAGTGAGATGTCACTCTGTCACTGGCCCAAGTCCTGCCAGATCTCGATTGCTCGGGATGAGAGCGGCATCTTGCTGCCTCAACTACAGAGATTGATTCCATATAGACAAACAGGCAGCCACTTACGATCCTTCTGCTAGCAATTGGGACAAATTTCCAACATCAGGATTGCAAGCGGCAGTCACCCCTCTGATATCAGCCTTGTAGTTCTGTTCAGTAGGTATCAGCTAAAATCTTAAAAAATAAAAGGTTCACATACATGGCGGCAGAGGTATGTCAATCACAAGTAAATTTGAAAAGAATTACAAATATTTCACACATGTTCACAGGATCACATATATGTAATTTGACTGGTCGTTTAGAGCCTTGAGTTGAGTTTTGCTTTAAAACAGACCTAAACTCTTAAAAATACTCACCTCCACCTTTCAGAGATGCAGCGGTTACATCCACCGCCAAGTCATCTACTCCCCTGGTACTTCTGGGTGGCGGGTTATTGGCCTCTAGATTGGCCAGTGGGGAAATGATGTCATCTTGTGGATGTGCACGGGAATCAGGTATTCTGGCTCAGCTGGAGTGTGCCGAGAATGCACACTGAGCAGAGCATGCACAGCTCAGTGTACATTCAATAGAAGACTGCAAGTAGGCAGGTAAGTGTTTGTTATTGCAGAAGAGACATAAAGCATGTCTCCTCTGTAATAAACAGTTGCCTACTTGTAGTTTTTTACTAGCTAAAGTGGTTTACATATACCCAGTGAAGGGACTATCCTCAGGCGATAAACCGAGATAAAACAAATCATCCTACATGAGTTGTATGTGTCTATGTGCAGTCTTCTGCTCTATAGATCTGCTTAATGT
This sequence comes from Pelophylax lessonae, assembly GCF_965119305.1. Taxonomy (NCBI): domain Eukaryota; kingdom Metazoa; phylum Chordata; class Amphibia; order Anura; family Ranidae; genus Pelophylax; species Pelophylax lessonae. The sequence goes on from NC_138771.1 coordinate 127,240,991, forward strand.
GCTGAATTTATAAGCTTGTCTGAAAGTTTAGAAAAAAACAGGGTTGAGAATTGAAGTTATACTCTGCAGAACTCAGTGAGGAAAGGTCTGAGAGCTGATTGGAGGGAAGAGACACGCCCCCTTCACACAGCTCACAGGAACAGAGCTGAGGTTGTCAATCAGCTGAAGCTCCCTCCCCTGAGGAACATGGCAGCAGACAGAAATGGCACTTAGTGCTCTTAAATGAGACAAGTGCACGCTATTGAAAGATATGCTTTGTTCATATTTCATGTCTGAGGTTTACAACCACCTGAACCTCAGATTTTAGGTGCTGAAAGCGGTACCATTATTTTGCATGTAATTCTTAAAAATGAGCAGCCCAAACCAACTATTTACATATGATTTTTTTTTTACTGTGCGTTCTTCTTTATAACAACTCGGGTATGATAAAGTTTGAAACACAAAATCATAAATTATAATATAATAAATAACTATAAATAAGTTAAAGTATGTATATATATATATATATATATATATATATACTGTATATATACATATATCTACAGTATATCTATATATCTATATATATATATATATATATATACAGTGGGTACGGAAAGTATTCAGACCCCCTTACATTTTTCAATCTTTGTTATATTGCAGCCATTTGCTAAAATCATTTAAGTTCATTCTTCTTCCTCATGAATGTACACATAGCACCCCATACTGACAGAAAAACACAGAATTGTTGACATTGTTGCAGATTTATTAAAAAAGAAAAACTGAAATATCACATGGTCCTAAGTATTCAGACCCTTTGCTCAGTATTTAGTAGAAGCCCCCTTTTGATCTAATACAGCCAGGAGTCTTTTTGGGAAAGATGCAACAAGTCTTTCACACCTGGATTTGGGGATCCTCTGCCATTCCTCCTTGCAGATCCTCTCCAGTTCTGTCAGGTTGGATGGTAAACGTTGGTGGACAGCCATTTTTAGGTCTCTCCAGAGATGCTCAATTGGGTTTAAGTCAGGGCTCTGGCTGGGCCATTCAAGAACAGTCACGGAGTTGTTGTGAAGCCACTCCTTCGTTATTTTAGCTGTGTGCTTATGGTCATTGTCTTGTTGGAAGGTAAACCTTCGGCCCAGTCTGAGGTCCAGAGCACTCTGGAGAAGGTTTTTGTCCAGGGTATTCCTGTACTTGGCCACATTCATCTTTCCCTCGATTGTAACCAGTCGTCCTGTCCCTGCAGCTGAAAAACACCCCCACAGCATGATGCTGCCACCACCATGCTTCACTGTTGGGACTGTATTGGACAGGTGATGAGCAGTGCCTGGTTTTCTCCACACATACCACTTAGAATTAAGGCCAAAAAGTTCTATTTTGGTCTCATCAGACCAGAGATTCTTATTTCTCACCATCTTGGAGTCCTTCAGAGGTGTTTTTTAGCAAACTCCATGCGGGCTTTCCGTCGGGCCACTCTGCCATAAAGCCCCGACTGGTGGAGGGCTGCAGTGATGGTTGACTTTCTACAACTTTCTCCCATCTCCTGACTGCATCTCTGGAGCTCAGCCACAGTGATCTTTGGGTTCTTCTTTACCTCTCTCACCAAGGCTCTTCTCCCCCGATAGCTCAGTTTGGCCGGACGGCCAGCTCTAGGAAGGGTTCTGGTTGTCCCAAACATCTTCCATTTGAGGATTATGGAGGCCACTGTGCTCTTAGGAACCTTAAGTGCAGCAGAAATCTTTTTCTAACCTTGGCCAGATCTGTGCCTTGCCACAATTCTGTCTCTGAGCTCTTCAGGCAGTTCCTTTGACCTCATGATTCTCATTTGCTCTGACATGCATTGTGATCTGGAAGGTCTTATATAGACAGGTGTGTGGCTTTCCAAATCAAGTCCAATCAGTATAATCAAACACAGCTGGACTGAAATGAAGGTGTAGAACCATCTCAAGGATGATCAGAAGAAATGGAAAGCACCTGAGTTAAATATATGAGTGTCACAGCAAAGGGTCTGAATACTTAGGACCATGTGATATTTCAGTTTTTCTTTTTTAATAAATCTGCAACAATTCTGTGTTTTTCTGTCAGTATGGGGTGCTATGTGTACATTCATGAGGAAGAAGAATGAACCTAAATGATTTTAGAAAATGGCTGCAATATAACAAAGAGTGAAAAATTTAAGGGGGTCTGAATACTTTCCGTACCCACTGTATATACTGTATATATACATATACAAATATAACGTGTGTGTATATATATATATATATATATATATATATATATATATATATATATGTACATAAAAAGTACAGTAAATCTGCAGGAAAGGGCACTGGGGGGGCAATCTAATGTGAATTTATTTTATTTTACAATGCATCAGTGTGTTTGGTGTGTTTTAGTTTTGAATTTGCCACCGGTTCCACCCCCCTGCGACGTGACGCTCGCAGGAGACGGAAGCCGGGGCACAGAAAGCATCGGGAGGAAGATCCGCCGCCACACACTGCCCGCGTACATCGCTGGATCCCGGTGACAAGGTAAGTAACCCCTCTACCAGGATCCAGCGATCTTCCTGGCGGTAACCCGAGTGTGGCTCGGGGTTACTGCTTTTGGCACTGAAATTTAACCCCGAGCCACACTCGGGAATACTGCTAGGAAGGTTAAGTGTAGTTCCACTTTCAGGGGTCAGTCCACACAAGACTGGTAGAGAAATTTGTTATATCCCTCTCTGTTGCTGAGATATCTGAATTTGTGTTTCCACTCTCCCTGTTGAAATTATTCACATTACCATATGGGGAATGCAAAAGAAGGGGGTTAAATACAAAAAGGTGGCCATTAAAATACCCATATCTGCCATGTTAACGGGAACACAGTTGGGAATTATGGGGGATCCCACTTTTGGGCTAGCTGAGACATAGGATATCAGAGACTGTCTTAACCTACAAGGCTCCACCAGTAATTAAGTATCAATTTGGATAGTCAATTCTTGTTAAAATAACTAGACATTAGTAAATATGCTAACGCCTGAATATTGTATTTGTTGGTATGTACTTTGCAGAACATCGTTTAAACAATGCAGTATTTGGAATTGCTGTGTGCTAAAAGTAGGCGAATTGGCTTGGTCTCAGCGTTACTTACATTTATTTCTTTTGGTTTGCATCAATGCCAAGTGCTTGAGATGCGAAGGCATGTAAATTCAGCAGCCTTGTGAAGCTATGTTTCGGAAGTTGTGCCTAGTGTTTACAGATATGCTGTGCATGCACATTTGATACACAACTTAAAAATGATATGAGTAAAGGCAGCCTGTGGTGTAAACTCATGTGATCAGCAGGTACTTATAACAGCACAAGAAGCTTCCTACATTGGCTGCCACGAACTGCAACTCCATTACCATCTGGACCTCTTGCTAGATTATAGATAAATGCAGCACATGCCGCAAGTGATAAATCCACAGGCCACATTGGAAGGAACAATGTAATGTGCTGCCTACTGAGAACAATATATACCACACAGTCAGGGGAAGAAAAAATGTGGAAAGGAACACATGTTAAATAATGCCACTGAGGATAAAGCTGCTGCAGTGTATTTGGATAAACAGGCTGGATGTATGACTGTATTATTATTAACGCTGTAAAGCAATTAAAATATGAATACGTTTATATATTTGGAGTATACTGCAATTATTGTAGAACGTTGTATGTGAATTATATAATTGTCTAACAACACTTTACCAAACAAATGTATTCCATAAGTGACTCCATCCCCAAAATTTCTCCTCTCGCTTTTTACTTTTTATCAGTTCTGTCTTACGTACTACAGAGACTTATCACAGCAATGGTCGATGAGTTCTCATTTTGTCCTGGCTGGAGATCCTCTATACTAGTATGGTGTTTGTTGATTTATGCTTGCATATTCTAGATGAGGTCGTACCAGTGTTTTTTTAAAGGGGTAGAATTATTGATTTTATCTCTTGAATGTATCATTTCAGTTTTAGGTCAGGTACACATGGCTAGGGAAGTTCAGATCTCACCTATTTAACCATATTACCTGGATCAGTACCCAACACCACCCCCCTTTTCCTTTTAATGACAACACTAACTCAGCATTTGGATTAAATGGCCAGTTTGGCCTTTTATTATACAAAACCATAAATAACAGAAAAACATAAAACAGTCAAACCAATCCAGATCAAAGAATGGTTGCAGATCCCTGACGATACCATCTCCCACAACTTTAAAGTCTGTGGTAACATTAAGTTAGGTTCTGTCCCAGCCGCCAAACCACTGCCTCGAGGACTATCCTAACTGACCACAGATTCCTACCACCTAGACCCGGTCGGTCTAGACTGAACCAGACCAACCATAGGACTCCATACCTGAGATGGGTCCCACCATTTTATAGTTCAACACCATGTTTTGGACCCTCGTCAAGGACCCCAACCGCCAATGAACAACCTCCTTAGCATAAACAACAGAAAACGGCATCACCAGGGCGGGCAGGAGGGACGTTTCTTCTATGATCTCCAGTCTGCAAGTAAAGCCCTTTCACTCCTCCCCTCCAACTACTCTCTCTCCTGCTCCTCCCCATCACCTTGTCTGCTCTGCCAACAAGGTAAGAATCCTGACCTCTCATATCCCAACAACTAATTTAGCCCCCGACTGCCTGGTTTTCCTTCCACCATGTCATGTATGCCCTATGCTTATAATTTCCTTCAAGCTCTGGGCATGTCTGGAGCCAAATGTCCGGAGACATTTGCTGGTTAAAAAAAAAAAAACTGGCTGACATTTGGCCCATGTGCATTCTGGAAAACCATCAGCGGACCGGCTCATGATCAGGGCCAATGACAGAGAGAGCTCATCAGAGTGTTCTGGCGAGGGGGCCATCCCACTGTCAGCACACAACGGCTCAGCAGTGGAGATTGCTGTACTAATATTGTATGGTTAGTACAGCGGCTCCAACCGGAGCTGTCAGCTTTTTTTCGGGTTGCACAACAAAAAACTGTTAGTGTGTGCCAGCCTTTAGTCCCACTGCAGTCTGATGTTTGAGTGACATAGCCTGGGTCCCATGCATCCATCTTGGTTTCCATCAGCTAGCTGCCTCTTCTAGGTTTAGGCAGCAAGCTCCCGATGATGAGGCAGGCCCACCCTACAGCTTCTCTGTGTGTGTCTGGTTCTCCAGCCTCCTGGGAGATGTGATGTGAGTATCCCAGGGGGCTTCAGGAGATGGGATATACTATTCTTACCTAGGCCAAAATGGCGGCAGAGGAAGGGGCCAGAGTAAACATTAAAATACATAAATAAAATAAACACAGAAAAATAAAAGACATGGGGGGAGGGATTAAATTTAACAAACTAAGCTCTGCTTTAATAAAAGGGCTCGGGGACATCAAACATGAGAAATGATTTAAACTTGTTTACCCTCTCACTTTTGAGTGGTGTTGTGTGTTAGACAGTAAACAATAAAAACAGTATATATATATATATATATATATATATATATATATAATATATATATATATATATATATATATATATATATATATTGTAATGGATTAACCAGCACCCCGACTGGGTACCTCCGTTGATGGATGCTCCTAGTGCTTCCTGAGGGCTCCAAGCACTCCACCAGACACCATAACCACCTCAGACCCCATGAACCACTGAAGCTTGGTTGGGGTCTCGCTGTCACCTACACACCCTGGACCTATGACCAGTGGCGTAGCGTGGGGGGTGCAGGGGGGGCCACTGGCACCGGGCGCAACATTTAGGGGGGCGCATCCCACGCCCGCAATCGGCGGGATCAAAGTGTCCCTTTATTCTTAAGTTGCCCGCCCGCCCGCACTCCACCTCATGGCTCAGTGACCGACACTTTGTGCAAGACGAGCGGCGGACCGCTGAAGGTGTCACACGGCCAGGGGGCGGGGCTGGTCGTGGATGAAGATGCCAGTCTGGGGCTCGGTGCATGTGCAGCACCTCTTCCGGAGTCTCCCCCCTGCCTCGAGTCGCCAGTGTATTGGCACAGAACAAGGTAAGTGATGTCTTGCCTGCCCCCAGGGCCCAGGGAAGGGGGGGGTGTCAGTGTAGGGGGGTCAGCATAGGTGTCAGTGTAGGGGGGGCAGTGTATGTGGAAATGTAGGGAGGTCAGTATAGGTGTCAGTGTATGTGGGGGTCAGTGTAGGGGGGTCAGTATAGGTGTCAGTGTATGGGGGAGGTCAGTGTAGGGGGGTCAGTATAGGTGTCAGTGTATGGGGGGGGGTCAGTATAGCTATTAGTGTAGGGGTCAGTGTAGTGGGGGTCAGTGTATGTGGAAATGTAGGGGGGGTCAGTATAGGTGTCAGTGTATGTGGGGGGTCAGTGTAGGGGTGTCAGTGTATGGGGGAGGTCAGTGTAGGGGGGTCAGTATAGGTGGGTCAGTATAGGTTTCAGTGTATGGGGGGGTCAGTATAGCTATTAGTGTAGGGGTCAGTGTAGTGGGGGGTCAGTGTATGTGGAAATGTAGGGGGGAGTCAGTGTAGGGGTCAGTGAATGGGGGGGGTCAGTATAGGTGTCAGTGTAGCTGTCAGTGTACGGGGGGGGGTCAGTGTAGGTGTCAGTGTATGGGGGGGTCAGTGTAGAGGATGGTGTGTCAGTGTAGGGGGGTCAGTATAGGTTTCAGTGTAGGGGTCAGTGTAGGTGTCAGTGTATGGGGGGGATCAGTGTAGGGGGGGGTCAGTGTATGTGGAAATGTAGGGGCTCAGTATAGGTGTCAGTGTATGTGGCGGTCAGTGTAGGGGGGTCAGTATAGGTGTCAGTGTATGAGGGGGGTCAGTATAGGTGGGTCAGTATAGCTGTTAGTGTAGGGGTCAGTGTAGTGGGGGTCAGTGTATGTGGAAATGTAGGGGGGAATCAGTGTAGGGGTCAGTGTATGGGGGGGGTCAGTGTATGTGGGAATGTAAGGGGGTCAGTATAGGTGTCAGTGTAGCTGTCAGTGTACGGGTGGGGGGGGGTCAGTGTAGGTGTCAGTGTATGGGGGGGGTCAGTGTAGAGGAGGGTGTGTCAGTGTAGGGGGGTCAGCATAGGTGTCAGTGTATGGGGGGGGGTCAGTGTATGTGGAAATGTAGGGGGGTCAGTATAGGTGTCAGTGTATGTGGCGGTCAGTGTAGGGGGGTCAGTATAGGTGTCAGTGTATGGGGGAGGTCAGTGTAGGGGGGTCAGTATAGCTATTAGTGTAGGGGCAGTGTAGGGGGTCAGTGTATGTGAAAATGTAGGGGGGAGTCAGTGTAGGGGGTCAGTGTATGGGGGGTCAGTGTATGTGGGAATGTAAGGGGGTCAGTATGGGTGTCAGTGTAGCTGTCAGTGTATGGGGGGGGGGGGTCAGTGTAGGGGGTGTCAGTATAGGTGTTAGTGTAGGGGTCAGTGTATAGGGGGGTCAGTGTAGGGGGGTCTGTATAGGTGTCAGTGTAGGCGGTGTTAGTGTATGGGGGGGTCAGTGTATAGAAATGTAAGGGGGGGTCAGTGTATGGGGGGTCAGTGTATGTGTCAGTTTAGTGGGGGTAAGTGAAGGGGGGTCAGTGTAAGTGTCAGTGTATGGGGGGGGTAGGTCTGTGTAGTGGTCTAGTAGGTTTGTGTAGGGGGCGCAAATTACTTGCCTTGCCCCGGGTGCTGACAACCCACGCTACGCCACTGCCTATGACAACGCTCCAGGTTCCAGTTGGTACACCTCTCTTTCCCCAGAGGGTGCAGCAAGAACAGGAACAAGCTCTTACAAGAGCTTAGTGATTATCCAAGGGAGTATGAAGAGCATAGCAATCCCTTGTAGCAGCTTCCCCCAATGAGAGACAGGAATCTAGATTGAGGTTGAATTAGAACTCAAACTTTAATGGTATAGCTGCTCTTTTATACAGTTTTCCCCCACAAGGTTACCGCCCAGGTGGACCTTGTGCAGAACAGGCCCTGAAATTCACAATCCAATGAAAACAGAGTTTTACACTCCCATACAGTGTACACAATCCCTCCCCTCTGCCTAATTACAGTATCATGTGCAGAAGAAAGTGTATACAGGAACAGAATTAACCTAAATTAATTATCTAGCCATCTGGACAGAACAATGTGAGGTCATTAACATTTAACAATGGGACAGGCACAATCCACATTCCCTCCCAATACACAAACAATAGGACAAGGCTGCCAATGACAGTCTGTGTGTCTCTCTCAAATTGAAGCTGGAATACATATTATCTCAATACTCAAACAATAGGGAAAACCTGTCTGACATTGAGGGATATGTAATACACACATTATTTAGGAATCACAGACTTCATGGCAATGGTCTTCAACAGTCTAAGGGCTCTTTCACACGGGCGTTCCGTATGTCCGTATATCTTCCTTTTTTTTTGCGGGTGATATACGGACATAATGTATGTCAATGGCATTGCGGATGTCAGCGGATGACCATCCGCTGACATCCGATTTTCATCCTTTCAGTTCTGTTCCGTTTTCTGGAACGGAACAGAACCCTATTTTTGTTCCGTTTAAAAAACGGAACGGATGCAAAATCGGATGTCAGCGGTGTCATCCGCTGACATCCGCAATGCCCATAGACATACATTATGTCCCGTATATCATCCGCAAACGGATGGGATGATATGCGGACATATGGAGCGGATGACACTTGTGTCATCCGCTCTGTGGAAAAAAAAAAAAAAAGTGTCGGAGCGGATTGCAATACGGTCCGCTCCGTGTGAAAGAGCCCTAAATCTCCCAGTGTAAAGTGGGATTAAATCTTCATATCTCTATATGAAGATATTGCTGATACATATTACTGTCCCACTTGAAGCAATCCAAACCATTAAGTATCTGTTTTTCACTTCCAGTGACAGTGAATACCCTCACACATATATATATATATATATATATATATATATATATATATATATATATATATATATATATATAAATCATGCTATCCAAGACTAAAAAAATCCAACTTTAAATTTAGGAAAAGTGACAAAAGTCTTTCCCATGTTTCCCTACGACACTGTTGCTCTGGAAGTCAACCATATGTAGGCATATCTTCCTCACATTATAATATTCAGGCCTAGCAATTGTCCACTATGCCTAAGCTCTCCATCATGGAAGGAGATTATCTGCACCCCCAGTGACAGGTATTTTGCATTGGCCCCTACGTCAAGCAGCGGAGGAGATTGGAGAAGGTGAGTATGTGTACGTCAGGAAAAAGGCTTTTTAAATGAAAAATTTCAGAATGTCTTTAAATGTTATATCATTTTTACCACTACAGGTCATAAAGCCTTCTGCAGTACTGGAATAATTTGGTGTAATGTGTATTAAGTTCAGAGCACATTGTTTATTTTATGGTTTAACTGGACAGTAGCACTGTCCTGTGCTTTGGGGTCGGTTTTATCCTTTGAGTATGATAAGCTAACACTTCACACTTTTAATGATTGTGACTCTTTATTTAAATGTTAGACAGCTCCCAGAGGCCTGGTGTCTAAATTAGCCTAATAAATTATCAGTGTAAGTGAGCCATCTTTACAGATGGCAAGGGAGGAACATGCTACTGGAATGGAATGGCTTGCTCCTGAATTCAGTACTATCTAAGAGATGCTGTCAGGGCATAATAAGAGTCTTCACCCTGCTCCAGTTATACCCGCATTACCAGTGATGCAGTGTTCCTTCTGCCTCTACTGCCAACAGCACTAGAATTCAATAGTCCCACATGTACGAGTCAGGGGAGTGGTAACATCACCCTTTCCATCATGTGACAGTGCTTGTGCAAAGTCATTGGGTGCTAAACCTGTGCGCTGCCAACGGAGGGAGGTCACATGCTCTCCATATCCTGATGGTTTTCTGGCCCCGGAGACTGGATTGCTGGTAGTATGAATAAAACTAGAAAAGGGTCTGAATGGGCAAAGGGACAGTGTCTCTTTATCAATGCATTGGTCTGTTCTTCTTCAGAGAAGCTTGAAGAACCCTTACATTTTTAAACTCTCCGAGTTGCTGTTACCTTATGTAGAAAACAGAACGGATAAAGAAACAAAGATGTTTTCCATTGATGCCAAGATAGATGCTGGTTTTTACATATTAAGGTGCAACACTAGACAAAATGATTATTATAGTTTTTGACAGAGTAGGAAAGGCTAAAATTTCAGTAAGATTTTTATTTGCAGTTTGTGCCCCACTGGGGAAATTTCTCCTCACAACGTGTTAGGACAGGAAATGAAAATAAATCTCCCCAGTCAAGACACAGACTGCAACAAAACACTTTTCTTTACAGTAAAATGGGAAAAACCTTTGTCAGGTTATTATTACTGGGTATAGAATCAGCAAAGTTCTAAAAGCAGAACGCATGAAGTCCAAATTAAATTTTGTTGAGACTCTTGTATCATAAAAAGCTGATGCATTTTGGGGATTTCAAAATGTCTTTCTTCTTCAGGGCTTGGGACTCTTCAATAAAACATGAACTGGACTAATTGTCTTTAGGCTGCTTTCCCAGGATTGGCAGCCAAAGGTCAGCTCTTTGCTCAAATAAGGATTGGGTGTACAAGGAGGAAAGACCCAAAGGCAGAATGTATAATGTTCAGAATGAATTTTGTATTGTAAAAAGCCAATGTGTTTCAGGGGTTCAAAGGGTCTCCTTCATCAGGTTTGGTGCCGGGAATGTAGGGATACTGAGGGGAAATTTGTTTAATTGCTTCGGATGTACGCTAAGTTCCAACCGGCATGTGGAGTGGTGAAACTACACGCCACACATTTCTTCTACTTCCACTAGCTATTACTGTTGTCTGTATCGTTCTGTCCCAGAGACAGACACTCCTTTTTTTTACATGTCCTGTTGATACAGGGAAAGGAAATTTGGTCACATCTCCCCGTGCGGTCACAGGCAGCAATGTAAGTTTTTCACCTTCCAAAGTGTATTAGATTGGGCTTTAAACTGCTCTCGAAAAAAAGCAGCTGCTTTGTGACTAATTGGTATAGACCAGTGGTCTCCAAACTGTGGCCCGGGGCCCAGGAGGCAGCCCTTTCCTTGCCTTTATCCACCCCTTGGGGCATTATTTCTCCCACTGATACGAGACACTATTCTGCCGACTGACACCAACAATGGGGCACCATTTCTCCCACTGACACCAACAATGAGGCACTATTACTCCCAATGATACCAATGATGGGGCACTATTCTTCCCCCTAATACCAAATGTGGTGATGTTTTCTCCCACTGATACCAGGAAAATTTCCACTCCTGCTGGCCACAGTCTGGCCCCCCCTAAAGTCTGAAGGATAATAAAATTCCCCTTTGTTTAGAAAGTTTGGAGATTCCTGCTATAGGCAACATACCGTATATTCTCTTTTCTTCAGTTTTTAATTATGTTGTTATATTCTTGATATGGCTAATTGCTGCAAAAAGAAGTCATGGACCTGAGCAAATGCTTTGATGAATTGGGGTGTCAAACTCAATTTCATCAAAGTCCGCATCAGCATTATGGTTGCCCTCAAAGGGCCGGTTATATCTGTAAGATTAGATGTCCAGAGCACCCCACGTCCCCTTACACCCCTTACACCCTTACATGAGATGTCAAGAGCCCTCCCACCATCAGAAGTCAAGACTCACCCACCCTTCCTTCATCACAATGCACCCTCTTACCTTGTGCCGCTGCCAGGAGATGCAGGTGGATCTGGGAAGAAGAAAGTTCAGGGTCTGGAGGAGGACCAAAGGAGGGCTGGAGTCAGCTTCCAGAGCCTGCTGAATGCGGAGACCAGGGGAGGCAGAGGCAAGGCGGTGTTGCAGCTGCACAGAGAGATGCAGAATATGTGGAAGGAGTTCTGTCCTCCTCTCTGCTATAGACTGCTGAGAAGGGGGTGGGCAAAGATGAGCCTTTCTACAGCTTCACAGAGAAGTGCAGGATCTGGCAAAGGAGTTCTGTCCTTTCTGCTGCCGACTACTGAGGCAAGGTGGGGGCAGAGGCAACGGGGGTGTCGCAGCTGCAGGAGAGGTGCAAAGGTCACATGACCTGGCCTGGGGATCTGCATTCAGCCCACGGGCCTTGTGTTTGACACATGTGTCTTAGAGGATATGTTTGGGACTTTTTTGGTACTGGATTATAAATTGGTCAGGAAACAAGACTCTACTGTAGAAACATTAATGAGGAATGGAGATTACGTAAAAAGTTACCTATCCTTAATTGAAAACCACATTGAATTCATCCTTAATGTTTTTTCAAAAAGTCTGTTTTTTTAGTAGCACAGTTTTAATGTACTTTAGCATATTCACGCTCTTGTATGTGTGTGAAGTTTTTTCTTTTCTGACCCAGCCAGTGCATTACCTTTGTAATCCTTTTGTATGGAAAGTGCTGGGACACTTTAAGGGACATATGGCACCCATTAAAATTACATTCACTACCCGCAGTAAACATGAGATGCTCTCATGAGATGCTATTCTCGTCGCTTCTGACCAATGTTTTTGGACGCATCAGATACTTGGTACTTCGCTGCTCTCTGGGGTTCCTCCTGCAGGCTGTTACATCACTGCAGGACACATTAGTGAAGTCACAACCGATGGGAGGAACCCACAGGGCATAGTCTCAAGCATGTTTAAATTCATATTTTGTGTAAAAGTTTGATCCAGTAGAGCAGTTGTGCAGTAACAGCACAGCCTTGCCTTACTAAACTCCACCTCTTTAGTCATGCTACTGTTTGCCTTGGCATTTTGCCCTCTCAATGTTCTTTATTGAGAGATTTATGGGATGTCTTCTTTCATATAGAAAAAAATGCAAGCAGCAATGTTCTTCCTGATGTTTTCTGACAGAATTCAGGGAACAAATGTCATAAGTAGATGATTAAACATACTTCAAGAAGTACACATCACTGACAAAGTGGGAATTGCCATACCTATCAAAGTTTACCAAAATTGAATACTTAATCTTTATGTTTAACATTACCTTGCTTATCTTTTAATGCAATAGGAAATTATTTGCTCTGGAGTTCCATTGTGTCAGTTGTGTAGGAAAAAATGTAATAATGCCCAAAAATCTCCAAAAACTGTATTGATAATGTGTTGGTTTACTGCCCTGTGGCTTACAAATGTTTTTTTAAAGTGTATATCTGCCAAAATCTTTACTTCTTAGTTTTGAAAATAGTAGGGAAAGGTTTAAACTGGTATTTTTTCAGCTGTCTGTGACCCATTGGGAAAATTTCTCTTCACTTTCTGTGCTGAAGATACAGCAGGAAGTGAGGGGAAATCTCCCCAACGTGAGGGTCCAAAGTCCCTCTTAGAAAGTTAATGGAAAAAAGTGTCCCTTTATCACCTGTCCTTGTGAAAACTCAAAAAAGTTGGATTTATCCTTGTTTACTGTCTGTGACAATAGTCAGCCACACAAATAATAACAGTGAATCTACTTAGCAGACCACAAACAGCAATAAAAACATATCAGGGGTTTTAAATCTTCATTGCCCTATACAATACTGAAAAAAACCTTTAGCTATACAAACTTTAAGCAGTCTTTTTCAACCAGGGTGCTGTGGTACCTTGGGGTGCCATCTGGGTTCCCCTGTGGTGATGTCTTGATTTGCCATGGTTTGGGTGGGCCAGCCATCTGTGCTGTAGCAACCAATGACACTCTAGGGCCAGGATACTCAGCGTCATTTGTTTCTATGGCAGTGGTGGCCAGCTTGCCTCCACCATGGCAACACTTGACTCTGATTCAGGGCAGGCATCCACCTCCCATCCTCTGCCACACTGCTGGAGCCAGTAGGTAGGATTCTGATGTGAGGAGGGAATTGTGTTACTAGGGGAGTTCTGTGATGGGGGGGACTGTGTAATTGGTGGATGTGAGACTGGGGGACTCGGTGATGGGGGGACTGTGTGATTGGGGGGCTCTGTGATGGGGAGACTGTGTGATTGGGGGGCTCGGTGAAGGGGGGACTGTGTGATTGGGGGGCTCTGTGATGGGGGGACTGTGTGATTGGGGGGCTCTGTGATGGGGGACCGTGTGATTGGGGGGCTCTGTGATCGGAGATGTGAGACTGGAGGGCTCTGTGATGGGGAGACTTTGTGATTAAGAGACTCATACTGTATATCATAGGGCCTTTGATGTATAAAGGTAACTCCGATGTGATAAGGGGCTCTCATACAATGGGGGACTTCTGACATGAAGGAGGGACTTTAAAATTATGGGGGACCTCTTATGTGTTGAGGGGACCTCTGATGTGATAGCGAACCTCTGTGCTGGTTGCGGGCACTGGCCCAGGTTCAGGTTTGCAAATGATAAGTAACATTCATGTCTTTTAGATTTTAGACTGGGGTTTCTCAAGATTTTGCATACTTTTAAAGGGAACCAGGACTGAAATAAGGTTGAGAAACACTGCTTTAAACTTTAAGATAACCAAATGCCAAACGTTTCTCTGTAACAAATGCAATCGATCTTTACTTCTTTTAATTAGCTTGTGAAATAAGAAATGAAAAAGGAATGTTCAGATGAAATGAAACTTAGTAGCATTAGTCAAAATGCCATCTACCATGCTGGGATTCTTTTTTTTTCTTTTTTTTTTTTTAATAAAATTCTCAGCAGAAAAACAGTATTTGAAAAAGAATAATTTGAGTTGGGAAGTACATCCCTACTTCTGCCAAATGAGTAGACAACTATCATCAACAATGCAGTGTCAAATACTGGAAAAAGTATGCACAATGGTGCTGAATGGGTGCTTGAATTTATGCACAGCCCATATCATTTAACAAAATCAAAAGTCATGAAGTAATAAGACTGCAAGAAAATAAAACAGATAAAATTAAAATATATAATATAAACTACATTGTTGGATAGAACGCGTTGGAAATATGTAGCTTAGCATTTTGGAAAGCGAAAGAGGATTCTTAGTTTAAAATGAGGGATTGTGTGCTGCTAATTTATAGATGAAGTTGATGTACTGTGTTCTTGTTCCAGCGCCATTAAAGGCTTGCTGGAACTAATTTTGCTAAACGTCACAAGGAAGTTAGACATGTTTGTGGTGTTTTTAGTTCTAATTTTTTTTCTTCTTTTTTTTTTTACAGTTGTATTAGCCTTTATATGATTTTTTTTAACCCCTTGGCACTAAGGGGAAGTTTGGCTGATGCCAATCCCATCTGTAAGCGTGTGGAGCTGTGATTACCAGAGACGGTTAGAGATTCAGCAGAAGAATTGTCAGTGCTGAGGATCCAGCCAACTTGCTGTTTCTTTTGTGTGTCATGATAAAGGACATATGTCACTTTGTTATCCCCTGTTCCTTGACAAAGCAGAGACACAAAGGAACTGTAGGCACATTGGAGAATTCTGTAAGGTCTCCCTGTATTGTTAGGTAGTGCACAAAACAAGGCCTTATCTTCTAGACATTGTGGAGTGGCATAATAACTCACTAAAGAATAGTTATTTAATACAAATACAGAATCTTGGCTTTCCACTTAACGCCTGAGCTTTCAACTAGTTTAACTATAACATGGAAACTGAATTCTTAACCCATAAAAAAAAATAATTAAACAACCACTATTGCTTAAAGTGTATCTTAACCCAAAAATAAAAATGTAATATATTGAAGCTCACCAGTCCTTAGAAAAGATGACTGTATTAAGCCCCGTACACACGAGTCGAAATTCGGGCAGGAATTTTCGACCGATCTGCCGATTTTCGGCTTGTTAGTATGGTGCTTCCGACAACCGACTCCGACTTTTCGGCCGAAAAAATCCTGGTGTGCAGGCTATATAATTTTTGTCGACCATCAAAATACGTCCGATTTTCGTCTCATTAGAACAGATTTCGATGGGGAAAAATCTTATGAGCAAGACTAGGCATGCTCAGAGATGAAAGAACACATACAAAGCAATCCAACACATGACACCACTTCTGAAGTAGAATTCTGTCGTACAGGAAAATTCATGTGCAGTCTAGAGCACATTCCAATCAACAGACACCACTCTGGACAAAAGACGGACGACCGGTCGGTGGAAATTCGTTGCGTGTGTACGAGGCTTTAGTTTCCCTTTTTTCAAGTTTTATAAATTTATTCCTACCTGTTTCTGCAAGTAATGCTGCAGGTAATATATTTCCTATTCTATGGACAGCTATGCTCACTCATACAGTATATATGAAGGGAGCCATGGTTTTCACCTAGGCTTGACTTTAAACATATTTTCATCTCCATTACAGGAGGCTGGGGGATTAGTAGTTTATAGATGGAAGATAACATTGTTTGTGCTTTAAGTTCAGCTCACAATAAAGCCCCGTACACATGGGAGGAATACCCTGCCGACATCGGCCAGTTCAATAAAAACAGGCCGACATTTGGCACGTGTGTATGCCAGCCGGTCCAACAGAAGGCGGCTGTGTGGCTAGCTTCTGTCGGACAAGCATGCTCGAAAACAAGCAGCGGACTAGATCCCAATCAGCGACTCTGACCAGAGCTGTCAATTTTTTTTCGTTCATAGTTACATAGTAGGTGAGGTTGAATAAAGACAATAGTCCATCCAGTTCAACCTGTGTAGGTGTGTGTGGACGTATTCATTTCTCATACCCCTGAATGTTTCGATTCTTGAGATGTATGTCCAAGAGTCTTTTAAAAGTAGCCATACTCCCCGCAGTTACTACCATTTGTGGCAGGGAGCTCCACAGTCTTGTAGCCCTTACAGTAAAGAACCCCCTGCGTAGCCTGTGGTTAAATCTCTTATCCTCTAAACGCATTGTATGACCTCGTGTCCTCATGCGTTCCTTGCGACTGAATAGTTTTTTTCCTATGCTCTGATCACCGTTGAGGTATTTGTAAATCGCTATCATGTCCCCTCTCACGCGTCTCTTCTCCAGGGAGAATAAATCTAGTGCTTCTAAATGCTCTTCGTAATTAAGGTCCGCTACCTGCTGGGTTTGTGCTGTGGCCCAAAAATGTCTTCGGGGCTAATTTATTTATATATTAAGGTAGCTTAAAGCAGAACTCCAGCCTTGCCCAGCCCCCACCCCCTGAAGTCTTCCTGGGTAATTCTTTTTCTACAAAATCCTGTATATGACTTTTTTTCTGCAGTCTTCTAGCTGGCTTGGTGATGTTACAAGAGTTTCCTGTTTGTTCTCAGTGGTAGTGGTGGTGGTGTGGGGGGCGAGAATCCCTCTTGGAACGAGTAACGCTCACATAATGACGTGTAAGCGCCACTCAGTCCTGGAGTACTGTGAGTCCATCGCTCCATCACCATCCATTTCTTTACACGTACGACATTTTGGAGCAATAACACAGTGTTTTATTATTATTAGTTTTGCAAGTTAGTTGTTGCCATATTTCGGGAACACAGGTGTCCTGAGGGTTATTCCTGCTACAACTTATGTGGTTATAAATCAAAAAAAAAAAAAAAAAAACATTTTCTGTGCAGTACATTTCCTTTCTTCTACATTGTTACAGTGAGGCAATCAGATAGGTTTAGTATTTTTTATTTATTAGCTCATCTGCACTGTATTCTAAAAATTAGCACCTTCAATCTTTTTTTTTTATGCATTCAGCACTAACATGTCGAATTGTATGTTGCAGTTTAATAGCCACCCATACCAATGTTATGCTTTATTGAAACATATTTTTCCTTGTTCATCAACGCTAAGGGTGCTCTGCTCTCTTCTGTGAACTCCAGCATATTGGGCCTATTGTACTAAAGAATTACGTGAGGCCAAGTGCTCTGCTCACTTTATTCAACCAGTGATGTGAAGGTGAAGATCTATTTTAAAATTTCCCTATATATGATTTTATGTTTGAAGTTTTTTTTCTATTCCGTGTGCTTCACCTCTCTTAACACTTTACTACATTAAGCCTATTGAGTATGTTTGTTTGCAATAGTTTCATAGTTATATTTTGTAGGAAAGGCCAAGTATGTTTAGATCACTCATGGTGTTCTAAAACCTAATTTACAAATCTCAACCGGATCCTAAAGTGAAGAACTTGGGTCCACCTCCTAATGCCTCCTTTATATCAGTTCTTGTCCATAGCTAAAATAGGTGCCCTTGCTTAATAGTAGTGTGGATCAGGAGGTGGCAGACCACAGAAGCTGGTGGAGATCAGCATGAAAGAGCACTTGGAGTTTCAGGGCTAGTGGGGTTTACTTCAGGGTTATGTTCATACTCTTCAGCTCTTCATGTTTGGTAACAGTTAATGTTTAATGGAACATGGAATCCGTTAAAGAGCGTTTTCATTCACATTTAGAAACATCTCAAAGTCAAATGGATGGAAACAGTAGGAGTTGTCAAAAAGGTATTGGGTTACAAGCTTAAATGTTTTACAAAGTAGCACAGAGAATAGAATAAGATTTGTGTTACCATGATGTAGATTAGAGACAGTCCTGTAAAACCCAAATGATGGTGATTTTAGGTACTTACTGTAAAGTGTATGTATTGTTTTGGATAGAGTTGGGGAGGGTTAAATCCCCTATCAGTTTATTATTTGCTTTCTGTGTCTCGTTAGAGAGACATCCCTTCACTTCCTATATCGAAGATTCAATAGGAAGTAAGAGGAAAGCTCCCTAAAGTGAGAAGAGTTTCCCTCTTAGACCATTATACCAATGAAACAGATGCCCCCATCATGAAGTTTCCCTTTATCTTTTGTTCTGATGAAAATCCAAATGTTTTGGATTTCTCCTTACTAAGTCTTGGTGACATTGGTCACAAGGGCAAATTGAAGGTGAATCTCCCCAGAGGGAAACAGGCAGCAATAAAAAAATACATTAAAATGAGTATCCAGCACCCCAGATAAGTGTGCTGCTTTTATCTAAATGGATTATACTACGGTATCACTGTTGGCCATGCACCCCTATTAGGGCAAATAGTGTATGGTACTGGGTGGATTGGAATGTACAGCAATAACAACTTTCCCCGATCTATCGATCTTTACATACCCCTCCCTGTACCCTGACCTTAGGTCATAGGGGTGTTCATTCTGACAAATTGACACGCATTTATGTATGCACTTTATCTGTGCTATATTAACCTAATTCATTCACCTGCCCATAGGGCATATATTTGCTATGCAGGTATATGACCTATTGCTTCCCTGTGTCCATGAGACAGATGATGAAAAATTGCCAAATTCTATATTGTTATATGAATGTGCCTTACTGTTCTCTCGCACTTTTAGCTATGGGTTTCTGTTCCCATTGAGTTGAAAGGAAAGTTCCGTAAACCTGACTCTGTCTGTATATACGTAACTTACAGATTGATTGTAATATTGTTCTGTTATTCTTTGAAACCAAATAAAAAAAAAATTGAAAAAAAATACCTTCTTGACATTTCTGCCTAAATCATTTTCCCTCGTAATGTACTGATGTAGGGTTGAAGGTTTTTTTTTTTAGCTGTTGTAAGTGTTTTCCACAATACTGGTAAATGTGTGCCCAAACTGTTCCTTCTATTTTGGTGTTGTTGGGATAGTTATCAAGAAGTCATTTATGTCAGTAAAACTATTCTCTAAGGCCACTTGCTTTTTCTTTCTTTGGCAAGTAGACTGACTCAAGACAGATGTCCAGGAAGAGTAGACTTTTCACATCTAGATGCAGGTCCCTTTTCTGTGTATGCTAATTAGTTTGGAGTTGCCTTGCCTGGAGCTTGGTTTGAATGATTCACACATACTAGATACTGTATGTGAATGTATAACACCTAAAAGAGCACATTTTTATACTTTACTGAAATACACATAGTGGATGGTGTTGCAACATTCAAAATGATGCATTGCCTTGGGAAAGTGCATAAAGCAATGTATGCTTTTAAAATTATTGCTTGAATTTCCTAGTACAGGTTTCTGTGGTTTTCATTGCAGTACATTTGTACTGACTTATTTTTGTCTAACACTAAATAAGAAATCTTTCGTATACATATGCTGCAGCAGAATCAATTTCTACTTATCCATCTGTCAAAAAATGACTCTGAAGATTTGGCTGTGGTGAACATAAACTCCTGCTTTGACCCATGGTTCTGCAGTGATCCCTGCATAGTGTATCTATATCACATAACGTGCAGTACTGTAGAGTGGTCTGTGAGACTGCAAAGACGGTTTTACTTTGTAAATTCATTCTGTGCATCCGGACTGATTTCAATGGAAAAAAAATCAATGGTTTTGGCACTTTTTATTGAAGTAAAGCTGTAGCTCTAGTAAACAGAAAAGCATGCCATATTGTCATGCCTACCCCTAGAGTTTTTGAGCAGGCACTATAGCTGGCTGCTGTGTTCTTTACCTATAGCAGACCCCTTTCCTAAAAGGCAAACAGGTCTACCAGAACTGCCTGGTCCTGGTTACCCCCAGGTCTTATACACAATGCTATAGTGCCTGGCCACCACACCGGGGCAGACCCAAACTAAGAACAATGCAGTTGGCAGACATTTAGAGTGGTTTAGTAACAGTTTAGGTTCAGAGTAGGCAGAGTTTAAAGAGTAGTCAGGGTTGAATTGGAGGTCCAAAGGCAGGCTAAGTTCTGAGCTTATTCAAAATCCGATCCAAGCTCATCAACAAGGGAACCCAAATTAGCTAGCAGGGCAGAGCTTGGGTGAATATACAGGTCAAGGCACTGGAGCAAGGTAGGGAAACAGGAAGCTTGGAGCATGTGTTAAAAACACTATCACAAGCATGGCATTGAGGGCTTGGCAGGCCTAAAACAGGTTTGAACACCACCCAGAGGCTGTGTCTAGCAGTAGCAACCACCCTGCAGGTAGACAGACAGACAGGGTAAGTGAAGCTCAGCCAAAGCCAGGATGCTGGAATGAGACCAGCAGCTACCATGGGTCAGGAGCTTTACATGCTCCCGACACATATGCATAAGAAAGCTGGTATTATTACAGTATGGTGACAAGTTGCTTTTACTCTCAGTAACTTTTTTTCACACCTGAAATTTCTCAGCAAGCAATGACCTTCTGTCTGTTGGAGCAACTTATTCCTAGTCTCAGCCATGTCTATTTTGGGATGTAGGTATTCCCATACTGACTTTAGGAAACCTAGTATTGGTAGTTGATGGGGTGGAATGAATGCAGTATTATATCCTGACACCTTGTGGTACTTGAATTTCTGACAAATGCTTTTTGTCGTCTAGTATACTTACTTACATGAATCCCTTACATTTCTGTGGAATGCTGCATAGAAATAGCATTGAGTTTGAACTGTTAACTCTGCCCTATTGCAGATAATTATTCACCATGGTTGCACCCATGAATAAATTCATTTTACATGAATATGAGCACAGATTTGGCAGAGACATTACTTTAATTTGAGTAGGAGTACATGGGCAACTGGAAATCATCCAAGCTTTGCTTGCCCCTGGCTGAGCTTGGGTTGGCCTGAACAGGGGCTTGAGCAGTGTTACTCCCACTGTTTTCAGGGTTAACTCTGCAAGCTGCACTACAAGGATGTATGTTTGCACTTGACAGTTTTGCTACACATAGTGGAAAGCAGTGTGTCATAGGCTGCCCTGGCTCCTGGTATGGCTTCACTTAGTATAGCTAAGGCCTTGCAGAACTTGGGTGATCGCTAGCTGCCCAGGTGTATCTACCATTAGTGATCTGCTACATATTCTATTGCTGTTTTATTTTTAAGATATTTCCTTCAAGGGACATTTTTACCAACCTCCAGAAAACCAACAAAGCACTGAGACACACACCCATGTATATGTACAGATACAGTACATACATTCCAGAATTAGAGAGTGGGGGCATGACTTTAAATGCACAAAACCCTGAGTCTCACTGACAGTATAGCACCGGTTTATAGGTCAACTCTTCCAAGGCCAGTGTGCCAAACTCAAGTTAGGGATACTTGGACGTCTACTTACAACTGCTAGTAGCATATTTATATAAACCTTCAAAATCTATAGGAGAGGCAGGTCTGAAAAAATAATGTCTGGACACCAAAGGTGAGTGACTTTTGGAGAAGATAAGAATATCTAGTTTTGCCTATGCAGATGATAACATTTGATGTCTTAGATATTTACCAATGCAACATGATGTACATATTGTCAAATAATGCTTCGATAGTAGCCTATATGACTGAGCCAAGCAGTATTATGCTTTTATATTGTAGATGTGTAGCTGTTAAAAATAAATTGTAACAATAGCGATACTGAATTTCATTAGTATTCAGCTTTTCTTTTTTTTTTGTCTGTTCTGGGTAGAGTATTAGGCAAAGTACACTTTTATGTTCATCAGAAAAGCAATGTTTGTATTGGTTGCAGGTTAATCCCAATTAAATTTTAATAGAGTTCACCTTTAAAGAGTTACTACTGCCAAAACTGCAAAGGGTAGGTGCCTAGAGATTCTCTGGAACTTGAGCAACTTTCTTAATTCTAACAAATCATCATAAGACAGATGTCAATGTACCAAAATGAAGACATCGCTTGATTGAGATACCTCTGATCTTTAGAACAGCCACTAAAAATCTTCATTATAAATATGTATAGTAAAAGTACCATTTAATCATTGTCTAAGGAGGATTGCTGCAGGATGATCGGTGGTGATCAACGTATTTGAAGTATGCCGCCTCAAGGACAGCCCTGAGATCACCAAAGGACTGTACATTATATTCAGGGAATGTAATGCTACATAAAGCTGTCTAAGCCTGAAAATATCTAACTAGACATAGTCAGAGAATATGGGTATGCTAAAGGAGTTGTTGGAAACTGAGGATATGCTTTAGGAAATCAGAGACATGTTACATGAGACCCCCAGAGATCACTGCTATTGCAGCCCCCTTACAAATCAATGTTTCCAAAGTTGTGCTGTAAACATCCCCCTAAAATATTTGTGCTGAATTTTATTTATTTATCCTATCCATTATAAAAGATCAGAGAATGGCTAATAAAGAAAAAAAAATGTAAGCCAACCAAACCCTTTAACTACTAGAAGCCAGTCTAAAGAATATTTTCCTTTACTGGCTTGCATGAACACCAAAACACAGGGAGCCAAGGCCTGGACTGCAGCTTGGGCAGCAGGCTCTAGATGGTGAGGAAGTTACATGACACTGGGAGAGATTTGAAAAACACTTCAAGCGGAACTAAACCCTCCTATCCTTTTTAGCCAAGGAAGCTGCCATTGTAGCCTCTGTCTGATCTTCAACTGCCATGGTGCATGTGATCAGTTATGACACCAGCCATTTCATGGTTTAACAGGTGGGTTGAGAGCGCAAGCTACACAGCGCAGATGGACAAAATCCAACTGTGGCTATCGTAATGACAGCCAGCACCGCCGGCTCTCAAAATACTGTTTTCCCTTGCTCTCCCCTGTTTGGCCGTATTTAGTAAATAGATTATGAGCTATGATAAAACAATAATTCTCACACTACAAGACTCTGGTCCAGCGGCATCTTGATGGAAGGATGTGCTGAAACTGGAGAGAGTCCAAAGAAGGGCAACAAAGATAATAAAGGGACTGGTGGAGCTCAGCTATGGGGAAAGACTACAAACATTGAACTTATTCTCTCTGGAGAGGAGCCGCTTGAGAGGGGATATGATAGTGATGCACAAATACCATATTGGTGACCCTATCATTGGGAAAAAAACTTTTCAATGAAAGGGAATTTAAAAAGACATGTGACCATTCACTGAAGAGGTTAAACTTTAAACTGCATAGAGGGTTCTTTACTGTCAGAGCGGTAAGGATGTGGAATTCTCTTCCACAAGCAGTGGTGTCAGCAGGGAGCGGCGATAGTTAAAAAAAAATATTAGATGGGCACCTTATCGATCACAACATACGGGGTTATACATTGCGCTATTGCCATAAACACAAGCACTCTCACACACCACAGGATGGACTGGTGTCTTTTTTCAACTTTACCAAATATGGTAGGTGTAACCCTTCAGTCGTGCACAGGAGGTGGAATCCTTCAGTTGTGCATAGGAGGTAGAATCCTTCAGTTGTGCTGTTTCCCTGCCTTGCTGCAGTGCGTTGACCTGTATCTTCACCCAAGCTCTGCCCTGCTAGCTAGTTTGGGTTCCCTTGTTGATGACCTTGAATCGGATTTTGAATAAGCTCAGAATTTAGCCTGCCTTTGGACCTCCGATTCAACCCTGACTACTCTTCGAACCCTCAAATCCTCTACACAGTTTATAGGTAAACCGCTACAGTGAATGGCCGCATGTCTTTTTAAATTTCCTTTCATTGAAAAGTTATTTTTCCCAATGCTAAGGTCACTAGTATGGTATTTGTACATCACTATCATATCCCCTCTCAAGCGTCTCTTCTCCAGAGAGAATAAGTTAAATGTTTGTAGTCTTTCCCCATAGCTGAGCTCCACCAGTCCCTTTATTATCTTTGTTGCCCTTCTTTGGACTCTCTCCAGTTTCGGCACATCCTTCCTGAGGACTGGTGCCTAGAACTGGATGACATACTCAAGATACCGCCGGACCAGAGTCTTGTAGAGTGGGAGAATTATTGTTTTATCATAGTTCATAATCTATTTATTAAATATGGCCCAACAGGGGAGAGCAGGGGAAAACAGTATTGTGAGAGCCGGCGATGCTGGCTGTCAAACTACGATAGCCACAGGTGGATTTTGTCCATCTGCGCTGTGTAACTTGTGCTCCCAACCCACCTGTCAAACCTTGAAATGGCTGGTGTCATAACTGATCACATGTGCAGCACCATGCCAGCTGAAGATCAAACAGAGGCTACAATGGCAGCTTCCTTGGCTAAAAAGGATAGGAGGGTTTTTACCTCCTGTGCACAACCCTTCAGTTGTGCACAGGAGGTAAAAACCCTTAGGTTGTGCACAGGTTGTGGAACCCTTCGGTGTCAACAGCACCTCTCTGCCTTCCCCCTATGTGACAACATAGTTAATAATGAGCTGAGCTTTGGGCTCTCCCAAAGTTCAGAATCTCTGCATTTTTTTGGGGTGTCCCCACTACAGCTCAAAACAACTGTTACACAGAATTTAGTGCTTAATATATCAAGTGACTGCAGAGCAATAATGTAAAAAGTAAGGCAAGATGGAAGAAAGAATTACTACAGATAAAAAAAAAAAAATAGCTTCGACTTTAATTTTATTGTAACATATGTTTTTCCTATAGACCTTCCCTCTGAAACTGCTGGCTGTGAGGTCTCTCACATTTAGTCTTCAGCTACTTTTCATACCGAAACATCAGAATTTAAATGAGATAAGTATCAGCAGTGGGATGGCCTGGTGACAGTGCAGCTTCACATCTTGTGCTTTAGGACTACGTCTGTTATTGTGCGTAGAATACTTACTGATTTCCTTGGCACATACTGTGAAAAATTGTCACAAAATATTAACGTTCTTTTTAAACAAGTGTCCTACGGCTGATCAGAAATGCAAATTGTTTCAACGGATCACATTTTGCGCTTTTTAATGAATATGTGGTAGGGAAAAAGCGACAGACAGCAATACATGACATAACACGTTGTGACATATATGATATGTGCATGTGTGTGTGTGGGACAAATTATTAGAGGATCCACGATCATGATGACATTATACAGAGACAGTCTTCATTCATATATATGCATATTTATTTTTACAAGCGTTTATGCATTTTTAATGCCACTCATTTGTTATTATATGACTCATATTAAAGGTTGTACTTGCTCCGAGGGAGCATTTGTAAATACATTTGTTTTGTCACATATTAATGATTCACCTGAAACAGAATATAATACTACTCACAGTTACGTCAGCAGTCTATAAATAGAGTATATAAAGTGTTACTAACTTTTTTTTTTTTAATTTTGGATAGAGTAAATGAGGGCTTTAATCCCTGTCAGTTTGTTTTCTGCCATCTGTGTCCCATTGGGGAAATTTCCCTTCATTGCCTGTCCCATAACCAAAACAGGAAGTGAGAGGAAATCCCTCCAAGGTGAGAGAATCCCTGGTTGTCACCAGAGTCACCAAAACCAGTTTCCTCATTGGAAGATTTCCCCTTTATTCCTGTTCCAGTGACAACCCAAAAGTTGTCATTTTCTTTTAGCTTTGAAACAGACTAAAGGACAAAGAGAGAGGGCAAATCTTCCTAATGGGCGCACCTCCCAACTTTTTGGGAGCGAGGGACACCTATTAGCAAAAGTATGTAGACATAGGACACACCTCCTGCCACACCCCTTTAAAGGAGAATTATACAAAAAAATGATTAGTTGTTATACCCACAAGTGTTTTTTTTTTTTACCACTACTATACTTTTATATTGGTATTTGAAATTTATAAATGCAGATACTTTTGCTGATTGTTACTGTATGTCTTGGCTCTTTCTTGTAATTGCTGTATTCAATTCACTTTTCAAAAATTCTAAAAAAAATATTTAAAAAAATAAATAAATAAAAATGTATAAATGCAGCAATTTGGAAATTGGATGAAAGGTTTAGCACTGGGAAACACTTTTTGAAAGATAAAAAGTGCATTTTATATACAACTATATTGATCAGACCAAAATGAGGGACAAATGAGGATTAAAGAGTGATAGAGGGACTTTGTTCCAAATCAGGGACAGTCCTTCCAAATCAGGGACAGTTGGGAGCTATGTAATGGGGGTACAGATCAGTGTTCTAATCTCTTTTCACTCCATTTAAAACTAACGAAATGTTGCCTTTAGTTATACTTTAACCACTTCTGGACCAGGCCTATTTCTGACACTTGTTGTTTACAAGTTAAATTCAGTATTTTTTGCTAGAAAATTACTTAGAACCCCCAAACATTATATATATATATATATTGTAAGGGATTAGCTCGGTGGTAGGCGTATGGGTGACCCCTTTGGGGGTGCGTTTTCACAGAGAGATAGCCGAGCAGAGGTTGAAAACAAGACTGATTTATTCATGCAATTTACTTCACATAATTGCAAGCGTCAAAACAGCCAAAATAAAATAAAAGACAAAATAAATCCTTGCCTCTGTGGGCGGCTACCTTCTCACGCTGGAACCTACCTAAGAAGTCTTTCCAACCTACTGTTGGGCCGACACTGCTGATCCTACAGCAGACACTCAAATGTCCATTTGTTTGCTTTTCACACAGCACAAACATTGTCCATTGAACATGTCCCTTTGTTTTCTTTCACACAGCACATGTTCATTTATAACAGGATCCTTTACTCTTCAGATTCTTCACATTGAACACAGTTCATTTAACAGGTCCCTTTACTCTTCACACTCTTCACATGGAACACTTTGTCTTCTCACCTTTGAGACGTCTTCACTCGTGGTTACCCTCCTTAGCTTCACATCGCTGTAGGGGGTCTTCTCCCATGCTCACCAGCTTGTCGGGAGGCACACATCCGACTGTCCCCCTCTCCCAGCCCACACGGCGACAGGAGGCAGCAGTCCTTCTCCCATGCCCACACGGCGTCGGGAGGTACACGTATGTCTGCCTTCCTCTCCCAGCCCACACGGCGACAGGAGGCAGCACTCAATAGATTTTCTCTGGACAAATTATAGAGGCCTTGATCTCCTCATTCTGAACAGCTGAATGGTTTTCAACTTCCTGCTGGCTCTTTTTGCAGCCAACACCCTATAGTATCAGTGAACTTTTCAAAGCAGGTGGGAATGTGTCTCCTCTCAGTGACTACATTCCCAGATTTACCTGACTTCCTGTCACATACCCCCCCCTCTTGTTTCAACCCTAGGGTTGGGACACATATTTCCAGGCACGCATGTGTCAGGCACTGCTGACTCACTGATAAGCCTCCTATTATCCTCAAGCTTCCGGATGAAACTGTTTCTGTCATCTTCACTGACAGATTTCTCATAAATGCCACACAGTTTGTCTCTCATCTCATATACACATTCTTCAACTGCATTTTTGGCATAATTTTGCTCCTTCTCGTTTCTGTCATCTTCATTGACAGCTTTCTCATAAATGTCAGACAGCTTGTCCCTCATAACCGTCTGTCCAATCCACCATGGAGGACCGTGATCCATAGGCAACTCAATTGGGCTAGTCTTAATGTCTTCAACATTCTTAAGACGCCTCTCTCTGCAATCCATAAATGTTTTCCACAAAACTTTGAGAACCTTTGCTTCACTAAGGTTTGTTCCAAGTAGGGACTCTTGACATCCCTCTGTGACTGGAGTTGCCTCTCCATACAGCTGTACACAATCATTGACTTTTTGTTGTAAAAGGGAATGATCTTCCTTCTTGAGCTTTGCTTGCTCTAAGATGCTGTGCAGAGGATTTTCCAATTGAGACAACAGGCTGTCACACATTTCTTCAAAGTGACCCCTGTTCCTTTTCCCAGAGACATCAATATCATTCACCAAACATTTCATATTCATAGGCAGATCTGAAGCATTTGCACTCATCAACTTCTTAAACTTTTCGCCCTCCTGAGCGAGTCGCAGTAAAGGCCTACTATTTGATTTGATATTCAGTTTATATTTCTTGCCAAACTCTTCACAGAAGTAGCCAACCAGAACATCATCAACTTTCCTTCCACCAACATAGGGGTTAAAGGCAACAACACAGTTGAACCCAGCGATCTGGGTGGTATCCATTATAGACCTCCTCTCTGCATCAGTGAAGAAGCATGGAACTGCAACACATTCTTTTACAGGTTTCTTCAATGCACTTTCTGCTGAACTATTTGACCGCTCAAGGTCACCTAGTTCTTTTTCTCTATCTGAATTCCACAGGGAATGCATCTCAAGATCACGATCAAACTTCTGCCACCCGTCTTTCACCAGTTCCATTTTGGAAACACTCCCTGAAAGGCACTTATTCATTTGCTTCACGTTTTCACCAACAGCCTTAGTTTTCTCCACTAGGTTTTCAGCCTGAACTGAGAAATCACCACATTTCTTACTCAGCTCCTTTGTTTGCTGAAGCTCTAATGATACATTTTCCAATGCTTGAAGTTTTTGAAGGAACGGTTTATTCCAAAGGGGTGATTCAAGCCACATGTCGTCACATTTCTGAGGCTCACTCAGGACAGACCCCAAAACACTGATCCTTTTAAAAACTGCATCAGGCACACTATCCCCTCTTTGGGACAGATCCTCTGTTGCCTGGAATTCCTCTTCCAGTTCCTGCAACGGAATCTTCATCTCTTCTACTTGCTGTTCTAAGGCTCGCTTAGACTTTTCTAGCTCCTGAACGCTTTTCACAACATCATCCTTGGAGCTGACCAATTCTTCCATTTCTGTACGCAGCTGTTTAACACTTTCTAGTTCAGCCTTACACTCTAGAGCTTCCTCCAAAGAGCGAGCCAAGAACAGGGCTTTGCTCTCGTTATCACGCACCTCCGTTTCTGCACGTGCGCGTTCTTCTGCATATTTTGCAGACACATTCTTCTCTTCACCAAGCATCTGATCAAACTTCTTTTTCACATCTTCAACACACTGTAATGAACCAACGCTTTCTTCCATGCGTTTTTTCATATCCGCTATCTGAGCTTGCAATGTTGCGACTTGCTCTGATAGGTTTTTCTTTTCTTCCGCCTCCTCTTTTAATTGTTCCAGGAAGCCATTTTTCTCATCTTCCATTTGTTTGAGCTTTGTGCTAAAACTCAGCCTTTGACACCTCTCTTCCTGTAAGAGTTCCTGCGTGTCTTGCAGCTGCGATTCCAAGATAGAAAAATCTTCCGCAATTTCTCTAGATTTGCTGTCTGCTTGAGAAAGCTGATTTGTAACATTGTCCAACTCAACCTGCAGTCGGTTTGCCTTCTCTAACAGCTTAGCACACAATCGGTCACCTTCTGACACCTTGACTTGCGATTCCAGAAGCCGTGCCTCTACTTTTTCCCTCTTATGTTCACAATCTCCTTTTCCCTGCATAAGAGCCTTCACCTCATTGGCTAGCATCTGGGAATAAGAATGTAATTCTGCCACACAGGCTTCTTTCTCCTTTAACTGCTGCTGGAAACGTTGGGCTTCACCTTTCCAACTTTCACAGTCTGCACGTAATTCATCTACCACATTGCTCAAAGTGGTGAGCTCATACACAGTACTCAGTAATTTAGCCTCTCTTTCACTTTTCTCTTTGTCGCTGAGAGACAATGTCGCTTTCAGAGCAACATTCTGTTCCTGCGACTCCTGCAGGTCTATTTTTGTAGCTCCCAAAGACTGAAGACTTTTTTCCAGCTGATTACGCAACTCCAACATATCAGCCATACTTTGCTTCTGCAAAGTCTGAATTTCACTTTCCTTTTCCATGAGGATGGTATCTTTCTCCATTATAGTCTCTCTGCGTTTTTGCAACTCGACCAAAAGAAGAGCAGTGGATTCTTCCCACTGTAACACATGAGACTTGAGTAGTTCATTCATTTCCTGCAAGTTTCTATGCTCCATTTTAAGCAATTCCAAGGCTTGTTCCTTTTCTTCCATTTTCCGTTGCAAGGCATCCAACTCAGCCCTGCACACATACTCGGTTTCTTCCAAACCGATGGCCTCCATTGGCTGCTGGCGTCTCTGTTTCCAGCCTGCCATGCTCTCTTGGTGATCCTTTTGTTGAGCTGCAAAGCTCCGTTGTTTCAGCATCTCCCCCATTTTGGGTTTACTTTTCATCTGAGCACACTGCGTCTCCATAGCAGTTTCATCAGTGTTGCTAGGGACAACACCCTTCCTCTTTAGTAGACTCTCTTTAGGCATGGATGGGGCTGGTTCAGACGGTAACATCCCCTCCATCCATAGAATACGGTCTCTCATTTCATCTATCTTTGCATTCTTCAGGCGTTTTGAACGCCCCATCTTCAATAACTCCACAAACAAATTTTTCACAGTCCAGCAAAAAATTTTCAGACCACTGTCTCTTTAACACATGTAGTTTTTCTCTCTCTTGCAAGATCTCTTTTCCTGCACACACAGTTTGTGCAGTCACTTGCACCAGACACAACAAAGTTCATCAAATAATTTTGAGACCGCTGTCTCTTTAAAACACTTTTTTTTTTTCTGTCAGGATCTTCTCTCCTGCACACATAGATTGTGCAATCTCATGCACCAGATAAAGTTCATCAAACATTTGCACTTCCTTGCAGGGATCTCTGCTTATGCCCACTGCATACCTCCACCATATGTAAGGGATTAGCTCGGTGGTAGGCGTATGGGTGACCCCTTTGGGGGTGCGTTTTCACAGAGAGATAGCCGAGCAGAGGTTGAAAACAAGACTGATTTATTCATGCAATTTACTTCACATAATTGCAAGCGTCAAAACAGCCAAAATAAAATAAAAGACAAAATAAATCCTTGCCTCTGTGGGCGGCTACCTTCTCACGCTGGAACCTACCTAAGAAGTCTTTCCAACCTACTGTTGGGCCGACACTGCTGATCCTACAGCAGACACTCAAATGTCCATTTGTTTGCTTTTCACACAGCACAAACATTGTCCATTGAACATGTCCCTTTGTTTTCTTTCACACAGCACATGTTCATTTATAACAGGATCCTTTACTCTTCAGATTCTTCACATTGAACACAGTTCATTTAACAGGTCCCTTTACTCTTCACACTCTTCACATGGAACACTTTGTCTTCTCACCTTTAAGACGTCTTCACTCGTGGTTACCCTCCTTAGCTTCACATCGCTGTAGGGGGTCTTCTCCCATGCTCACCAGCTTGTCGGGAGGCACACATCCGACTGTCCCCCTCTCCCAGCCCACACGGCGACAGGAGGCAGCAGTCCTTCTCCCATGCCCACACGGCGTCGGGAGGTACACGTATGTCTGCCTTCCTCTCCCAGCCCACACGGCGACAGGAGGCAGCACTCAATAGATTTTCTCTGGACAAATTATAGAGGCCTTGATCTCCTCATTCTGAACAGCTGAATGGTTTTCAACTTCCTGCTGGCTCTTTTTGCAGCCAACACCCTATAGTATCAGTGAACTTTTCAAAGCAGGTGGGAATGTGTCTCCTCTCAGTGACTACATTCCCAGATTTACCTGACTTCCTGTCACAATATATTTTTAGCGGAGATCCTAGAGAACAAAATGGAGATCGTTACAATACCTTATGTCATACCATATTTGCGCACAGGTCTTGCAAACGCAATTTTTTCGGAAAAAATACACGATTTTGAAAATAAGAAAACAGTAAAGTTAGCCCAATTTTTTTTCTATAATGTCAAAGATAATGTTAGGCTGAGTAAATTGATACCCAACATGTCATGCTTCAAAATTGCGCACGCTCATGGAATGGCGACAAACATTGGTACTTAAAAATCTCCATAAGCGGCAGTTTAACAATTTCTACAGGTTACCAGTTTAGAGTTAGGCTCCTTTCACACCGGGTGGACCATATTTTGGTCCACTTCGGCACTTTTTTTTTTTTTTTTTATAAACACGGATGACACTTGTGTCATCCGGTCCGTATGTCCGAATATCATCCCATCTGTTTGCAGATGATATACGGACATAATGTATGTCTATGGGGATTGCGGATGTCAGCGGATGACACAGCTGACATCCGATTTTGCGTCCTTTCCGTTTTTTAAATGGAAGAAAAATAGGGTTCTGTTCCGTTCCAAAAAAAAGAACTGAAAGAACTGATGGTCATCCGCTGACATCCGTAATCCCATTGACATGCATTATGTCTGTATATCATCCGCAAACGGATGGGATGATATATGGACATACGGAATGCCCATGTGAAAGAAGCCTTACAGAGGAGTTCTAGTGCTAGAATTATTGCTCTTGCTCTGACGATCGCGGTGATACCTCACATGTGGAGTTTGAACACTGATTACATATGTGGGCGCGATTTACGTATGTGTTTCCTTTTGCACGCGAGCTAGGAGGGCCCTGCTTCAAGTTTTTTTTTTTTTACTTTTTATTTTTACACTGTCCCTTTAAAAAAACATTTTTGATCTCTTTATTCCTATTACAAGGAATGTAAACATCCCTTGTAATGGAAATAAGCAGGATAGGTCCTCTTTAATGTGAGATCTGGGGTCAAAAAGACCTCTGATCTCACATCTACCATTGTAGAGTGGGGGCCATCTTGCCCTCACTCGACTTCCTGCCTTAGACCTGAAAAGACCAGATAGTTTTCCCCGCTACCGACGGCTCCAGTTAGCGGGGAAAAATACCTGGAAGTGGCGGGAGGGGGGTGGGCCCCTCTCCCACTGCCCATAAAAGTGATCCTGTGGCGAATCCACCGATGGGACCACTATTATGTGAAAGAGGATCCCCGGCCATGTAGGAAAATACCAGGGTTATGGCAGCTATCTGCTGCCATGCCTTTGGTATTTAACGTCAAAGTACTTATGTAAATACATGGTGGGCGGTCTGGAAGTGGTCCATGTTACAGCCTTATTCAATAGGGTTTTTTTTCCGAAAGCAGATCAAATAAAAATATAGGTATTTTACTGAATTGTGAGTTTGAGTTTTTGCAATGGGTTACAGCACTTGAGAACTAGCACTTAAAGGGGTTGATTTACTAAAACTGGAGAATGCAAAATCTGGTGCATCTCTGCATAGAATCAGCTGCCAGGTTTTTTTTTTTTTTGTCAAAGCTTAATTGAACAAGCTGAAGTTAAAAGCAGATTAGTTTCTATGCAGAGGTGAACCAGATTTTTCACTCTCTAGTTTTAGTAAATCAACCCCAAAGTGTAACTGCAATGCGATGCAGTTAACCAATATGGACACCCCCTCCCAGTCTTATATATATTCATCTATCCAGGGCACAGCTCCTCTTCAGCCCCCTCCTTATACTTACCTGGGCCACATCTCACTCCAGCGATGTGCATGAGAGCAGCTGCTCCCCAGGGTCCCTCTCTCCTCATTGGCTTATACTGCAGCGGGGACCATTGGCTCCTTCTGCTGTCAATCATAGTCAGTGAGCCTATGAGGAGAGAGTGAGAAAGAAGAGTATCTGGACTGTTCTGTGCAAAACCATTGCACAGGGCAGGTAAGTATAACAAGTCTGTTATTAAATGTAAAAAAAAAAAAGTTACAAACTTTAGAATTACAGTACTTTAAACCACCTAAAGTTTCATGCATCTCTTAGGGATGCTAATGGTGAGATGCCCCTGTTTGAAGTCTTTGGCCTACTTACTTGCTGTGGACAGTACTAGGGGTCTCAGCTTCCAGGTTGGTTTTATTTTTATTCTATTTTATTTTTTATTATTAAGACTGAAACAGAAGGCTTGCAAACACCCAAAACTCCAATATCGATCCAGACAAAACCAGAACTGATAGCATGGAAATCCATCTTTTGGGCACCATTAACCACTTAAACCCCGGAGGATTTTTCCCCTTCCTGACCAGGCCCTATTTTGCGATTCGGCACTGCGTGACTTTAACGGACAATTGCTCGGTCGTGCGACGCTGTACCCAAATGAAATTGACGTCTTTTTTTCCCACAAACAGAGCTTTCTTTTGGTGGTATTTGATCACCTGTGCGATTTTTACTTTTTGCGATATAAACATAAAAAGAGCGACAATTTTGAAAAAAATAACAATATTTTTCACATTTTTTTATATGAAATTCCCACAAAAAAAAAATAGAAAAATCAAAAATTTTTAACATTTTAGGCCAATTTGTTTTCTGCTACATATGTTTGGCAAAAAAAATCGCAATAAGCGTATTTTGATTGTTTTGCGCAAAAGTTATTGCGTTTACTAACTAAGGAAAAGATTTTTGTCATTTTTATGTTTTTTTTTTTTTACGAGTAATGGCGGCGATCTGCGATTTTTATTGCGGGACTGTGACATTGCGGCGGACAGATCGGACCCTTGACCGACATTTTTGACACTTTTGGGGGTACCAGTGACATTACTACAGTAATCAGTGCTATACATATGCACTGTTACTGTAAAAATTACACTGGCAGGGAAGGGGTTAACTTTATTGGAGAGGCAGGGGTTAAATGTGCCCCTAGGGGCGTGCTTCTAACTGTAAAGGGGTGTGGCTTTTCATGTAACCACAGAGACATACGATCCTACATAGCAGGACCGTATGATCTCTGCTGTTACACCAGGGAGAATGACAGGTGGCTTTGTTTACATCAGCCGCCTGCCTTTCTCCCTCTGCAGCGGACGACCGCGGGTGGCCGGCGGACATCGGAGCCGCCGGTCACTCGCGCGGGGAACACAGTGAACGAGCGGGGGCAGGAGCGCGTCTCCAGCGGCGCGCGCTTGCCCCCTATTGGCTCGCGGGCGAGTGACGTATATATACGTCACTTTGCCCAGGAGGGGCTGACTGCCGCCGTAAATAGTCGTGTGGCGG
Organism: Pelophylax lessonae; assembly: GCF_965119305.1. NCBI lineage: Eukaryota > Metazoa > Chordata > Amphibia > Anura > Ranidae > Pelophylax > Pelophylax lessonae. The sequence continues at coordinate 127,276,074 of NC_138771.1, forward strand.
TCGGCAAGTGGTTAAGATATGAAAATGAACACAAGATTTTACCCATTAGACATGAGACATGAGGGATTGTCAACCCCCACATGCCTACATTTTGGAAAAACCATAGGCATTTTGTATATCTGAGTAATGTATGTATTGAGTGATCATTCATAAAAAATAAAGGGAGACAAAAATAAGATCTTATAGAAGAAGCCTCTCTTAAATGAAGGACAATTGGGAGCTGTGGAAATGTGGACCATTTTCAAAAGTACTAGAGGCTTCTACCGCCTGCATCCTAGAGAGTCTACATATCAGTATAAAGGAACAGAGCGCACACCGCCCTAGTGTAACACCATTTATTTGAAGTTAATAGAAGCCATGAAAACAGGTACTCACAAACAGATAGGAAGTCATGCATGGAAATAAATATCCCCCGATGATGTTTACAGGGCTCTCTCCTCCTAGCCTCGGTGGCTCAGCTGTTCGTCCTGCACTGATCAGTGAGTATCGTACGGCTAAGCCAACTGCCTCGAATTACTCAAGGAGACTCGATGTGGTGAGCCTGCGCACGGTCCAGCCGCCGCCGCACACCCTCCAAGAGTCGGATGCTGTAGTCGCTCAGAGAAACTGACAATGCGGTTAAGCAGAGGGAGACTCCCCGATCGGGACCCAGAGCATGACTTGCATGGGGTTGGTAAGGACAACGTTTCGGAGGCGTAGCCACCGAGTCTAGGAGGAGAGAGCCCTGTAAACATCATCGGGGGATATTTATTTCCATGCATGACTTCCTATCTGTTTGTGAGTACCTGTTTTTATGGCTTCTATTAACTTCAAATAAATGGTGTTACACTAGGGCGGTGTGCGCTCTGTTCCTTTATTTTTTGTACAGCTTCTTTGCCTCATATCCCATGGAGGGTTAGGAGAGCTGCCACGCTTCATTCATGTGTTTCACCACAGGCCATATTACAAGATTCCCCAGCTTGAGAATCAATCTCCAGGATCTGCGCAGGGACTGGTAATGTGTGTTTTCTCTGTACATATCAGAATAGTCATGGTGCAGTGTTAGTCCTTAGTTATGTGTGAAATCTGAGTATGAATTTGAAGCAAGAAGTGGTGAAAGTCAAAACATTTTCCCCACATGAAGGGGTCCATACATAGCTCACATTTAGGCGATTCCTGTGAATTGGCCAAAATTAGAGCAGTGGGTGGTCCTGCTAACACTACCTGATTTGAGAAATCAAAGGAGCCGGGTGGAAATGCGTCAGCTGAGCCAATGGCAATACCCAATCTGCTTCAGTCACTGTTTGGATATTTAGAAAGTCATGGGTGCCGGCTCCCAGAAAACAATAGCCGACAACAGGAGATTCCTCCATCCATGCAGTTTAGCATAGATTGTAAAATAGTTAGCTTTCTTTTGCTCAACACTGTGTGTATGGCTAACTTAAAGTGGTTGTAAGCCCACTATTATCATGCAATCCCCTGTCTTCCATAATTCTGGGTGCCCCAGTGTATGTGCTCATTAAAAAAAAAAAAATTGTTCTATACCTTATTTCCTAGCACCGCTCAGAGCTCACCTGACTGGCCACCTCTACCTTCTCTCGATCTGACAGATACAGCGGGAGGGGCTGATAATCCCCCGCTGACGTCAGTCAGGAGGAGAGGTGGAGAAAAGCCTCCAGTCATGTGAGCGCCAAACAGCGCTAGAAAATTGGGTACAGAAGGACATTTTTTTAATACAGCACATACACTGGGGCACACAGCATTATAAAAGACAGGGGATTGCATGGAAATTACAGTTATTTCAGCAGCGGGAGGGGCAGGCACTGGTACGAGGTGCCAGGAAGGGAGGGAAGGGGCGGGGCAGACACTGGTACGAGGTGACAGGGGGGGAGGGAGGGAGGGGGGAGAGGACAGAGGAGAGCTGCAGATAGCTGCGGATGACGGAGACATATAAACTGACCTCGGTGTCAGGGTAAAGCAGCCACGATAAACCGTGGTCAGTTTACAGAGCCAGAGGACAGAACCAGGCAGGATCAGCCAGGTTTTCCAGGTAATAGAAGTGGCCACATTACACAGCACAAGCACTGTGCTGCTATTCAAACTTTAAAGAAGCAGGATCCTTTTTTTTTTTTTTTTTTTTTAGGGTAACAAAGAAAAAGTACATCTGTTGCAACTCCATAGGGTTGATTTACTAAAGCTGTAGAGTGCAAAATCTGGTGCAGCTCTGCATAGAAACCAATCAGCTTCCAGTTTTTTTTTGTCAATGCTTAACTGAACAAGCTGCAGATAGAAGCTGATTGACTTCTATGCACAGCGGCGCCATATTTTGCATTCTCCAGATTTAGTAAATCAACCCCACATATATGTAAATAGGTTGTAATTTAATTTTGCAAAGCCCTTAACAACAGTCAAACATTATGAAAAGAGTAAAACTGTCAAGAAAAAAAAAAAAAATCAGCAATGCACGGCTCTTCCCCCAAAATATCATGTCCTAAAGAGGTCCTTTTTTGTTTGCTAAACCAGGTTACACCACAACATATGATGTAGTGCTGCTAGTTCTTTTCCATTGTTTTAATGTGAAGTGTCTCTTTCTTGAACACGTTAACAGCAATGACATAGAAATACATATGCCTTCAATCGTTTGTGTTAACACCTCTGACCAAGTTTAATTTATTTATAGTTTACCAAGTAGAATCCAGCCGAATAACTTTTTTTATATACATTGCTTTACATATTTATGTTACCACACAAGGCAAACTCAGCTTTACAGAAAAATCTAAATAAATGCAGTTGGATGTAATACTGGGCATATATAATATGGCAGTTCTGTCTTCTCTGTTTAGCTAATCAGCTGAGCTGCCAATTTGTATTCCAAGTTCAGTGCATTGACACCTGAGTGCTTTGACATTTGAAGCAATACAGTTTGTAATAGGTTTTGTTACACGTGAAATGCTGGATGTTTTCCTGAATCAGATATCTGTTTTAATGCAACTTACGAATCAAGTTTTATTTTGTCTACTGACTGTGGAGAGCATGATCATGTATTAAAGCATGTTATTAGCATGTTTCTCCGGAACCAGGTTTACAGTGCTAAAAAGTTATAGTGAATGTAAACCCCATTCATAAAATTTGACCTGGGAACAAATATCTGTAGTGTTTACCTATCTCTCTCCAAAGCCCTAAGTCCCGTGTCCCACTGCTTCTCTGTTCCTTTGTTATTAGCATGATACCTTCTGACAAGTTCTCTCACACAGGAGATAAAATCAGCTGGAAATTTGATTCGGGGTGGGTGCTTAGAGATAGATTAGCAGAGAGATGATCTATTCACAGTCGAGCTCTGCATTAATCAGTCGGCTGCTACTCCTTTTATTGTCCAATCACAGACTGGAGGAGGGACACGCCTTGTAAGTTTTAGCAGAAGTAGAGTGTTGTACTGTGTTAGCCGTCATTTTTTTTTTTTTTTTTTTTTTAAGATGTAAGCCTTTAAGCTTTAGGGATAACTCAAATCCTTTCACCAGGCTCTATAGATGTGTTTCGAAATGTATAAAACTTGACTAAGGGATGTGAGTTATTCCAAAAGCTTGCATCTTTATTAACTCAGCTTACATAGTAACATAGTAACATAGTTAGTCAGGTTGAAAAAAGACACATGTCCATATACTGTAGCTCAACCAATAAAAACAAAAATGAAAACACAACTATACAATCCCAATACACAATCCTATACCCACAGTTGATCCAGAGGAAGGCAAAAAATCCCAGCTAAGCATGATCCAATTTGCTACAACAGGGGAACTAATTTCTTCCTGATCCCCAGAGAGGCAATAGAATATTCCCTGGATCAACTTTACCTATAAATATTAGTACCCAGTTATATTATGTACACCTAGAAAATAATCCAGGCCTTTTTTAAAGCAATCTACTGAGCTGGCCAGAACCACCTCTGGAGGGAGTCTAATCCACATTTTCACAGCTCATACGGTGAAAAAACCTTTCCGTATTTGGAGACGAAATCTGTTTTCCTCTAGACGTAAAGAGTGCCCCCTTGTCCTCTGTGATGATCTTAAAATTAATAACTCAACACCAAGTTCACTTTATGGACCCCTTATGTATTTGTACATGTTGATCATATCCCCCTCAATCTCCTCTTCCTAAGAGAGAATAAATTCAGTTCCTCTAATCTTTTCTCATAGCTGAGCTCCTCCATGCCTCTTATCAGTTTGGTTGCCCTTCTCTGCACTTTCTCTCCTAAAATCCTTTTTGAGAACTGGTGCCCAAAACTGATCTGCATATTCTAGATGAGGTATTACTAATGATTTGTACAGGGGCAAAATTATATCTCTCTCTGGAGTCCATGCCTCTCTTAATACAAGAAAGGAATTTGCTTGCTTTGGAAACAGCAGCTTGGCATTGCATGCTATTATTAAACTTATGATCTAATGATCTACCAGAACACCCAGATCCTTCTCTGCTATGGATTCCCCCAGTTCTACTCCACCTAGTATGTATGATGCATGCATATTCTTAGCCCCCAAGTGCATAACTTTACATTTATCAACATTAAACCTCATTTGCCAGATAGTTGCCCAATAAAACAGTGCATTGAGGTCAGCTTGTAAGTTGGAGACATCCTGTAAGGAAGTTATTCCACTGCAAAGCTTGGTGTCACCTGCAAAGACTGAAATGGTACTTTTAATCCCAGACCCTATATCATTTATAAAGATATTAAAAAGTAAGGGTCCCAACACTGAACCTTGGGGTACACCACTGATAACTTTAGACCTTTCAGAGTAAGAATTATTAACCACTACGCTCTGAATTCTGTCTTTTAGCCAATTTTCTATCCATTTACAAACTGATCTTTCCAAGCCAGTAGACTTTACCTTACACATTAGCCGTGTGTGGGGAACTTTGTCAAACGCTTTTGCAAAACCCAAGTATACTACGTCCACAGCCACTCCTCTGTCCAATGTTTTACTTACCTCATAAAAAGAAATCAGGTTTGTTTGAGAACTTCTGTCTTTCATGAATCCATGCTGTCTTAAAATATTTTTTTCTAGCAAGAACCCATCTATGTCGTCTTTTATTAAACTCTCCAGTATCTTCCCGACTATAGAAGTAAAACTAACAGGTCTATAGTTACTTGGCAAAGACTTTGATCCATTTTTAAATATAGGCACCACATTGGCCCTACGCCAATCCAGCGGTGCTATTCCAATCCTTAATGAGTCCCTAAAAGTTAGAAACAAAGGCTTTGAAATAAGAGAGCTCAATTCTTTTAGTAACTTAGTCAATAAAGAGTAACTCCAAACTTTCTGCATTGACTCTGGAGCAGAGGAAAAACCGGGTCTGTTCTAACAGAAAGGGCTCTATTGTGCGTAAATCCCAAGACTGGATAGACAGAAATGCAAATCCTTTGGCACCTAAACTAGCTCCCTCATATGTATTTCACCTGCGTATTTAGCTGTTTGTCTGGTGTTCAGCTTTAAAGTGAACTTGTAGCTAGGCTATGGACATTTATCTATGTATTCTTAACAAGGAGTAAATAAGCTTTGAAAAACAAGCCCTCCCAGACCTCTGCACAGGCAATGTGTAGCATTCTCTATTCGTCTTTCTCCCACAGACATTTATGGGCTGCCGGAGAAAAATGGAGGGCATTGGTTCTCTACTAGACATGGGCGGTTTGTTTCGTTGCGAATAAATATGCAGACAACTTTTTCATTATTCAGAGATTCGGATAGATCCAAATTCCTCAAATTACAGTACAGGCAAATTTTACTGAATTCTCAGAATAACTAAACCAAATTCGTCTGAATTTTCGAAAGTCAAAGTGAAATTCACCTTTGAATTTTGCATCGAATTCTATTCGAATTCGAGCTGTAAACATATTGTTGAAATCAGACTATGTGTGTTATTAGTGCACCATTTCAAAATAATTCTGTTTTTGTTAAGCCAAAGGTGATTTAAAGAGTCATTGTAATTTTTTGATGAAGATTTTTTTTTGTTCGTTCACTTTGCAAGTGTAAAATTGATAAAAAGAAACCAGTAAAATATAAATATTTAAAAGCATTTGTACTTGACATTATTTTTTCTCCACTGGCTAAAACTTCTGCACAGTATTGCACATAGTAAAATGTTGAAAGTAAGATACTACTTTTATTAAAGAGGACGTAAAGCTTCCTCTGTAACTTGTACCTATAGGTAAACCTATGATAAGGCTTACCTATAGGTACTGTAAATATCTAATAACGTGCACTGTTTAGGAGATATTTAGTTTGGATGCAGCCAGTTACATCACTGGCGCATGCGTTCGGAAGGAACGGCCGCCCGTGCCATTCCTTCAGAGCACTGTGCCATGAACAGCGGCTCCCGCGCACATGCCGACTGAACATGTCGGCTGTGTCACCAGTGAGCGGGCGCGCTGCAGGGGCTTCATTCTAAGGTAAGTATTTCATAATGAGCGATGGATACTAGCTCATTATGCCTTTGTCTTTCAGGTTTTTATTTTTCTGAGGTTTACAACCTCTTTAATTAGAACACTTTGCATATTTTGAATAAACATATTATTCATACAAACAAGATCAATGTGTATAAATAACAATCAAATGTTTGGTTACTTGGCTCCTGGCTGCCGCATTCCAATCGAAAAAAAAAAAAAAACTTTCCATTCGACCGATTCCAAATTTCGATTCAAATGTTTCAAAATGAGAAAAAAAAATTAAATTTGAAAAAAAATTAAAAATACATAGAAGGAATTCCAAATACGAACCCCAAATACGAATTGAACGAATCACTAGAATTTCACTAAACGAAATAACTAGATTAAAGCGGTTGTATACTGCCGGAAAAAAAAAAAAAAAAACCCTGCAATACAAAGGCATAATGAGCTAGTATGCATAGCATACTAGCTCATTATGAAATACTTACCTTAAAACTAAGCCCCGACACGGACCCCCGGACACCGCTGTGGGAGCTGACATGCTCCCTCGGCGTCTCTTCCGGGTTCGGCGGGAGTCACTTTCCGGCAAGTGCCCAGGAAGGAACTCTGAAGGTCCACCGGACCTTCAGAGCGGATGTGCCGCTAGCATCAGCGGCTGCATGCAGGGCAAATATCTCCTAAACCCTACAGGTAAGCCTTATTATAGGCTTACCTGTAGGTAAAAGTAAAAAAAAATGAGTATACTACCGCTTTAACAAATCTAAACTAAACAAAACAAATGTTTTCATCATGCACATGTCTGTTCTCCACATGCTTCCCTCCTATTCAGGTCCTGCTGCACCTGGGTCCCTGTGTACTCTCCTGGCCCCTCCTTTTCCCCCTGCAGCTCTTCCCGCTTCCCCCCTCCCCTCTCCGGGGGGGATGCTTTCAGGATGGAAAGCAGGGAAGGGGCAGGTAAATATGTAATTTAACAGCCTCTTTAATTTATGAATGAATAGAATCAGTGATGCTTCAGATTGTGAATGAATTGAAAGCTATGTACAGAACTGTTCCTGTCCATTTATACTGTGCTGCTGAGGCTGCAAGGATGGAGATTGAGGTCTGTGTCCATAATCTCCTTTCTCTAAGTTAAAGGTGAATCATCAGAGGTCTGTTTAGACCCCTGATATCTCACCAAAGCCCCCCAATGGGACTCCTAAAAAGAATGGTAAAAAATAATCGAAAATAAAATGGAAAAATGTAAAAAAAAATAAATAAATAAATAAAATAGTAAAAAATAATATAAGAAAAGAAAAACTCCTGACACCAGTGGCGGAACTATCAGGGTCACAAAGGCTGCACTTGTGACCAGGCCCTGGCGTTCCTCCAGTGTTGCCAAGACAGCAGGAAGGGAGCTCACAGCAAAACATGCGATAGGGTCCTGCTGCAGGACCTTCATATAGGGCCCTGCAATGGGGGTGAATTGCCCCAGGATCAGTGGGAAGGGCCCTGGACCCGGAGGGAAGGGCCCCAGCTGGGGGTCAGTGGGTCCTCTATGGTTTCTTGAACCGGGCCCTGAAGGTTCTAGTTATGCCTTTGCCTGCAGTAATTGTTTGGGAGGGAGTTGTGGCACATTATTTGTGAATAGTTGGAAACAGAGACACCGTGACCACCATATGCTATAGCAGGCAGGTCAACTCTGTTGTTAGATCACGCATTATATTGAATTTGGCAAGATAAACCTAGTCTCTTTGAGTGGTCACCAATAGACAAACATGAAAAAAACCTGAAAAAATGCTATAGATGCACCAGATCTTCTGCCTGGTCACCATTCTAACATGTTTGACATATGATTGCTGGCGTCAATAGTGAACAAGTGAACACCAAGCTAATAAATATAAAACACTTGGCTATCTGGTTGATACAGGCATAGAATAGCATTCCGTAGGAAGCCATTTAGATAAGGCCTATAGTGGTGTTGCTATTAACCTATTGAGTAGTGTGAATTTTTGGATGTGCAGGGAGGGGATGGGTCAGTCTCCCACCCCCTTTTTGTCTCCTTTTTATTACCCAACATTCTGCTGGACAGATGTCTTATTTCAATACATATGATATACAGATGTGTTAATGGTGTTATTTTTTGTCTTGTTCTTGCCTTACAATGCTTACCATTCAAGCCGTTTACCACTCTGTTCATGCAGAAAAGCTTTTGTATATCAAATCTTGAACAAAAAAAAATTCTTGAAAGAAGCTTTCAAACATGTTTTAAATGAATATATTTGTGTGCACATTTCAGCTGTTCTGTACAAGTGAAATGGACAGATCTGTTCAGCTAGGGCAGCCATTTGTATAGTCGAATAAATATGAATTCTGATGCTCTGAAAATAGTCCTTTGTGGGACCATCTTACATATTAGAGTTGCTAAAGTCCTGGCATCCTTGAATCAGAAGAGCAGGAAAACAGATACACATATCAAGACATTTGCGCCATAAAATTGTATTGTATTGCAGATTTTGGATTCTGGCTGATTAAATCCCCATTTTGGAGGCATGTAATATGAAATAGTTGTTTTAGAAAAAAAATATTTAATACACCCATGCCAATGGTTTTGAAGAACTTTCTTTGTTCTCTAAAGAGAGCACAGCAATAGCTGTTATTTTTGTGGCTTTTTTCTGCCAAACTGAAACTCTGTATGGTTCTGTATGGCCCAAGCAGGGAGGTATGAGGGTTGAGTCACTGCTTTTCCTTCTTCAGTTATGTGAGTAATAAAGCTTAGAGTTCCGGCCTATTTTGCAACTTAAGTAAATCCTGGAGCGCTCGCTATGCTGATCAAAAATTGGGCATTTTCAATTTTTTTCAGGGGTCTCTTACCTTATTTTCAGGGCATTTTTGATTGTACTTCCTCCTTCTCCCCCCTCTGTGGCCACGGCCACCGACATCACTTTCGCCTTTGCATTGCATCCTGGGAGCTGTATCTCTTCACTCCCAGGAGTCTGGAATCAGGAAGAACTCCCAGAACACTCCATGGAATCAGGAAGAAGGACACAGCAGATTACACTGTGGCTTCAGATGCCCACATCCAAGATGGCCGCACTCAGACAGCGTTTTTAAAAGTAAGATTTTGACTAAAATCCATTACTGTACACCTTGTAAGTATGAGAATAGCGGTTCTGTAAAGGGCGATGGATTAGTATTATAGGGGTATTTTTAGTTAAAAACGGTATTTGAGGCCGGAACTTCGCTTTAACCACTTTACCACCGGAGGATTTTGCTGTCTTACGACCAGGCCACTTTTTGTGATTCGCCACTGTGCGACTTTAACTGACAATTGCGCGGTCATGCAATGCCGTACCCAAACGAAATTTACGTCCTTTTTTTCCCACAAACAGAGCTTTCTTTTGGTGTTATTTGATCACCTGTGCGATTTTTACTTTTTGCGCTATAAACAAAAAAAGAGCGACAATTTTGAAAAAATAATAATATTTTCACATTTTTTTATATGAAATTCCCCCCCAAAAAAATGTAAAAATCTAAATGTTTTATCATTTTAGGCCAATTTGTTTTCTGCTACATATTTTTGGTAAAAAAAATTGCAATAAGCGTATTTTGATTGGTTTGCGCAAAAGTTATTGCGTTTACTAACTAAGGGAAAGATTTCTGTCGTTTTTGATGTTTTTTTTTTTAACGAGTAATGGTGGCGATCTGCGATTTTTTTTGCGGGACTGCGACATTGCGGCGGACAGATCGGACCCTTGACTGACATTTTTGACACTTTTGGGGGTACCAGTGACATTACTACAGTAATCAGTGCTATAAATATGCACTGTTACTGTAAAAATGACACTGGCAGGGAAGGGGTTCATTTTTATTGGTGATCAAGGGGTTAATGTATGCCTGGTGCTTACTAACGTGTGTGGGGGGAGGGGACTGAGTGACACAGGGACAGATCGCAGGTTCAGCTATGCTGAATCCTGCAATCTGACCCTGCCTGTCACTTAGGAGATCCACCCGCTTTGTTTACACAAGCGGGCAGATCTCCACACTAAATTCCCTGATGATCGGGGAATAGCGGCGGTGATCACCGCCGCTCCTCCCCTGGCCCAACTCCCGCTGTGACTGAATACAGCGGGAGCGAGCCTCCGGCGGCACGCGCACGCCGCGCCGAGAGAGGGGAATGTCTGGCGACGTAGGTCTACGTCACCAGACGTTATCGAGCCACTGTCCCGCAGTAGAGCTCCAGTGAGCAGCGGTAAAGTGGTTAAAGTAAAACTATAGGGAAAACTTTTTTAAAATTTTGGATAGAGTAAGGGAGGGATTATAACCCTTGTAATGTTTATTTTCTCCATCTGTGTCCCATTGCGGAGATTTCGCTTCACTTCCTGTCCCATAGCCAAACAGGAAGTGAGGAGAAATCATTGCAAATCAAGGGAATTCCTTGGGGACCCCAAGGTCACCAGAACTATTGTCCCCATTGAAAGATTTTCCCCCTGTTACATTTTTGGGGACAACTTCATTTTCTTTTACATTCACTTTCAATGATAAAGGTAAATGGAACAAATAGAGAGGGTTAATCTCCCTAACGGGAGCACAGACAACAATAAAAATGTACAAGTGTTCTAATCCCTCTCCACTCTAAAACTAAAAAAATAAAGTTTTACTTTGAGTTATACTTTAAGCATTTCATCTTTATACTTTGTTATGAATTTGGTTTTCTCCCATCTCTGCAGTCATATTAGTGATACAGGTACAAACTTGTATAAAAGAAGTGCTAAATACAGAAGGAAAAAAAAAAGGAATATAACTGTGTGGAAGCAGTGGTCTCTCTGAAGAGATCCAACAGGCTTCTTGTTGAGTCACATCTAGAGCTGAATCACTGACCTAGATAGAACCCCTGATCTGCATACCTTTTCCAAGTCAATACTTTTGAAAATACTATAGATGAAGGTCCAGCACGATAGCAGGCTATACAGAATTTCCTGCAGTTCTTTTTTTCTGTCACTTGTCTTCTGTTTGTTGACCAGGATCATTCAGCTCACTTCATTGGAGCCCAGTTCATTGTAGATCCAACCCAGCCTGTTGCTGGACAGGGAGACGAGAAGCAACACAGTGACAAGCTCACCTCTTTTACTCTACTCTCTCCTCCTATCAACCTGCCCTGTGTAAGCGCTTGAACTGATTTGCTCCTTTAATTGCTCCTTCCCTCTAACTCCGGCAATGTTGTACAGGGACTGCATGAGGCCAATACCGGGTCAGCTTCAGCTACTTACACTTCTCGCATTAACCACTTCTAGACCAAAAGATTTTCCCCCTTAATGACCAGGCCATTTTTTGCGATTTGGCACTGCGTTACTTTAACTGAACATTGCGTGGTCGTGCGACGCTGTACCCAAATAAAATTGACGTCTTTTTTTTCCCACAAACAGAGCTTTCTTTTGGTGGTATTTGGTCACCTGTGCAATTTTTGCGCTATAAACAAAAAAATTGCAAACATTTTGAAAAAATAACAATATTTTTGACATTTTTTATATGAAATTCTCAAAAAAAATGTAAAAATCAAAATGTTTTAACATTTTAGGCCAATTTGTTTTCTGTTACAAATTTTTGGTAAAAAATTTGCAATAAGCGTATTTTGATTGGTTTGCGCAAAAGGTATTGCGCAAGATTTATGTCATTTTTATTGTTTTTTTAACTAGTAATGGCGGCGATCTGCGATTTATTTTGCGGGACTGCGACATTGCGGCGGACAGATTGGACCCCTAACTGACATTTTTGAAACTTTAGGGGGTACCAGTGACATTTCTACAGTAATCAGTGCTATATGAACTGTTACTGTAAAAATGACACTGGCAGGGAAGGGGTTACCTTCATTGGTGATCAAGGGGTTAAATGTGTCCCTAGGGGCGTGATTCTAACTGTTAGGGGGCATGGCTAGCAGGATCGCATAGCCTCTGTCATTACTTCAGGGAGAATGACAGACGGCTGTGTTTACATCAGCTGACTGTCTTTCTCCCTCTCTTGTGGAAGATTGCGAGTGGCCGGCGGACATCGGAGCCGCCAGTCACACGCGCTGGCTAGACAGGGAACGAGCGGGGGTCATAGGCGTGCACACAGGGTGTGCCAGGTGTGCCCAGGCACACCCTAATCACCCTGTGTGGCGTAGATTCCCCCTGTTTAAACCACTGATATTTCACCAAAGCCCCCTATTGGGGCTGCTTAAAAATTTGTAAAAACAAAATAAAATTGTAAAAAATAATAAAATAATACAAAAAAAAAACAACTGACACCAATCTCTGCCCTACTGATGCCTCCACTGCTCTGCTGACACTGTCAGTATATATACACATTCATACACACACATATGTGTTTGAGCTTTGAGGTACACACCCTAATGCGATAGGCTGTGCACACCTATGGCGGGGGTGGGAGCGTGCCGCCGGTGGCGCGCGCTCGCCCCCTACAGGCTTGTGGGCGAGCGACATACCGGTACGTCACTTTGCCTGTAGAGGGCTGTCTGCCGCAGTATATAGTCGTGCGGCGTTTGGCAAGTGGTTAATTGTGGGCCAATTTTATCTTAATTTATTAGCGCTGCAATTTTGAAGTTTATATTAAGATAAAAAGCCTTCTGTGTGTAGCAGCCCCCTAATACTTACCTGAGCCCCATCTCTATCCAGCGATGTCCACGAGTCCCTCGGCCGTCTGGGACTCTCTCTCCTGAGACACAGCAGCGGTGCCATTTGCTCCTGCTGCTGACAATCAAAGTCAGTTAGCCAATCAGGAGAGAGAGAGGGGCAGGGCCGAACTGTAGCTCCGTGTCTGAATGGACATACGGAGCTGCAGCTCAGTGCGGGTGCCCCCATAGCAAGCTGGGACAGTCAACAAGAGGGGGGAGGGGGGCCAGGAGCAGCGAAGAGGGACCGAAGAAGAAGAGGATCCGGGCTGCTCTGTGCAAAACCACTGCACAGATGAGGTAAGTATAAGGCTACGTTCAAATCCTGGCGTTGCTATTAGGCTGCATTCACATGTCAGCGTTTGGATCACGGGCAGAACCGCCGCGGTTCCGCCCGCGATCCGGAGATTATTGCAAATCGCGGGACGCCTAGCGTTGCCTGTTGATTTGCAATAGCCCCCCAAACGCCGAGCGATGTTGCCGCGATTTCCGCTTGCCGAATCGCGGTAACATCGCGCAAACAAAATCGCGGGACGCAATACGCTCCAAAGAAGCTCTTGTACTTTTTTGGAGCGTATTGCGTCCCGCGATTTTGTTTGCGCGATGTTACCGCGATTCGGCAGGCAGAAATCGCGGCAACATCGCTCAGCGTTTGGGGGGCTATTGCAAATCAACGGGCAACGCTAGGCGTCCCGCGATTTGCAATAATCTCCGGATTTAGATTGAATAGAGACCAATGGAAAATGCCTGTAATCTGCCCAAAAAGAAGCTCATGTACTTTTTTGAGCGTTGGGTGTTTTGCTCACAGCATCAAAACGCTCAGATGTGAACAGGGGCCATTGAAATGAATAGGATTTGTCTTGTTGGGTGTTTTGAGAGCTGATCCTAGAGCAGAAAAACTCCCCAAAAACGCCCCAAAACGCCTACATGTGAACGGAGCCTAACATGTTTGTTATTTAAAAACAAAAAACAAAACAAAACACGAGACTTTACAATCACTTTAAAATCCAGTAATTTAGTGTCTCATCCTGCTCTGCACATGCTCAGTTAGGCCTCATGCACACTGGACGTTTTTACAGCTGCTGTTAGCAGCGTCAGACGTTTTTTTTTGCAGCTGCAGAACGCCCATCCATGTTATTCTATGGCCTCATGCACACATAGAGCTTTTAGGAGCTCCAAGTGGCATAGGCGTTTTACAGCTCCAAAAAAAACCCAGGAACTGTGGGTTCAGGAGCTCCAGCGTCAAGCTGCAAAAAACGTCTGACGCTGCTAAAGGCTCCATAAGGCTTCATAACGTTGCTTAACGTGCGTTAAGCCACGTTATACGTTTTTTTTCTTCCATTCAAAATCAATGGTTCCCTATGGGAGCCTATTGATTTGAATGGAAGTCACACCGCAGGTCGGATCAGGGTGATCCGACTTGCGGTGCGACCTGCACTGTGAGAATCTTGAGGGGGAACTCCACGCCAAAATGGGGGGAAAAAAACGGCGTGGGGTTCCCCCCCAGGCCCTTCGGGTCTGGTATGGAATTTGAGGGTAGCCCCGCGCCGAAAAAACGGCGTGGGGTCCCCCCCAAAATCCATACCAGACTCTTATCCGAGCATGCAGTCCGGCATGCCAGGAAAGGGGAGGGGACGAGCGAGCGGCCCCACCCCCCCTGGATCATACCAGGCCACACGCCCTCAACATGGGGGGGTGTGGGTGCTTTGGGGCAGGGGGGGCTCTGCACCCCGCACCTCAAAGCACCTTGCCCCCATGTTGATGAGGACAAGGGCCTCATCCCCACAACCCTGGCCGGTGGTTGTGGGGGTCTGCGGGCAGGGGGCTCATCGGAATCTGGAAGCCCCCTTTAACAAGGGGGCCCCCCCAGATCCCGGACCCCCTCCCTATGTGAATGGGTATGGGGTACACTGTACCCCTACTCATTCACCCCATAAAATGCAGTGTATGGAAATAACGACAGGAGACGTTTTGGAAAATTTATTAAAAATCTTCATCCGGCTCTTGTCCTCTCCGGGGGTCTTCTCCCTCTCCGAGGGTCTTCTGCTCTTTTGCTGTCCGCCCTTCTTGTCTTCTCTCCGGGGGTCTTCTGCTGTCTTCTCCTCTCCGAGGGTCTTCTGCTCTTTTGCTGTCCGCCCTTCTTGTCTTCTCCTCTCCGGGGGTCTTCTGCTGTCTTCTCCTCTCCGAGGGTCTTCTGCTGTCCGCCCTTCTGCTGTCCAATCTTCTTGTCTTCTCCTCTCCGGTCTTCTGCTCTTTTGCTGTCGGCTGTCGGCTGTCCTTCTTCCTCCGGTCCTCCTCCGACGACGTCTTCAGCGATTATGCCGGCCTCTGGTCTCCGCAGCTTATTATATAGCCATTAGGGGCGTGGCCACCAGATGACGTCATCTGTGACACAAGGGGGCGTGGTCTCCCGATGACGTCATCTGGCGGCCACGCCCCTAATGGCTATATAATAAGCTGCGGAGACCAGAGGCCGGCATAATCGCTGAAGACGTCGTCGGAGGAGGACCGGAGGAAGAAGGACAGCCGACAGCAAAAGAGCAGAAGACCGGAGAGGAGAAGACAAGAAGATTGGACAGCAGAAGGGCGGACAGCAGAAGACCCTCGGAGAGGAGAAGACAGCAGAAGACCCCCGGAGAGGAGAAGACAAGGTGCTTTGAGGTGCGGGGTGCAGAGCCCCCCCTGCCCCAAAGCACCCACACCCCCCCATGTTGAGGGCGTGTGGCCTGGTATGATCCAGGGGGGGTGGGGCCGCTCGCTCGTCCCCTCCCCTTTCCTGGCATGCCGGACTGCATGCTCGGATAAGAGTCTGGTATGGATTTTGGGGGGGACCCCACGCCGTTTTTTCGGCGCGGGGCTACCCTCAAATTCCATACCAGACCCGAAGGGCCTGGTTTGGAACCTGGGGGGGAACCCCACGCCGTTTTTTTCCCCATTTTGGCGTGGAGTTCCCCCTTAAGATTCTCACAGTGCAGGTCGCACCGCAAGTCGGATCACCTTGATCCGACCTGCGGTGTGACTTCCATTCAAATCAATAGGCTCCCATAGGGAACCATTGATTTTGAATGGAGGCAGAAAAAACGCTGCTAACAGCTACTGTGGCCAAACGTGCAATAACGCTAGTAGAAAAAGCTACTGAAAGCACGTTTTTACAGCTGCTGTTTCCCGGCGTTATGTAAACAGCTTTGGAGCACGTTTTTATGACGCCCTGTGTGCATGGAGCCTTACTCTATATTTTTTGGTACTGTGCCAGATTTGTAGAGGCCGGTTTTATTGACAGCCTAAAGATTTACTGCTGCTCAGGGGCTCTGGGCTTCAGCAAAATGTCAGCCTCCAGCAAGAAGAAACAGGCGCAATGCTGGAGGCAATTACATCACACACTCATTTTGGTAGCATAATTATTAATGTGAAATGTATGTTCCTTGCTAAAGAACATTATTTTCCTCATGTTGTTATAGGTAAAGTTCCACGTTAGGGCATATGGCGAACACCCTAATAAACCTTTAACAAAATACCTTGGGCATATGCAACACTCCTTGTTCTTCTTCCCTTCTTGCCACTCTTTCTCGCAAATGCCAGCTGTCAAAATGACAATTTGATCTTGCTCTGTATGACAGCCGCTGCAGTGTAAATTGCAGACGTTGAACAGTGTTTGCAAGTGAAAAATGAATATGTAAGATATACCATGTAACAACATTACATTACATACTATTGCATTGTATTTATTGTTTCAATGTGAAAATCAAAGGGGCTGACAGCATACAACGTCAGTTACAGAGAAAAAATATAGAAAAAATGTGTTTATCGTTAACCCTTTATTAAACCCTAGTTAACCCTAATCTAAATGTATTACTCTAATTTCCTTTGTGCATTCATTTTTTTTGATGCTGCATTATTTTTAAATGCGCAAAAAAAAAAACAAAAAAAAAAACGTTAGTTTTGGACAGGGTGGAGATGGATTAGAACACCCTATTAGGTTTTATTGCTGTCTTTGCCCAATTAGGGAGTTTCACTCTCTGTTTTTCCTGTTTACCATTATCATTGAAAGTGAAAGAAAACCCTAAATTGTGGGTTGTCAACAGAAAAGTAACAGAGGGGAAATCTTCCAATGGTGACACTAGTTCTGGTGACCTCCTTTCTCTTTCACTTCTTGTTTTGGCTATGGGTCAGAGAAAAGGTACAGGAACTATCACCTTCTGAGTCACCCTTCATCTTTGCTCCCTACCCACCTCTGAGCAGGGCCCCTAGGTTTCACCCCCTACCCACCTTCCAGTACCACCCCTTTTAGAGAATACAGAACCAAGTATCATTTTGAGCTACTAAGTAACTTGTATGGAATTTGATAGACCCCATCCCAGCAACAGTAGACCCCCCTCCAGCAACAATAGACCCTCCTGCAGCAATAGACCCCCCTCCCCCACAACAATAGTCCTCCCCAGCAACAATTGACCCCCCCACAACAAAATACCATCCTAGCAACAATAGACCCCCAGCAGCAACAACAGATCTTCCAGTAGCTATCATCAATAGACCCTCCAACAGCCAGCAACAACAAACCTCTCCTAGCAACAATTTACCCCCCTAGCAACATAAACCCCCCCCCCACAAACAACAATAGACATGCCTGGCAACAATAGACACCCACAAAAAATAGATCTCCACCAGTGACAATAGATCCCCCAGCAGCCAGCATCCATAGACCTTCAGGCACACCCCAGCACTCCTTGCCATAAAATACATTCAGTGCTAGAGGTGCCGGAACTGCGTTCCCCCGCGTTCCCGCTGAAAAAAAGCCCTGGGTCAGGAACAGGAGGAAAATTTCCCCAATGGAACACAGATGGCAAAAAACTGAAAAGGTCAAATAACTGAAGAGTTAAAACCCTCCCTTACTGTATTCAGAATTAAAAAAAAAACTATAGTTCTACTTTAATTTGTAAAATAACGTTGGCATAATTGTAAATAACTTATTTAATCTTTGTACCAGAATTGTAATTTTAGTGTCATTATAAAATGGTATACATTTTGGAATACCACTTTTCTAACTACACAAGTTTGACACCTGTTAAAGTAGAAGAAAGTACAATTTCTCTTCCGTTCATTGACAGACACAGCTCCTGATCTTCTTGATCATTGGGTTATACTGCCCTCTACAGGAGTAAGACACTAGGCAGAAAAAGAACTTGGCTATGCCTATGGGCAGGAGTTAAGTGCCAGGAGGTATACCCCCCCTCTCTGCTATAGGTACTTAGTTTTTTTTCTGCCTAATCAGGAGTAAGGACCTAGTTCCTTGCTTGGATCTCTGACCTGGCAATTTTTTTCTTTTAAATTTATTTTTTTCTCCTGGTTTTTTTTTCCTGTGAGATCTACAATCGACTGCCGGACTGGGTGACGGGCTGGATAATCTGGATCCAGTGGTCACCCCAGTCTGGCCAGCAAGCGCGCGCAGACCTCAGCTCAGCACTAGGTCGACCGCGAAATAGCCCCACTGGACGGGGGCTGGCCTGCAATTTAAACGTCTAGCGAGGTCACATACGACCGGGTCTCGGCCTGCATCGACAGCCCCCCCCATTTCGATGGTGAGGAGGCTCTGTCTGGGGCTTGCTCTGTGTCTTGCCTGGGCCCAGGGATCCCTCCTGGGTTCCTGGGAGCCTTGTGGAGCCACACAGGGCCACCATTTTGTTGTAGTCTACTTTCTGTATAGGCTGGCGGCCATGTTTGTGTAGCCACCACAGCCATTTTGTGTTAGTTCGCCATTAAATTGAATGCCGGCGTTACTGTGGAGAGTTCTGGGCGTCCATTTCAGCTGTGGGAGCCCCTCCTTATCCCCTGGTGCTAACTCCTGGGCCTCTTTTCTTCCAAAGCACTTGAACTGCTTTGATCCTGGTGCTGCCGGTGACTGCCTGGTGGGGTGGTGAGTCTGGTGGAGTTCTCTCCTCTCTGCTGCAGGATAGGGGGGTGTTCTGTGACTGGCGACCGGGTGGTGTTACCAGAGCAGTGGGGGTGTCCCTTAGCAGTGTTTTTTTGCACTTTTGTGGGGTCCTTGGAGCACATTTCCCCCCTGACCCCCTCTCAGAGCCTGCGAAGCCTTCTGGGTCCCAACCATTTATTGATGCTCTGACAGCAGTCCTGGAGTCCTTTGTGTCCCGGGTGGAGGTTGCTTTTGGGCAGTGGGGTATTAAAAGGCGGCCCCCGCCTTCCCCTTATTCATCTGTCCCTTCAGATTCTAAATCTGATCTGGCCACCGCGGATGGGGCCCACCCTGAGGGGTCTACGGCTACTCGCCCTGAGTTCTCAGATAGTGAGGATGATTCTTCCACTCCTGTAGCCGTGCACTAAAAGGTGCTGGTGGACGCACTGATTGTGTCTGTGCGTGAGACTTTAAAAATGGAGGGCGCAGCTGAAGCTGTGGCAGAGGCACAGGTTCCCTTTGGGACTCACAAACCGTCTAGAGCGGCAAAGGTGTTTCCGTTTCCTTCCTATTTTGAGAGATTTGTCGCAAAACAGTGGGAACATCCACAGACCGGTCTTCACCATTGCCCTGGAGTCACAAACTCTGACCGTGTGTGTTAAGCTTTTACGCCGTGTCCTGGAGGGTGAGCAGCTCCCCCCTGCCTTTGCCGAGCTGATGGACCAGTTGGTCCAGGGGCTGCAGTTTATCTGTGATGCCTCTTTGGATGCGGCTCCCCTGATTTCTAGACTGTCTATTTCGGCACTGGTCCTTAGGCGTGTTTTGTGGCTCAAATGTTGGTCTGTGGACCCGACCTCTAAAAAAGCCTTAACTGATCTTCTTTTCAAGGAGATCGCCTGTTTGGAGCTACCCAGGGTGACATCATTAGAAGTCTCACAGGGGGGAAGAGCACCTTTCTTCCGCAGGCTAGTAAGTGTAAGGAAGTATAACTGCGGCAGGCGGTCCTTAAGTGGTTAATGAGCAGGCCATTTTTTTGCGATACGGAACTGCGTTACTTTAACGGACAATTGCGCGGTCGTGCGACGCTGTACCCAAATACAATTTATGTCCTTTTTTCCCACAAATAGAGCTTTCCTTTGGTGGTATTTGATCACCTTGCAATTTTAATTGTTTTGCACTATAAACAAAAAGAGCGACAATTCTGAAAAAAAATTCATTATTTTAGGCCAATTTATATTCTGCTTCATATTTTTGTTAAAAAAAATCCCAATAAGTGTACATTGATCGGTTTGCGCAAAAGTTATCACGTCTACAAACTAGGGGAAAGATTTGTCATTTTTATTTATTTATATACTTTTTACTAGTAATGGCGGCGATCAGCGATTTTTAGCGGGACTGCGATATTGCGGCGGACAGATCAGAGACCTGCTATTTTTGACTTTTGGGGGCACCAGTGATATTACTACAGTAATCGGTGCTAAAAATATGCACTGTTACTGTACTAATGACCCTGGCAGGGAAGGGGTTAACAGGCGATCAAAGGGTTAAGTGTGTCCCTGGGGGGTGCCCCTTAGAGTCACTTAGGCTTGTGTATGAGTAAAATCGTCTGTTGGGGAACATGTACTGCCTCCAGGTCTCCACATAAGGTCACCAAAACATTACCTCCAGTAAGGCAAGCTATTCGGCCATAACAGATAACGAGAACCAGGAACACCAACATAGTGTAAAATGTATAACCAACTTTATTTTTTAAAAAGTATTACCACTCACATGATTAAAACTAACAAGCAGTTATTACAGTAAAGGCCGGCCCCTGGATTCGTACTAGTCTCTTCTAGGTTACAGCGTGCGTGGTGACGTCACGAGCGATAGCTGCACCCTATGCATTTCAATTCATCTGACATCATTGGGGGATAGAAGCCATGCTCATCACCTTGCTATTTATATACTAGCGTGGTCCCTAGGGGTGTTTTCTAACTGTGTGGGGGTTGTATTTACTGAATGAACACAGAGACCTGTGTGTAATGGCACTTTTCCACTGCAAGTACCGGCTCGGCTCTACTCGGCCCTGCTTGGCCCGGTTTGCTTTTCCACTGCTGGTACCGCATGGTACGGTGTTGGAAAGGTTCGGTACGGCACGGTATGGTTTGCTTTTACACTAAAGTAGTACTAAAGTTAAGTGGGTGGGATAACAACGATTCTCTGACCAATCAGTGGCTAGTAGTGACTGCATGCAAAGGATTGTGGGATATGGTACCGGTATGGTACCTCTTGGAACCACAATCGAGGTGGTACTGTTTTTGAGAGCTGTACCGTTCGGTTCCATGCAGTGGAAAAAGCGCCGCCGTACCATACCGAACCGTTCCCACACACCGTACCATGCGGTACCAGCAGTGGAAAAGCACAAAAGCGAGCCGAACCGTTCGGTTCCATGTAGTGGAAAAGCGCCATTAGAGGAACACAGGATGCCTGTGTTCATTGCTGACAGAACAGTTCCATGTTTACAACGGCAGACCGCCCGCCGTTCTGTCTCAACGGGGAGCGATCGCGGGTGCCCGGCCGCAATCACGGCCACCAGACGAGCTGATTGGCTCCCCCTGTGGCAATTGTGCATGCGCGCGTGCCCCCACTAGCGGTCCCGCGAAGCGACATACAGTTACGTAATTTCGCGGGACGGAGCCGACCTGCTGCAGTATATGTACTTGGTCGGCAAGTGGATAAATTGATCCAGTAAAAATAGAATCCTAAAGCAATGTCTCATGATATTTACCAGTCACTAAGATTCTCTTCTTACAAAAATAATTTTCTCTTACGTCCTCCGACAGTCGCCGCCACTTCATATTCATCACTAATGGGGGGTTATTGACCTTTGCTCCGCAGGAGTAGCTAGGCAACAAAATTTATTAATATCAAAGCTTTTAGCATATCCCACCCCTAGGGGGTGGTCCCCTCAGTCAATACCTCCCTGCTTCCTGCATTCCCAACTCAGTTTCTAATGCCTAGCTTAGGAGTAGGCTGGCTGTTCCTGTGCTGGGGCTCTCAGTCTCAGCTTCTTTTCTCTTTTTGATTTTATTTTGAGTCTTTTTCTCTTTCTTTTACTTAGCTGTTGATTTCAGCATTAGTTAGCTTGTTCGGATGAAGATGATCGTGCGGAGCTGGGTTCCCAGGGCTCAGGGCCAGGGGCTTCCCAGCCTGCCATCGAGCGTTCAGCGCAGGTTTCCCTGGCATATTGAACGACTCATCCCTGTTCGCTGCAGGGATGCTATCTGTGAGGTGGCTACCTCACTGGACGCCATTGCGGTTTCGCACCGCAGTTCTACTGCGTCCTGGCTGCGACACTCCCTGTCCTCAGTGCAGCGGTTTGGTCGCTGGAGAAGGCTCCCCACGCCATCCGGACTGGTAAGTGTAAAATCTATGTGGGGACCTGTCTATTTGGGTGTCAGTCTGGGACTGTGTGACCCTGCATGTCTGTGTGGCTGCTGAGCTCCCTGTCAGATTCCTGTGTGGAATGCTGCCTGTCTGTGGGCTGCGAGGGGGGGGCTCTCCCGCTCTGCTGTGTGAATGCATGAAGCAGTCTGGGCTTGGGCATGCTGTGCGGCGATCGCTGCTGCGACCCGCCATTTTTTTGCGGCAACTTTATGGTGGCCGGTCCTGTGTGGTAAGGCGCGGCGTTTTGGCGCCAAACGCCACCATCTTGGCGGCGATCGATCAGGCCACATGTCGGCACAATTTTCTCTTTGCCTAAGGAATCCTCAGCCGAGCGGCCATGTTTGTGTAGCCTTACATAGACTTTATGGGGCGGTCAGTCATTGCATCACTTCCTTTTGCTCTGGGACAGCGATCGGTAGCAGCAGCCTGTGTGATCTCTCCAGGTTTTTACCTTTCCTTTTCCTGTATTCCTTGCCCAGTGTTCTTATCCCTGTGGGGGTCGGTGTATTCAGTTGGGTGCGGTGGGCTACGCTCGCCGCGGTCTTAAAGGGGCAGTACTCCTTTTTTCCTAATATTGCTGGGGCATGGATTCTCAGGATTGCAAGTTTCCTCCCACCTTGGTGGGGGGCCAAGGGGCTGCTGCATCCCCCGAGGGGGCTGATCTGGCTACTATTGTGGCGAACTTGGCTGCTCAGGTGCAGATGCTGGTGGCTGATCGATCCACAAAACGGCCCAGAGTGTCTATTTCCTCTGATTCAGAGGGCGATGGGGCTGCTATGGCTGGAGTGCCCTTCTCAGGGTCTCACTCATCTCTAGACCTTGTGGGGTCTGAGGGGGAGGCTGAGGTGGAAGGGGTTGATAATTCTCCCCCTGGCTCGTCTGAAGAGCTTGCACTCATGGATGAGTTGGTTCCTTCTATCAAGCAAACGCTGCATTTGCAGGATGAACCATGTCCTCCTGTTTTGATGTCCTCTTATGGGACGCAAAGAAAACGCAAAACATCGCAGGTTTTTCCTTGCTCTACGGAATTTCAGCGCGCGGTTGATGAGCAATGGCGCAATTTAAAGAAGCCTTTTGCTGTGCCGAGTAGGTTCAAGCTGCGTTATCCATTTTCACCCACCACTGATGAGCGTTGGTGTGTGCCGCCTCAGGTGGATCATGCAGTGGCGATTTTAAATAAATCCACTGCGATCCCTGCTGAGGATACCCCGGTTTTTCCCGGGACCCGACGGACAGGAGATTGGAGTCTCTGGCCCGTCATGCTTATACGGTTGCTGGTTCTATGCTGAAGCCTATTTTTGCTTCTATTATGGCAGCCCAGGCTATTGCGGATTGGACGCAGGTGCTCAGGCGCACCCTGGTGGCTGACTCTGCCCCGCCGACAACTTTGGCTATGGTGGATCAAATTCATCAGGGTGTCATGTATTTGTGTGATGCGGACTTAGATTTGGTCCCTTTGGCTGCGCGTCTTTCAAGTGTGGCGGTATTGAACCGTCGCCTGATATGGCTGAAATGTTGGTCTGTTGACCAATCTTCTCGCAAGACTTTAGCTAATTTGCCCTACGCGGGATCCCGTCTTTTTGGCGAATCTTTGGATACTCTGATAAAGGGAATTTCTGGGGGTAAGAGTACTCTCTTGCCCCAAACTCACAAGAATAAGTTTGTTTGTGGTAAGAAGAATACCTCGTTTAGGCCCTCTCAGGGGTCCTTTCGGGCCTTTCGGTCGCACTATAAGGGCAAGCCCTTCAAGGGCCAAGGCTCCCAGAAGAAACCGTGGACAGGTAAGCAGAAGTCCGGCCAGTCCGGGTCCGCTGCCCATAACATCGGCCGGCGGGCAGATTTTTCCCCTCAACCCTTCAGCTGACTCCGGAGCGCTTGCAGGCTCTGCACCTGGCGGTGCGGGACCTGCGGGCCCAGGGAGTGGTGGTTCCGGTGCCTCATCGGGACAGATTTCGGGGGTTCTATTCCAATCTGTTCACTGTGCCCAGAAAGGAGGGCAAGGTCCGTCCGATTCTGGACTTGAAAGCTCTGAACCGCTTTGTGCGGGTTCGCAAGTTCCACATGGAATCCCTGCGCTCAGTGGTGGCTGCCCTGGTTCCGGGGGACTTCATGGCCTCCATCGATCTGAAGGATGCGTACCTTCACATTCCCATTTTCGAGGGTCACCAGAGGTACCTTCGGTTCGCCATTGCGGAGGATCATTACCAATTCATGGCGTTACCCTTTGGTCTCGCTTCGGCTCCGCGGGTTTTCACCAAGGTGCTTGCGCCGGTTCTGGCTTTATTGAGAGCCCAGGGCATTTCTGTCCTGGGGTATCTGGACGATATCCTGATTCGGTCTGCGACCAGTCAGGGCCTGGTGAACGACCTGTCCGTCACGATGCAGACTCTACAGGAGTTCGGCTGGACGGTGAATTTTCCAAAGTCGACGTTGTGTCCGTCGGTTCGTCTTCCCTACCTGGGGATGATCCTGGACTCTGTTCAAGCGAAGGTTTTCCTGCCGGAAGACAAGCTCCGGACACTTCAGGACGAAGTCAGGTCCCTCAGGGACACTCAGTGCTCATCCCTCCGGACATGTATGAGGTGTCTGGGATTGCTGGTCTCGGCTTTCGAGGCGATTCCCTTCGCCCAGTTTCACACTCGGGATCTTCAGGCAGAGATCCTGGCCAGGTGGGACGGGCGTCCGCAATCTCTGGATCTGCGGATTTCATTGAGCAGCCTCACCCGAAGGGGTCTTTTGTGGTGGCTTCAGTCCCCGGCAGTGTCGGGGGGCAAGTCCTTTGTCATGGATGGTGATCACCACGGATGCCAGCCTGTCGGGCTGGGGTGGTGTTCTGGGCGTTCTGTCCGCCCAGGGAACTTGGTCGGAGGAGGAATCCTCCCTTCCGATCAACATTCTGGAATTGCGAGCCATAAATCTCTGCCTTCTGCGTTGGACGGACAGGCTTCAAGGCCGTCCGGTTCGGGTGCAGACGGACAATGCCACAGCGGTGGCCTACATCAACCAACAAGGGGGCACCAGGAGTGCCCGAGCGGCTCGGGAAGTAGCCGACATTCTGTCTTGGGCCGAGACGCACGTCCCGGCGATATCTGCAGTTCACATTCCGGGAGTGGAGAACTGGCAGGCGGATTATCTAAATCGCCAGACCCTGGACCAGGGAGAATGGTCCTTTCACCCGGATGTCTTTCAGATGCTGTGCGCGAAGTGGGGGTTCCCAGATGTGGACCTGTTCGCGTCTCGTCTAAACAACAAGGTGGAAAGGTTCATAGCAAGGACGCGCGATCCTCGGGCAGACGCCTTAGACGCGTTGGTGACGCCCTGGCGTCAGTATCGTCTGATGTATGCCTTTCCAACGATTCAGCTGCTGTCCAGGCTCCTTCGCAGGTTGGCCTCGGAACCGCACACGGTGATTCTGGTGGCGCTCCGTGGCGTCTACCTCTTCGAGAAGACCTCCTGTCTCAAGGACCGATATTCCATCCTGCTTTACAGTCGCTGGCTTTAACGGCCTGGCTGTTGAAAGCCAGGTCCTGAAGGATAGGGGTCTCTCCCCTGAGGTCATTCCCACTTTGATCAAGGCCAGGAAGGTCTCTTCGGGGAAGATTTACTACCGCACTTGGAAGGCGTATTTTGCCTGGTGTGAGTCCAGGGGGTATTCCCCTCGCTCATACTCGGTATCGAGAGTGTTGGCTTTCTTTCAGACGGGCGTGGACCAGCGTTTGGCGTTGGCCACGATTAAGGGTCAGATTTCTGCGCTGGCCATTCTCTTTCAACGCCCTGTGGCGTCTAATTCTTTGGTTAGCACTTTTGTTCAAAGGGTGCGACACTTGGCCCCTCCTCGGAGGGATCCTTTGCCTCCATGGGATTTGAACCTTGTTCTGTCCGTGTTACAGCATGCTCCCTTTGAAAAGATCAGGGAGATCTCGTTGTCTCTGTTGTCCAAGAAGGTTGCCTTTTTGGTAGCGATCACTTCGGCTCGCAGGGTGTCGGAGCTGGCGGCCTTGTCCTGCAGCTCTCCCTACTTGGTGATTCACTTGGATAAGGTGGTCTTACGACCTAACCCTTCTTTTCTTCCAAAGAGGATCTCGGAATTTCACCTCAATGAGGACATTGTCTTGCCTTCGCTTTGCGCGAAGCCTAAGCATCCAAAGGAGGTGGCTTTGCATTCCTTGGATGTTGTTCGGGCGATCAGGGTTTACCTGTCATCGACGAAATCCTTTCGCAAGTCGGATTCTCTATTTGTCCTTCCAGAGGGTCCTCGGAAGGGCATGGCAGCGTCGGCTGCGACCATCGCCAAATGGATCAGACAGACTATTGTGCAAGCCTATGCTTTGAAGGGGAAAGTTCCCCCTTTCCCTGTGAAGGCGCACTCTACCAGGTCTTTGAGTACGTCTTGGGCCTATCGTCATCAGGCTTCTGTGGCCCAGGTGTGTAAGGCGGCGACTTGGTCGTCAGTTCACACCTTCTCCAAATTCTACAAGGTGGATGTTCAGGCATCGGCGGATACTTCCTTTGGCCGCAAAGTTCTTAGTGCGGCAGTCCCTTAGGGTCCCTTGTTTTGGGTCCTTGGCTGTTGGGATGTCTTTTATCCCTAGGTTACTTGTTTTCCTGGGTTGTTGCTCCTGTTGAGCACGTTTTTTTCCTGTTGCCCAGTTGGTTTCCTTACTTTGGTAAGGTTCCTTTTCTCTGATGTGGGTACTGCGTTGCTTTAGGCGCGGCTGCGTTTTTTTCCCACCCCTCATGTCTACACTGCTATGGGACGTCCCCATTAGTGATGAATATGAAGTGGCGGCGACTGTCGGAGGACGTAAGAGAAAACGGAATTTTTGTAAAATCTTACCTGTAAAATTCCTTTCTCTGAGTCCTCCGACAGTCGCCGCCCCCGCCCCTCTTTTGGGGTTTGTTTATGTACTCTACTGCTATGCTACTGAAACTGAGTTGGGAATGCAGGAAGCAGGGAGGTATTGACTGAGGGGACCACCCCCTAGGGGTGGGATATGCTAAAAGCTTTGATATTAATAAATTTTGTTGCCTAGCTACTCCTGTGGAGCAAAGGTCAATAACCCCCCATTAGTGATGAATATGAAGTGGCGGCGACTGTCGGAGGACTCAGAGAAAGGAATTTTACAGGTAAGATTTTACAAAAATTCAGTTTTTCTTCAGTTGTTTCCAGAAAATCAGACACATTATTATAAGTATGTAGATCCTTCATGAAATGTCTGGTCCTCTGCCCAGCTGTTGCTGTCATAAAGAGTATGCATTGTCTCCTTTTGCAATGACAGCCATTGTATCATGGCTGTGTGAAGACAAGTGTTGCAGTAATACAAAAACACACGTCACAGAAAAGGAACAAAAAAAATAGATTTTGCATCACACTTTTTAATTAGCAAGTCAGAAATAATCTCTTTAGAGCACATTTTCAAGGTAAGACATGCAGTTAGCATTAAATTAGTACCAAAGGCTCCGCAATTTTTACCTTACCTTACCCTAGTACTTGTGCAACCCCCCTCAGGCTCCATTCACACCTGAGCGTATCATTTTCAGATGTTTTTTTAGGCGTTTTTTTGCAGGTGTTTGGAGGCAGGCATTGACATCTGACCAAAAACGCTTGTAATTTGCCAAAAAAGAAGCTCATGTACTTTTTTGAGGTTCAGGCAACAAAATGCTCAAACGTGAACAGGGGCCGTTTATATGAATGGGATTTTGCTTGTTGGTCATTTTGGAACTTCAGAGATGAGCGTTTTACGAGCTTAAAAACTCTCAGGTGTGAACCGGGCCTCAAACATTTACCTTCTGTCATTGTCACTGCTGCTTGGTCCTCCACGTTCCACACTGTTCTGAACCTCCTGGTTGTAGGTTCTCGAAAAAAGCTGTTAGGAGCGTTTAGTGTTTTTCTCTTCTAGGAAAATGCTCCCAAAAACTCTACAAAGTTTTTTTTTTTTCTGCTCCTAAATGTTGAAGCTTGAACAATGCTTATAGCATAAACAAGTGTGCATGGACACATAGGATAACAATATTCGCTTCTAGGAGCAGAAAAAAAAATGCTCATAATGGCTTCTAGGAGCCATTCTAGGAAAAAATGCAAGTGTGCATGGAGCCTAAAGGTTTATTTAAAAAAAAATAAAGAAATAACAAACATGTTATACTTACCTGCTCTGTGCAGTGGTTTTGCACAGAGCAGCCCAGATCCTCCTCTTTTTGGGTCCCCCGCCGGTGCTCCTGGCTCCTCCTCTTCAGCCAGTGCCCCCAATAGCAAGCCGCTTGCCCTGGGGACACTGGTGCCTGCTCACTCCCGAGCTCCACTCTATGCGTCCATAAGGAACTCAGAGCCATGGCTCAGCCCTGCCCCCTGCTCTCTCCTCATTTGCTCACTGGCTGTGATTGCAGCAGCAGGAGCTAATGGCCAATGAAGAATGAGAGACCCGGGGGAGCTCAGCTCTCGTGCACATCGCTGGATCAAGAGGAAGTTCAGGTAAATATTGGGGGGGATGCTGCACACAGGTTTTTTTTTACTTTCATGCATAGAATGCATGAAGGTAAACAACCTTGAGCCTTTAAAACCACTTTGAATGACACAAAACTGTTTTTTATTTTTAAAAGAAATCTATTCAAGTATGCACCTTAATGGCTCCCAGCCTCCTGGGAGCCATTAAGGTTCCCAGGAGGCTGGGAACCTTAATCTCCAATTTTTTTGGGGTCCAATTGTCCAAAATGTCTTGGCATGCTGACGCCTTAAGAGTTCCCTTCACTGGAACTAGGCCAGTCATGTTCCTTTGCCCCAAACTCACTCATCCATATCTTCATGGACCTTGCTTAAATATGCCTCTAATAGTTACACACATATCCAGGGCTTTTTTTCAGCTGGAACTCGGTGGAACTCAGTTCCACCACCTCTAGCTCAGGCCCTCTGCTCCCTGTTTACCACTATCACTTGTAAACACAGAAGTCCGGCTTCTGTGTTTGACAGTAAATAACTTCTCTCCCAGTGGCTCCCACTGAGTGCAGGATGAGGACAAGGGAGATGCAGGTGGAGCTTTTAAGGGGGGGAGGGGCGGAGATGGGGTTTGTATGCAGAGATCAAAGCTAAAGAGGGGTGAAAGTGAGATGTGAATAGAGGATTCAGAGGTAAGCAGCTATGGATGAAGGATGAACCCTGCACTCTGTGTGTAGAGCACCCCGAGCTCTGCACTCTGTAAATAATGCATTCCTGGTATTTAATGCCCATATAAGACTGTTTGTGAAATTTGACCACACCCACTATTTGATGCTGTTTGGAGGGTGTGTGGGGTGAAAGACGGTTTGGGGGGGGGGGGGGTCATGGTTGAGTTCCTAAACCTATTTTCTGAGAAAAAAAGCCCTGCACATATCAATAGTCAACTCTTTAAAATTTTTAATTTTATTATGACAATAGTACAAAAGTCTGCCAGATGGCTTTTAAAAGTACCGTACCTACAAGTACAAACAAAAATACATAAATGTTCTCGCTGAGGACTGTAGTCTACGTGTTTCCCAGGATCACCCGTTTCTTCAGGACCCTTCTGGCCTCCTGTACATATCAAATGTTTATTGACAGTGAAATGTAAAATAACTATCATATTATATACATTCAACGATACAAAAGGTGACATAACACCATTTATTAACTACATTGCTAACCCTTGGAACATTTAGGCTACGTTCACATGTGGGCGTAGCGGATCACGGGCAGAATCACCGCGATTCTGCCCGCGATCCGGAAATCATTGCAAATCGTGGGACGCCTGTGCATTGCCCATGATTTGCAATGGCACCCCAAACGCTATGCGATGTTGCCGCGATTTCCGCCTGCGGGACGCATGATGCCCCAAAGAATCTCTTGTACCTTATTTGGGCGTCATGCGTCCCGCGATTTTGTTTGCATGATGTTACCGCGATTCGGCAGGCGGAAATCCCTACAACATCGGACAGCGTTGGGGGTGCCATTGCAAATCACGGGCAACGCACAGGCGTCCTGCGATTTGCAATGATTTCAGGATCGCGGGTAGAATCGCGGTGATTCTGCCCACGATCAGCTACGCCCACATGTGAACGTAGCCTTAAGGGGTGAGAGAAAGAAAATAGTTTATAAGAATAAAATAAACATGAATTAAATAAAATAAATTAAGGAGGGATACAGTGATAAGAGTATTTATGTAGCCTCCGAGCTCTAGGCTCCCATCAAGAAGGGCCTTTTTGGGCACTTCATCAATACCTGGGTAAAAAAACAGGTAGGCTGTTCTCCTTGTATGCAATTCAGGGCTTAATTTTCAACTTTGACTGGATTGTACATTTAATGAAAGAGACAGTGCACAATGGCTAAGTGCTTTATATTTGCTGAAACTGCAGTGTGAAAAACATTAAAGCCTTTCCAACAGGATGAATTATAAATGAAAGCACAGGTTCTGAAAAAAATATTCCTACTGTCAGCTTGTCAAAGCACAACGTCCTATGAGCAGCAAACCTTCCTCTTTTTAGCATCCTGAATCACACAGTCTTCCTCTCTCTCTTCTCAGCCCGGTGCTCTATTCATGTCTGACATTACCATTTCACATGGCTGTAAAGAAAAGAACTACATATTAAAAAAAAACTAAAGAGTAAACAACATTAACACATTGGAGCTGCAGCGAAGAAAGGAGCCTCATTAATTCCCATCCAAAGACGTTTCCACTTTTTTTTAACTATATATTATCATATTCAGTGCCAATATCAGAAAATAAATCATTATCAGCTTTTATCTGGGGCTCTGTTATAGAGATTTATCCTCATCCTGAGCTGGACATAACCTTTTACCAGACAGGAAGTGAAGGAAACAGACAATAAAAAAGCTTACAGTTGTTCTAACACTTTGGGGTTGATTTACTAAAACTGGAGAGTGCAAAATCTGGTGCAGCTCTGCATAGAAACCAATTGGCTTCCAGTTTTTTTATTTTTTTTGGCAAAGCTTAAAGTGGAACTCCACCCAAAAGGGGAAGCTCCACTTGTTTGCCTCCCACCCCCCTCCGCTGCCACATTTGGGGGGGGGGGGGGTACCTGGTTCTGACAAGTACCCACTTCCACTTCTAGCTAAGGTCACGCATCCACCTCAGCCAAGGGTTCAGCCCCCCTCCTCCTTCCCCCGCCCCTGGGCCATTCACAAAGCGCAGCACACTTCGCGCATGCGCAGTAGGGAGCCGACTGTGACGGTCTCCCTTAGCCGTGATGGCGGCGGCAGCACCTGGGAGCCAATTAAAAAATCGGCTCGGGTGAAGACACCGCTGGATTCGTCGACAGGAAAGCGTCCTAGTATTTGGAAAAAAAGAAACACTGTAAATCAATAATGAAAAAGCGACTAGCACTACAGATGACAATCTGCATCTACAATAAAAATGTATAAAGTGCAGTGCAGAAAAAAAAAAAATAAAGTGCATATATAGTGCAATAATAAATTATTACTATATGGCATACATAAGCATTGATACAATACGCATATGTTGTGATGTAACCAATAGAATTTATATAAAGTGCAGTAATAACTGGTCACTGAACATTAATAAATAAATCCAAAGAAAGTCCAAAGTGCAATGTGAAAAGAAGAATCTTCATTCGTTATTTCATGCGAATTTTCAAGCTCGTGCACAGGAACCACCACCAATGTCAGAGGTGGGCTTACCAGATAGAATGGACTCAAATAAGCTTACGCCTAGTGAGTCAGAAACAGCATATATAGATGGATAATCAACCAAAAGACATCTGGATAAACTTCTGCCACTCCAACAGCATCAACAGATTATTCCACTTTGATACAGATTATATCCAATGGTGGACCATCCAGTTAAAATTAGGGCCACAAGTTCTTCTCCATATGTACTCAATAAAAGAGAGAACTCCACATAGTGTAAAACCATACAGGCTATCTCATTTATTTAAAAACCCCAAAACTTACAATGTAGATAAGTAAAAAGGACTTTCAAATAGAACATCCTAAGATCAAATATGACGCAGAGGCAACATAGCAGCAGTCCCGACGCGTTTCGTCTGAATAGACATCATCTGGGGTCCTAGTATTAAAAGTCAGCAGCTACAGTTTTTGTACAGTACAGTTTTATTTATTTCCCAAAGAAGCCTGGAGCTCCTCTTTAATTGAACAAACTGAAGTTAGGAGCTGACTGGCTACCATGGACAGCTGCACCAGATTTTGCACTCTCCAGTTTTAGTAAATTAACCCCTCTGTTACTTAATGCAAAACTCCAGGCAACTAAAAATAATTATTCCTTGCAGTGGGGCTCTGACTGGCCTGTAAGGATTAATTGCTCATTTTGGTCTAAGGGAACAATAAAAGAAAATTGACTTGCCTGATCCCCCACTTCTCCCTGCAGGTAGACCATTTCCCACGGTGTCTTCTCCTCCACTCTAACGGTCTAGGGTCCTGACATTATCGAGACCAAAGCAGGGTCCAAAGCCTTGCAATAGAAGTGATGATGCCAAGGTACAGTCCATCCCCAGAGCATGGGGGAGCGCCATCTGCCGGGGGAGCAGAGGATCGGGTAAGTAAAACAGTTTCTCCTCTCCCCTAGACATAGCAAGCCATGAACCCTTGCATTGTGGACACAGCCTCACTGCAAGGGGCAATTTAATATTTTCAAAGAGTTGGGCTTAAACTTAAAATAAAAAGAAAGGATTTTTAATTTTCTCTCAGAATGATGGGCATTTGGAATGCATGCCAAATGCAGGTCAGCAAAATCCAATTTACTTTAATTGAGCAGTGCACATGGCAGTTCAGAGGCCTGCTTTGTGGTGCACTGCGTTTCTTTGGCCGCAGCATATTCTACTGAATGGTCTTTAAGCAAGGCAAAGGCAGCCTCTTCTTGTCAAGTGCTGCACTTTCTTTTCAAGACATTTGAACAGAGCACCTATAAACATGAATCCTTACAGAAATTTCCCCACACTTCCTGCTAAACAGGAAGTGATAGAATCCTTCCAATGGAGCCCCTGATGACAGGAAAACCTGACAGGACTTCTATTCCTTCCTCACTATATTCAAAACTAAAAGAGGTATAGATACACTTTAATGTATTCATTGACAAAGGTTGCCAGTAGTTTTCTGGTAGCTAACCCTTGCAGAGCTGAAAATATAAACCCCCAATGATTGTCAATGCACACACTTTAACATGGAGAAAGAACTGAAGGTAGGTTTCTCTCTACTTAGTTCCTCACAGCTCTATCCCTTTTTCAAATGGCGCGACTCTGCCTGTGATGTCATTGGGATTTGTGATGATGAATCTGATTTTTAATTGTATTATAACACGGTCCAATTTTATTTATTTGTTCTTTATTTATGAACATGGTACATACACTGGTAGCATACGAGTAACTAAATATCCAACAATGACAGGGTTGCAAGATTGATACAAAACCCCTAAACTTAACGTGGTAGTAAACCAGGGCATTTAAAAAAAAAAATCCCCTGCAAGGCAATGGCATAATGTGCTAATATGCATGGCATACTAGCACATTTTCAATTACTTACCTTAGAACGAAGCCCTCCAACGATGCGTGGTCACTGCTGACAAGACTCCATCCTCCCCGGAATTTCTTTGGGGTTCCCTGGCTCAGGTCCTTCGAATGGCCGAGCGGCGATGACATCACTCCTGCATATGCACCCAATGGTCACGGTTTACGGGACATGTGCCGGTGATGTCACCAGCTGCATTCAGTGTGAATATCTCCAAAACAGTGCACGTTTAGGAGATATTCACTGTACCTACAGGTAAGCCTTGTAATAGGTTTACAGGTTCAAAAAATGAGTTTACTATAACTTTAACAACACATCCAGGTATATAACAGTAATAGGTACATATCGGTAGGGTACGAACACTGATTCTGATTTTGCATAAAGCCCTCTGGTTACCTGAGCATGGCTATAAGTACTGTATAGCATATCCAAAGGTTCTCTGCAAGCAGTGCTTGGGGTTTTAGGCACATCCAGAAGGGAACATAGTGTAAATGAATGGGGGTTGGACTAAAGGGGTCGGGGTGGGTGAAAGGTGGATGTGAAACTATAAACTAAAGTGGATTGGGGTGGGGGGTGGTAAATGTGAAAGATAATAGGGGGGAAGAATGAGGGGCCAATTTTTTTCAGCCTTGGATAATTTTACTACAGTTAAAAGGATAAGTTCACTTTTGGGAACATGTTACATGTTCCACTCATTTTTAGGGTGGAACATGTAACATGTTCCCAGTGCTGCAGCCGCTGACCCCTTTGTCTGCCGAAATCTGTACTGACTGACGGAAAATCGGCCGTTGAGTTGACGGCCAACAAAAATTTTATAGCCTGCACACCAGATTTTATTCGGCCGAAAAGTCAGAGTCGGTTGTCGAAAGCATCATACTAACAAGCCGAAAATCGGCCGATCGGACGTTGGCCGAAAACTCCCAGCCAATAATCGATGCGTGTGTACGAGGCATTAGATATATTTCACCTCATCACACACATAACTATGATACATTATATTATATTATAATATATTAAAAAATGGGCCTTGTTGTAACATATATGAGGAATATATAAAATAGAGAGGGACCTGCCTCCATTGTGAGTCCATGTGAAAGACACTGAGGACTTCTTTGTGAACTGTTCTTGGCTTGCCCATTGTAATATGGTCGCCATGTAATCTACAAAGAAGAAGCCGCAGATTCCTCATGATTGCTGCCTTGTGTTGCCCTAAGAAATAAACCACTACAGACAGGCTGTGCGGCTGCAGAGCAGCAGAGTCATCGGAGTAATGTCATTTTTTTTTCGTTTTCCTGTGTTTTAGTGTGTAGTCATATGAAAAATGTCATCTCTGCGGCAACGCTTAAATAATGCCTTTGGTTGGCTGTTAACATCACGCCTCCACTGACTACTGAGTGTGGGATCTGAGTAATTTGTAAGTGAAAACACTGTATAATTACAATTGTTACAAGAGCTAAGCTTTTCTCAATGGAGGGATAAATGTAATGTAGTCTTGGAGTAATGTTTATGTAACAATGGTGACCTCCTGTGGTCAGCACATGTTTAAGGGATGCAGGGACCGGAGAATACTGTTTGTCTGGATCAGTAAAAGGATAGCAGGTCTGTGCGTCATTGCCAGCGTGGTATGAACATGTTATGAAACTTCTGAATTGTGCTCGGCAGTTTGGATCTGAAATTATGCTTTTCTCATTGTTCTGTGTCATTGCCTGCTGTACTTATGAAAACACTTTCCTTTTTTCTGTTTGATTACTCTATTACGTAAGTTATAATTTGTGTTGCACTATATACCACTGATAAGCACCATTGTAGGTGGCTGAAAAAAAATCACAGCTGATCTCCTAAAGACACTTTTTTTTAAAAAAGACAGTACAGAACATTTTGGTATTGTTTTAAGCAATATTAAACCCAAAATCAAAAATGTATCATGTTGCAGCTAACTCTTTTTTAGGTGTGGTGGGGTGGCTGCAATTGTTTTCTTTGTTTTTCTTTTAATTTCATCAGCCATTAAACAGATATTAAACTGCTCTGTTTTTTTGTTGTTTTGTTTTGTTATTTGGATCTGCAAGGTAAAGCCATATTGTGCTAGTATGCATCGCATACTAGCACATTATGTGAAACTTACCTTTGAATGAAGCCATTCCAGCAGCGAGCTGTCACCGCTGACAAGGCTTCCATCTTTACCCGTCTTCCTTCCGGGTTTGCGGACTTGGGCTTGTTTCCCTCATGTCGGAGTGAAGTCCACTACTTCTTATATATTGGCATTGCTTGGATTGTGGACTGGACTTGCACCCAAATCTTGATGGTTTCATCATTTGCACCTGAGCGGTTGTCTCTCCATTGTCCTAAGGTCCCTTTCACACATACAGTCCGTTCAGTTCATCAGTTCAATCATGTCAAAATGTATCAGTTTTCCATCCGTTTTTTCATCCATTTTTCATCCATTTTTCATCCATTTTTCGTCAGTTGTTATCCGTTTTTCATCCGTTTTCCGTCAGTTGTTAGCCCCCTTTCACACAGGCAGACCGTTCAGATCCGCCTGTTCGTTTTTTTGGCGGATCTGAACGGTCCCCCCATGCATTCCTATGGGGCATCGGATGGCAGCGGAGACA
The DNA here is from genome assembly GCF_965119305.1 of Pelophylax lessonae. Taxonomy (NCBI): domain Eukaryota; kingdom Metazoa; phylum Chordata; class Amphibia; order Anura; family Ranidae; genus Pelophylax; species Pelophylax lessonae. The sequence continues at coordinate 127,312,590 of NC_138771.1, forward strand.
TGTCCGCTGACAACCGACCTGATCCAATCCGTCAAATCTGGACGGATGGAAACCCTATTTTCCATTCGTCCAGCGGATCGGATCGGATGAGAACGGACAGACGGTCCGTTCCCATCCGATTTCCCCCATAGAGATGCATGGGGAACTGACAGCTGTGTCTCCGCACACAGCACGGAGACACAGCTGTCATCCTCTCGCTCAGCTGAGAAAAACGGAAAAACGGAATCCGTCCGACGGACGGATAGTGTGAAAGGGGCCTTATCTGTTTTTCATCCATTGTCATCCGTTTTCCATCCGTTGTCATCTGTTTTCCATCCGTTGTCATCCATTTTTGTCCGATCCGTTTTTTTGACGGATGAAAAATAGGGCATTCGTCTGTTCCAAAAAACGGACATTGACGGAAGCGGATAAAAACGGATGTTAACGGGTGATCATCCATTGTCATCCGTTTTTACATAGAGATACATTGATGTCCGTTTTTCATCCGTCAACGGATGGATGAAAAACGGACAAACGGACAGCATGTGTGAAAGGGGCCTTAGGTTTTTCACTGATACTTCCAGCTGAAAATAAACTTCTTTAGCAGACCGAGCTGTTCAGCAGAAGTTCACTCCTTGTATGACCTGCTTTACATTGCCCTCTGCACAGCTTGCTGTCCCAAGGTGGCTATGCTGATCCTCCATAGATGAAGTGTAGGCACCCTGAACTGGAAGTGTGGCCTGGCAAGAGAACCGGGTGAAAATAAAGGAAAGAAGTCTAAAAAAGTAAACTAATACAGCCACCACATCTAAGGATTGGTGAGCTACAATATATACATTTTTTGTTTTTGGGTTTAGATATTGTGACGGAATCCGGAGAGATATGGTTAATGCATATTATTGTCCCATTTGAAGTAGTCCAACCATATTCTCAGTGTTCACCACCCTCTTGGTCACCCTGCATCCATAACAGACGCAGGGTGACTTAAACATAAGAGAGCTCCATAAGGCTGGGCATGGTGCCCCCCGACCTCTCTAAAGGAATTTGGAGTCCACAACCCCCATGCCCAAAGTGACTCCTGTCACAGATATGTTTAAACAGTTTCTAAAGCTGATGTTGATGATTCCCTTCCTTCCAATTCATTGAATGATGAATGCCGTACCCTCTTGAACCTAGCCACATACACTATAAATACTTTGACTAATTCTCTGCTGTCGAGTGGCATTAGGTTTATCCGTTGCTTAAATCCACACAGTTCTCTTTCTCTAATGGTTCAGTGAAAGTGATTTTCACTCTTTATTAACAGGAGCCATTTGACAAAACAGGACTATGTTGATTTTTTAAGCTGTATATGTGTTAGTTTAAGTGTTTCTCCAGGCCAAATCTTTTTTTTTTTTTTTGGATGAAATTAGAAATTGATAGATCAACTGTCAGGTTTTTTTCTTTTTGCGGTCTACCAATTGGGAAGATTCATCGCTCTATTTAGACTGGGGGACCATTATTGCCAAGAAAGAAAGTGGGGGAAAATCTTAATTCCAGAGCTGTCCCCAAAACAAGAAGTACGTTAAAATCTTTAATAGGGGACACTGGGTTTGATTAACCACTTAAGCCCCGGAGGATTTGGCTGCTCAAAGACCAGGGCCTATTATGCGATTTGGCACTGCGTGACTTTAACTGACAATTGCACAGTCGTGCGACGCAATACACAATAGGCGTATTTTGATTGGTTTGCGCAAAAGTTATTGCGTTTACTAACTAAGGGAAAGATTTATGTCATTTTTATTGTTGTTGTTTTTTTAACTAGTAATGGTGGCGATCTGCGATTTTTTTAATGCGGGACTGCAATTTGCGGTGGACAGATCGGACCCTTGACTGACATTTTTGACACTTTTGGGGGTACCAGTGACATTACTACAGTAATCAGTGCTATACATATGCACTGTTACTGTAAAAATTACACTGGCAGGGAAGGGGTTAACTTTATTAGTGATCAAGGGGTTAAGTGTGTCCCTAGGGGCCTGATTCTAAGTGTAAAGGGGCGTGGCTTTTGATGTAACCACAGAGACATACGATCCTACATAGCAGGATCGTATGATCTCTGCAGTTACATCAGGGAGAATGACAGGCGGCTTTGTTTACATTAGCCGCCTGCCTTTCTCCCTCTCCAGCGGGAGATCGCGAGTGACCGGCGGACATCGGAGGCGCCGGTCACTCGCGCTGGGATGGCAGTGAACGAGCGGGGACGGGAGCGCGCGCCTCCGGCGGCGTGCGCTCGCCCCCTATTGGCTCGCGGGCGAGTGACCCACCGATACGTCACTTTGCCCAGGGGGGGCTGACCGCCGCAGTATATGTACTTGCGGCGGTCGGCAAGTGGTTAACTGGAGAGTGCAAAATCTGGTGCAGCTCTGCATAGAAACCAATCAGCTTCCAGTTTTTTTGTCAAAATGTAATTGAACAAGCTGAAGTTAGAAGCTAATTGAAGCTCTATGTACAGCCATGGCCAAACGTTTTGAGAATGACACAAAAAATTGTTTTCACAAAGTTTGCTGCCTCAGTTTTTATAATGACAATTTGCATGTACTCCAGAATGTTATGAGATGAATTGCAAATAATTGTACAGTTTCTCTTTGCCATGAAAATGAACCTAATCCCATAAAAAAAACATTCTAACTGAATTTGGGAAGAAGGCTTCAGGGCGCCCAAGAAAGTCCAGCAAGCGTCAAGACCGTCTCCTACTGTTTATTCAGCTGTGGGATTGAGCCCCCATCAGTGCAGAGTTTGCTCAAGAATGGCGGTAGGCAGGTGTGAGTGCATCTGCATGCATAGTGAGGCGAAGACTTTTGGAGGATGAACTGATATCAAGATGGGCAGCAAAGAAGCTACTTCTCTCAAGGAAAAACATCAGGGACAGTCTGATATTCTGCCAAAGGTACAGGGATTGGACTGCTGAGGACTGGGGTAAAGTCATTTTCTCTGATGAATTCCCTTTCCGATCATTTGGGGCAATCTGAAAAAGAGAAGGTGAGCATTACCATCAGTCCTGTGAGACATGTGACGGTATCAGATTTACATGCTGCGATTAATTGATTAAACTTCTTAGCGGTATTCCCGAGCGTGGCTCGGGGTTAGATTTCAGAGCCAAAAGCGGTAACCCCCGAGCCACACACGGGGTACTGCCAGAAGCATCGCTGGATCCTGTAAAAGAGGTTTCTTACCTTGTCACCGGGATCCGGCGATGTGTCTCGGTGGTGTCTCGCGGCGGATCTTCCTCCCAATCGTCTCTGTGCCCACGACGTGACGTTCGCAGGGGGGTGGAACCGGCGGCAAATTCAAATGTAAAACACACCAAACACACTGATACCATTCAAAATAAAAAAAAAATCACATTAGTTTGCCCCCCCAGTGCCCTTTCCTGCAGTTTTACTGTACTTTTTATGTAAATATATATATACAGTATATATATATATATATATATATATATATATATATATATACATATATATATATATATATACGTAATTCTTGTGATTGAGCAGCCCAAACCAACTGTATACATTATATATATATATATATATATATATATATATATATATATATATATATATAATAAATGTATACAGTTGGTTTGGACTGCTCATTCACAAGAATTACATGCAAAATAATGGTACCGCTTTCAGCACCTAAAATCCAAAAGAATCATACCGCCAGGGAGGCTAAGGTTTTGCCACGGTATAAGGTATTATCGCAGTATTCAATTATTACATTTGAATTTTTAAATTTCTACCTCACTTCAATTTCATTGCTGAATTTAAGGCCTTTGGTTCACTTATGCACATTGTTATATAGTCAGTCAGTACAGACTCTGTGAACCAGGCCTAAAATAAGCCATCAAGCAGTGTCTACACAAATGATTAATCAGCGCTGACCAATTGATTAACCAATAAATTGATTTATTATATCCTTTGGCGCTACATACCTTATACTTTTTTGAATCAAGCAGTGTCTGGCCTACCTGGTGAGGACTAAAGGCGCCAGATTTTAAAAAAATAACGGCATTCAAAACAACCAAACTTGGCTTTTTTAATGCTTTCAAGTGCAAAGAAGAGATTTGGGGTCTTTTAGACCCCCGATCCCTCCATAAAGAGTACCTGTCACTGCCTATTACTGTCACAAGGAATTTTCTTACATTTCTTGTGACAGCAAAAAAGTGCTAAAAAAATGTTTTTTGGTTTTTTTTAACCACTTGCCGACCGCTCACATCAAGCGTTCTGCGGCAAAGTGGTCCGTTATCGTCCAGCGACGTAGGTCTACGTCGCTGGACTCCTCCCCTTGTGGGCAGCGCGCACCGCCGGAGGCTCACTCCCGCTGTATGCAGTCACAGCGGGAGTCGGGCCAGGGGAGGAGCGGCGGTGATCACCGCCGCTCTTCCCCGATCGTCGGGGATCGAGTGTGGAGATCCGCCCGCTTGTGTAAACAAAGCGGGCGGATCTCCTAAGTGACAGGCAGGGACAGATTGCAGGATTCAGCATAGCTGAACCTGCGATCTGTGCCTGTGTCACACAGTCCCCTCCCCCAACACACCTCAGTAAGCACCAGGCATACATTAACCCCTCCCTCTCCAATAAAATTAACCCCTTCCCTGCCAGTGCATAATTATAGCACTGATTACTGTAGTAACGTCACTGGTACCCCCAAAAGTGTCAAAAATGTCAGTCAAGGGTCCGATCTGTCCGCCGCAATGTCGCAGTCCCGCAAAAAAAATCGCAGATCGCTGCCATTACTAGTTAAAAAAAACAATAAAAATTACATAAATGTCCCGCAGTTAGTAGCTGCGATAACTTTTGTGCAAACCCATCAAAATACACTTATTGCGATATTTTTTTTTACCAAAAATATGTAGCAGAAAACAAATGTTAAAAAATTTAGATTTTTACATTTTTTGGGGGAATTTCATATAAAAAAATGTGAAAAATATTGTTATTTTTTCAAAATTGTTGCTCTTTTTTTGTTTATAGAGCAAAAAACAAAAATCGCACAGGTGATCAAATACCACCAAAAGAAAGCTCTATTTGTGGGGAAAAAAAGAACATAAATTTAATTTGGGTACAGCATCGCACGACCGTGCAATTGTCCGTTAAAATAACGCAGTGCCGAATCGCAAAATATGGCCTGGTCAGGAAGGGGGTAAAATCTTCCGGTCTTAAAGCGGTTAAAAATACGCTCATTAAGAATTTTTTTGTCAAAGACATGTAGCTAAATACATTTTGGCCTAAATATATGACAAAAATTTAATATATTGGATATTTTTTAACTGCCAAAGTAGAAAAATATTGTTATTTTTTCAAAATTGTCGCATTTTTTTTATTAATATCGCAAAAAATGAAAAGCGCAGAGGTGATCAAATACCACCAAAAGAAAGCTCTGTTTGTGGGAAAAAAGAGACGTAAATTTCGTTTGGGTACGGCGTTGCATGACCGCACAATTGTCAGTTAAAGTCGCACAGTGCCGAATCGCAAAAAGTGGCCTGGACGTAAAGCAAGAAAATGCTCCGGTCCTAAAGTGGTTAAATAAATATTGTAAAAATAAAATAATTAGGAAACATTTCTTTAAAGCACCCCGTCCCTCTGTGCTAGCGCGCAGAAGCGAACGCATACGCAAGTTGCGCCCGCATATGTAAATGGTGTTCAAACCACACATGTGAGGTATCTCTGTGATTGTTAGAATGAGAGCAATCATTTTAGCCCTAAACCTCCTCTCGAATTCTAAAGAGGGAACCGTTAAATCTTTTAAAGCGTCACCTATGGAGATTTTTAAGTACCATTGTTTGTCGTCATTCCACAAGCACATGCAATTTTAAAGCATCATCTTTCGCATTATACGAAGAAATTGGGCTAACTTTACTGTTTTTTTTTTCTTTCTTTTTAATTCATAAAAATGTACTTCTTTCAGAAAAATTGCATTTGAAAAACCGCTGTGCAAATACCGTGTGACATAAAATATTGCAACGATCGCCATTTTATTCTCTAGGGTCTCTGCTAAAAAATATATCCAATGTTTGGGGGTTCTATGTAATTTTCTAGCAAAAAATACTGTAACTTGTAAGCACCATATGTCAGAAAAAGGCTTAGGCTTAAAGGGGTTAATCTCATTGAGAACTTGTGGTCAAATCTTCAATAGGAGGGTGAACAAAAAAAATAAATAAAAACACAAATTCTGACAAAATACAAGCAAGAATGGGCTGCCGTCAGTCAGCACGTGGCCAAGAAGTTGATTAACAGCATTGCAAATATTGACTGCATAAACTCAAAGTAGAAATATAGGCAAAATGTTTTCTTTCATTTTTGATAGAGCAAGGGAAGGTTATAACCTCTGAGATTTTTTTTCTATCATCTGTGTCCCATTGGGGAGATTTCCCTTCACTTCCTGTCCCATAGCTAAACAGGAAGTAGAAGGAAATACCTGCAAATTAAAGGAATTCCTTGGGGACCCCCAGGTCACCAGAACTAGTGTACCTGTTGGACGTTTTCCCCTTTATTACTTTTCTAGGGACAACCCAAAATTTGGGATTTTATTTTACTTTCACTTTTAATTTTGATAAATAGGACAAATAGAATAACCCTAATGAGAAAACAGACAGCAATAAAAACTGACAAACATTCTAATCCCTCTGAGCTCTATCCCAAAATAAAAAAAAAGCTTTACCTTTAGTTATATTTTAATGTAATTGTCAATAAAAGCCTTTGACACTTATGAAATGCTTGTAATTATACTTCAATATAATATAGTAACATCTAACTAAAAGATCTAAAAACACTGAGGCAGCAATATTTGTGGCATTCTCAAAGGTTTTGGCCATAGCTTTAGAGCTGCACCTGATTTTGCACTCTTCAGTTTTAGTAAATCAACCCCTCTGTTCTGGGAAAGCTGTCTAAGAGGCTTCCTCTCACTTTTATAGATTTCCTCTAACTTCCTGTTGTGTCTCTAGGACAGGAAATTAAGGGAAAATTCACAGACAGCCGCAAATAATCTGGCAAGGGGTGCAACCTCTTCTTACGCTATCTAAAACAAATACAAAAATGATTTTAGTTATATATACAGACTTTAAAGATGGATACACACTATACAACTTTTGTTGGTAGATTTCCATTAGATTTACCTTCAACTATGTAGTGCAAGGGCCTGCCTGATTGCATACAAATTGAAAGTGTTTCGATCTGACCTCATATTTTATGGTTTTGGTAAGTCTGAAGGAAAAAATCTAAAGAAAATGGTATAGTGTGTATCCAGCTTAAGGGTCTAGTTATATAAAATCACTGTGTGAATGTCTCAAGCATTGGCAGAGCTGTCAAAAAAAGACATTTTTGTAATATGTTTATTTCCTATTAACATCAGCTCCATCTAGTGGCCATAATGTGGTGTTTTCCTAATTGGAATTATTCAGGAAAATACTGCATTGTGACCACTAGATGGAGATGCTGATCATAGGAAGTAAAAATACTATACAATCTATGGGGATTATTTGTGACAGCTGTGTGAATGCCTGAGACATTCCCACAGCACTATTTTATTATAAATAAACCCCAAGATGTTGAATTTTTCCCGTTCACCATTTACCACCTTTTATAACAGAAAGAAGTATGCCAATGTTCAAGTGGTAATTTTACATTACTGACATGTCACAATAAACAGCAACAATGCAGAGGAAAAAAGGCCTTGTCAGGGGAATACTGTAAACTCTGCAAGGGGTTATAAATACCTGTGAGTGTTATTACACTTACACATTGTTTAGCATGCATGCACTAAATATGATAAAAAAAGCTTCACTCCACTGTGACTATCTGAGTGACAACGTATTCATGAAAATCTCCAGATACAGTATCAGTAAGCAATTCTTAAAGCATATTTTCACTTTTGCAGTCAAATTAGACCAAAACCCTACTACAGTATATATGTGATATATATGTGTGTACTATGTGCTCCTGGTGACACAACACGCCTACATTTTTAAAAAATATTTCTCACATTTTAGCTGTTTATTAAGAGGAGGTGTCCTGGCTGACTGCAAGGTTTTTTTTTTTAACAGTGTAAGGGCCGGTTCACACTGTAGCGATGTCAGACATTGCTTGTGGCTCGCACCGCATTGCTCTGCAAATCAGCCTGTCCCAACTAACATACTCTACACCAGTGTTTCTCTACCTCTTTCCAGTCGGGGCAACCTTGAAAAGTATTTTCAGTCATGAGCCACCCCTGTCCAGGGCTCAGTTCTGGTTAATGTATGTCACGGAATACGCGCAAAATCATACTCGTTCCTGACGCACCTCTTTAGAGGTGCCAATAATTCTTAATGGTACCCCACACATTGGAAAACATGGGGTGATTTTGGTGCAGCATAATTTAAAAAAAGGGTCGGGGACTTCTTTCCCTGCATTTCTGCGGGTAGGGAAGCCCATTGAAATGAATGGGCTGCCCTGCACGCAGCACGCCGCCATGCAGATATGGACCAAGGGCTTGTTCACATGTCCGGTTGGAGGGGTAGTAAAACCACATGGTTGAGCTGTATTTACCACCTCCAACTTCTCCCCCTTTAGCTGCAGAGGCAGCAGCTGAGGGTGTGCACATGCTGTGGCTGTAGCTGGAGGTATACCCAGGATGAATGGGGCTGCACTGCAACTACCCCGCAACTGTGTGCATTGTATGGTTACGTGTAGTGATGTTGAATTTGCAGGCCTAAAACAGATGGTGAGGAGGCAACATATTGCCCATTTACCGCCTACCAAATGCCTCGGAAAAGCAATCTGAGCATGCATTGCTTTTCAGAGGAACAGCAGTCATTGCTGCTATCACAAACAAGCCCTAAAAAAGCATTTCTGATGGTACAGTAATAGGGGGGGGGGGCAGGATTAAAAGTAACATACGTACACACACACACACATGCACATGAACATGCACACACACAAACACAAACATATGTGCACACACACACACATACAGACACATGTATATATGCACACATACAGACAGACCGACAGACATGTGCACATGCACACGTACACAAATACAGACACACAGGTACACACACACACACACGTACACAAATACAGACACATGTACACACACACACACATGTACACACACAGACACATGTACAGACACACACATATGTATAAAGCCCTTTTAAAACATTCTAGCACAGTACCTTTTTCTCACTCAGCCGGGTACTGCACTGTAGGGGGAAGCAGAGAGCACAGCACACTTCCCCTCCCTTTCACTTTTGAAGCTGACGGAGCTTCCTCGCAGTGCCGATGTACAGATTGGCAGGGGATCCGGAGTTCGGCTCATCTGACAGCCCTTCTCTCCCATGATTCCACGGCACACCAGTGTGCCGCAGCACACTGGTTGAGAAAGGCTGCTCTACACCTTTAACCCTTTGCTCAGGCAGACAGTGTTCAAATCCAGTTACGATAAATAATGAAGATCTGCCTGTACAGTACAGACAGGATTATTTATCCAGTTCAGGTCTGCCCCATAGCAGTTTTACAGTGCGCCACTTAAACAGCGGGAGCCGATTGGCGGGTACCGTGGACTTGATGTCTGCCAGTACCCTCCGATCATGAGGAAAAGACACAGAACAGGCAGATCGCCGTTCTGACAGGAAGGAAGGGATGAAATTTGTGTCCCTGCAAAGCAAAAAACACTGGCTAGGCACACAGTTAACCCTTTAATCGCCCTAGATGTTTACCCCTTCCCAGCAAGTGTCATTAGTACAGCGACTGCACATTGCACTTTCGCTGGCTACTTGCTTAAAATTTGACTTTTTGGGACTTTATGATTAAGAGTGCTTTTTTATTCATATATTTTCTATTCATCTATTTACTCACGGTTTGTTTTTTATGTATGCACACTTATGAATTATGAATAATTACTTTGCACTTTATTTTTATTGAATTTGCATACTTAGCACTGTTGTTGCACCTTAATGAGATTCATTTATTTGAGGTTGTGGGTGCAATATTAGACTGCATATAAATTTGCACATTTTTTGCTCTTTACTTACTAATTTTGCAAAATTTGCTCATCAATTTCTGCACTTTATATAGTATACCTTTTTTGTGCTGTGTACCTTTTTATTGATCTTGGACACCTATACTTTTGATGCGGCACTCTTAATTTCTCTACACCTCCCAACAACCTGGAAAAAGAGAACAGAGCTGTAAGTGGTTGTTATTATATAAGGGCACCGCTGGAATAGTTCCGAAAGCACAGTCAGCCCTGGAATGACACAGATGTAGGTTGCCTCTTGGAACAGGCCTTTTGGCTCGGACCAGAGGAATTTTTTATTCTGGCCGGAAGGCCTGCCTTGGTACCTCACATGGAACCATAGCACTTACCCCACTTCCCCTTCCCCCACCTTTTTGTTAGTGTGTTTTTATTTCTTTGTCGTTTTGTCACTGCACTATCACTCTTTTTCCTGCACGACTTGGAGGGTGTGGGTCCTCGGGCCCAGCCTTGAGTCTTGGGAGGGGGTGGATATGGCCTTCTGGCTTAGTTCGCCCTCTCTCATGGGGTCTCCCTTCGGGGGAGCCCCACCTAGTACTTGGGGTGGGCTGTTCCGGCAGTCCCCCTGAAGAACAGGGTTTGTCTGGTTTCGGCCAGACAGACCATAGGAAGTACCTTAAATCCCTGTCATGAGTCTTGCGCCTCGGGCGATCGAGGTTAGGGTCCTACCTCTTCAGAGGGAAGACCATTTTGCACACCCTGTGCACTTTTTGTGTTTCCACGTTTGCGTGTGTGCACTTTTTTATGCACCGGGTGTAAGTCTTTTGAGTGTGTTTCACACGCCACGGGCTTAAAAAAAAAAGATGTAGGTTGCCACCATAATGTATATACACTACTAGTTGCTAAATATTGTTAATGTTGAGCCCTATAAAAACTTGTTGGGTAATAACGTAAATACAAATTTATAAATTACACGTAAACTCAAACTAGAGGATGTAAATTAGTGGTGTTATAGTACACAGCAATATATTGGAAATTAGCAATATGTTATGCCAGGGCTCTGTAGGGCTGGCAAGTGGCAGATCCCAATCTGCTAACATCCCATTTGTACTTTACAATGGCTGTCATCCTCATAGTACCCAAAGCCTTTATTCCATTGTGGTTTTATATTGTGTTAGAAGACGATCCAGTGAAATTCATTATTTCTGGCTAAGAGCAGGCACCATTTAAACACAATGTAAATAAGGTAACGATGTTAAATTGAGTTGGAGTTGGTGCAGGAAAGATGATTACACACTGTGACATTTCTGTGCCCCTCAAAATACAGAGAAAGGTTAGCAGCTATTAAAAAGTATATATGTTTTTGACCTGGTCTGCCATTATGTAATCCCATTATTAGAAATTGCACTGGGTATAATTATCTCTCTCCTCCAAGGTGCCCGCCAGAAAAGCCTCACGTTTAACTAGTTGCTCAGAGCGTCATTTTCCCGGTGCCAAAATCCCCTTAGGACAACCCTAAAAATAGAAGTGTCCCGTCCTATCCTGTTACACATGTACTGTAGAGCAGCTCTCAGTGAATCTGGATCTCTCTCTGCTCAGGCAGTTACCTGCAGAAATAAATGAGATTTTTGTATATGTTTATTTCCCTTGCTTCTAATTTATTAGCATTGGAATGAAGATGTGTAAAGGTGCAGTAACACTAATTATGCTAACAGTTTGGATCCTACATCTGCTTGAATATGAAACATTTAGTTCTGTCTTAGTATTTCTTTTCTCTTTTTTTTTTTTTTACAGCTGAAAATGAACAATAAAAGACACGTTGGATCATGCAATGAACAAAACTTACCTTTTAGCTCAATTATTGCTTGGTGAATTGATTCAGAAAGAAACTTGTCTGTGTTGCCCATAGCAACAAATTAGATTGTTAATTCACTAAACTGTGCTAGGAAATGACAGCCGGAATCTTACTGGTCACGTGCATGTCACAGATACTTTTCTTTGCTTCTATTTTTTAGAAACCAGCTTCATAATATGACCTTTTGATTTGTTGGAATTTGTTGGAAATATCTTAGATCAGCAAAATGGGAGGGAATGGCAGGAGGGCGCCCCTTTATTCATGAAATTATCACATTTCTTTCTTGTGCAAGTCTGCAAGAATGAAACAGCGAGGAATTAATATTTCATATCATGTCGATTTCATATTTTATGTAATATGCACGGAACTGTACAGGCACAGGGTTTAGTGTTCATGGCTACAACACAATAGGGGGTGACCTGGTGGTTGTGGGGGGGGGGGGGGGGGTTGTGTGCTGAACTCTGACCTGGATTGCTAAATTGCATGTGTTATTTCCTAATATGCTAGTTATAGAGACAGATAACAATAAAACAGTTGACCTGGCCTTTTGCCTTTTTTTCAACTCACCTTAGCTGCCACTCCAGATATTGGTTGAGTTTCCAAGCTAGATCTGTGTCCTATGGCCTCCTATGGGAACTAAACTCTTGGTGGGTTTGCCTTATTTTCCCAACTCGCCATAGCTTTCGATTTCAGGTATTGGTTGAAAGGAATACGCTTCCGAGCCAGGCCTGTGTCCTATGGGTTCCTATGTAGAACCCACATCTTGGTGGGTTTTTGTCTTTTTTTCAACTCACCATAGCAGTTGCTCTCAGAAATTGGTTGAAAGCAATGGGTTTTTTAGCTAGGAGTCTAGGACTGCGTGCTATGAGTTCCCACAGGAACCCACCTTTTGGTGAATTTTTGCCTTTTTCTCAACCCCCATAGCTGTCGCTCTCAGATTAAAAAGCATTGAAGTTTCATATGGTAACTCACCTTTCGGTGGCTCATATGGGAACTCTCCTTTTGGTGGGTTTTTGCCTCTTTCTCAACTCATCACAGCTGTTGCTCTCAGAAATTGGTTGAAAGCAATGGGTTTCTTAGCTAGGACTGTGTGCTATGAGTTCCAAAAGGAACCCACCTTTTGGTGAGTTTTTGCCTTTTTCTCAACTCGCCATAGCTGTCGCTCTCAGATTAAAAAGCATTGAAGTTTCATATGGGAACTCACCTTTTGGTGGCTCATATGGGAACTCACCTTTTGATGGCTCATATGGGAACTCACCTTTTGGTGGCTCATATGGGAACTCACCTTTTGATGGCTCATATGGGAACTCACCTTTTGGTGGCTCATATGGGAACTCACCTTTTGGTGGCTCATATGGGAACTCACCTTTTGATGGCTCATATGGGAACTCACCTTTTGGTGGCTCATATAGGAACTCACCTTTTGGTGGCTCATATGGGAACTCACCTTTTGGTGGCTCATATGGGAACTCACCTTTTGGTGGCTCATATGGGAACTCACCTTTTGATGGCTCATATGGGAACTCACCTTTTGGTGGCTCATATGGGAACTCACCTTTTGGTGGATTTCTGCCTCTTTCTCAACTCATCACAGCTGTTGCTCTGTGAATAGCCCTGTGTTTCAGAGCTAGGCTTGTGTCCTATTAGAAAGGTATTGCAGCACCAAGAGCTGCCACAGCCTCAGAGATGCTTTTAAGCCCTGCAAATCAGTGATCGGGGATGGGGAGTTACATGTGTGGAGGCACCTGTGTGTCAATATTAGGCCATAAGGGTTGTAGGTTAAGGCTAAAAAAGATAAATAGTTTGATCCCGTTATTATTTTGTTATTGTCCCCAATGAGTTACTTATTTATGTGGAATGCATTTATGGAAGGCGTTATGTAAAGCAGGAAGATTAAAATACATGGGGTGCTCAGGAAGAATTTTGAAAGGGTCTTGAGAGCAATAGCTGAAATTTGAACTGAACCTTCCAGGGTAGCTTTGACCTTTGATTCCAATAGCATTTCCTTTCCATTATTTAGGCCCCTTTCACACAGGCAGACCGTTCAGATCCGCCTGTAAGTTTTTTTGGCGGATCTGAATGGTCCCCCCATGCATCCCTATGGGGCATCGGATGTCAGCGGAGACATGTCCGCTGACATCCGATCCGTCAAATCTGGATGGATGGAAACCCTCCCTACTTTCTATCCATCCGTTCCCATCCGATTCCCCCATAGAGATGCATTGGGAACTGACAGCTGTGTCTCCGCACACAGCGCGGAGACACTGCTGTCATCCTCCTGTTCAGCGGGGGATCGGCGGATCGATCCCTCGCTGAGAAAAACGGACTCCGTCCGACGGGCTCAGTGTGTGAAAGGGGCCTTAGTCTGTCCTATTCATTTTTTTTATTTTTTTTTTTTTTTATTGCGGCTATTTCAGAGCATGCATTTGTGTTTGACTGTATGTTATGTGTTTATACCACAATGAAATCCTATAAAAGTTAAACAAATGTAATTTATTTGTAATAAATACTGGTCAAATGTGTAAATTGTAATAACTACTGGTAAACTTCACAAATGCAATGTGACATCACAACCTGAAAGTAAAACACCATTCACAAAACTTTTCAGATATGTACTGATGCATCTCATACAACTAAAAAGAAAACAAACAGAAGGCGCCTCTAAGTGCAGAAAACAAAAGACTTTTATTGCTAAAGGATAAAAATGCACTTACTAGCATTAAAATAAAACTGAGCTCATCATAGGATGTGACAATGAATCTAGTCCCTGGGATGGTCCAATGTGCGCCCTCCATCTCCTTATCCTGATCTCAAAAAATTTGAATATCATCAAAAAGTTCATTTATTTCTGTTATTAAATTCAAAAAGGTAAACCCCGGTTTTGGTCCACTGTGCTTAAAATATTTCACTCTGTGTGTAACACATCTATAAAAAATAAAAAATAAAAAATACATTTCACATTTTAAATTGAATTACTGAAATAAATTAACCTTTTGATGATATTCTAATTTTATGAGATGCACCTGTATATTCTTCTACAGCCACAACAAATTTTCATTGCGTTTGAGTGAACCAAATGTATTTGCAAACCAAACCCAGCTATTAGTTTCTCTAGCAGTAACATCACATTAGAGTTCTTAGAGATGCCTCAGTTCAGTAGCAAAAAATATAAATAGGCAGACTTCTTAATACATAGGAGACAAACTATGTAAATGATGCACTAACGTTTCTAACCTGCCTGTCCGCACCGTACAGATCGGGACCTGCGCAGGGAGTAGCATCATCACTTCCTGCACAGGGAGAATATGCCAGCGGCCGGTGAGGGAACTCATAGACACCTCTGGTGTGGAGGTGAGTATAGTGCCACTTTATTACACAAGGCATTTTCTGATTAGACGAGGTAGAGAGAAGGGGCAGATGACATCACAAACTCCATCTAGTCCAATCAGAGAACACCTTGTATTATTGAAAATACAATGCCAAGCAGGCCAGTAGGCAGAGGGGAAGCCGCTGGTGCAGCCTACCAGGAGGATCTCAGCTATCACTCTGTGTAGCACAGATTACTATAGTGATTTTCAGCATCCCCAGTAGATCTCTGACTATCAGTTATGGATACCTTCATCGAGCCAGGATGGACCTATGTAGGTATGCAAAAAACATAATAGGCAGCACAGTGGCTAAGTGGTTAGCGTTTCCATCTGGCCGCACTAGGATTGTCGATTCAAATCCCAACCACAGCACTACCTGCCTGGAGTTTGCATATTTTCCCTGGACCTGCATGGGTGTCTTCGGCTTACTCCAATTTCCTTCCACACTCCAAAGACATGATGGTGGGTTAATTGGCTCCTGTCTAAATTGGCCCTAGTATGTGTGTGTATAAATGTCAGTCAGGGGCCTTAGATTGTAGGCTCTTTAATGTGATATTAAAGGCTTTCTTAAATTGAAAAAAATAAAAAATAAATAATTTGTTATACTCACATGCTCTGTGCATTGGCTTTGCATCGAGCAGCCATGATCCTGCTCTTCTCGAGGTCCCCCAATGGTGCTCTTGGCCCCTCCCTCCTGCTGAGTTCCCCCCACAGCAAGCAGCTTGCAATGGGGGCACCCAAGCAGGCTCATTCCTGAGCTGCGGCTGTGCGTGTTGCGGTCTCTTCCCCTCTCTCTCTCTCTCCTCATTGGCATATTGACTGTCACTGTTTCAGCCAATGTGGAGGGAGAGTCCCCAGAGAGCTGAGGCTCTTATGCACATTGCTGGATCGAGATGGGGCTCAGGTAAGTATTAGGGGGGGCTGCTGCACACAGAAGGCTTGAGCCTTTACAACTACTATAAGGGCAGAGACTGATGTGAATGTACAATATATATATATGAAAAGCACTGTGTAAATTGTCAGTGCTATATAAATACCTGTAATAAATAAACTATATTTAATAATAAATAACAGGGCTCTACAAACCCCAGGTCGCCAAGGTGACTAGAAATTGTGTTCTTGCGCCTGAGCTTTTGTCAGCCTAGCTGGCCTGCGTATGGCAGGTTGCTCGCAGCTGCATTCACTGGGAGCCGCCAAACTCGCACACCACCGGCTGCTTGGTGTGACAGACAGTAGGGAGCTGGAATCCGGACCTGAGGGGGGGGGGGGGGGGGGTCAGCCTACCTCCAGCTGCTCGGTGTGACAGTGTGCCGCGGATTGAGGAGGGAACTGGGATCTGGACCCTAGCCGGGGATCCAGCCTACCCCGGCCGCTCAGTGCGAGCCCTTACTCTCCATGCTGTTGATCACAGGAGATGGGAGCCTGGACCCAGCTGGGGATTCAGCCTGCTTGCTTGCTGGAAAAACTCTGTGGGGGGGGAACGCTGCGAAATTCTGCTCATTGGCTCCTGCACAATGTCAGCTAGGTGAGCCGCCTATACGTGTCCATGAGTGCCTATTAGTGCCACCTCATCAGCGCACATCAGTGCAGTCTATCAGTGTCTCAAAAAATGATAAAAATGTCTTGTATAGGTACAGTGTTGCATGCAGTTGTCATTCAAAGTGTCACAGCGATGAAAGCAGCAGAGCTAAAGTTTTTTTTATTTTTTTTATTGCTTCTTCATCAACTGACACCTGTGTAAATCTGTGCCGTTCATCTGTAAAGATACACATCAGTACTTAAAAAGAGAAGGCTTTTTTAGCTGGCTCTTAGATTTAAAGCAAATTTATCAAGCCCTGATATAGAAATTTAGAAATCATTTCTGCAGTTCAAACTTAATGAGTTGTTTCAGTGTGGATTTGTTCATAGCTTGGGACCCTTTCACACATACGGTCCATTCAGATCCGCCTGTCAGTTTTTCAGGCGGATCTGAACTGATGCCCCATGCATCTCTATTTGGCAGCGGATGTCGGCGGAGACATGTCCGTCAAATCCGGACGGATGGAAACCCTATTTTCCATCTGTCTGGCGGATCGGATCGGATGAGAACGGACAGGCGGTCCGTTCGCATCCGATTCCCCCATAGAGGACAGCGGGGATCTGACACCTCCGTCTCCGCACACAGAGCGGAGACAGAGCTGTCATCCGCCTGCTCAGCGGGGATCGGTGGATCGATCCTGCTGAGAAAGACGTAGTCCGTCGGTGGAACGGACATGTGTAAAAGATGCCTTAGGAAGAAATTCAGAGAGAACACAAAGATCCAAGTAAGAATGCACATGACACTTGTATGTAGGCAGTATTTGTTTAGTCTGGAGTTCAGCTTTCAATGTGGACTAAATACATCTGAACGCATGTATTTCTGTAGGAGCATCTTGCTTGGGTCAGAAGTCTTCATGGTGTAGGAAGGGGGTCTCCAAACAAACAATGGGCCAGTCTACTGTCCTTCAGTCTTTAATGGGGCTGGACTGTAGCCAGCGGGAATAGAACATTTTTCTAGTGTCAGTGGGAGTAAACAGTGCCCCGTCTTTGGTACTGGGGGGGGGGGGGGGGCAGTGCCCCATTGTTGGTGTCAGTGGGAGAAATGGTGCCCCATTATTGATGTCAGTGGCAGGAAATACGCCCCGTTTTTGGTGTCAGTGGTCAGAATAGTGTCTCACATCAGTGGGATGAATAGTGCCCCATGGGACAGATAAAGCCAAGCAAAGGGCTGCATCTGGCCCTGGGGCCACAGTTTGCAGAGGTACACACATTTTGGAGAATGTCTTGCTTATTTATATTACATTCTGACTTGTTAAAAACATTCACGTATATTACATTGGCAAATATGCATTACACAAATCAGTTTTCTTTCAGGACCAGAAGTTTTGCTTCATGTACAATTATGTCCTGTTAGAGCTTGTCTTATGTTAATATGGTTCTCCAGCAGACACCCACATTTCACAACGCTGTACATCAGTGACTTTCAAACATGTGCTCTGTTTCTCCCATGTGTTCTTCTTGTCAGGATCTCATGAGAGCAAAGACCATCTGCCATAATAACCCGTTCAATGATTGATGTACTGATGTGTCTGGAAACAGACCTTAACAAGACACAACCTTCAGAATTACAGATGCCATGGTGTCTACTGGCCACGTGAGGGTCCCATCCCCATCTACTGGCGTTAAATGACCCATCATTTAATTTCTCTGCTACGTCTTAATTTCCCGCAACCATTGCTGAACGGCGGTAAAACGTCCCTGAAAACACAAATGCATTCCCTGGCTTAAAGAACAAAATTTTAGATTTATGATTCTTGCCCTCAGGAATGTTTTTGTCCCCAGTGGCTCCCTTGCATTATAAGAAAGAATATTTGTTTATTCAGCAATTTATTGGCAGTATGTGCGCAAATTTTTTTTGTCCCTACCAGTTTTACATAACTTCACACAAATAGGGGTTACCAGCTTATCACTGGGGAAAAGTCTGCTTCCAAAGAGTTTTGCAGCATGTAAATGTTACACCTCATACAGTTTCCCAGGAAGCAGTGCCTATTATTTTTTCCTAAAATTGGCACTTTTTTTTCAGTGTGAGTACCTGTCTGTGTAGGCAGGGGACGTTGCTCCCTTATTAAAGTAGAATATATTAAAGTCAAGACAGCTGGCATTTTGATAAAAGCAGATTCATTTTCATCACTCAGTGTGCTATTAACGTTGCAGTTGCTCTGTACTGAGAATTTCCAGATATCCTACAAAAAGGTTCTTGCCTGCTCTTTCGTAAAGTATAAGATTAGTTATACAGATCGACTCAAGAGGTTATATAGTGGGATTTGAAAGGAACCTAGTTGCATAGTACAAAAATGTGGTTTTGTGTTAGAGAGAGAGAGAATATTATTAATAGCATTAGGTTTCTATGCAGCAATACATTTAAAGTAGAACTAAAGGCAAAACTTTTTTTTTTTTTTTTTTTTTAATAGAGCAAGGGAGGGTTATAACCCCTGCCAGAATTTTTTTCATTATCTGTGTCCCATTGCAGGGATTTCCCTCCACTTCCTGTTCCAAAACCAAACAGGAAGTGAGAGGAAATCCCAACAAATTAAGGGAATTTTTTGGGGACCCCCAGGTTCACAAGAACTGGTGTCCCCATTGGAAGATTTCTGGCCGCCTCCATGCAGCAGCGGACCCTGGCTGTCCACATCACGGACATGTATCCTTTTTATTCCTTTTGGGATAAAGGTTTTAAGTAAATTAATAAAAGCAGACAAATGTAAGCACCGCTGTCAGTGTTAAATGGTTTATCTCATCCCTCTAACTTCCACTTTGCTTGGACAGCTTGATCTCTAAAGCCCCGTACACACGTACTGATCGTCGGCCGAACGATCAGCCGTCTTTTGTCCAGGGCTGTCCTGTTGGTTGAAAACTGCAAAAGACTGCACACGAATTTTGTCGGCCAACAACAGCCGACTGCAGAAGTGATGTCATGTGATGGTTAACTTTCCGTGTCTTTTTTCTTTTCTGAGCATGCCCAGTCTTGCTAATCTGCTGTCTGTCGGCCAAAATCTGTACTGACTGGCGAACAATCGGCCGTTCTGGTGATGGCCAACAAATATTTTAAAGTCTGCACGACAGATTCTGTTCGGCCGAAAATGCACTGTCGGCTGTCGGAAGCATCATACTAACAAGCCTACAATCGGCCAATCAGTCGGCGGCCGAATATTTACGGCCGACAATCGGTACGGGCTTTACTGGCAGGATCACCTGGTGAACATTAAAGCAAAAGAAAACGAATGCAGCTACCACATCTAAGAATTGGTAAACTGCAATATAAAAAAAAGTTTTGGGGTTTAACCATTCGCCGACTGCTCCCAGTAATATTACTGCGGCAGTGCGGCTCCCCTGGGTCCAGCCACGTAGACCTACGTCACTGGACTGCTAGTGATTCCGGCGGCGTGTTTAGACACAGCGGGAGTCCGGCCGCGGGAGGAGCGGCTCCAATTTCCGCTGCCCTCCCCCGATCGTCAGGGAGACGGAGAGAAGACCCGCCTGCTTTGTTTACATAAGGATGCAGGCGGATCTTCTCAGTGACAGACAGGAAGAGATCAGCAGATTCAGCATAGCTGAAACAGCGATCTCTGTATCTGTCACAGAACCCCCCCCCCCACACACACACACACACACACACACACATACACACGTCATACTCACATTTAACCCCTTGATCACCCATAGGGTTAGCCCCCTTCCCTGCCAGTGTCATTATTACAGTAACAGTGCATATTTTTAGCACTGATTACTGTAGTAGTGTCACTGGTCCCCCCAAAAGTGTCAAAAATGTCAGTTAGGGGTCTGATCTGTCCACCGCAGATCGCCGCCATTACTAGTAAAAAAATAAATAAATAAATAAATAAAAATGACATAAATCTTCCCCTTAGTTAGCAGACGCAATAACTTTTGCGCAAACCAATCAAAATACGGTTATTGCGATTTTTTTTACCAAAAATATGTAGGAGAAAACAATTGAATGATTTTTTATTTTTTTTTTTTTTGCAATGTCATATAGCAGAATGTGAAAAATGTTGTTTTTTTTTTTTTTCAAAATTGTATCTCTTTTTGTTTGTAGCGCAAAAATTAAAAATCACACAGGTGATCACATACCACCAAAAGAAAGCTCTATTTGTGGGGAAAAAAAGGACATAAATGTTGTTTGGGTACAGCGTTGCGCGACCATGCAATTGTCCATTAAAATAACGCAGTGCTGAATCAAAAAATAGGGCCTGGTCAGAAAGGGGGCAAATCCTTCCGGGGCTAAAGTGGTTAATACCACTTTAAAGGGGTTGTAAAGTCAGAAGGTTTTTTTATCTTAATGCATTCTATGCATTAAGATAAAAAGCCTTCTGTGTGCAGCAGCCGCCTCTCAGTCCACCTAATACTTACCTGAGCCCCCCACCCTATCAAATGATGTCCAGGATTGCCTCAGCCATCTGGGAATCTCTCTCCTGATTGGCTGAGACACAGCAGCGGCACCATTGGCTCCCGCTGCTGTCAATCAAACTCAGTTAGCCAATCAGGAGAGAGGGGACGGGGCAAAACGACAGCGCCATGTCTGAATGGATACCTGGAAATACAGCTTGGCTTGGGTGCCCCCATAGCAAGCTGCTTAATGTGGGGGCACTCGACAGGAGGGAGGGGCCAGGAGCTCCAGCCAGGGACCTGAGATGAGGAGGATCAAGGAGGAGGAGGAAAAACCAATACACAGAGCAGGTAAGTATAATATGTTTGTTATTTTAATAGAAAAAAACAAGACTTTATAATCACTTTAATCTTATAGGGTATGTGTGTCCTTGTGTGTATTCGCTACTGCATAAACGCAGCTGCAAAACACCCCTTTGCTTGCTTCAAAGCTAGGTTTACCATGTCATCCCTTTAAAACCCGAAGCATATGAATTGGGTTCTGCGTAATTCATACTATGTATCACATTTTAAAGAGATGTGGTGGCAATCTTATTCATAGCAGTTTACTGCTATACACTACATTAGATTTACTGTACTAACTGTATAGCCCCACTGCTTGTGCATGTCAGTTTTTGCTGAGCACAGTGCAAAGAATCTCAGCAGAATACCCATTGAGATGCTTTTCTACTGTACTTTACAAAACAGCAAGTGCAAAAAGTGAGACTGCTGCTTGTATGCTTCAGTGCACCCTATAATCAGCAGGCAGGGAGACACTCAGGCTCCAGTGAGCCCAATGCAGTCAGGGCAGACAACCTCTTAACCAGCCGTGTACACCCAGCCTTGACAACAACAGAATGAAAGCATACGAGTTGCACTGCACATATTTCAGTGCTAGAAACTTTGCTGGTGAAGTCATTATTGGCCTAACACTTTACATTGAGTTGAGCTAGCAATGATTATATGCTCATGCATAGAGGAATGTCTTGGGAACTGTGCAGGGGTAGGCAAAAATGTATTTTAATGCATACGGATCATTTGCATTCTTTGTCTGCCACTTCTTCATCATGCACACCTCCTACACATCTTTCTACAGTCGGTTTGATAATATAGTTGGTAGTGCCTCCACCCAGGACAGGACGTTCCTTCCTGAAAAATTACCGGTAATATTATCAGAGTAATTAGAAGCAGAGAAATTACTGTAACCAGCATATAACATTAGCCCAAAGTATATAGATGCACACCGGTATGGATAAAATACAAGCTTTATATAGGAAAAGATTAATAATGGTATATACATCCAATGTATAAACAGTTATTATCAGCAAAGAGCCAAACAAGAGTCCTGGTGGAGTTGTGCACATATACCTGGGTATATATAGTTAATAATAAATATACCTCTAGATGAATGTTGCAACAAAGTTCAGTTGCAGGGGCCCCTGAGGATGATTGTGATGCAGTGTCTGTCTTTGTGCCAGAGACCTGAAGACAAGATCAGCAGTGATGGAGCAGATCCTCCAAACATTGCCCAACCAGCCTGGAACACAGCTTCTCACCAGCAAAAGCTGTGGTGTGGCACTGGAACTAAGTGTTGCCAATCTACTCTGTGTCTTAGTCCCTAGTAGTTTCTAATCTGTCGTGCAACAGGACCTCTAACTACCAGAAGTGGCTGTAGGACACCTAACCTGCCTCTTGACTATGCTGGTTATCCTAAGCTAAAACTAGCTATATAATCCCAGACCAGAAGGAACAGGGTTAACTAAACTAACAAGAGCTGTATATAAATTCTATTGCAGTAGACAGGTTCAACTGTACCATAGACTCGCCATATCTAGTATAGTGCATTTGGGATTACAAGAGACAGGTATACTTCTGTCACCAGTCTTTATATACAGGTGCATCTCATAAAATTATAATTTAAAAAAGTTAATTTTTTTCAGTAATTCAATTCAAAAAGTGAAACTCATATATTTGTGATATATTTCAAGCAATTCTTTCTTTTAATTTTGATGATTATGGCTTACAGCTAGTGAAAACCCAAAACTCAGCATCTCAGAAAATTTGAATATTACATAAGACCAATAAAAAAAGGATTTTTAATACAGAAATGTTGGCTTACTGAAAGGTTTGTCCATGTACAGTATAGTATGCACTCAATAGTTGGCCGGAGCTCCTTTTCCACGAATTACTGCATCAATGTGGTGTGGCATGGCGGCGATCAGTCTGTGGCACTGCTGAGGTGTTATGGAAGCCCAGGTTGCTTTAATAGCAGCCTTCAGCTCCTCTGCATTGTTTGGTCTGGTGTCTCTCATCTTCCTCTTGACAATACCCCACAAATGGGAATTAGGTCAGGCGAGTTTTCTGGCCAATCAAGCACAGAACCATGATCTTTAAACCAGATATTGATACTTTGCAGTGTGGGAAGGTGCCAAGTCCTGCTGGAAAATTAAATCAGCATCTCCATAAAGCTGGTCAGCAGAGGGAAGCATGAATTTCATGAATTTGCTGGTAGAGGGCTGTGCTGACTTTACTTTGGACTTGATAAAACACAGTGGTCCAACACCAGCAGATGACATGGCTCCCCAAATAATTATGGAAGCTAGTGAAAACCCAAAACTGAATTTTGGGTTTTCACTAGCTGTAAGCCATAATCATCAAAATTAAAAGAAAGGAATGTATTAAATATATCACTCTGTGTGTAACTCATCTATATAAAAGTTATGAGCTTCAAATTGAATTTTTGAAATAAATTAACTTTTTGATGAGATATATATATATATACAGTATCTCACAAAAGTGAGTACACCCCTCACATTTTTGTAAATATTTTAATATATCTTTTCATGTGACAACATTGTAAAGTTGTGAGTGTACAGCTTGTATAACAGTGTAAATTTGCTGCCCCCCACAAAATAGCTCAACACACAGCCATTAATGTCTAAACCGCTGGCAACAAAAGCGAGTACACCCCTAAGTGAAAATGTCCAAATTGGGCCCAATTAGCAATTTTCCCTTCCTGGCGTCATGTAACTCGTTAGTGTTACAAGATCTCAGGTGTGAATGGGGAGGATGTGTGTTAAATTTGGTGTTATCGCTCTCACTCTGTCATAGTGGTCACTGGTAGTTCAACATGGCACCTCATGCCAAAGAACTCTCTGAGGAGCTGAGAAAAGGAATTGTTGCTCTACATAAAGATGGCCTAGGCTATAAGAAGATTGCCAAGACCCTGAAACTGATATGCAGCACAGTAGCCAAGACCATACAATGGTTTAACAGGACAGGTTCCTCTCAGGCATAGGCGTGCGCATGGGGTGTGCCGGGTGTGCCTGGGCACACCCTAATTACCCTGTGTCTGTTAGTGTAGGGCCAGATCTCCATCTTTTGCCCTGAGGGTAGTGAGATACTTGGTGAAGAGGCGGCTGTGCTGTTGGCTCCAGCAGATAGTGAGGCTTGCCAGAGCCGCTCAGTGTGTGTGACACTGTCAGGTAATGTTACTGCTTGCAGGGGGAAAGACGAGCTGTCAAAACTCAGGGGTGATGTCGGGGGTGGGCGGGACCGAACAGCTATCAAACACCAGCCAATGGGATGGGGTCTGGGCGGCCGCTTTGTTTATGTGGCTCCTCCCCTTTCTTAAGCAGCCCAATCATTGGCTGGTGTTTGACAGCTGGTCTTTCTCCCTGAAAGCAGCACATACATGAAAGTGTCACACACACAGTGGGGTACCAATGGGGGGGCAAGCCCTGGGGGGTGTCAGCCGGCGTGCTCTGAGATTCCGCATCGCAGCGTGAAGGCAGCTGCAGTGGCAGCTCCTTCAGTCCGTGCTGCTAGCGGGGGGCGGAGCCGCGATGGGAAGAAGGGGGCGGAGCCTCGGCGGGAAGAAGGGGGCGGAGCCTCGGCGTGAAGAAGGTGAGTGTCCATTGCCCAAGTGTGTGTGCTGGATAGGAGGGGGATGGGGAAGCTGCATATAGAGGAATTCATATTTCCCTATTCTTTCTGCAGGCAGACTGAGCGCTTCTTGCAAGTCTCACTGTCTGCTGAATGTGAAACTCCCCCTCTCCCCTGTTCCATAAGTGGTGCCCAGTAGTGCCACCTATCAGTGCCCAGTAGTGCCACCTCATCAGTGCCCACCAGTGCCGCCTCATCAGTGCCCATCAGTGTCACCTAATAGTGCCTATCAGTGCCTAGCAGTGCCGCCTCATCAGTGCCTATCAGTGCCACCTATCAGTGCCCAGCAGTGCCGCCTCATCAGTGCCACCTATCAGTGCCCACCAGTGCCGCCTCATCAGTGCCCATCAGTGTCACCTAATAGTGCCTATCAGTGCCAAGCAGTGCCGCCTCATCAGTGCCCATCAGTGTCACCTAATAGTGCCTATCAGTGCCAAGCAGTGCCGCCTCATCAGTGCCTATCAGTGCCACCTATCAGTGCCCAGCAGTGCTGCCTCATCAGTGCCACCTATCAGTGCCGCCTCATCAGTGCCCATCAGTGACATCTAACAGTGCCTATCAGTGCTTCCTATCAGTGTCACCAATCAGTGCCCACCAAAGCCGCCTATCAGTAGCCATCAGTGATGCCTATTAGTGCCCAGAAGTGCTGCCTATCAGTGCCACCTATCAGTACCCATCAGTGCTGCCAATAAGTGCCACCTCTCAGTGCTGCCAATCAGTGCCCATCAGTGCAGCCTCATCAGTGCCAGTCAGTGCTGAGAACAAGTGCCTATTAGTGCTGCCTATCAGTCCATATCAGTGCCTTACATGTAATTTCCCCTGTAATACACATCAAAAGGAAAATAAGGCATACATCTTTTTCAAAACTTAGCAGTGATGGTGGAACCCCTCTAGAGATATTTGCCATACAATTTAACTTAAGTGCAAAAACTTTTTAGTTGGAAGGTTCACACCAGTAGAGCACCATGGAATTTTTATTTTTTAGATTGTTACACTTAATTTTATATGTTTTAGTTACTATTATAATGTAAATGATTGCACTTGAAGTTAATTTTCCACCACCCATGCTAAGTCCATGTCTTTATGGACCTTGCTTTGTGCACTGGTGCGCAGTCACGTTGGAACAGGGAGGGGCCATCCCACAAATTTGGGAGCATGAAATTGTCCAAAATATCTTGGTATGCTGACTCCCTAAGAGTCTAAGGGGCCAAACCCAACCCCTGAAAAACACCCCACACTATAATCCCCCAGCAACCAAATGATTTGGACCAGTGCACAAAGCAAGGTCCATAAAGACATGGATGAGCGAGTTTGAGGTGGAGGAACTTGACTGGCCTGCACAGAGTCCTGACCTCAACCCGATAGAACACCTTTGGGATGAATTAGAGCAAAGACTGCGAGCCAGACCTTCTCATCCAACATCTGTGCCTGACGTCACTAATTTGCTTCTGGAAGAATGGTCAAACGTTCCCATAAACACACTCCTAAACCTTGTGGACAGCGTTCCCAGAAGAATTGATGCTGGCATAATTGCAAAGGGTGGGTCAACTCAATATTGAACCCTACGGACTAAGACTGGGATGCCATTAAAGTTCATGTGTGTGTAAAGGCAGGTGTCCCAATACTTTTGACAAGTGTGTGTGTGTATATATATGTAGCACCACCCCCGCAGGAGCTGCTGATTATATTATTGGGTCTACACCCTGCCTAACAACCCAATCAAATTGGCTCGATCCCTCCTCAGGCACAACTGACCCAGAATAGGACTGGACTATCAAATAGATACACAGGTTGGAATACAATACTTCACTATGCAACAATACCTTGTTACCTTCTTAAATGGTAGTCCTTCTGGGTGACACAATGGAACAACGCACAAGATTGTAATTAACCAAACTTAGTTTACTATATATCAAATTGAATAGGGGAGATACAATACAATACAATACAAGTCCATAAAAGGTTATTTAAAACAGCTTTAAAAAGGTAAAAGAATACCCCCACACTCCTCCTGCATTAAGGCTAGACACAGTACCAGGTAAGTAGGCCTATCTGAGTCCCTCCCCCAGAGTTCTCTTCTTTCTTGTTGATCTTCGCTAGCAAGGTTATTGAATAGAGCTCATTTGTAATCCAGATTAGGAATAAAGATCAAGAGAGAGAAAACAACGAGCTGTTAGTTGTCACCGCAGGGTGTCTGCGTAACTGAGCAATAACTTATGCGAGAGAGATAAGCCTCTGACGACTCCTTTACAGACCTTATTGTTTGTCTATGAGTCTCCTGAGAGAGTATGCTGATAAACCCCGGGGTTTTATCCCCTCCTGTTGCGCTACCGCTATCTGTAGATAAAACTGTCTCTTTGGCAGATAAAGTCAGTTATTGGGCATGTGCCCTCTCACCAACAGAAGTTTCTCCTTCGCGCGCTTCCACTGCGGTCTCAGTCCTTTGGCTATATGCCAGCCGCGCGAGGTCCTTCTGGCGGATGACTTCCGGTCTCTGCAAACAGCAGTATGACCTCCAGGAATGTGCCTCGTGCTTGAGATGGGACGGTTCAACGTCGTCCCTCCAGGCTAAAAGGCTTTGGCCCAATATCCAGCACTAGTCCTTCACTCTCGCTCACTGGTTCCTCAGAATCCAGCGCCGAAAGGCGCCCCCTTCGCGCGCTTCTCTCTTCCTTTAAATAACTTCCTCCATAGTGCCGTGCGGTGCAGCCGTGCACCCTGGATCTTGCAAAGCAGCCTGGGAGATGTAGTTTCTTCATCTTGTGAAAAGGAAGTCACAGCCCGGGAAATTCCATGCAGCTACCACTAGAGGGAGCCTAGTTCCTTCCCACATATCAAACAGTGTCTTTAGGCATGTTTAACCCCGCTACACACTCCCCCCACTTGAGAAACTTTGGTCCCCAAAGAGGTCAACAGTGTGTACCCTAGTGCATAGGTTGGCATTATACAACAAAAACATTAACATTTTGCTGAAATAAGTCAATCTGAATATATCCAATTTTGTATTCTGATAGCAGTGCAACAGTAAAACGATAAAGTGCAATTAATAAGCAAATAAGTGATTTCTACAGTGTTAATATAGTGCTGATTTCTAGTGCTTTTATATAGTGCTCCTTTACAAAGCACATGTGCATTTGCAATTTCTTAAACACTTACATCTTAAAGTTTGTGTTGAAAAAAAAAACATCAAAAGGTGAGAAAGAGAAAAAACATATAGTGAGGTCAGAGCAACAAAATGTGCGCAAACATTAACTCACAAAGTAAACCAAATTGTGAACATCAAAAACTGTGCTTATTATAATGGCCAAACCCAATATCCTTATGTACAAACTTGAATGCAAACGTTTTCTACTTCAATACTTTGTTCTCATGATCTCTCACAGACCCCCCAAACTTGGGTGGCTTGTACAGTTGTGCCTGGGGGTGAGCTAGGGTTGTCCCCCACCAAATCTACAGTGGAGGAACTAGGCTGGTCAGGAGATCTTTTGGAGGTAAAAACAGCTTCTTCCGAACATTCACCCAATTGATCATAGGTCAGTCTCTTAGGTGGGTGAATGACTCTCCTTTCCCTCTGTTCCCGTGGAGGCATGCTCTCAGAGGTACTAGGATCAGGCACTTCTGAGGATTCTTCAATATCCCCCTCCTCATGTTCCAACACAGAGGCACCTGATGGTTCAAGAGAGGTCAGTTCTTCTTCAGAGAAAGGTGCAACCTCCTCCTCAGGATCTTCGTCCCTGGATGAGAAGCATGCTGGCAATTCAGAAACATAGACCAGCAGGTATTTAACTTGAGCTTGTTTGCATGGCTACTTCCAGAAGCAACACAGCCACACAAAAATTTGCAGAGGACTATCATCATCATGAACTTTGCGGATTCACTTCCATAGCAACAAAGTCCCACTGCACTTGTAATTTCACCTCACCTTTTTCATAGCAAGACACACTGACAATGAAGAGCAACAGGTCAGCATGACACTTTCCAGGGCACCTCCTGTAGCTGCTGGCAATTCAGAGCACAGCCCAGCAGTAGCATAGCACCGACAGGAGTGTCCCCAAAGCAACTTTCAAAAGAGGAACAGCTTCTGGTGAGACAGATACAGCTTCAAACTTGACATCACATAGCTGTATTCCATAGAATTTTGACACAGAAATTCAAGCTTCACACATCACCAGTAGTATCGTGGATCAGGCAGTTGAATAGGCTTCCAGATGATCCAATGGTAGTGATGTACTTTATCTGGTCTTGGAGGGACACTTTCAGGACCAGATTCATAACTTGCAGGCAAAGGCAAGGTAGGCCTAATACTGGAGGTAATATTGTGTAAATGGACATCCTCCTTTGTAGGCTCGACTTGCGGTTCAGTCTCACTATCAGACCAATTCTCACAAAATGACACAGTGTCAGAGAACAGTTCTGAGATTCGGTCAGACATTATATCAGAGTCTGACTCTGCAGAGAACTCTTCAGCTGGGAGCAGGTTAGGCCGGGAAATTATAGCAACAGACTCTCCTGACCCTGCTCCCAAGGAAGACACTGGTCTCACAGTCCCAACAGGTACACCACCCTCACCCACATCAGGCTTACCAGGTTCAGGCGATTTCTTTTCCGGTGATCCCATCATCAAAGCGAGCAGGCGACCTCGACCGCGACCACGGCGGGAGGTCACTGGGATGTCCGGCATTGCAGCGGTCACTGTAGCTGAAGAAATAGAAGGATCAGGAGCTTCAGCAGGTAGAGCAACAGTAATAGTGACCACTGGAGCCGGTCCGGAATCGGCAGCTGCAACACATTTGAGCCAGTCCACTTACAGCACCCGGGGTGATAGGGCTGGTGAGGCTACTTCCAGGAGCGATTCCCCGCAACTTCCGCAGGTGATCCAGGGCCGAATACTAGTAGCCAGTCCAGAACATTTCACACATGTCAGCCCGATCGCTTCATAGCCTCCAGCCGTGTACAACACCAGGTTCCCTTTAGGTGTGTACCGCACCCCGGTGTCAGTGATGGCTTCCTTCAGCCCAACGGGGCTAGAACCGATGCCTGGCACAAACACTCTCAGGTCAGAAGAGGGAATTCCAAAGTGCGCCATCTTCTCACTCTTCCAACACGTGCAGCCAGGTAACTGCGCACACAAGCGCAGTTTAATTTCCTCCGCGTAGGAACAGCGACCCCTCCCCCTACCAAGGGATTGGTCCAGCCGTTCAGCAATATCTTCAGCGCCCGCCTCTTTTCCTTTGCGGCGCCAAAAATCTTCTGGAGTCTGCCTTAACCCCTTCAGCCCTGGCGTAAAGTGACAAAAGACCAGGCTAACACTCTCCCCAAAGCAAAGAGACAGTTAGGTTCTTCCCACGTTGTTAAAAGGACAAATCACAGTCTTTGAGGTACAAAAGATGTTACTTGCCACTCTCCCACGGAGCCAAACGGTAATTCCTGCGTGGTTGCTATAGGCGACCACCACAAAAATGCCGCTTAGCCCCTTACAGACTCTGTAGGGCATCTTCGATTCGAGGAGTGGTATACTGATCTGGGATGGTTCTTCTGTTCAGCGTTCGGTAGTCAATACAAAGCCTCAGAGATCCATTTTTCTTCCGGACTACCACTCAGCTGCAGCGGCAGGATCCATTTCTGCGTGGGAGGGGATTCTGTAGCTGAGAGGGTTGTGTTTCAGGACTGTAGCCATCCCGGACGAGCCCCCACGTGTAGCACCACCCCCGCAGGAGCTGCTGATTATATTATTGGGTCTACACCCTGCCTAACAACCCAATCAAATTGGCTCGATCCCTCCTCAGGCACAACTGACCCAGAATAGGACTGGACTATCAAATAGATACACAGGTTGGAATACAATACTTCACTATGCAACAATACCTTGTTACCTTCTTAAATGGTAGTCCTTCTGGGTGACACAATGGAACAACGCACAAGATTGTAATTAACCAAACTTAGTTTACTATATATCAAATTGAATAGGGGAGATACAATACAATACAATACAAGTCCATAAAAGGTTATTTAAAACAGCTTTAAAAAGGTAAAAGAATACCCCCACACTCCTCCTGCATTAAGGCTAGACACAGCACCAGGTAAGTAGGCCTATCTGAGTCCCTCCCCCAGAGTTCTCTTCTTTCTTGTTGATCTTCGCTAGCAAGGTTATTGAATAGAGCTCATTTGTAATCCAGATTAGGAATAAAGATCAAGAGAGAGAAAACAACGAGCTGTTAGTTGTCACCGCAGGGTGTCTGCGTAACTGAGCAATAACTTATGCGAGAGAGATAAGCCTCTGGCGACTCCTTTACAGACCTTATTGTTTGTCTATGAGTCTCCTGAGAGAGTATGCTGATAAACCCCGGGGTTTTATCCCCTCCTGTTGCGCTACCGCTATCTGTAGATAAAACTGTCTCTTTGGCAGATAAAGTCAGTTATTGGGCATGTGCCCTCTCACCAACAGAAGTTTCTCCTTCGCGCGCTTCCACTGCGGTCTCAGTCCTTTGGCTATATGCCAGCCGCGCGAGGTCCTTCTGGCGGATGACTTCCAGTCTCTGCAAACAGCAGTATGACCTCCAGGAATGTGCCTCGTGCTTGAGATGGGACGGTTCAACGTCGTCCCTCCAGGCTAAAAGGCTTTGGCCCAATATCCAGCACCAGTCCTTCACTCTCGCTCACTGGTTCCTCAGAATCCAGCGCCGAAAGGCGCCCCCTTCGCACGCTTCTCTCTTCCTTTAAATAACTTCCCCCATAGTGCCGTGCGGTGCAGCCGTGCACCCTGGATCTTGCAAAGCAGCCTGGGAGATGTAGTTTCTTCATCTTGTGAAAAGGAAGTCACAGCCCGGGAAATTCCATGCAGCTACCACTAGAGGGAGCCTAGTTCCTTCCCACATATCAAACAGTGTCTTTAGGCATGTTTAACCCCGCTACATATATATATATATATATAGTGTGTGTGTGTGTGTGTATGTGTACAAAGTGTGTATATACAGTATACTGTATATATATATATATATATATACACGCATGCGTGTTTGAGCTTTGGGGTGCACACCCTAATGCAATAGGCTGCACACGCCTATGCTCTCAGGCCTCGCCATGGTCAAGCAAAGAAGTTGATTGCTGCAGAGGTTGAAGGGGTGGGGGGTCAGCCTGTCAGTGCTCAGACCATACACCACACATTGCATCAAATTGGTCTGCATGGCTGTCATACCAGAAGGAAGCCTCTTCTAAAGATGATGCACAAGAAAGCTTGCAAACAGTTTGCTGAAGACAAGCAGAATAAGGACATGGATTACTGGAACCATGTCCTGTGGGCTGATGAGACCAAGATAAACTTATTTGGTTTAGATGGTGTCAAGTGTTTCTGGCAGCAACCAGGTTATGAGTACAAAGACAAGTGTGTCTTGCCTACAGTCAAGCGTGGTGGTGGGAGTGTCATGGTCTGGGGTTGCATAAGTGCTGCCGGCACTGGGGAGCTACAGTTCATTGAGGGAACCATGAATGCCAACATGTACTGTGACATACTGAAGCAGAGCATGATCCCCTCCCTTCAGAGACTGGGCCACAGGGCAGTATTCCAACATGATAATGACCCCAAATACACCTCCAAGACGACCACTGCTTTGCTAAAGAAGCTGAGGGTAAAGGTGATGGACTTGCTAAGAAGGTCTCCAGACCTAAACCCTATTGAGCATCTGTGGGGAATCCTCAAACTGAAGATGGAGGAGCACAAGGTCTCTAACATCCACCAGCTCTATGATGCCATCATGGAGGAGTGGAAGAGGACTCCAGTGGCAACCTGTGAAGCTCTGGTGAACTCCATGCCCAAGAAGGTTAAGGCAGTGCTAGAAAATGATGGTGGCCACACAAAATATTGACACTTTGGGCCCAATTTGGACATTTGCACTTAGGGGTGTACTCACTTTTGTTGCCAGCGGTTTAGACATTAATGGCTGTGTGTTTGAGGGGACAGAAAATGTACACTGTTATACAAGCTGTACACTCACTACTTTACATTGTAGCAAAGTGTCATTTCTTCAGTGTTGTCACATGAAAAGATATAATAAAATATTTACAAAAATGTGAGGGGTGTACTCACTTTTGTGAGCTGCTGTTTAAATATATATATATAGAAACAAAAATGGAAGGACCAAGGGAGGCCCTGGAAAGCGGGACTATACCGGCATGAAAATGGTTGCAGGGATACAAACACAACACTGTTATGTATAAAACATATTCATTTTATTACAAAAAGATAAAAAACAGATATGACAACAAGACATACATACAGAGCATAAAAATGAAATACACAGGTCCGTGTGTTGTATGATAACTGTAATAGGTACCAAGATACCACAACAACGGATCCCAGAATACATGCAGACTAATGATCCCTGGATAAGCCGACACGTTTCGCATTTATTGCTTCATCAGGGCATTACAAAGACCAAATAGATACTGCACTCAAAATTAGGACAGGCGGGATGAAAGAATACCTCCTCTGCAGGCGCCGGGAGCCCATATATGTGGATCAAAAAGGTGGTCGTATATTGCTTACTGATTATATCTTTACAAGTAGGCAAAAGCCTCTCGTGAGTAATTTAGGGATGCAAAGTATCATATGGGATACTAAATGTTACAAAAAAGGGGGTAATAGATAACTTGAATTCCCTAGTTGTAGGTATAAGAGTGGCTTCCACCAAGAATATTGATTGCCTCACACTCCTATAACACCCAACCCATGAGGTCTCTAGTAGAGCAAATAGAAAATTTCCATAGAATGGTAGCCGTGTATCCCAAAGTACGGATGGATGAGATCCCACCTCGCTGCACAGTGTGGTACAAAGAACGCCGTCTCCATATATGAGATTGTAAACTATAATGAGCAGGGCCCTCTGATTCCTCTGATTATATTGAATTGCATTGTAACTATACTGTCTGTCTTGATGGTGTTAAGTGCTGTGTAAACTGTTGGCGCTATAAAAAACATGTATAATAATATACAGTATATATATATATATATATATATATATATATATATATATATATTCTGTATGAACTATATACAGTGTATGCCCAGAAGCTATGGACAAAGATGGTAAACTATTAAATATAAACATAGGAGCACTTGCCTATTAATCCCTTCTGATCTGGATTTAGCAGCAGCTTTTCCATAGACAGAGCATGTGGTCTCAGACTTTCTCTGTCCCTCCACTTCCTCCTGGGGGTTTCAACCCAATCCTCCAGAGACAGGAAGTGCATACATAATATATAAGCAGCCCATGCGTTTAGAAATACAAACAGTACAGCAGATCCCTAAACCTGCAAAATTGTGGGAAAAGCCCATGCTTTTTTTCTACATAGATCTCACAGTTTTACCTATAAAATCTCCCCGGAAGGCAATGGTGATGTAGCCTTCCCAGGGTATAGCTGTGAGTCCCTGGATATGTCACCAGTGTCTCTATACAGAATAAGTAGGATTCAATGAAATGTAAGTAAAATAAATAATGTTTAATTTCACAACTTGCTGATGTTAAGGGATCTGAATGCAGGTATGTTGGTGGGCTTTAGGTGCTGGTAAGAAAAGTTCCACTTTCAAATAAAATAAAAAGCATTGGCTGGAAATGGGCTGCATAAGGGCAGGACACAGTTTAATGGGTATAAGTTCTGTGTTTATTTGTGAATAAGCACAAAAGCAATCATCTAGTAAACCTAGATGTCCTAAGAAATAATACAATTGGGACCACAGATCTATACAAGTCAGTAGGGTTAGCTAAGAATTCTATTAGCTTTCTTGCTTTAGGAAATAAAATAATTTTTTAGGCAAATGAATGTGGAACTGTTGAATATTTGGTAAATATAAAGTAAACTCTGTAAAGAGCTGAACGGAAGCACCCAGGGATATCAACAAATGACTGTAGCTCATAGGAAATACAGTACTGGCAAACAGTGGCCTCTTGCATCCCTGCCAAGGCAAATCAAAACTAGTATGCTTGATTCTATGTCTGTGTTCAGTTTCATAAAAGTCATGAAATATCTACACTATGTTATGATTTTTTGTTAAATTTAAGATCTTGCAGGCATTAACATGACAAAGAATAAATGATACATTTCACCTATTCAGCAAGAACGAACAGGAACACTAACTAGGTAGGCGTGCCATTGGTTTGGGTGTGAAAGGAACAGCAAGCAGCGTTAGGTAGACTCAGTTATATAATGTTTATTACAAGTGTCCAGGCTGCTTTTATTATATTATTTTACAGGAAATAAAACATTTTCCCTAATTTGTGCCCAAGTAATGTTTATAGAATCACTGATAAGTGACATATATACAATCTAAATTTACAGAATTGGAATAAGTGACCCTGTAAACATCCCATAGGGACATAAAAGAATGATTCACATGACTCTCCGCACTATTTTAAAATAAGAAGTTAACCCCTAGTGTTTTTTTTAGATTCATGTTGGAAGTCTAGAAACCTATTGTACAATACAATGTTTGGCTTTCTTTAGATGTCCCATTTTGCCCTCTTGACCATAAATACACCAACCCTAAAAATGACTTCAGATTATTGATTCAAACAAATCTACAGTATATGAATAATAACAAAGTAAAAAATGTGGGACTTTGTAATATACCTCCAATAGTGAATACACACTAATATCACAGATTTTTATTGTTTACAAAAAGGATATAAAATTACTATCAAATCATCATGAATAATGACAGCAATGGTATTATGCAATCACAAAGGGTGCAGAGATGGAAAGAAAATAAAAATTAAATGATGTCATCATTATCATTTAATATGTATTTTCTTTGTTGCCTATAGTTCCTTTTATTTGTGATATCTCATATGCATGATTGTTGTGTGGTGCCCCTCCCCCTCACAGGCCGCCTGGGACCTACTCTGGGTTTCACAGTACCCTCTTACCCTTTGAGGTTATTTTTGATAAGTTTGTTTGAGGTAATAATATATACATATTTTTTATATTAAGACGATAAGTTTTGGTGTGTTCCTCGCTTTCCATCTCTGCACCATGGTAAACTGATAACCTTTGTGATTGTATAATACTGTTGCTGTCGTCATTCATGATAATTTAATAGTAATTTAATATTTTGCTTAGTCTTAATTTTTACTATACATTTTGTCATATGTGGATACGAAAGAGGCCTGAAAGGTCCTGAGGAAGGGGGTGTCCCACGAAATGCGTCAACCTTATTTCAGCCAACCTTGTTGACATTCCAACTAGGATGTTCCTGAGAATCGTTGTTGGTATTACTTATTTGCCTTGTACACATGAGATGAAATGCTTTGTATGATGTATCTGTAACAATAAAAAATCGTAACAATTTAACTTAGTGTGTATTCACTATTGGAGGTATATAAAAAGTCCCAATTTTGTGATCTTTGTTATGATTCATAAGTTGTAGGGATATTACCAACTTTGGTATATTGATGTCTCAAAAAGGCCACCACTTATATCTTTATTCAAACAAATTTGTAGAAGTTAAACCCGTCCCCTGAACCAAATGACATAGGCTGAAATTATCTCTCATTGTCACAACCCAAGATGAGGACCCAGCTCCTCTGTGCGACTGCTTTTTCTAAAACTGGAATCTTAGGACCCCCTCACGAAGGTTTGGGCCGAGCTGCAGGCTACCCCCAGGTAATTCAACAGATACTCAGTGACATAAAGGAGGGAAGCTAATAAGGTTGTGAGGAAGGCATGAGGCCCTGATTAGATGGAAGTAGAAGAGAGGCTAGAAGCCGTTGGTGCAAAGATGGCCCTGTGGAGATACTGACTGTGGATACAGCAAAGATTTCAGGTTAAGAGAGAGCTCAGCTCAGGTTGTGGGTGCTACAGAGGTTCGATAAAGAAGTGGATGAGGTTTGGGTGCACCAGAGACGAAGGCAGTGGCTGCTGCGGAGATGTAGGTTGCAAGTGCAGGGGTGACTAGACTGCGAGTACAGTGGTGACAAAACTGAAGTGCAGCAGAGACTTTTGCTGGGAATGCAGTGATGACTGGGCTGCAGGTGCAGTGGAGATCAGGCTGGGGTGCAGCTAAGGCAGTGACAGTGCATTCTGCATAATATTAAAGTGGTTGTAAAGGCACAAGGTTTTTTTACCTTCATGCATTCTATGCAGTGTTATGTGAATGGCTCCTGTGCCAAGTGAGTGACCTCCTGTGTTGACTATGCAGCAGGGCAGCCGCTTAGCACAGGACCCAGAAGCTAATGGCAATCTCTGTAGTAGCAGTATCTACTACAGTGGTTTCCCACTTCCATGAGGATCAGCCAGGTATGGCACATGTAAATTACATTGGTTCAAGCTGTAACTATGCAAAAGTAGCCATGCCTGAAATAGTGAGCTATTGCCAAGAAAGTAACATTACAGTTTCTGATCCAGGCCCAGGTATGGACTGTGCACTCTCCGAACAACCCTTTAGAGATTTCCTATATGCCAGAGTACTGAGTAAAAACTTTCTATATGACTGAATAAAGAGTGCATGTTTGGGGACAGGTGAGTATACGACTCAGAGGGGGGACTGGGACCTTTGGTGCAGGTACACTTTAAAGCTGGACTCCAGACAGATATAAAAGCTCACTTTAATCCAGTTTTGTATTTAAAACATTCTTCAGAATTGGCATTTTGGGCATATGAAATTGACTTTTTATGTCATTTAGAGCAAACGGCCTCCTAGCAAACTGATAACCTGGAAGACTATAAGATCATCTGCACTGCTTGGACTCATTGCAGATACTTCTCTGACTTTGCAACAAACTCGTGACTGGCCATCCTTAAGAATGCATGATGGCTGGTCCTCTTCTGGTGGAGTTATGATGTGTGATGACTGGATGTGGTTAGTGGTGGGTCCTAGGAGACAGGGTTTTCCCATCCTCCTTTCCATGCTCCTCCTCCATACCTTTTCACTCTCCTACCTGTTGGTACTTTAAAAAGCTCATGCCTGTAAGGAGATAAATACGAGTGGATACATTTTCAGATGTCTTCTATCATCTCCTCTCCTTGTGATTCACTGCCATAAATGTTGTATTCCTCATACGGACTTTCTTTCACTATACAAAGTATGCATTATCCTGTTATAATCTGGCATAGAGAATGGCATGACTATTTCTGATATTACATCCGCCTTTATTACGACACTATAGTTAACATGTGTTCTTGCTGCTGCATGTTATATGAGGTCAACACACTTGCAGGGGATTATGTATGGTATACTTGCCTTGCCATGTTTTATTTACATCTTTGTATCACTGGTGATTCTCTGTTCCACTGTGGAATGTTTAGTGCCTGAAAAAGTATTCATACGCCTTGAAATTGTCCACATTTTGTCATGTTACAACCAAAAACGTAAATATGTTTTATTGGGATTTTATGTGATAGACCAACACAAAGTGGCACATAATTGTGAAGTGGAAGGAAAATGATAAATGATTTTCAATTTTTTTTACAAATACATTTCTGAAAAGTGTGGTAGGCATTTGTATTCAGCCCCCTTTACTCTGATACCCCTAACTAAAATCTAGTGGAACCAATTGCCTTCAGAAGTCACCTAATCGGTAAATAGAGTCCACCTGTATGTAATTGTATCTCAGTATAAAAGGTTTGTTAGAGAACCTTAAGTGAACAAACCACATCATGAAGGTCAAGGAACACACCAGACAGGTCAGGGATAAAGTTGTGGCAGTGTTAGGTTATAAAAAAATATCCCAAGCATAATGAACATCTCACAGAGCACTGTTCAATCCATCATCAAAAATGGAAAGAGTATGGCACTTCTTCAAACCTACCAAGACATGGCCGTCCACCTAAACTGACAGGCAGGGCAAGGAGACAATTAATCAGAGAAGCAGCTAAGAGGTCCATGGTAACTCTGGAGGAGCTTCAGGAATCCACAGCTCAGTTAAGAGAATTTATCCATAGAACAACTATTAGTCATGCACTCCACAATTCTGGCCTTTATTGAAGATTGGCAAGAAGAAAGCCATAAGAAGTCTGGTTTGCAGTTTGCGAGAAGCCATGTGAGAGACATGTGGAAGAAGGTGCTCTGTTCTGTTCAGATGAGACCAAAATTGAACTTTTTGTGTGTAGAGAATCAACACTACACATTTCCCTGAACACACCATCCCCACCGTGAAACATGGTGGTGGCAGTATCATGTTGTGGAGATTCTTTTCTTCAGCAGGGACAGGGAAGCTGCTCAGAGTTGATGGGAAGATGGATGGAGCCAAATACAGGGCAATCTTAGAAGAAAACCTGTTAGAGTTAACATTCTACGAGGAGGTTAGTTGTGAGCTAGACAGTGGGAGACCTGTGGATGTGGTGTACCTGGATTTTGCTAAGGCGTTTGATACAGTTCCCCACAAATGCTTTATTTATAAATCAAGGGTGACAGGCATCGACCACAAGGTTTGGTCTTGGATACGGAACTGGTTAAAGGGGCATGTCCAAAGGGTGGTAATAAACAACGCATACTCGGACTGGTCTGGGGTGCTAAGTGGGGTCCCCCAAGGCTCAGTTCTGGGACCAATTTTGTTCAATTTATTCATAAATAGCATTGAGTACAGGATCAGTAGCTCAATCTCAGTTTTTTGCAGATGACACAAAATTAAGCAGGGCAATAACTTCACATCGTGAGGCAGAAATCTTACAGAATGACCTAAACAAAATAACAGAGTGGGCAACTACATGGCAAATGAGGTTTAATGTGGATAAGTGCAAGGTATTGCACTTAGGGACCAATAACTTAAAAGCAATATACAAGCTGGGGGGGGGGGGCTCTGGGGGTTTCAAAAATGGAGAAAGATCTAGGGGTCTTGGTGGAAGATAGATTTGGCAATAGCATGCAATGTCAAGCTGCAGCTGCCAAAGCCGGCAGAATTTTGGCATGCATAAGGAAGGGGATGTATTCCAGAGATAAAACTATAATCCTACCACTTTATAAAACTCTGGTCCGACCACATCTGGAGTATTCTGTCCAGTTCTGGTTGCCAGTCCTCAGAAGGGATGTATTGGAGCTTGAAAGAGTACATAGAAGGGCAACAAAACTTATTAGGGGATTAGAGGACCTTAATTACGAAAAGCGTTTAGAAGCACTTGATTTATTCTCCCTGGAGAAGAGACGTGTGAGAGGGGACATGATTGCGATTTACAAATACCTTGACGGTGATCAGAGCATAGAAAAAAAACTATTCAGTCGCAAGGAATGCATGAGGACACGAGGTCATAAATGCGTTTATGCTACGCAGGGGGTTCTTTACTGTAAGGGCTACAAAACTATGGAATTCCCTGCCACAAATGTTAGTAACTGCGGGGAGTATGGCTACTTTTAAAAGACTCTTGGACGTACATCTCAAGGATTGAAACATTTAGGGGTATGAGAAATGAATACGTCCATACACACCTACACAGGTTGAACTGGATGGACTATTGTCTTTATTCAACCTCACCTACTATGTAACTATGTAAAAGACTTGAGACTGGGACGGAGGTTCACCTTCCAGCAGGACAACGACCCTAAACATACAGACATAGCGACAATGGAATGGTTTAGATCAAAGCATATTCATGTGTTAGAATGGCCCAAAGTCCAGACCTAAATCCAATTGAGAATCTGTGGCAAGACTTGAAAATTTCTGTTCACAGACGTCCTCCATCCAATCTGACAGAGCTTGAGCTATTTTGCAAAAAAGAATGGGCAAACATTTCACTCTCTAGATGTGCAAAGCTGGTAGACATACCCATAAAGACTTGCAGCTGTAATTGCAGTGAAAGGCGGTTCTACAAAGTATTGACTCAGGGGGGCTGAATACAAATGCACGCCACACTTTTCACATATTTATTTGTAAAATATTTTGAAAACATTTATCATTTTCCTTTCACTTCACACTTATGTGCCACCTTGTGTTGGTCTATCACATAAAATCCCAATAAAATACATTTACGTTTTTGGTTGTAACATGACAAAATGTGGACAATTTCAAGGTTTATGAATACTTTTTTAAGGCACTGTATATTGTTCCCATACAAGTTTAATAAAATCAGATTAAACCTAAAACTTCCTTCAGTTTATTTAGAAACAAATTACATAAGTGAAACCTGCAGGGATGTCCAGGACCTGGCTATGCCTGCTGGCAGATGGCAACTGATCACAAGTCCTGCTGCATAGAATAATAAATACTTTGGCAGGTAAAGAAGGCTTTATATGCACATCAACTGCATATTCAGCTGTTTGCCTGGAGTTCAACATGAATTCACACCTGAGCAGAGATTTTCAGGCATTTTTATTTTAGCCAATAGAAAGCACTAGGGGAAGAAGATTAGGGATGAATTGCCAGAAATCATACCACAAAACACTCATACAGCGCTTGTAAAGCCCTCATGTTGAGTCTTTTTCAGGCGTTCCCTTTGAAATCCATTGTACCAATCTGCCTCCAATCTGCCTAAAAGAAGCTCATGTGCTTTTTAAAGCATCAGGCATTTTGCTACATGCGACAAATTGCTTAGATGTGAACAGGGGACATTGAAATGAATGGGATTTTGTTTGTTGAGTGTACAGTATTACAGCTCACGAGCTTCAAGCAGAAAATTGCTCAGGTGTCAACGGGGCCTAAAAGCAGCAAATGACAGTGTGATTGCATTAACAGCAGAGTAAAGGTTGAAGTGAGATTTATGAACATGTAAGGGGGATTTTTAGCAATAACACATTTTCTGTTAATAGACCTAATTGGAAGAAATAAAATTATGTTCTTAATAAAATTATGTTCTTACTGAAACAAAAACCCTTTTTATTATTATTATTATCAATGGAGGGTAGAATGCAGGGGAGAACTGGGCCAGGGAGCAGGGGGCAATTGCCCCCTGGGCCACTCTGATGTCCTGTAAAAAGGCTGCACCGCTTCTGCCACAGACATGCCTAAATAATTTGTGGTGAAGAGAAGTAAAATGTCCACGCAGCTGACCTACTGAGTGCAGGATGAAGACAAGGACAGAACGCAGCACAGCCCCCCCCCCCCCCCCCCCCAGCATGAATGGTGTAAACTGTGTCTGAGCAAAGGCCAGTTCCATGCCCGGCTGGAGAATCTCCCCTGGCCAGCCCCAACCAAGCTGCCCCAGCTCCCCCCAACCGCCCCCTGCTGGCCAGGTCGGAAAACCTGGATTCAGCCGGTGGTTAGAGAGTACCTGGAGCAGAGCTTCGGCTTGGAATGGTTGGAAACCTGGATTCAGCCGGTAGTTAGAGAGTACCTGGA
Organism: Pelophylax lessonae; assembly: GCF_965119305.1. Classification (NCBI taxonomy): domain Eukaryota; kingdom Metazoa; phylum Chordata; class Amphibia; order Anura; family Ranidae; genus Pelophylax; species Pelophylax lessonae. Next base: position 127,354,952 of record NC_138771.1, read on the forward strand.
GCAGAGCTTTGGCTTGGAATGGTTGGAAACCTGGATTCAGCCGGTGGTTAGAGAGCACCTGGAGCAGAGCTTCGGCTTGAAATGGGGGTCAGAAGGAGGCTGGGAAGAGGGAGAGTGGGAGGGAAGCCGAGTCACTGCACCATTGACCTCTGAATTGTACTTGCCCCCTGGGCCGAAAGTTGTCATTCAGCCCCTGGTAGAATGGCTTAAATGTCTGCAAGTGCTATATCTTTCAACCGGGACTCTGAATTCCTAGAAATCCTGCCAGCCTGGGGATGAGAATAAAGTGCTGAACCATACGTATTTCTTCATTCTAGCAGTCAGGGAATGCAGAAGTGAAGCTCAGCACATGTACAGTAAGTGATACAGCTGAGAATTATTTTTAGAAAATTTAGAGAAAAGACCTTTTTACCACTTATGCACCTGTAGATGTTTTTAGAACATTCTTCTGCCAACGGATTCTGCAGTAAAGTCACAGTATAAAAGATCAGTGGCACAGGTGTTTCTGCTTTTAGAGCATTAAAAGCCATCTCCACCTGAAGCTCCTGCAGCACGCGATATGCCCAAATTGCGCCTTGTAATCTTTCAGCCCAGTCACTCAGTGCTATGTCATAACCTTCATATTTTGTGATTTGCAGTGCTAGTACTCCAGCTGGCATTAGCAGGGGACAGCTTAGGCTGGAAGCAGAGGGTGTCTCTGAGCTGCTTGGCGATTGCATCTGTTCGTGCATCCTGTTCGTGACGCCAAATTTGTAACAGTAATAATAAATTAATCTCCTTTCTAATTCCAAAAGAGGGTTTATTTAGAACAGGCAAAGGCTCTTGCAGAGAATGTAAAGTTCTGTAACTTTAAATACACCCTGGGGTTGATTTACTAAAGATGGAGAGTGCAAAATCTGGTGCAGCTCTGCATAGAAACCAATCAGCTTCCAGGTTTTAGACCCCTTTCACACATGCGGACCATTCATTTCGGCCCCTTTCACACGGGCGATCTGATCCGATCCGCCTGCCAGTTTTTCAGGCGGACCTGCTCCATCCATCCCTATGGGGCAGCGGGTGTCAGTGGAGACATCTCCGCTGACACCCGCTGCTATCCGATTCCGATCCTGTCCGTGAAATCCGAATAGATGGAAACCCTATTTCCATCCGTCTGGAGAATCGTAATGGATGGGATTGGATGAGAACGGACAGGCGGTCCGTTCTCATCTGATCTCCCCATAGAGGAGAGCGGGGATCTGACAGCTCCGTCTCTGCACACAGAGCGGAGACGGAGCTGTCAGCCGCCTGCTTAGAGGCTCTAATAGGCTTCAAAAAAGAGTGGGCTTGGGGCGCAGAGCACTGTGCCCTGAGCCCACCCAATTGTGTGACAATAGCGAATGAATATTCGCTATTGTCTCAGGGATTCTCCTTCTGGCCAATCAGGAGGACCCGTTTTCCCTATTGGCCAAAAGGAGAAGCCATCCTGTTGGCGAAGTAGGAGGAGGGAGGAGACGCAGGGGAAGCCCGACCAACGAAGGGGGACACAGAGGATACTGAGGGGGAAGCCGCCGCAGCTGCCTCCACTTGTCAGTCCAGGGGCAGCACAGGGTGGGTGAGCCAGCGACCGGGGGGGGGGTTGGGGTGGCAGGCTGGAGCTGGTGTGGTCCGTGGTCAGGTCCGTCTGACGCCCCCCCCCCCCCCAGCCCATGGAGCACCAGCCGCCACTGCTCAGTAAATCAAATCCAGTGTGTCCTTGATCAACTGCAAGGATTCTTCAAAGATTCTTCTTACACTTTCCTATAATGCAGTTTAGAAAAATAAAAGAAGACTTTGGTTGATGTGGGCAACACAGTCTGGCCAAGGCAGTTCAACTGTCAGGTTGATAACTGAGGCCTACTGAGAGTCGCAAGTTGTTGTGTTCACTTTGTGGATCAATGTGGACTTTCATATGGCTAACAGTTGTCCCCATGGGACAGACATAGTTTTGTTCTCTTTATCTGTCACTAGAGGATAGAAATCATGTTAGTAAGAGATATGAGGAGGGTTGGGATGCACGGAGAAGGGACTGACAAAGGAGTGATGCTGAGAATTGGAGAGAGTACAGAGCTATAGATGGGGACAGGAGCTGTAAGAATTGGTGACTCTTGGAGAGAGAAAACCTGCATGAGAAAGATAGAAAGAGAAGATGTGCTGCCGCCAGGCCCCATCTCATTAGCGAGTTGAGTTTCTCACTTGGCTTTCAGTTCTTGGCAGTTTTGCTGTTTCACTGAACAAGGCATATGCAGGAAATGAACAGCCTGGTATCCCAGACACTGCAAGGATCAAATCAAACAGAACAATCTGTCTGTGTATCAGTGAAAACAGGGAATAGGGATTGTGCTTCCTCCTCTCTAATCCTGTTGCTGCCAGAAGGACTACCTTGCGGGCCCATTCTGTTGTAAAAGATTGTAGACAAAAGGATGCATTTCACATATGTGCAGTGTTGTGATACTACCCAGAAATTGTAAAACCAAAAGGCTTGCAATCCAATTTTTACATATTGGTAAACAAAGTTTATTTTAGGTGTTCATTAGGTGGACTTTTCATTAAAATTCACACTTCACTTAAATTAATAAGGCATGTGTTATCATTAACAATTCACATTATTACTTTTAATAATAAAGTATATAAAACTGCTGTTCCCCAGCTCCCAGCCTAGGCATCTTAGATCACAAGGGTACTTGCTATCAGGAACATTGTGGATATTTAATGTCATTAGAGAAAGGTGGGAATTTATGGTTCCAGAGCAAAATGCACTTATCTTTTTAGCTCCCCATCCCTTCCCTAACGTAGCCCACTCTTTCCTCTCAATCTTAGCTGTTGCTGCACATTACAGTAGGGCTGCAACTAACGATTATTTTCATAATGAATTAGTTGGCCAATTATTCAAAAGTTGAGAAGTGACCCTGTATATATAGTGGGGCCACATCCAAAAAATATGTAAAAAGGAAAAAGAGAGATACCCCTTAGGGTAATAGGATTTTGAAGCCAGCTGCTGTTAATCTCATAAAAGAATATTCGATACTCAGGTGTAAAAAACCATACAAAATATATTTAAGCAGCATACTAGAAAAATTTAATTCATAAAAATCATAGCATGAGTGAATATGCACAAAAGCGCTATACAATATGCTCTTAAACCAAGAGAACCCACAAATTGCCTGACATGTGCCAGGGTCTTATGACTGTGGGTCATCAGGATGAACGACCTCCTGTGTTCGGGTCAAAGGGGTTCTAATGTATAGATGCCAATGGATCACTACGCGTTTCGCTATGCAGCTTCCTCAGAAGACTCTATTGGTGTTTGGATGATAGACATAGGGTGTCCAATATTCTCTCAGTTTGAATGTATAAAGTGATAATGATAACACGACAATAAAAGACTGGCTAATTGAAATTGGGAGAAGTGGAAAAAACACTTACAATGTCAGACGACAGACTTTCTAAATTTAGGAACATCTGGGCCAATTGGCAAGTATTCACCTTATCTGATCATTACACGGAGTTCATGCCTGCTTGATTCGTAATAATTGTTCCGCAATGCCTGATTAATAATACGTAATTCGAAATTCCTTGCTTGTATCCTTGGAAATGCTCAATGTATGCACGGAACTACTAATGATGTTCTGCAGAAACCTACCTCCAGTATTCTGAACCGTGTTCACAGAAGTTATTGATTACTTCAAATGCACTTTACTATATTTCGTCATATGCTCTTGGTCATGCTACCCCCCCTTACCTCTCCCTTCTTTTCTTTACCCTTGCCCCCCCCCCCTCCCTCCCACTTAATTTTTCCTCTCTCCCCCAACAAACTTTAACCCTAATTATTTCTCTTTATTTCATATTCCTCAATGCTTAAATTACTTAATTCAACTTTATGGAACTGTTTTTTTATGATGTTATGACTTCGCCGGTCAAGCAGTACCGGTTGATGTTTACATTTGATTAATCTACACGTCTGCGAGTCACCAGATGTTTCAATGTACTTAATTCACCAATGCTGTAGAATATATTCCATTGTAATGTCTTATGATATGCTTGTTCACCTTTCATATGTCTTTCTATCATAGAAAGACCGCAAAGCTTTTGTTATTATATTATTTGTTTTTTCTCAATAAAACCAACTGTTTAAAAAAAAAAAAAACAGGATTATTCCTAATTGGAAATATCCACTATGCAGACGTATCCTTCCTGTTCAGGAGCAGCAGCTCCTCCAAGTGCTGATCCAATTCTTGGGATAGCCCCTCCAGCAGGGAGACAGTGGAAATTTTTTCTAGTATGCTGCTTAAATAAATTTTGTATTGGAACACACATGTCCTTATTTACGGTTAAGAAAAAATAGGGGGAAAAAAGCACTGGACTGCATCGAAAACACACCACAAACACATCAAAAATGCGCATGCAGAAAAGCATTCGGAACGCATGCGGACTGCGTTTCTATGGTGTGAACTGGCCCTCACATGTACTGTGTTTCTAAAAGAAAACCTAAAAGGCCATATTCCCCTTTTGAATAGAGCTCCAGGCAAACATAAAAAGCACCCTTCAGTCCCTAATAGTTGATTATAAAACACTAAGGTCCAGTTTACACGTGTGCCCATGAAATAGCACGCATTGTTCATGAGCTTTCTGCATACATATTCATACGTACTTTTGTGTGATTTTATTGTGCATTGATTTAACCCTTCTATACCCTCCATTGTCACATACTGTGCTGGGGATACATTTAGAAATGCCCCCTCTTTGCACAGCCGCTGGCTCCCAATTCTGTCTGTCATAGATAGCCCAATAATCTTGCAATCCTTATGTTCAGCTATGACATAGTGATCACATAAAGATGGCTTCATAGAAAAAAATATTTTAGCCTGCAGAATAACATGACAGGCTGCGGTAGAATTTTTGTTTTTTTACATTTTTGTGAATTTGTCTATGGGGTTTATTTGCTAAAATTGGAGAGTGCAAAATCTGGTGCAGCAGTGCACAGTAGCCAATCGGCTTCTAACTTCAGTTTGTTCAATTAAACTATGACAAAAAAAAAAACTGGAAGCTGATTGGTTTCTATGCAGAGGTGCACCAGATTTTGCACTCTAGTTTCTGTGTGATAGGTGTTAAATAAATCAGTGTACAAAATAAAAGTGTTATAAATGATTTAAATTTATTTAGATATGCAGATTAGTAATAGAGTTATGGTTAAGTAAACTGACACATGCTGACGATATGCTAAATTGACCTCAGGCCATGAAAGGGTCGCCAAAGCATCAATACAAAAGTACACATTTTCTTTCTGTTCTGAAATATTAAAGTGATTCTAAAGGTTAAATAAAAAAATAAAAATGTGTTATACTAACCTGCTCTGTGCAATAGTTTTGCACAGAGCAGCCCTGATCCTCTTCTTTTTTGGTCCCGCGTTGGTTGTCCTGGCTCCTCCCCCCTGCCCAGTGCCCCCAATAGCAAGCCTAAACTTGTTGTCCCTTCAAAATAACTCAACACACAGCCATTAAGGTCTAAAGTGCTGACAACAAAAGTGAGTACACCTCTAAGGGAAAATGTTCAAATTGGGCCCAAAGTGTCAATATTTTGTGTGGCCACCATTATTTTCCAGCACTGCCTTAACCCTCTTGCGCATGGAGTTCACCAGAGCTTCATAGGGTTGCCACTGGGGTCCTCTTCCACTCCTCCATGATGACATAATGGAGCCAGTGAATGTTTGAGAACTTGCGTTTCTCCACCTTCCATTTGAGGAGGCCCCACAGATGCTTTAGATGGTTTTAGATGGTCTAGGTCTGGAAACATGCTTGGCCAGTCCATCACCTTTACCCACAGCTTCTGTAGCAAGGCAGTGGTCACCTTGGAGGTGTGTTTGGGGTCGTTATCATGTTGGAATACCCAGTCTCCAAAGGGAGGGGATCATCCTCTGCTTCAGTATGTCACAGTACATGTTGGCATTCGCGGTTTCCTCAATGAACTGTAGCTCCCCATTGATGGCAGCACTCATGCAGCCCCAGACCATGACACTCACACCACCATGCTTCACTGTAGGCAAGACACACTTGTCTTTGTACTCCTCACCTGCCACACTTTTAGGAGATACTGTATAATATTTTTTGCTATAAGTTATTGCACTGCATAGTGTTGTTAGTCTAATGCTATACTCTTTCTTACAGAAGGGGATAGCAAAAGTGTGACTTAAAGTGGTTGTAAAGTGTCATTTTTGTTTGCTGCTTCCTTCCTCTGCTATAAGCATGAGTACCCTCTGACGCGTTTTCCTGACACCAACAGAAAAATGGTGACAGGGGAGGGACCTCCAGCAGATTGACAGCCTCAGCTCTGGTCCTGTGTGCTGTGTGAAGGGGGGTGTGTCCCTTCCCTCCAATCAGCTCTCAGAGCTCACTCACTGATGTAACTTCAGGTCTCCACCCCCTGCTTTTTATAGCTGTGAGATCCTGTGTAAATTCTGAACTTTAAATATATGTAGGCAAAGTCATCTGTAGATAAACAGGCACAACTTACTGTATGTAGGAGGAATTTTTTCATATCTATGTATCACCTGCGGTCAATCACTTCACTGGCTATATGTGAGGGTTTACAACTACTTTAACTGAAGAGGCTGAAGATGGCACAGCTACTATAGATCCTATCTGCTCTATTTATAGTAAATTCTCCCCCATGGACTGTTCCTTCTGTCTCTTCCTTTGTTTCATCTCTCCAATGCAGGTTTTGTTTGTTTCTCTGCTGTTCTTAGTTCTCCTGTTCTAGTCAACTTTCGGTACATGTATACTGCTGCCTGTTCAACAGAATCCAGTCCACTGACATGGTCTTACTTGAAAACCAGCATTCATTCTCAAACCTTCTGACCCTTGGCAACCCTGACGCCTTCTAATTTTTTTTTTTATAATGGGTCTAGTGTGTCACAACCATGAACAAAGTGCTTGGCTTCTGCCGTTGTGGAACTACTCTGCTGACCAAATTTTACAGGTGGTACCGCCTGTCAACTCTGCATTCTGCATTTAATTTGCCATGGTGCAAATTATCCAGTTGTGGCATGTGTACAGCCTCCTCTGGCTGGGTTTAGCCTGAGGTGGGTGGCTGGGGGGCAGTAAAACTGTGCTGCCCCCATAGTACAACCAGAGCTGTGTTTTTGTTTTTTCTACAAAAAAAAAACAAAACCTGGATTTAATCAGTGACCTGGAACAAGTTAACATCAAGTAAATTCAGAATAGATCCAGGGCTCCTAGCCTACTCTCCATACTTGCTCCAGCTAAGTGACCCAGAAAATATGGCAGCCAGAGGGGTCAGCAAAACAGCCAGACATATTCCACGGGTATGGTTAGCAGTAGCCATCTTCAATAAGCATTTCTCTCTACACAGACTTCCTTTAACTGCCAAATTCATTGATCATGGGACTGTCGTTTATTGCTCTCTGAAAACCAGGCATAGAAAAGCCTACAGTGACTAGAGGAACATTAATTGTTTTTCTTTTTTTCCTAATAATTGTTTCCGCTTACCCTTTGTCCAGTAACTATAAATGAGACCCACAAAACTACAGATCTTTTTTTTTTTTTTTTTTACCAAGAACCTAATGTGTTACAGCCAAGGAACACTTGCTAATTAACAGCATGTTGCTTTTAAGGAAAATATGTGTTTCTGTACACTAGGGAGCAGAGAAACCTAATTATAAATCTATTTTACAAATGCAAAGCCAGTGTGCGGATGCTCTAAACAAGTATTTGTAGGTTTTTTACTTTATTTAATTATTTTTGGAATAACATATTTGACCTTCAGGATAACAAAAATCTCAAAAAGTCTGTTGAATAAAAAATGTTGTGCTCCATTACAATACAGTAGATATACACAATTTCCTTAAATCAAAGAAAGCCTCTGATGAATGCCCGTCTAACTGTTCAAAAGTATCATACTGCTTCAGCAGCAATTACACATGGCTTTCATTGTAAAACTTTCTTGGGAGAAAACAGTTTTCTTTGTACATGGACCCTATGTACTGAATGGGGAGGTTATATTGTTAGAGATTAGGAGAAGAACAAGGCGCCGCTAAGTGCAATATAGACCACTTATTGGAGCATAGAGAGATTAAAACAATTTACAGGAAGTTAAAATCAAAACAGCATGTCTTAGAAGCCGGAGGAGCCGGTGCTCGGTAGTCCAGTATCCGGGAGACTGCTTCATGTTTTGGCATGCACACAGCGTGCTAGGGCTTCTGGTAACAACGATGGAACGCACACAGCTGATTGTCAAAAGCAGGTGGGCGGTAACATGTTTCAGAGCATGGTCTGATGAAGGAGATGAAGGAGCTGCGCATGCTCCGAAACATGTTACCGCCCACCCACTTTTGACAATCAGCTGAGTGCGTTCCAGCGTGGTTTCCAGCGTGGTTACCGGAAGCCCGGAGCATAGAGAGATTAAACCAATTTATGGGAAGTTAAAATCAAAACAGCATGTCTTAGAAGCCAGAGGAGCCGATGCTCGGTAGGCCAGTGTCCGGGAGACTGCTTCATGTTTCGGCATGCACACAGCGTGGTAGGGCTTCTGGTAACAACGATGGAACGCACACAGCTGATTGTCAAAAGCAGGTGGGCAGTAACATGTTTCAGAGCATGGTCTGTTGAAGGAGCTGCGCATGCTCCAAAACATGTTACCGCCCACCCACTTTTGATAATCAGCTGAGTGCGTTCCAGCGTGGTTTCCAGCGTGGTTACCGGAAACCTGGAGCATAGAGAGATTAAAAAATTTACGGGAAGTTAAAATCAAAACAGCATGTCTTAGAAGCTGGAGGAGCCGATGCTCGGTAATCCAGTGTCTGGGAGACTGCTTCATGTTTCAGCATGCACACGGCGTGGTAGGGCTTCAAGTAACCACGCTGGAACGCACGCAGCTGATTGTCAAAAGTGGGTGGGCGGTAACACGTTTCGGAGCAAGCTCAGCTCCTCCATCTCCTTGCAGCTCCTTCATCAGACCATGCTCCGAAAAATGTTACCGCCCACCCGCTTATGACAATCAGCTGCGTGCCTTCCAGCGTGGTTACTTGAAGCCCTACCACGCTGTGTGCATGCCGACACATGAAGCAGTCTCCCGGACACTGGACTACCGAGCAACGGCTCCTCCGGCTTCTAAGACATGCTGTTTTGATTTTAACTTCCTGTAAATTGTTTTAATCTCTCTATGCTCCAATAAATGGTCTATATTGCACTTAGAGGCTCCTTGTTCTTCTCCATATTTCTACAGAGCCGCTTCTCCTCTCAGGTGCTGCCCGAGTGCATGCAGATCTACATAATCCGTTGGATCCAGGGCTCTACCCCACGGACGCGCCCACATATACACTGTTTTAACCACTTAAGGACCAAACCCATTTCTGACACATGTTGTTTACAAGTTAAAATCAGTATTTTTTGCTAGAAAATTGCCTGGAACCCCCAAACATTATATATTTTTTTTAGCAAGGACTCTGGAGAATAAAATGGCAGTTATTGCAATATTTTTTGTCACGTGGTATTTGCGCAGTGGTTTTTCAAAAGCTATTTTTTTTGGAAAAATTATATTTCACGGCATTTAAAAAAAAACTAAACAGTAAAGTTAGCCCATTTTTTTGTATATTGTAAAAGATGATGTTCCGCCCAGTAAATATATACCCAACATGTTACAGTTTAAAATTGTGCACACCCGCGGAATGGTGACAAACTACGGTCAATAAAAATCTCCAAATTTTTAACGGTTACCAGTTTAGAGTTACAGAGTAGCTATTTTTTTAAATTATTGCTCTTACTCTGGTGATCGCGGCGATACCTCACATATGTGGTTTGAACAGCGATTTAATTTGTGGGCGCGACTTCCGTATACGCTTTCTTTCGTGCGCAAGCTCACGGCGACGGGGGCAGTTAAAAAAGTTTTTTTTTTCCTATTTATTTTATTTATTTTTTTAATTTTAGCACAGTTTTTGATCACTTTTATTTCTTTCTTTCTTTTATTAGGCAGTGACAGGTACTCTTTATGGACTCCTCCACTGCACTTCAGTGTATTCAAAATGCAGAAAACGGCATCTTTGAATACAGTAACTTTTTAAATTTGGCGTCTTTAGCAGCCGAGACGTGACGTCATGGACGCCACCTCCGGGTCACAGTATCGGAGACCTAATCGAAGCCGCATCCGGCTTTGATCGGGACTCCAACCAGCTGGCGGTTGCTCGGGTCTCCTGGTGGGACGGAAGACCCGGGCAGAGCCGCGGAAGGCGGCGGGCGGTGAGGGGGGGGTGGTCGACGATCAAGTGGCTCCCGAGCCACATCAGTCATTACCGCCTAAGAGCCGACCGCCGGCTCTAAAAAATGGTACCGGGATGATGCCTCTAGCTGCAGGCATCACCCTGGCACAGCCACTTATTGCAGCCGACATAGGGCTACGTCGATTTGCGGTAAGTGGTTAAATGTTAGAGATTAGACCTATTGGATTAGACCTATTAGCTATTGGATCCCAGTAAAGGACTTTGGACGATTAGCCTGTTATGTCACAATAAATACAACACACAGAAATTTGACAAGCCATGTTTAGAAATCAGTTTCTAAGCTTTTGCAATGTAATTTGTCCCTGACCAAGAAATCAAAACAGAGTATACACTCGATTACATTTTAGTATCTCCTAATTCGATACGATTGCTTCTCTATACTATGCTCCTTTCTGGCCTTAATTTCACTAAATGAACAATTATAGTTGTGGTCCATTTAAATCCTCCCTGCATTAAAAACATTCAGATGCCACATGACTGCATTACATTTATTTTTTGCATACCATAAAACCCCCAGCATGTTCCTCAGTAAGAGGCTCAGTGAACCGTGGTACCTAATGTGATAAGTGCGATTCATGCAGTGGATTCTGGGAAGTGAAGCAGTGTTAGAGATGGAAATCATGTATTATGAAGGGTGCTCTCCCCCTCTCTCTCCTCTGATTTCTGTCTGAAAGATCAGACCATCTTCTCTCCTACCGGCGGAGACAGACGGCGAATCCAGGTCTTTGAAGTATTCTGCGGCAGAAGCGTCACTCCAGGGATCACTCTGTTCTTCCAGACCGTCTGTGAGAACCTTTGAGTGAAAGGTTAATACGTTTCGTTTCAAACCCTTACATGTAAAGCCTTGTAATCTAAATCCAAGAGGAGTGGGCGGCCATTAAACAAGTCCCGTGTCTCTGTCGTTGATTTGGGATGAAAGGAATTGTTCTTTGCCAGATACGACTGAGCAGTGTCACACTTTGTATCTGTCGCCTCTGGGTGAAAATTTTATGAATGATACTTAATGCACAAGGGGACAGCACAGATGATCTACTTGGTCCAACGATAGATGAATTCTCTCCATTGGATGTTATGAATGGGGTGAGGGTATTTACTGTGATCCCCAAAATGTGACCTGGGACCAGCTCAGTGTTGTGCTCCAGCATCTTCTGAAATGGGACACTTGTGCCAAACTTGGATATAGGGAATAATGATTCTCACCACCTAAAGCTAACCATACGAACCCAGGATGACCATTATTCAATGGCAGGACCAAACGCACGCATGTGTACTATTTAAGAGTTAGTTGGACCTTGATGCACTTATATCTGTATTTCTATTTGTACCTTATATCAAGATGCGTATTCTAAGGCGACTGAAATCTATCTAAGCCTTTGTACTTTGTTAATGTACATTTTTTTCACTAAAAATCTACTGAAACAGAAGAGTTAGTTGGAGCACAACACTGCATAGGTCATGGGTAGGCTAGGCAGCAAAAAAACTTAAATTTGCTCTAACCTAAGGAGGTAGTATAAGTGTTCACTCTAAGCAAAATTATGCTCACTATACTTCTTAAACCAGGGGTCTTCAAACTATGGCCCTCCAGTTGTTCAGGAACTACAATTCCCATCATGCTTAGTCATGTCTGTGAATGTCAGAGTTTTACAATGTTTCATGGGATGTGTAGTTCTGCAACAGCTGGAGGGCAGTAGTTTGAGAATCTCTGTCTTAACCACTTTACCACCAGATGATTTTGCTGTCTTACGTCCAGGCCACTTTTTGCGATTCGGCACTGTGCGACTTTAACTGACAATTGCGCGGTCATGCAACGCCGTACCCGAACGAAGTGTATGTCCTTTTTTTCCCACAAACAGAGCTTTCTTTTGGTGGTATTTGATCACCTGTGCGATTTTTACTTTTTGCGCTATAAACAAAAAAAGAGCGACAATTTTGAAAAAAATAACAATATTTTCACATTTTTTTATATAAAATTCCCCCCCAAAAAAATGTAAAAATCAAAATTTTTTATCATTTTAGGCCAATTTGTTTTCTGCTACATATTTTTGGTAAAAAAAATCGCAATAAGCGTATTTTGATTGGTTTGCGCAAACGTTATTGCGTTTACTAACTAAGGGAAAGATTTGTGTCATTTTTGGTGTTTTTTTTTTTAACGAGTAATGGCGGCGATCTGCAAGGTTTTTTTTGCGGGACTGCAACATTGTGGCAGACAGATCGGACCCTTGACTGACATTTTTTACACTTTTGGGGGTACCAGTGACATTACTACAGTAATCAGTGCTATACATATGCACTGTTACTGTAAAAATGACACTGTCAGGGAAGGGGTTAATTTTTATTGGTGATCAAGGGGTTAATGTATGCCTGGTGCTTACTAACGTGTGTGGGGGGAGGTGACTGAGTGACACAGGGACAGATCGCAGGTTTAGCTATGCTGAACCCTGCAATCTGACCCTGCCTGTCACTTAGGAGATCCGCCCGCTTTGTTTACACAAGCGGGCGGATCTCCACACTCGATTCCCCGACGATCGGGGAAGAGTGGCGGTGATCACTGCCGCTCCTCCCCTGGCCCGACTCCCGCTGTGAATGAATACAGCGGGAGCGAGCCTCCAGCGGCGCGCGCGCGCAGCTGGGAGAGGGGAATGTCTGGCGACGTAGGTTATCTAGCCACTTTGCCGCACTAGCAGCTCAGTGAGCAGCTGTAGAGTGGTTAAGCTGTAAAGTGGTTAAACTAAGAGACTAAACTAAACTGTACTTTGTAAATGATATTATATTTTATATGTATGGGTGTGAATCTCGCGCTGTCACTATTATTGTACATTACATAGACATCCCTTGAAGCGTGGTACTTCCCCCCAACTTTTCTATATTATATTTTAGCTCGAGATCCCCTATGTAGTATCTCATGCCCCTCACATGTTACATTTAGCTGTACAATAATGTAAATGTGACTTTAAAGTGGAACTGAACTCTCTCAAATCAAAATTAACTGTTTCTAATCCAAATGCTACTAGCCTTAGTAAATAGATAGGATGGCATAATACATTTACTTTTTTTAAACCCTTTCTTGACATTTTCTTCAGTTGCTTCCTAGTTTCTGGCCTAGGCCAAAATTACACACCCTTTTTTTTTACCTGAAGAAGGGCTTCCTCGGCTAAGCATAACCTCGTGCCTGAGCTAAGAGCAGATGGATTCTAGGAAGTAAATGCTACATGAATCATCTGCCCTTTCTCAAGATGACCATGGCTAGAAGTGCTAGCGGGGGGTTTTTCCAAGTGATTTCACGACAAAAGAAAGCACAGAGACAAGGATGGATTGGTGAGTTTGCTTTGAATATTAAAATGAATTAAGTAATGTTTTCAGTATGTCGTTTTAAAATGTACAAAAACACTACCGAAAAGGTAATAGCATAGTGTGAATTACATTTCTAAACAGTTAGCAGTTTTAATTCTGTGTGCAGACATTATCCAATCTCATATTCAGCTACACATGAAATCATAAAAGCTGGAAGGACAAATGTTGGTGGTGCTTAAAGTCAGAACCTTAAATGCAGGACCACAAGGGATTATTGTAAAGAAAGAAACTCATATAGGAATATTGAAAATAACTTTTTAAATACCTTACCATGTTAAATATTATCTGAGATTTTATTGACTTCAAAAAACATTTTGAAGTGTATGCAATATCATTTTTTTTGTTTTTAATAGAGTGAGGAAGGGTGTTCTCTCTCAGATTTATGCTTTCTTATGATACTTCAAATCAAGTGTATCTAATGGATCTTCTGCCACCATTAATGTACATTAACTGCTGATAACATATTAACTGCTTTATTAACTTGCATGATATTTAATTAACCTACAACAGTTTATTTTGTACTAGGCCCAATTTAGATGCTTCAGCACCTACTGCTAAAATGGGGAGGCCTGTATTTAAATGGAAACTTTTAGGGTTTTGAGTTAATTTTATATCAAATTTTATAAAGCTTATACATGTTAAATTGTTTATAACTACACACAGACATCTTTATTTTGTAGAAAAAAAAATGTAATACAGGGTACACCCATGATACAGAATTCCAAAAAGCTCTTTCCTGTCACTGATTAAAATGTGGTACAGAGCTGTCTGAAGGGTGGATAATTTAAATATTTCATTTTATTTCTTAGTCCTGATCATAATAAATTTAAAAAAATTATACAAAAACGCTTTACATTCCCTTTAAAGGAAATCTAGATTGGGAGAAATATGGAGACCTCCTTTTACCAAAACATGCCTGGCTGTCCTTTTCTGAGAACTTTCTCAGTACTGAATTAGAATAAGCATGCAGATTAGAACCTCAGAAGAACTCACAACTCCTGCTCTGCATAGTTATTCAAGGTCTGTGACTCAGGAAGTATGAAACCTATTGGATCAATCTGACAGCCAGGGATCTAGCATACTCAACAGAAGTCAGCAAAGGCTCAGTGCCCAACAAGCAGGGAGTAATGAAGGTGCTTCTTACTTGACTCCACTTGAATCTAGCAAACAATAAGAATGCCTCCAATTACTCACCTGCCTAGAAGTGAGCAGTATGCAGGTCTGCTTGATAGAAGGAAGAGTTCCCAGATCCAGCCCAACCCACATCCAGTAGATATGGGCCATTTAGTCCCAGAGGACCTTTGTACATCTACGCAGTCTGCAAAGTGCTATGTCCACCTTTGTTCCTATTAAAGTGTTACTAAACCCAGAACCCTACATTCACTATATCTAGTCTCCGACGTACACAGAACATGGAAATGCAATTATTTTAGTAAATATAAACTGCTAAATACTTTTTTTCATCAGCAGTATACAGTCTTGTGACTTCTATCATTGTCCAGCCAAGCACTGGTTAAAGCTTGTAGGAGGAGTTTTCATTCTCCTCTGATTGTCCTATGAGACTACAGAAGCCCTGACCCTGCCTGGACAGTGCTGATTGGCCCTGTGCTAATCGCATGCAAAGAAAGAAACTCTCTAGCAATACACACCAAACTGAGCATGTGCAGAGTGCCCCCAAGGCTCTGTTCTATTCGCAGATGGATTGGGGATTGTGGAAGAAGGGGGCTCAGAGAAGACAGAATCAGACAGCCTTTTTTTTTATACAATGCCAGGGATTAACCCCTTAGGTTCCACAGTCAATATAACAAGCATGCTTTACTGCATATACAGACTGATTTTAGGTTTAGTGACACTTTAAGACTTTGTTTTATTTTAGGTTTAAATAGAGCAGGGAATAATTAAAACCTATGGCAGATTTTAATTGCTCTCTTGGTTGCTATTTGGAGAGATTCTTCCCACTTTCTGTCCTAGTAACAGACAAAGTGGGAAATAAAATCTCTCCAAGAGCACAGCATACTTGTACATTATGATACACTTACTCTCTAGTGTTCTGTCCTCCAGAGATGTGCAGCTCCCTTTTGTCACTCCATCCATGGCCGCTTACATCTTCTCCTGTTCTTTTTTTGGGTCCAACATCTTCACCATTGGGCAGCTACTACTAATGTTACATTGTCTTGGCATCTAGCTTTATTCTCATCATTTAACAGATGCTAGGAATGGGATGGGAGGGTACACTGCACTGCGCATGACCCATAGGAAGTTTACACTAGGAAAACTACTAAGAAACCATTTGATAGGAGACAGAATACACAATAATAAGTTCCTTCTACCAAAAATGTACCTACTATGAATGTATTTTATTTTCAACTTTAGTTCAACTTCAAGGGTAAAGTCATCCAGGTATGTGGATTAACATAATACTTATATTAAATGTGCAATAGTTTAGCAGAATGCCCTTTATGTTCTTCATCCCTTCTTATGGAATGCACCGTATTTAAACCCACAAACACACTGTGTCCACTCAACAGTGATCAGATATCTTTCAATGGAATAAAAAGAACTACGTACCAGTGAAACATGGACCTATTTTATCGAGGGTTCTGAATCTCCATAAATCCAAAATCAAAAATCGGTCTATTTCATCAGCAGCCCTGCTGTGATCTGAAAGTACACCCTCCCCCCAACCTGTTCTGTAAAACAGTTCCATTGTCCAAATATTTGCTGAGAGGTCAGATTGGAACAGTGAAACTCTGACAGCCAAGAACAATACCTGATAAATAGAAAGCAGATGTTCTCCTCTGCATAGAACGATCTGGGGACAAAGTCATATGGCACTTAACTGAGCCTCTTTGTATCATTTGGTTTGCCAAAGTCATGCCAAAACATTCTTTACTAGTTTGAAGAAAATGCCACTGGCAAACAAAGGGCATTTTGACTAAATGAAACAATGGTAATTAGGTTATTTGCGGGGTAGAGAAATTATTCACATTTTCTATGTTTAGTCAAATATGTAATATTAGCTATTCTTAGAAATGTTGTAAAGTAACTTACAATTTAACTTTCAGCAAGTTTTCTTGTTAAAAAAAATGCCTGTTTAGCATAGTCATTAATAATTGTACAACTCTACCTTTTTAGAGTTTTTCTCTTTTCCCCATCGATCACATCTGTTAACTTCTGAACATTAAAAAGTAGACTCAGCTCCAAAAAAACTTTGTTCATTTTGGTTAGAGTGAGGAAGGGTCGAACCTCATAACTTTTTTTTACTCTGTGTGTCTACAATGTTTAAATCACTTACGTTTCTAATAACAGGATATCATAGGAACAGGAAGTGAGGAAATATCTTTTCAAATACCTTCTTCTTGACAGGAGCAAAACACTTTTCTTTATTAGAGTGGAGAAGGGTTACTAACTCTGTTGAGTTTATACACTACCTGGCCAAAAAAAAAGTCGCCACCAAAAAAATAAGCTCACACACATTGGACCGCCTTTAGCTTTGATTACGGCATGATTCAATAAGCTCCTGCAATATCAAAAGATTTATTTCCCTCCAGTGTTGCATTATTTTTCACTAGGATCTTGTACTGATGATGGGATAGTCGGAGCACTGTGCAAAGCCTTCTCCAGCACATCCCAAAGATTCTCAGTGGGGTTAAGTTTTGGACTCTGTGGTGGCCAATTCATGTGTGAAAATGATGTCTCATGCTCCCTGAACCACTCTTTCACAATTTGAGCCCGATGAATCCTGGCATTGTCATCTTGGAATATGCCCGTGACATCAGGGAAGAAAAAATCCATTGATGGATCAACCTGGTCATTCAGTATATTCAGGAAGTTAGCTGACCCCATTCTTTGGGCACATGCAGTAACTATCCAATAGAATTAGATTAGTTAGTTGCTTAGTTAATTCCAGGTGGCAACCTTTTTTTTGGCAATGCAGTGTATAGTGCTGTTTGTATCTTTTACCCATGACATGTGTTCCTCTCATTTCTTGCCCTGATAAGACAGGGACAGAAAATATGGAGTACTCACTACGGTGGGATCACAGACAGCAAAAGGATGTTCTAAGCCTTCCATTCTCCATAAAAAAAAAACTTTCTTTACATTTTCCTCCTCATTGGGGACATTTACTAAAACTGTTGCACACTGAAACTGGTGGAGCTGTGCATTGAAGCCAATTAGCTTCTAACTTCAGCTTGTTCAATTAAGCTTTGACAATAAAAGCTGGAGGCTGATTGGTTTCTGTGCAGAACTGCACCAGATTTTACACACTGCAGCTTTAGTAAATCTCCCTCTATGCCTCCCTATTGGTGCCTCCAGTCTGCACCTGGAAGAAGGGGAGATCTGGCCAGTGGCAGCTTGGACATCATTTACTACTAGCCCTACAAAGACCCCACCGATGTTTATATCAAGTGCACACCAGTCACTGCCAGTAAGGAGATACAGAGCTGCAGAGAAAATCTGGGGGGAAAAAACTGAAAACTGTCAAAATGGGGAAAAAGAGACTCGACTTTGAAGAAAGTTCCTTCTGTAGGTCTCCTATATTGAACAGAATGGATTACAACTGGTCCAATTTTGTGCCCAAAAATTGTCAAATTGTGTAAAGGTATTTATACCTATTAATAAATCCTAACTAATAAAGCTTTAAAATGTCTATAAAGACAGATGTTTTTTTTAAGTTTTGGGTAGAGTAGGATAGTGTTAGACCTTTGATAATTTTTTATTGCTGTCTACGTCTCCCTGAGGAGATATACTTTCTCTATTTGTCCAGGACGGAAAGTAAGGGAAAATTTAAAGGCCTACTCACTCCAGATGCAGTGGTTCTGCGCTGGCACCTATTTCCAGCACTATCCCAACTTATAGACAAACCAAGATGTCTTGTTTTCAGTGATGCCACTTCACACCACAGCATTGCATGATGTCACTTCACTCCATACTGCATGACTTTTTTTCAGTGCAGTGGGTTGCAAGGCGAACGCTGCCTTGGTGAATAGAACTATATTGAAATGTCTCAGTTCTGTGAAAAAGCAAACAGTCCAATGTGCTGTGATTGGCGCATCGGCTCTGTGTCACACAGTGCACAGTAACAGCTGTTCGTTCACCATGACTTGCTGGTGTGAACAGGCCCTAAAAAATTCTCAGAACAGTAGTAGGGTCTTGTATTATGTTGGGTAGTAGTTGAGGTGAAAATAAGCGTGCTGGACTTCTTATCTCAAAGTCATTTACCCCAACAACAACTCTAAGCTCTGATCTCTATCTCTATAAACATTCGCCATATATCAGATTTGGGCATTTTCCTACTGAATCATATGAAATTCAATCCATGGGTGGCCCTACTGGCACCACCCACTGCAACAAACTTCAACCTGAAGATTGAGGGAGCCCTGGAGGAAAATTGTCAGTTTAACAACAACCACAGCCAACCAAGTGTTCTGACAGATGCAGGCGCTGGCTGTAAGGATACAACAGCCAGCACGGAAGATTCTGTGCGTTTTGTAGCTCAAAGCGCCAAAACGCTCAACATCCAAAAACCCATGGTTTTCGTTTGTGCCTGTTCATACCTGAGCATAATGTCTCTTAAAGCTTGTAGCTCAAAAAAGTACATGAGCTTCTTTTGAGCTACAAGCTTCAAATATTTTTGGGCCCAATAAACTTCAATGAAACCACCTGCAAATTGTGCAAATGCATCTGAAAAAATGCACATATTGCACTTTTTTTCCCTAGTTCACCTGTGCAAGCGGTGAAAAAAGTCTGCAAAGGGTGAATGCAGCCTTAGGTAATAATTTCATGATTTTTATTCTCATTTTCTGTTAAGTCTCTAGAGCAGAAGGTAAAGGAAAATCTTCTGAGCAGGACACAGGCAACAATAATAACCTCATACGAGTTTGAATACCTCCCTCCTTTAAATTAAAAAAGTTTTATCTTTACAGCAGCAGTGCAAAATTAAAAAGAAAATTTTTTGAATTTTATAAATAAGAGAAAAGGTTGAAATTAAGGACAAAATCTACAAAAAGATTGTGAATGTTTTTCTTTTCTCTTGTTTTCAAAATTTCTGTATTGGTAATAGGCCCGTAAGTTTTTCCAGTTCACAAAAAAAAATTTTCATTGCTTTGGCCATAAGGAGGAGCTCTTGTTCTTAAATGCAATCTAAGTCTCATTTCTAAAGCAGGAGCAGACTGTGTGACTATGGACATTGTGCATCGCCCTCAATGTATCAGAAATACCATACGTTATACTGTGCATGCAGAGGTCATCATTTAGTATTAATACTACAGAGCAATACCAGTTATGTTTCTCAGTTCTATATATAAACTCCTTTAGGGGTTCATATTTAATTTCCTAATACTCTAATTTCAAAGATTAAACACTAATGAGCTCACTCACGTTTGCAATACAGTGAAAATCTGTGAAAAATCAGAAGTACAGTACTCACTTTACAGTCCATTGTGACCCAGCCAATGTCTATTAGAAGAAAGCCATAAACATGAGATGGTCACTATTTCGCTTCTAATTCTTCTGTTTAAACAGACATTAGTCAGCCAATACAATAATTGTCATTCCAGGTTTAGATTATCAAATAGCTTTTTCTGTTCTCATAATTCGATTGATTTACTAAAGGCAAATATGATATTCGCTTTGCAAGGGAATTTTCCGCAGAGCTTAGTGAATGAGGTGAAATTTTACTTTGTAAAAAATACCTATACTCATACAAGGAAAAAAAAACTGTATTTTTGCTTGCACATGATTAGATGATGGAAGTCAGCAGATTTCCACCTCATTTACTAAGCTCAATGAAAATGAGTTGCGCATGTGCTGGTCAATTTATATTCTGGCACATTGCCTGTGTGCCGAGATGACTGCACTCCTACGCATGCACAGGAATGATGTCGAACCACAATAGCCAATAAAGACAGGTGAAAACTAGAACCCAAAAGAAGCTGGGGATGGACCACCAAACAAATGTTCCAGCAGTCCAGATTAATCCAGATTAACTGAATTTTTAGTGGGGAAGTGTTGGAGAATCTGTCAGGTTTATACTGTTGCCTGCTCTTCCCCTTTTTTGCATCCGGTCTTTGGAGCAGGAATAAAGTGGTATAGATCAGTTTAAAGCGGTTGTATAGCCGCTTGTCTTGTCTCTCCAGCCCACTCTGTTAGATAATAACATGGGCCCACTGTATGTCCTTTTTTAAAAAAAAAAGCAGATTTCTACTTTATATCGTCTTTAGAGCGTCTCCCAGTGCTCACGTGACTCCTCGGCTTTCTCCTCTGTCTGACATCACCCGGGAGGAGAGAGCTGAGGAGTCATGTGAGCGCTGGGAGACGATCTGTTATAAGGTAGAAATAGTCTTATTTTTAATAAAGGACATACAGCGAGGGAATAAACTATTTGATCCCCTGCTAATTTTGTACGTTTGCCCACTGATAAAAAATGGTCAGTCTATAATTTTCATGAGAGGTTTATTTTAACAGTGAGAGACAGACAACAACAATATCCAGAAAAATGCATTTAAAAAAAGTTATAAATTGATTTGCATTTTAATGAGTGAAATAGGTATTTCATCCCCTATCAATCAGCCAAATTTCTGGCTCCCAGGTTTCTTCTACACAGGTAATGAGCTGAGATTAGAAGCACTCTCTTAAAGGGAGTGCTCCTAATCCCAGCTTGTTACCTGTATAAAAGACACCTATCCACAGAAGCAATCAATCAACCAATCAGATTCCAATCTCTTCACCATGGCCAAGAACAAAGAGCTGTCCAAGGATGTCAGGGACAAAAGTGTAGACCTTCACAAGGCTGGAATGGGCTACAAGACTATCGCCAAGCAGCTTGGTGCGAGGGTGACAACAGTTGGTGCGATTATTCGCGCATGAAAGAAACACAAAATAACTGTCAATCTCCCTCGGTCTGGGGCTCCATGCAAGATCTCACCTCGTGGAGTTTCAATGATTATGAGAATGATGAGGAATCAGCCTACTACATGGGAGAATCTTGTCAATGATCTCAAGGCAGCTGGGTCTATAGTCATTAAGAAAACAATTGGTAACACACTACATAAATGACTGAAATCCTGCAGCGCCCGCCAGGTCCCCCGGCTCAAGAAAACACATGTACAGGCCCATCTAAAGTTTGCTAATGAACATCTGAATGATTCAGAGGAGAACTGGGGGAAAGTGTTGTGGTCAGCTGAGACCAAAATAGAGCTCTTTGGCTTCAACTCAACTCGGCGTGTTTGGAGGAGGCATAATGCTGCCGAGGACCCCAAGAACACCATCCCCACCCTCAAACATGGAGGTGGAAACATTATGCTTTGGGGGTGTTTTTCTGCTAACGGGACAGGACAACTTCACCGCATCAAAGGGACGATGGACGGGGCCTTGTACCATCCAATCTTGGGTGAGAACCTCCTTCCCTCAGTGAGGACATTGAAAATGGGTCGTGGTTGGGTATTCCAGCATGACAATGACCTAAAACACACAGCCAAGGTAACAAAGGAATGGCTCAAGACAAAGCACTTTAGGGTCCTGGAGTGGCCTAGGCAGTCTCCAGACCCTAATCCCATTGAAATAATTGTGGAAGCAGCTAAAGATTCGAGTTACCAAAACCTAGCCTCAAAGCCCTAATTACTTTGAGAGGATCTGCAAAGAGTAGTGGGACACAATCCCTCCTGAGATTTGTGCAAACCTGGTGGCCAACTACAAGAAACATCTGACCTCTGTGATGGCCAACAAGAGTTTTGCCACCAAGTACTAAGTCATGTTTGGCAAAGGGGTCAAATACTTATTTCACTCTTTAAAATGCAAATCAATGTATAACTTTTTTTGAAATGTGTTTTTCTGGATTTTTTTTTTGTTGTTATTCTGTGTCTCACTGTTAAAATAAACTTACCATTAAAATTATAGACTGATAATTTCTTTGTCAGTGGGCAAATGTACAAAATCAGCAGGGGATCAAATACTTTTTCCCCTCAATGTACAGTGGGGCACATGCTATTATCTAACAGAGTGGATTGTAGGGCAATTACACTATTATTTTGCCAGCAGGAGGGGAGGATTGTTGGGCGGCCGGAGCTGACAGGCAGGGAAGGGGGATCGGGGGAGAGAGGAGACACAGTGAATAATGGAGGCACGTAAACTGACCACGGTGTCAGGGCTCAGCAGCCATGATAAACCGTGGTCAGTTTACAAGGGGGAGGGCAGAACCAGGCAGGATCAACAAAGTATTTCAGGTGATATAGGGGGCCAAATTAGACATCACAAGCACTGTGCTATATAAAATGCTTCTTAAGGAGCAGGATCCATTTTTTTTGGGGGTTGCAAACACTTTAAATCTAAAATATATAAGAATGATAAGCACATTTAGTAACTTTTCCACAAAATCATAGCTTATCCTATAAAATAGTTCTCGACTGTCTGTTTGGAAGGGCAGTCTCTTTTAGACCCAAATCCAACCTTTCTTCCTCCACATTTGTCAATGTTTTAGGCAGGACTAAATTTCCATCACTGTTAATAAAAATATCCCTGATATACCTCATGTACAGCCAAAAAGGAAGGAACACAGAAGCACAATGTTGGGTGCTAAACAGTCCCAATAGGAGGGTGCAATCTCATCCACCTCCACAAAAACAACAATACAGAGAGACAGGACTAGCACACCCTAAGTTTTATGTACATTTAAAGTGTAACTAAATGCAAAACTTTTTTTTTAGTTTTGGATAGAGTGGACAGAGATTAGAACACTTGTCAGTTTTTATTGCTGTCTGTGCCCCCTTTACAGAGATTCACCCTCTCTATTCGTCCTGTTTACTATTATCACTGAACGTGAAAGTAAAAGAAAATTCCAAATTTTTGGTTAACACCAAAACAGTATTAAAGGGAAAATTTCCCAAAGGGGACACTAGTTCTGGTGAACCTGGTAACACTGCAGGATTCCCTAACTTTTGAGGGATTTCCTTTCACTTCCTGTTTTGGCTATGAACCAGGAAGTGAAGGAAAATCTCCATACTGGGACACTGGGATGAAAAAAAAGCACCCTCCCTTACTCTATTCAAAATAAAAAAAGAAATATTTGCCTTTAGTTTTACTTTAAAAGAGAAATATGGGTTTTAAATTTATATATTAATCATACTTACCTAGGTGGATGCAGCATCTGTCCCCAGGGCCTCTAAGACTGAGAACCGAGCGATCTAACACCACAGATCACTCAGTTCCCACAGCTCCCTGAGAAGAGAGCTGGTGACTGTCAGTCTGTCTGTGAGTTGGGGGGGGGGGGGCGGGAATGCCCGGCTCAAGCTCTCAGCGACTCACTGAGAGGCTAAGCCGGGTGCCAGTCCAGGCATGTGCGTGGATCCCGACTACATTGTCACGATCTTGCCCAAGCCTGGACCGGAACAGGACAGCCTGCTGTCTGCTGAAAACAGGTTACAGGAGTGCAGAACGGACTGCACTGCTGTCATCCACAGGAGAAGTAGAGACAAGCGGGCTTTGGCTGTACGTCTCCTTTAATGAAAATTATTATATACAAAGTACCTAAAAAGATACTACTAGCAGAGTCCAGAGTACAGTTTACAGCAATGCAGAATAATACAAACATAGTACATTTGCAAATGTATGTACATAGTAAAACATTAAAGTCCCAAGGGCAAACTTTAGCAATTTTCTACAACAAGAAAACATAACGTATAATTTGTACACATTTTATTATGATCATTGGACCATTACAGTTAATTGGAAGTCAGATCATTGGCGGTCTTATTACCTAACCAATGCAAGTAGCAATGTCTAGTCAATCAGTATTCACTGTGCTGAACCAGACTAAGATGGGAGTTAACTAGCTGTTTTAGTTATTGAACTTTTTGTGTGATACTTTTCCCTGTAGTGCTGTTTTAGAGGAAGTGCAAAGAGATTGATGATCCTTATTAACTTGCAGCAGTTCATATAAAGCCAGGCTGACAGGCTGGAGGTTAGACTGTAAGCTCTTCTACAAGAAGAAAAAGTCTTTGATAGAGCTGACAGAATCACAGCACACTGTCTTCTCCATAACATCTTTGTTATACTTGTACTTTTACAGAATAACAATGCCCAGTTGTGCACTTGATATCTAGAGGTGACGTGTATGTTCTATTAATTGGTCACTGGGTGAGGTTCAACACAATCTCTTAGGGGCATTGCTCTGAACACAGACATATCTGCTTTTTGACAGGCGTGTCCCGGGGGATAGGACCTCTCCTGCAGGCCATCTCATATGACTGACAACACCACTCTGTTAACCTTTTACATAAGAAAAGGCTTCCAGCATAGATGAAAACTACCCAGCCAATTAGAACAGTATGTGCCTCTTTCTGCCAATGTGCTCATTACAAATCACAGCAAGCATGTCTGGGGCATCCTGAACATGGGATCATTTCTTGGAGGGCCACTGCAGATGACATTATGTATGTCTGTTCTGGACATCTGTGTAGTAAGACTATATCTTCTTTGCCTAAGGAAATTAGGTTGTGTATTGCAGAGCTAGCCTTTTTTATTACCATTCAATTTTTTTAGGTTTAGCATATATAATATTTTTAAATTACTTCCTTACCGAACCTCACTCCATGTATTAGCAATTGGGCCCACCTGCAGTGCTCATCAGTGCTAACAGTGAATAAAGTATTTCCTACATTAACCACTTGCCTTCTGTGCACTTAAACACCCTTCCCATCCAGGTCAATTTTCAGCTTTCAGCGCTCTCACACTTTGAATGACAATTGCGCGGTCATGCTACACTGTACCCATATGACATTTTTATCATTTTTTTCACACAAACAGAGCTTTCTTTTGGTGGTATGTAATCATCTCTGGGTTTTTTATTTTTTACAAAAAAAAAGAAAAAAGACAGAAAATTTTGAAAAAAAAAAAAAAAGTTTTTCTTATTTTCTGCGAGTAAATTTTGAAAATAAATTTTTCTCCCTCACTGATGTGCGCTGATGAGGCGGCACTGATGGGCACTGATAGGCTGCACTTATGGGCACTGATAGGCTGCACTTATGGGCACTGATGAGGTGGCACTTATGGGCACTGATGAGGTGGCACTTATGGGCACTGATGAGGAGGTACTAATATGCCGCACTGATGAGCATTGATAGGCGGCACTGATAGGTGGCACTGATAGGCGGCACTGAGAGGCGGCACTGCTAGGCACTGAGAGGTGGCACTGCTGGGTACTGAGAGGTGGCACTGCTGGGCACTGAGAGGTGGCACTGACGGGCGGCACTGATGGGCGCTGATAGGCGGCACTGATGGACACTAACGGGTGGCACTGATGGACACTGACGGGTGGCACTGATGAGCACTGATGAGCACTGATGGGCAGCACCATCAGTGCCCACAATCAGTGCCCATAGTGCTGCCAGTCAGTGCTCATCAGTGCCTACATGAGCAGGCACTGATGGGCACTGACTGGCAGCACTATGGGCACTGATTGTGGGCATTGATGGGGGCACTGATGGCGGGCACTGTGGGCACTGATGGGGGGGCAATGTGTGTGGTTTTTTTACCTTCAGTAATCAGGGCACTGGTGATCAGTGCCCTGATTACATGTCTCTGTGTCCCCAGCGGCTGTCGGCTCCCCCTCCTTCCTCACACTGCAGTGTCTGTGTGAGGAAGGAGCGCCGGCGATGAGAGATGATCTCATATGTTTACATATGAGATCATCTCTCATTGGACGGCTTGATCACGTGGTGAATGGCCGCTGTGATTGGCCAGATTCTCCCCGATGCGCGCTCGCAGGAGCACGCGGGTGGGGGGCGTGTCACTGGAGGCCGTTTAAAAACGGCCTCCCGAAAATTCGAGTCCGCGCTGCAGCCGTATATAGGCTGTAGCGCGGATGGGAGGGGGTTAAAGCACCTCTCTAACACTACTTAACCCACCCGTCTAATACATTTTAACACTTATCCATCATCTAAAACCTTATTAAACCTATTAAAATCTAAGACCTTATACTTAACCCTTCTTCCCCAAAATACATTTCCTAACATTAATTTGCCCTTAACACTACCACTAATCTTTAGAGTGGGTCTTTTTTCAACATTTATTTTATTGAAGAATGTTATATACAATATCAAAGATTGGATGATTTTTTCTATTACATATGGCCACATACCTTTTGAATATATAAAAAAAAGTTTCCCCCCCGGTAAAATGGGACTTTAAAGGCTCAGAGAGTAAACATGTACTTGTATTAAAAAGCTATCATTTTTTTTTTGTAGAAAAAGCTTTTTACATACACAAAAATATCGAAAGGTTATACATAGTAAAAGTGGGGTACAATATCACTCAAAGCAAAATCCCACATTATTACTGTTAAGCTGGATACACACTATACAAATCTCTTTAGATTTTTTCCTTTAGATTTACCAAAATTATACAATATGATGACAAACCTAAACGCTTTCAATTTGTATGCAATCAGGCAGACCCCTGCACTACGTAGTTGAAGGTAAATCTAAAGGAAATCTTACAACAAAACTTGTATAGTATGTGTATCCAGCCTTAGTCAGCATGCAGAGGTTGCAAAAGAAAATCCGACGTGTTTCAGAGTTCTAAGACTCTTTTCTCAGGGAAATCTCTGCAGTAGGATGTTGGTGTAGTCTAGGGATAAAGTCACAATTAAACAGAAAACGTAAGTTATATACATAGTTATTGTATGACAATATATATGGCAAAAATAGGTCTAGAAACTGATACTTATAAAATATCCCCACACTCTGGTGGGATCAATCACACCATAAAAACAAAAAAATA
The DNA here is from genome assembly GCF_965119305.1 of Pelophylax lessonae. Lineage (NCBI taxonomy): Eukaryota > Metazoa > Chordata > Amphibia > Anura > Ranidae > Pelophylax > Pelophylax lessonae. The sequence goes on from NC_138771.1 coordinate 127,382,385, forward strand.
ATAGAAAAACAGTTTTTCTATCATCGGTGTGGAGAGTAGTAGGAATTGTGATAGAATCTGAGCATCATCACATGATAAATTGTAGCTTTGAGCATTCTCCAGGATAGCAATAAAGACTTGAGGAGTGTATCTGTGGAGATTGTAAATACATTTTTTGAGCCCCTTCATTTATTATTAAGCAGTTGCTTAAGGGTCATCTATAGAAGGTATAGAGATTGGACCAAGTTTTTCTGGGTTGGGATATTGTACAGCCATGGCCAAAAGTTTTGGAATTGGAAAACTTGTAGGAACGCAAATGTGTTGTGTGCTACAGTGGGCATTAAAAATGTAATATTTCACCCTCCTTGCTACACCACACTTAATCCTTGAAGTTTCAATCCATTAAAATGTGGTGTTTTAGACCAGGGGTTTCCAACCTGTGGCCCAAGGCAGCCATAAATGCGGCTCAACACAAATATGTAAAGTTACTTAAAAATGTTGATTTTTTGGAAGGAAGGAATTTTTTTTGTAAAAATGTGTTTACATTTAGCAAACACATGCGGCCAAAGAAAAATGTGATAAGTGTCTCTTCGCTGGACTTTTATAAGTTTTATCTTCCCAAAGAAAAAAATCCCACTCTTCACAATCACACCTTATTCATGTCATCATTTTTTGGCAGCACCTATATTTGTGAGCAACTATTTTCAAGGATGAAGAAGGGCAAAATTAGAACCAAAATATCTGATGAGCACCTCCAGAATTCATTGAGAATTGCTACTACATCCATTCAACCAGATATTGTGTTACATTTGTAAAAAAAACTGTGCCTTGACTGACAAAAAACCTTTTGTCAGTCAAGGCACCCTTTAAAAATGATGGACAGTCCCGAGGCTCCCTATTCTAAAATGTATAAACTTTTCTAATAGTTTTACATAATGCAGTAACATCCACACATGTAGGACACCCATACTTAGAGATGAGTTATTCTTCCAAAGGAAATCCACTTTTGCAAACTGGTACTGACTAGTATTACAATGTTTCTCTCCTCCCTTATTTTTTCTCCTTTACTCAGCTAATGTGACCCCAACACTAATGGAGAAGGGCAGGGGAGGGTCAAACAGCAAGAAGGTTGTAATGGTGCACAATGAAAACCTGTGGCTTTGTGTAACTAAAAGGCAGGCTTTATCCACATGCTGGCTTGTATACAATTTCTGGGCAATTTTTATGCATTTTACCAAGGCACCCCTGAAGAAACCTTAAGGCCCCCCCAGTGTGCCTGGGCACCCTGGTTGAAAAAGGCTGAGCTAGAGTGTCGTAACGGTGCACAATGTAAAACTGTGACTTTGTGTAACGTAAAAGGCAGGCTTCAGCCACCAGCTGCCTTGTATACAATTTTTGGGACATTTTGGGGGCATTTTGTTGAGGCTCCCCTGTAGAAACCTCAAGGCACACCAGGGTGCCTTGGCACCCTGATTAAAAAAGGCTGATATAGAGTACTAGTTTTATGTTGACCTCCTTATACCAAAAAATATTACAGAACAAAAAAGAGTTTTATTACTCAGGTACATCATCTGTATCAGTGATCATTAACTTGTGATCTGCCTGACTTTTTCTGCCCATCAGCTATCCTATTGTTAGTGTATTTTATGTGTAGCCAAAGAATATTCTTCTTCTTCTAATGTAGACCAGGAAGATCAAAAAGTTGGACATCCCTGTTTTAGATAAAGGTAAAGCCTTGTGGGCTCAGTCAGAACCTGCTTTCTTTTATATCTTGAATAGTCCAACAAGAGGTAATTCCTGACTGTTTCTGTTCATCTGTAAGTTCTAGATATTACAGCAACTTTGATACATTCTCCATAAAATAAAATAAATACAATATTCAAGCGGGAGTTTGATAATGGACACAGGGGATGTGCAAATACCGAATTCAAGCGCAGAGATCTCACCAGTAGTTCCCGAGAGATAAACAAAACCGTTCAGTGGTTTAAAGTGACCTATGCCATTTCTCCTGCTCCCCAATCTACCTGTGCATAGAGGCCGCTGTAAACTGTTTTCTGCCCTGTCTCTCATATCACAGCTCTCTAGCAATCCCTAGATAGTAACTGTGAAAAGTATGTCTGAAAAATCAATATTATCTCCAAAAGTCTGATCTACAGAGCTTGTATGTAGAAGACATGCTTTGAGTCCACAGGGAAGAAGCACTATAGAAACACAAATTAAATTAATTAAAAAAAAATAAATATAGCAAGGATACAATGACACCTTCCCTGCATTCTCTTTTTTTTCCTATTGGCTGAGATCAGATCTGTGATGGAGATCAGTGGGCAACTGTGGCCAAATAATTGATTACAACCTTAAGGTCAAATCCTCAAGAGGACAAGCCTGGTGGACATGTAAATTGAGCCATTAGGCACAGTTTGCTCCTAAAGTAAAAGTCCACTTTCAAGGCCAATTCACACCACAATTTCTGAGTCTGAATGTGTTTCTGCATGCAATTTTTTTTTAACGTGTTTCCAGTGGCGACTCTAGGAACAATATATAGGGGGCACATAAGATACCAAAGTCAAAACTGGAGAGGCACTCTTAATTTTCACCACTAAATCATACCACTGAAAAAAACACAATAAATATATATTTAAATAAGGTTACAAAATATGAGAGTAATGCAGTATGCAAAGATACCTTTTTATAGTACTAACCTAATACTTAAAAGAAAAGCTTTCAAGAGTTTTCCTTTGTTCCTCAGGTATTACATTAGACCTGAGAAAGAGATAAACTCTTAAAAGCTTTTCTTTATAGTTTGAAGCAATTTCAGCAAACAGTTTATGCAGTAATAACCCCTGGTTGATGCCAGTTTACACAGTAAGAGCTCCTAGTACTGGTGCCAGTTTACATAGTAATAGCCCCTAGTATTGGTGCCAGTTTACATAGTAATAGCCCCTAGTATTGGTGCCAGTTTATGCAGTAATAACCCCTAGTAATGGTGCCAGTTTATGCAGTAATAGCCCCTAGTATTGGTGCCAGTTTTTGCAGTAATATCCCCTAGTATTGGTGCCAGTTTACACAGTAATAGCCCCTAGTGTTAGTGCCAGTTTATGCAGTAATAACCCCTAGTATTGGTGCCAGTTTATGCAGAAATAACCCCTAGTATTGGTGCCAGTTTACACAGTAATAAAGCATAGTATTGTTGCCAGTTTACGCAGTAAAAAGCCTAGTATTGATGCCAGTTTACGCAGTAGTAAAGCCTAGCATTGGTGCCAGTTTACGCAGTAATAACCCCTAGTATTGGTGCAAGTTTATGCAGTAATAGCTCCTAGTATTGGTGCCAGTTTACGCAGTAATGGCCCCTAGTATTGGTGCTAGTTTATGCAGTAATAGCCCCTAGTATTAGTACCAATTTACTTAGTAATAACCCCTAGTATTGGTGCCAGTTTATGCAGTAATAGCCCCTAGTATTGGTGCCAGTTTATGCAGTAATAAGGCATAGTATTTTTGCCAGTTTCCGCAGTAATAGCTCCTAGTATTGGTGGCAGTTTACGCAGTAATGAAGCCTAGTATTGATGCCAGTTTATGCAGTAATAACCCCTAGTATTGGTGCCAGTTAACGCAGTCATAAGGCCTAGTATTTGTGCCAGTTTACGCAGTAATAACCCCTAGTAATGGTGCCAGTTTATGCAGTAATAAAGCCTAGTATTGATGCCAGTTTACGCAGTAATAAAGACAGTATTGGTGCCAGTTTATGAAGTAATAAAGCCTAGTATTGATGCCAGTTTATGCAGTAATAAAGTCTAGTATTGATGCCAGTTTACGCAGTCATAACCCCTAGTATTGTTGCAAGTTTGCGCACTAATAGCCTCTAGTGTTGGTGCCAGTTTATGCAGTTATAGCCCCTAGCATTGGTGACAGTGGACACAGTAATAGCTCCTAGTATAGGTGCCAGTTTATGCTGTAATAACCCCTAGTTGCACTAGCACTTTAAGATAGAGCACAAAGCAATTGTTTCTTGATATAATAGGGGATAATTTATTTAATTATCCCCACTTCATTAACTAGGGGAGTCTAGATCTGCGCTGACTGATTTTCTCATTAATCTGATGTTTGGTATACCTGCAGATAGTTAGCAGCGGTCATAAATAATAAATAAACCCCTTTTTTCTATTGATAACCTAGGCGCCAGATCCCTTTTCTGTTATTGCACTATACAGGAAGCATTGGTTCTGCTTCCTCTAGTGCCGGCCCAGCTCCGTTCTTCACACACACTGATGCTTGGGGAAAGCGGATCAGGAACCTGCAATCTGGGCTTACCGACCTGCCATCCTAGAGCAAGAGGTGGCTGGGATCCTGTTGTGTGGCATGTGGGGGGGCACAGCATAATGTTGGGGGGGGCATGGCCCCCTCCTGCTCCCTCACTTGTGATGCCACTGTGTGTTTCTGTGTATTTTTTATGCATTCCGGTGCGTTTTTTTCCACAATTTTTTCTTCATCTTAATTCAGGACATTTGCGTTCCAGTGTGTTTTTGATGCATTCTGATGCATTTTTCCACATTACTGAGGCATTTCACACAGAAGAAATTCAGTATGTTTTACTTTTGTTGACTGTACTGGAACAGACCTCACTGGTGTGAACTAGGGCTATTGAAATACAAGGAAAACACTATACGTGCATTTGCGTGCGTATGTACATAAAAATGTACTGAACTATATCTGGTGTGAACCAGCCCTCAAGGTAAATACACAAAACTACACTCTTGAAGCTGGCTTAAAGTGGAACTACACTGCATCTGAGCATCACACCCATTCATATCTCCATGCTTTACATGCTTTTTTTTTGCTGAGAGATCAATTTGAAAAACACCGCCTAGCATTTTTGGCTGTGGCAAGGGCAGACGATTCATGTAAAATTTACTTCCTGGAATCCATCTGCTCTTAGCTCAGGCATGCAAGCAGGAAGGTGTGCTTAGCTGGGAAAACCCCTCCTGTCCTCCTGAAGGCTCCTGGGACGTATGGCATCATTTGCCTAGGCATGGAAGCCAGGAAGTATCTGAAGAAATGTATAAAAAGGTTAAAAGAAGTAACTATGATATACTTTGCAATCTATTTACTAATGCTGGCAGCATAAGGATTAGAAATAGTGAATGTAGATTGAGAGAGTGAAGTTCCACTTTAACTCTCTTGCTGAGGCATGTATTTAGTCTGTTGAATAGGCATTATCTTTGCTTAGGATCTTTGCTGTAACTTTGCTCAGGAAGGCTAGAGATAGTGGCTTAGTGTACCTTATGAAAAGAGAAGTATGGGTATTCTTTTTATTTAACAATCATACTTACCTAGGTGGATGCAGCATTGTCCCCCCGGCACCTCTAAGACTGAGAACCGAGCGATCCAACACAGCCGATCGCTCGGTTCTCACAGCTCCCTGAGCAGAAAGCGGGTGCTCTCACTGGGTGTACTCACTGGAGCGCTGGGCTGTGGAAGGGGCGGAAGGCTCTCAGCTGGATGCCAGTCCAGGCATGTGAGCGGGTCCTGACCATATGGTGGCGATCCTTCCTGAGCCTGGACCGGCTCTGTGACGTCAATCGTCAGCTGGCTTCAGCTCGCTCTCTGCTGAAAACGGGTCACAGGAGTGCAGAATGAAAGCATGGAAATCTGTTGTTTTATATTGTAGGCCTGTATTTCTTAAGAATAAAACAGTAAAAGTGAATAAAAATGATCAATAAATAAATGAATTAATTAATAAATTATTAATAAAACATTAACATTAAATAAAACAGTAAAAGTGCAGGCAAGGCACTGGACAAAGCACTAGGGACAAAAGTGAGGTGAAATGGTTTGATACAGTAATATAATCCAAACAGATTACAATGTATCATGTCATGTTTTGTGTACTTTTTTGAATTTCCCGCCCGGTTTCGCCCCCTTGCATCTCGGGGCTCGTAGGGAAGGGAACCCAGAATACCCCTACTACGATATCCCCCTATACCTCCAACCTGATCACACACCCCCTCATACCCCCACTCCCTTCACACACCCTTCCTTCACACACCCCCCTCATACCGCTCCACTCCCATCGCACCCCCCACATACCCCAACCTAATCAAAACCTCCCCCACATACCTCCACTCTGATCACCCCCCACAATCCCCCAACCTGATCCTGATCACACCTCCTCTCACATACTGCCATCCTGATCACCCCCCAAATATCCTCCTCCCCCATCACACACACCTTAGGTTCACCAATCCCCCCCAGATCTCACCAGTCCTGCAGCTCCTCTAGATGGCATCAGTGTCGGGCATCCAGGGCCAGGATGATAAGTTGTGTCCCGGGCAGTCAGAAGATCTCCACCAGGATCTCAGGTGGCGGCCTCCTCTACCCCGCATAGCCGGGCGCACACATTGCCATCCCTGAGCTTGCCTGACAGCGGAACCCGCCCCGTCCCTGCATGCACCTGGGATCCACCCACTGCTTCGTCCTCCTCTTCATCCTCGGATCCCTTTCGACAGCAGGGAAAGAGGGCTTCCCTATAGTGGAGCCGGCCCTGACTACAGGGTAATCCCGAGTGTGGCTCGGGGTTACCGCTTTTGGTACTGAGAATTAATCTTGAGCCACTCTCGGGATTGCCGCCAGGGAGGTTAAACTGCATTTATCTGGCCTTGGTGGGAGTCAGAACAACAAACCTTTTTTTAACACTCATGTTAAAGGGTTTGAGACATTCCTTCCAACTTTTTGACATGGGAACAAGGGACACCTATTAACAAAAGTATGTAAGCATAGGACACATCTCTTTTCACACCCCTTTAAATGAGAATTATATTAAAAAAAAAAAAAAGATTGGTTAAACCCACAAGTGCTTTTAAAACTACTATTTCTTTACATCTGCTTTTGAAATTTCCAAATGCAACAATTTGGAAATTGGACGAAATGTTTAGCGTGTGAAACACTTTTGAAGAATAAATAATGCATTTTATATACAACTACAGAGAAGAACAAAATGAGGGACAAATGAGGAGGAAATAAATACAGAGGGACTTTGCTCCAAATCAGGGACAGTCCCTCTAAATGAGGGACAGTTGGGAGCTATGCTAAGAGGCAGTAGGTGAGATGCTTTTGGGATGATGAAACATGTAGTTTCTTTTTTCTCTTTGTAATCTCAGCTAAAATTTGAAATACTGTTATTATTATTATTATTATAGATACATTTTAGATAAACTACTATACAGTTGAATCAAACTAAAATGACTTTAGATGAACATATATGAATAAAGAATGTGATGGATGGGATTTTATTGAGTTGTAAAAAAACATTTGGCCATTAACGCGTTTTCTTGACAGCTCAACATTTCTTTAGGGCACAGACACTGGGCCTGATTGGAGCAGCTGCTAATCCAACTTACACTGATGTTATACTCTGCACTCAGTGATGAATTGTTCTGGGAAGCTTCTACTCCAGGAGCTGCTAGGAGCAAAACCCATAAATACTTTATACATGAGGATCCTCAGCAGGCCACATACTGCTTGCTTTTATATCCATCTGCTTCTCTGCTGTGTTGGGGCCAGAAGATGGCCCCAGTGTATATAATGATGTGGAGTATATTGCACAACAGAATAAACAAATGTGGCTGTATTAAATCATTGTATAGCATGCTTATATATTGGGCCAGCAGGTTCTTGAATATTGCCTGGCGTACAGTATTATTATTATTTAAGCTTTATATAGTGTTAACAGTTTGTGCAGTGCTTTACAACATGAGGGTAAACAGTATAGACAATATAGTTACAATAGAATTCAACACAGGAGGATTTAGAGGGCCCTGCTCGTTAGAGCTAGAAATCCAAAAGGGAAGGTCAAGTGATACAAAAAACATTTTTCAGTAAGATTAAAGGCTCGGTTCACACTATTGCGATGCGGGAAGGCTGCGAATTCGCAGCCTGTTCCCGCATCGCACACGCACCCCCGGCAGTTCACACTGCCATATGCGATCCGCTGGGGGTGTCAATGTAATCTTAACGACACCCCCAGTTTGATCGCATATCGCAGTGCGATCGTGCAGTTCGCACAGGATCGGATCGCACAAGTGTGAACCGCTGTGCGATCCAATCCTGATGCGGCAGCAAAAATGCCTCCTGTGCGTCTTTGCTGCGGGTGCGGTGCGAATTTAGCCATACAAACTGTATGGCTAAACTCGCACCGCACAGCTGATCGCATGTCATGTCGGAGCAGTGCGCTCCGACATGACATGCGAACCCGGCACACGCAGAAGTGTGAACCGGGTCTAAAGTGAAATTCTAGACAAAAAGCTACATACACAGTATGTATGTATTTATTTATATATATATATAGGCATCCCAATCTTAGGGCCAGTTCACACCACATGCAGTCCAGTATTTTTTTTTTTTCTGCATCAAAAAAACGCATCTATAGTAGATTATATGGTTTTCAATGACATAGTTCACACCAGTGTGGTCAGTTCTAGTGCGTTCCAGTTCCATAAAGAAATTTGAACATGCTGCATTTTTTCTGCACTGGACTGTACTGGAACGCAGTAAAGAATATCAAAAATGCACCAGAACACACCTAGTGGCACCAAAAATGCACTGGAACACACCCCTTATTTAATCTTAATTTCTTATTTTAAGAAAAAGGAGGGGGGAAATGCATCAAAAACGTACAAAAAGCGCAGTAGAAAGCATCAAAAAGACGCAAAAAACGTAAATGCAGAAAAGCATCTGGAATGCATCAGGATTTAGGTGTTTCTTAGGTGTGAACTGGCCCTTAGCCTGTAGGGTTTAATATTGAGTTGCCCCCCCCCCCCCCCTTTGCAGCTATAACAGCTTCAGCTGTTCTGGGAAGGCTGTCCACAAGGTTTAGGAGTGTGTCTATAGGAATGTTTGACCATTCTTCCAGAAGTGCATTTGTGAAGTCAGGTACTGATGTTGAACGAGAAGGCCTGGCTCACAGTTTCTGCTACAAATTCATCTCAAAGTTGTTCTATCGGGTTGAGGTCAGGACTCTGTGCAGGCAAATCAAGTTCCTCCACCACAAACTTGCTCATCCATGTCTTTATGGACCTTGCTTTGTGCACTGGTATGCAGTCATGTTGGAACAGGAAGGGGCCATCCCCAAACTGTTCCCTCAAAGTTGGGAGCATTAAATTGTCCAAAATGTCTTGGTATGCTGACGCCTTAGGGGTTCTCTTTACTGGAACTAAGATACCAAGCCCAACCCCTGAAAAACAACCCCATACCATAATCCCCCTTCATCAAATGATTTGGAACAGTGCACAAAGCAAGGTCCATAAATACATGGATGAGTGAGTTTGGGGTGGAGGAGCTTGACTGACCTGCACAGAGTCCTGACCTCAACTCGATAGAACACCTTTGGGATGAATTAGAGCAGAGACTGTGAACCAGGCCTTCTCGACCAACATCAGTGCCTGACCCCACAAATGTGCTTCTGGAAGAATGGTTAAACATTCCCACAGACAAACTCCTAAACCTTGTGAACAATCTTTCCAGAAAAGTTGAAGCTGTTGTAGCTGCAAAGGGTGGGCCAACTCAATATTCAACCCTACGGACTAAGACTGGGATGCCATTAAAGTTCATGTGCGTGTAAAAGCAGGCATCCCAATACTTTTGATAATATAGTGTGTGTGCGTCTATATACTGTATATATATGTATATATATTTTTTTTTTTTCTGGTACACTGCACATCTATATGGTTCAGCAATTCAGCTTTGTATATAACCTCTCTGCTCCCAGCTTGTTCATTGGCCATTGAACCAGCATCACCACCCCTGTTCTGTTAGCAAAGAGTAAAAAATTGTAAAGCCATGCAAAAAAATTAATGTAGGTAGAGTTCCACTTTATATCGGGCCTCCACTTATTTTTTTTTTTTTTTCAATATGAATCACAGCTGTGTAAAAAAAAATAATTGCAGTATTCCCCTCCTTTCCGGCATTGTCCACCGCAGACACCATAGGTGTCTGCAGGTGATGTGGCAGGTGGCACACCTTAATTACTCTGTGTGGTGCTGATTCCCTCTAATGCCCAGGCTTTCCCCCGTGTTGCCCCCCCCCCCCCCCCCACCGCAGTGGCTTTCCTCCTTTTGTCTCTTCTCCCTCCAGCTGCTGTGGGGATGTTTCAGGATGGAGAGAGGGGGAATAGGCTAATCAATATGTCATTTACCAGCCCCTTCCTTTTCTAAATGAACACACTCACTCACTGTGTTCAGTCATAACTGAAGCATAGTAAACAATGTTTACTATGTTTCAGTTTGTGAATGAACATGAAGCCGCTCAGCATAGAGCACTTCCCAATCATTCACTGTCCAGTGCAGCTGAGGCTACAGAGAATGGTGTGTTTGAGCTTTGGGGTGCACACCCTAATACAACGGGCTGCGCATACCTATGGCAGACGCTCTGCTCTGAGGTCCAGTGCCATCCCTGTTGGGGTTGAACAACAGCCAGTGTCATTCAACCTGCTTCATGTGAGCCCAGAATGTCTTGGACACACTCCCTGGGGGTGCTGCACCGCGTCAACCTGGGCTCAAAGTATAAAGCCACAGAGAGCATAACCAGAAGATTCCTGAAACCAAGGTATATACAAGGGAGTGAAATGGACTCCCTCCAGAGGTGGTTCTGGCTAGCTCACTAGATTGCTTTTAAAAAGGCCTGGATTCTTTCCTGGGTGTACATAATATAAATGGGTACTAATATTCATAGGTAAAGTTGATCCAGGGAATATCCGATTGCCTCTCGGGGGATCAGGAAGGAATTTTTTTCCCCTGCTGTAGCAAATTGGATCATGCTTTGCTGGGGTTTTTTCGCCTTCCTATGGATCAACTGCAGGTATAGGATTGTGTATAAGGCAGGGGTGGGGAACCTGCGGCCCGCACGATCGTTACGTCCGCCCCCGCCCCCCCCCCCCGTGCCGCTGTGTCAGAAGGAGCCGATCCTGACACTGTGAGTCTCTGAAAAGGGTGGACCCGGGGCGCAGAGCAGTGCGCCTCGAGACCACCCATTTGTGTGACAATAGCGAATGAAAATTCGCTATTGTCTCACGGATCCTCCTCCTCCTTGGCCAATGCCATTGGCAGAGGAGGAGGCGGGACGCAGGAGGACTCGAAGAGACGCGGGGATTGAAGAGAGGAAGCCACCGCTACAACAGGTAAGTCAAGTGCACTGGTCTGGGGGGTTGGCACGCTGTTCACTCTGCATTGTAAGGGGGCACGGTGATCTCTGCATTGTGGTCAGTCTGCATTGAAGGGGGCACGATGATCTCTGCATTGTGGTCAGTGTGCATTGTAAGGGGGCACGCTGTGGTCAGTCTGCATTGTAAGGGGGCACGCTGGGGTCAGTCTGCATTGAAAGGGGGCACGCTGTGGTCAGTCTGCATTGTAAGGGGGCACACTGTGGTCAGTCTGCATTGAAAGGGGGCACGCTGTGGTCAGTCTGCATTGAAAGGGGGCACGCTGTGGTCTCTCTGCATTGAAAGGGGGCACACTGTGGTCTCTCTGCATTGAAAGGGGGCACGCAGTGGTCAGTCTGCATTGAAAGGGGGCACGCTGTGGTCAGTCTGCGTTGAAAGGGGGCATGCTGTGGTCAGTCTGCATTGAAAGGGGGCACGCTGTGGTCAGTCTGCATTGAAAGGGGGCATGCTGTGGTCAGTCTGCTTTGAAAGGGGGCACGCTGTGGTCAGTCTGCATTGAAAGGGGGCACGCTGTGGTCAGTCTGCATTGAAAGGGGGCACGCTGTGGTCAGTCTGCATTGAAAGGGGGCACGCTGTGGTCTCTATGCATTGAAAGGGGGCACGCTGTGGTCTCTCGGCATTGAAAGGGGGCACGCTGTGATCTCTCTGCATTGAAAGGGGGCACGCTGTGGTCTCTCTGCATTGAAAGGGGGCACGCTGTGGTCTCTCTGCATTGAAAGGGGGCACGCTGTGGTCTCTCTGCATTGAAAGGGGGCACGCTGTGGTCAGTCTGCATTGAAAGGGGGCACGCTGTGGTCTGTCTGCATTGAAAGGGGGCACTCTGTGCATTGAAAGGGGGCATGCTGTGGTCACTCTGCATTGAAAGGGGGCACGCTGTGGTCTGTCTGCATTGAAAGGGGGCACGCTGTGGTCTCTCTGCATTGAAAGGGGGCACGCTGTGGTCACTCTGCATTGAAAGGGGGCACGCTGTGGTCAAATATAACAGGCTAATTTTTAAGTTGATCATTTTGTACGGCCCCCGAATGATGTTACAAAAATCCAAATGGCCCTTGGCAGAAAAAAGGTTCCCCACCCCTGGTATATGGGATTGTATGGTTGGGTTTTCATTACTGTTTTTTTTTTTATTGGTTGAGCCAGATGGACTAACTATGTAACCATGTAACAAGGGTAGTTTATTTTTTTTAAAAGACGCAGGTCCAGGGGAAAGGGATCTTTTTTACTGGATTTACTGGAGTTCTGTTTAAGTCAGAAAACAAGTACATTTTTACATGTATAATGCTAAGTTCTAAGGGTCCACAAAAATGGGGATTTCTTCCAGCTATCTTATTCCACAAACATAGAGTACATATGGATAGATGAGCTCACCATGGCACTTTTAAATATTTAATCAAATGCTAGATATTAATCAGAAATGTAGGGAAAGCTGTAATGCGTCTATAATCTCATAGTGCTACTATGCTTTTTTAAAGGGAATGTACAGTTTTTTTTTCTGAGAGTTACATAGCCATTGTCTGGCAGGGACAGGAACATGATTTTTCTCTGCTACAATTAGGTTACACCCTCAGACTCTGATTGGACAGTGGAAGAAAAGGAAGCAAACTGATGAACTAATTTCTTTTTCACTCTGCTCTCTCTTCCTATCAGCATGTCCCTTATTAGCACATAAGTGTAGCACCCTACAAGGTAGGTGCTAGATAAAGCATAGTGGGCCTTGGCTGCCTAACAGCAGGGCCATGATTTTCTGCTGGGCTGTTATGTCTCCCAGGTGTGGCTGTTGAGACTGGGGAGTCTCCCCACTGTGCTCCATGAGAGGGTTCTCATTGGGCAGTGGAGGAAACCCAGCCAATGGCACACTCAGGCCTGTATCTACCCCAGAAAGGCAGATTCTACAGCACAGCATTCTGGGAGTGGGTATAAGTTTGAGGGGAGCACATGACACAGGGTCTTTGGCTGGAAGTAGAGTCCCAGGAAGTACAGTACGGCTGTCTCTCCTCCTGTCAGAGGAATCGGGTGTCCCAGGCGGCTTGCCTAGTGAGACGGGAAAGATGGCTGAGCTGAACTGCAGAGGGGATCCGGTGCGGAGGACCAGCGGAGAGAGAGGGGTCCAGTTTCAGGAAAGCATTCACAGTTTGTGAGTACTGCAAACTGCCCCCTGGGGGTCTACCTAGGGAGAGAGGGGACCACTCCAGTGAAGGTCTTTGGTATCCAGGAGCTATCTGGCTGGTGCAGGAGCAAGAGTAAGGGGGATGCCAGTGTTGACCCTGAAGAGAAGCAAAGAGGGTGCCAGTGTGTGGACCCTGAAGTGTAGAGGGGGTGCCTAGTGAGAGGACCCTGAAGTGTAGAGGGGGTGCCTAGTGAGAGGACCCTGAAGTGTAGAGGGGGTGCCTAGTGAGAGGACCCTGAAGTGTAGAGGGGGTGCCTAGTGAGAGGACCCTGAAGTGTAGAGGGGGTGCCCTAGTGAGAGGACCCTGAAGTGTAGAGGGGGTGCCCTAGTGAGAGGACCCTGAAGTGTAGAGGGGGTGCCTAGTGAGAGGACCCTGAAGTGTAGAGGGGGTGCCTAGTGAGAGGACCCTTAAGAGTAGAGGGGGTGCCTAGTGAGAGGACCCTGAAGTGTAGAGGGGGTCCCCAGTGAGAGAACCCTGAAGTGTAGAGGGGGTGCCTAGTGAGAGCACCCTAAAGTGTAGAGGGGGTGCCCTAGTGAGAGGACCCTGAAGTGTAGAGGGGGTGCCTAGTGAGAGGACCCTGAAGTGTAGAGGGGGTGCCTAGTGAGAGGACCCTGAAGTGTAGAGGGGGTGCCCTAGTGAGAGGACCCTGAAGTGTAGAGGGGGTGCCCTAGTGAGAGGACCCTGAAGTGTAGAGGGGGTGCCTAGTGAGAGGACCCTGAAGTGTAGAGGGGGTGCCTAGTGAGAGGACCCTTAAGAGTAGAGGGGGTGCCTAGTGAGAGGACCCTGAAGTGTAGAGGGGGTGCCTCTTGAGAGGACCCTGAAGTGTAGAGGGGGTCCCCAGTGAGAGAACCCTGAAGTGTAGAGGGGGTGCCTAGTGAGAGGACCCTGAAGTGTAGAGGGGGTGCCTAGTGAGAGGACCCTTAAGTGTAGAGGGGGTGCCTAGTGAGAGGACCCTGAAGTGTAGAGGGGGTGCCCAGTGAGAGGACCCTGAAGTGTAGAGGGGGTCCCCAGTGAGAGAACCCTGAAGTGTAGAGGGGGTGCCTAGTGAGAGGACCCTGAAATGTAGAGGGGGTGCCTAGTGAGAGGACCCTGAAATGTAGAGGGGGTGCCTATTGAGAGGTCCCTGAAGTGTAGAGGGGGTGTCCAGTGAGAGAACCCTGAAGTACAGAGGGGGCACCAGCGGTTGGGCCCTGAAGTGTTAAAGTGTACAGCGTGCAGTGTACAGTGTTGAGAGTTGCAGCAGCAGAAGCAGTATACAGAGGCTACCCCAGTCAGCAAGGTCTGAAGGGAGCAGTGTTCAGGACTTTTGAGCTAACCAGAGTGTCAGAAGTCAAGTTCAAGTACAGTTCAGCAAGTCAGTGTTTTTCAAGCGCCGCAAGCGTTGGTCGGCATCCAGTCAACGTCAAGACAGCGCTGAAAGGCATTTTTTCTTCAAAGTGTCCCATTTGTACCTAGTTGAGCCAGAGGAGCATCCCACTCATTCCCTTCTTCCATCCACAATATAAAATAAACAAAAAAAAATCAAAGATGCCGGACTGGTCTTTGACTCAAATTTCACACTTGGGTATTCAGCTTAAAGGGGCGGCTGGCGTTTCTGGTAACCATGGCAGACCCACATCAGGCCCAATGTAGTCAGGCCGAAGTACAACTTACTGGCTCCTTGTGCTGCTTCTTCCTCTCAAAGTCTGAGCTCTGCAGTAAAGGGAATTGCGAGAGGCTGACACCAGGTCAAATGCAGGTACTTAAACTCCTTGCATTTAAAAATGATGTATTTATTGATGTGTTAATAAATCCAAAGCTCCATTAATCTGTGCCTTTTATATCTGCCTGGAGGTCAGCATGAATTTGTGACGGTTAGATGATAAGACAGACCTGTGAATGCTTTATGCATGAAAGTAATAGGGTTTTAGAATTTTTCTAGTACTGAGAATTAGTGAAGTTTGTAGGGAACTAAGCAAATTCAAGTTTTAAACCTTTGATTTTCCCTAGAAGTCTTACAGCAGCTACCTAGGAATAAAGGAAAAAATAAGTGTTCATGGTTTGAGAAGCCCAAAGGTGCCTTTGTAGACTGATACCAGGGTATCTTCTGGGGAAAAGAATTAAAGGTGAACCAAGTTTTACAAGCTGTTACAGATCTACTTTGGAGACCAGCTTTGCCAGGTCACACCGTCCTGTCTGTACGAGTCTGTTCTCTCCAGACAAGGAGATGCAGTAAGGAGACACCTTGTACAGAACAAAGAGGCTGCATTTGGGATATAATTAGAATATTCCAGGACTCTGCGGGAGCATCTGAGCCAGATAGAAGATCAGCTCACCTGCAATGTCTACTGAAGCAATAACGAAACATTCTTTCCATTTATATTCTTGTAGGTCAAATTCTAGTTTACTGCAATTGTTGAGATGGGAAATACTGTATATTCTTGCTGTACTTTATCGGATGTAACCATGTTGAAACTTAGCAGGTTTGCAAAGTGTTGTTTTTAGACCCATAACTTTTCCCCTAAAAAATAGACCAATTTTATGTATGTTTTATTGTTTCTTAAAGTGGTTCTAAAGTCAAATAATGTTATATCCTCAAATATTCCCTGCATTAAGGTAAAAAATGTCCTACTACTTATTCCTCCAATCCCCCCCCCCCCTCCTGTGTCCTCTCTTGATCCAGTGCTGTGTTCATTGGCAGCAGTGCTACTCTCTCTTCCTGCTCTCACAGGACACACTGAGAACGATGGGAGCTATTGGCTCCTGCTGCTGCCAATCAAATCCTATGAGGAGGAAGTGGAGGGTGTGTCTGAGCCTTGCTGTGTGTCTATGGACGCACACAGCCCGGTCTGGGAGCATTATGCGGGTGCCCCCTTAACACACGACTTGCTAAGGGGCGCTCAGAGAACAGCTGGTGAGGGACTCCAGACTTCCTTTTGCTTGTCTACAAACTTGAGTTCTTTGTTGATGGCTACTCTCCTCATCCTTTCACAAAGAGTAAAGATGGCAATACACTAGTTGAATCTTCAGTTTTGGAACATTCATTCATTTGAGTTTCTAACGGTTAGGGGGATCAAATTGAAAATCATTTTTAACTTAGCGATGAAAAAATTCGAAGGAGGAGGATGGAATTTTTTTTCTTGCACAAACAAAAATCTCTTTTTTTTAAAAAAAAAGAGAACTTTTTAATGTGCATGTTCTTCACACAAGATTCCATTCAAGTAGCAGGTCTGGGTGAAATATTGAAGGTCTTTCAAACAAAGTTAGCTGACTTATTAATGGCAAGATGGTATGCTCTGACCAATGATTTTTCAGAATCGGCGAATGCCCATTTTTCAGAATTGGTGAATGGCCAGCTTAAGCCCAGCAGATCTGTAAAGAAACACATTTTCTACATACGTTTTTTATAAATACCATTATATTAAAAGTATTTATAAATACCCAATAAAAAAAGGTGAGGGTTGGGAGTAAGGCTAGTCATGCAGGTTCAATTTTTGTTGTACAATTTTATGTCAGATTTATCAAAAACCATAAATAATGAGGTCAAAACTAAACAACACTTTCAATTGTATTCAATTAGGCAGGCCTTTGTACTACATAGTTGAAGGTAAATCTGAAGAAAATTGTATAGAAATTTGTAAGAAAATTGTATAATGTATGGCCAGCCTAAAACTGAAAGATAAACTTGGTTTTCGTAGAAAACTCAACTGATGCGTTCTTGCCACAGCAATTATACAGGAGAGTGACTATCTCACACCCTCACTTTCCTTCACTCATACTCACTCTTCTTCACACTCACTCACTCATTCTGAAACACAACCTATAAGCTGTCATTCATTTAGTGCATCCTGGCCTTCCACGATTTAAGTCCCCCTAGTTCCAGTATTTCTGTTATCTGATGCACTGGGGTTGATTTACTAAAATTCGAGAGTGCAAAATCTGGTGTAGCTGTGCATGGTAGCCAATCAGCTTCTAACTTCAGCGTGTTTAATTAAACTTTGACAAAAAAAAAAACTGCAAGCTGATTGGTTTCTATGCAGAGCTGCGCCAGATTTTGCGCTCTCCAGTTTTAATAAATCAGCCCCACTAAGTCTGTGAAAATTCCAGCCAGTGTTACCTGGATCTGGGCAACACTTTCTACCTGAGTCAACTACAGCATTATGAATTATGAGATGAAGGTTTACAGTGTAGAACTTTGTGATAGGAGACTTCTATCTTACCTAGATGGCCGAGTTGGATTTAAAAAAAATGAGTTTAATGGCCTGTTCACCTCCTGTGTGTTGGGATTGCTCTGGGCAGCCTTGCCAAGTGCAGCGCCAATGCAAGACAAGGCAAAAAGCTTTGTTTCCTTATGAGGACAGTGCACATTACCATGAAGTACTTTTTTTCAGCTCAGCGTGAAGTGACATTGCCTTGCACCGCATTGCCAGCTCAGGAACTGAATGTAATGTCACTTGTAACAAAACAAAATGAAAAAAGTAAATAGCATGCTGCATCAAGATCAGTAAATCAGCAGCAGCTTACTAGTGTGAATGAGCCCTAAAGTTACTAAAGGCAATATTTTCTTTTTTAGAATTATGTAGAGTGACGAGGGGTAAAACCGCTGTCAGTTTTGTATTGCTGTTTGTGTCGCTGCGAGAGAGAATTAGTCTCTTTAACTTTTCTGAATAATGTCACTAGGAATGAAAATGAGGGTAAATCCAAAATTCTGAGTTGCCATCAAAACAGGACTAGAGGAGAACTCTTTCAATGGGGACAAGAAAGTGAAGGAAAATCTCCCTAATGAGACATGATAGCAGTTTTAAACTTCATACGCTCCATCTACAAAAAAAAAAAAAAAAAATTGGCTTTAGATATACTGTACCTTAAATTTTAATTGGTTGGGTACCATTACCAGTTATAGATTGACAGAATTTGTTGCCTTGTTTTTCCTAATACTCCAGTACTAAGCATACCGTAAATCGGCTTTCATCCTAAATGACTAACAATGTAATATTTGAGTTTTTTTTATTATACCACAGACCATCATGTGTGCAAACAGTTTACTCCTGCCAACTTAAAGTGGTCTACAGCTAAGTGATTATCCAAACAGGGAAAATTTCTGAGCGATGTGTTTCAGCAACTTGGCCACCTGCCCAATGAATGCATAATTTCAGGTTCTCAGACGGGGTTTTCTGCACGCACCCATTCTTCTGCCTGTGTTGTGTTAAAGCTATAGTAAACAGGCATACATATAAAAAAATGACTTAAATTTAAAGAAATCATACCTAAAAGAAACCTGTAATTAGAGATACAAAGAGACTGCTATCTCTGACAGCGCCATATGCAATATGTTAAGTCTCTGACCCAGAAAATGTACTATGTATGACTTCCTGCTTTCCATATCTGCATGCTTGTTCCGGGTAAGTGACTCAGACAGCATTGAAGCCAGTGGTTCAGATCAACAGCCAGGCAACTGTCATTATAAGAATCAGTTCAACAATAGCAGCTTCCATACTTATAAATAAATATAGCAGGTATATTTTATTACTGAAAAATGAATAGGTTACTAATTCTTTAGGATACTTGGCTGCTTCTGCCCCAGGTTTATAATGATGTCTGTAAGCTTCCTTGCAATCAGATGCTAATATTTAGCATGAGATTGAAGACATCACTAGTCCTGGACATATTATATATTAGGAGACGTCAGGTAATGCTCTCTCGGAAATGCACGCAAATAGCCCTGTCCACCTACTGGTCATTTAAAACAGTGATTCCCAACCTCATTTCTCAAGTACCCACAATGGACCATGTTTTCAGGTTTTCCTTTACTTTGCACAGCAGCTTTAAATCAATATCAATGACATGGTATTGATCAGAGCTAATTTATCTAAGAGAAGTTCCCAAAACATGGCCTGTTGGGGTACTGGAGGACTGAGGTCAAGAACCACTTATTTAAAGCATTCACATGAACTTTAGTAATCCAGGAAAGTAGTGTTTCAGCCTATGGATTTCAACAGCATGGTAGTTCTGGTCATCATGTGAAGTCATAGAGGAATGATTTTGCTAGAGTACAAAATACAGATAAGGAAAGTTTGGGAAATGCTTCTTAGAAAATGTATAGAAATAAACCCCCTTCAAAAAGAGGCTTCTGGAAATACAATGTGTGCACGTCAGGCCTATAAGTGAACATAAATTAAGGAATAAACAGAGGGTGCACCAGCCTACTGCATTATCCTCAATGTAAAATGCTTTATTGTATTTAAAAATGTACTCACAAACGCTTCATAAAGGCATATCACATCAAAGTATCTGTAGTGCCCACAGTATCACATCCTGAAACGTGCACAGAACCTGGCAAACATGTTTCAAGATACTGCCTCTTCTTCAGTGCCCCTGAAGAAGAGGGCCCTGAAGAAGAGGCAGGACCTCAAAACGTGTTAGCCAGTTTCTGTGAATGCTTCATACATGATGTGATACTGTGGGGACTACAGTCACTTTGATGTGATATGCCTTTATAAAGCGTTTGTTTGTGAGTACCTTTTTTATACAATAAAGCTTTTTACATTGAGGATAATGCACTAGGCCGGTGTGCCCTCTGTCTATTTTCTAATTTCACTCACCCAGACAACCCCAGTCTTGTGGGGACAGCAAGGCGCCAGTTATCGGATTTTGCCTGGACGGAGAGCCTAGAGTAGAACCTCTTTGGGGCCAATCTTCAAGCTCAGGAGAATAATATGATGTATGAAGTGAACATTCCAGTATGTTGATTGTATTGTGATCATCACCCAGAACTTAAGTCAGTTTGAAAGTTCCATGTCACGATTTCTAAAGCAAAAAATATTAAAATCATGCAAATCATCCAAGACAGAACTTAAAGCTTAGCAGTGACTTCATCCATGGCTTCAGATAATATTATACGCAAACTCTTAGGATGGTTTTGAGATGTTTACCAATCCAACCTCCATTTTTTGTCTCTAATTACATTCATTTACAATTTTATCCTACAAACAGGTGCAGACTGAAAATTGTTGCACTAAACCTACCAGTTAATTTACAATGAAGAATAATTGTGAGTTGGCCAGAAGTTTAGGTAACTGATGACTTTTTCCATTGGGGCAGGGGTTTCCTAGTGTTATCGGTTGAATTGTACTCCATACACTACACTTTTCATTTAAATCGTTTGATGCTAAATAAGCCTTGATCCTCTAATTTGTATGGGTTATGACCAGGATTGTCCTTTAATTTGAGGATCAGAAAAATAAATTCTTGTTTTGGTTAGGAGTTGGAGAGAATTACAATTTTGGTTAGTTCTTTCATTGTTGTCTGTCCCTGGTGGGTGTCATTTCTGTCATGGTGACCTTTGTCTATAGTAATTAAGGAAAAATCTCAAAGAATAATTTAAAAATGTTACAGTTGTCAGAACAGGAGGGGAAATTTCCCAACTTGACAATTGTCTAAGTTGAAATTTTCCCTCAGTTTAGCAGAAACAGGTTGGGAGAGTCTTGGAGTGGCGATAGATCTATTTTTATATTTTTTTGTGAACATCCTTTCCTGTGTTGTATATAGAGTGCTTCTTGTGCATTGAGACGGAGGCAACATTTTAGGATTGTCTTAGTACACATTTGTGAATGAGTTACAAGAGTTTTATTCTGACATTTATTTCTCCTTGATCATTAAGTGATGTGCAGCTAGATAGGAGAAGCCCTTTGGGACTTTGGCTCTGCAATGTCTTTTATATGGCCGGCTTGTAAGTTTCCCCATGACAGCCAGTGTAGCACTTTAATCCTTTCCCTCTGGAGCTAGAATCCCACAGGTCAGATTCTTACAAATATTCATATATCTTATGCTGCTCTCATGAGATCTCCTTTCCAACTTATTTCCTTCTAGATAAGAGTTTAGGTACGAATACAAAATCATTGTACTTCTTGATATTGATCAGTATATTTGTGCTGTTCTCTATTGTTATCCGATTTCTGCTGTTCCCTTTTTCATCTCTGTCATGTATTACTCAGTATTGTTTTTGCTTTACCTGGTGAAGTACTATCTGTTACAAAAAGACTTCACAATTCTGTGCTACATTCTTTTTTTATAATACTCCTTATTGTTGCACAAAACCTTAGGTTTTTTTTAATACCTGCTTTGAAGCATTCATTTTTAGGTCAAGAGCGTTTTTATTCACTATTCAAGTCTTCGTGGCTTTCAGGGCCGCTTTAGGGCAAAAGTGGACTGGGGGCAATGATAAAACGAGTGGGCCCACCTTTATACATCAAACAGACATTTATATCTAAAGAAATGTGTAAGTTTCTCTAAAGAGTATGAGAGAACAAAAACCAGTATTTTTATATAGTTGAAAATATAGTCTTACAATTCATGAGACTGGTGAACAAAGATCAAGTTTTGATTCTCTTAGGAATTTTAGTTCATTGTTTAGGATTTATGGTTTACAAATGGATATGCTTTTTTTATTTATCTGTGTTAAGATTATCCTCTTTAAAGAAAACATGTGACTTAGTACAAGTTATACATGAATTATATCCATCCTTGTGCTGGTGGGCTACATTTTTTTGGGAGCTCATTATAAATCAGATTTGGCCCTTTCTTAAAGCAATCAAGATTTCTTTCATTTTAACTGGTATGTGTATTTTTTCTTTGTGTATAGTTGTTGTGTAGCACCCTCCTGTATATGTGCTAGGTTTAGATAGATATAATTAGTAAGTGTTTTGATAGGTAAATTTAGTTGCCACACTGTAGTCAGTGTGATTTTTTGTTAGGTAAAAGCATAGTTTGCTCACTGCACTCAGTGCAGCTGCATTCTGTTAGTCAGGTTTGCTCAGTGTGTTCAGCTAGTGCCAGTCTGATTGCTTCCTCTGCATCTAGAGAGCTTGAGAAATTTCTGGATAATAGGTGTAGAGCTATGTAAGTGACATCATGAATATTGATACAGCCATGGCCTATCTCAGAGAGGCAGGCTCTGAAGGCATGCAGGGAGACTATATACATTCTGTGAGCACACTGAGCTCTGGGTCTTTTCCTAGAGAGCATTAGTTCAGCCTGGAGGGCACTGCCCTTCCAGGCAATGCTGCTACCACGTTTCCCCGAAAATAAGACCTACCCCGAAAATAGGACCTATCTTGGTTTTCTAGGATGGCTGCAATATAAGCCCTACCCCAAAGATAAGCTATAGGTAAAGTCCTTGAAAGATATGTAATCTATGCTATAAAATCATTGTATAATGTCCAGTGTGTGTCTTTATGTAACATTATTGTAAAAAATACCTTATTTGCAGCACCACTGGGCACTTATGTCACCTGCCAGAGCTCTCCTTCTCTCTTCCTGGCTGACTTTAGCAGCCCTTCCCTTTGCAGTGCTTGGAGCATGGCTGACGTCAGCGGGGATCTCGGCATCTCCCTCAGAAGAGCAGGGAATAAGAGCTGCAGCGGGTCATGTAAGTGTCCAAAGGTGCTGTAAATAAGGTATTATCTAAAATGTTAAATAAATACACACACACTGGACATTATATAATCCATTTACAGGGCGGATTAAATTATTTTGCAAGGACTTTAACTAGGGTTTATTTTGGGGATTACAGAGATGCTAACTCCTAAACTGACAGGGAGGGAGAGTAGGAAAGAAGACAGGAGACAAATAAGACATCCCCCGAAGATAAGCCCTAATGCATTTTTTGTAGCAAAAATTTATATATGATGCAGTACACAGTTTGTCTGCTGTTGTAAGGCCTCAGGTGGGTGATCTGAGGGCCTGGATGCTGAGAACCTGCAGCTAGAGGAAGCTGACTGAGTAGGGCTGTCCGTAAGGTGTTGCTTGGAAGTTGGAAGGAGGCAACCAGCTGTCTTTGGGCCTTGTATGAGTACAGATGCTTCTGAAAGGTCTTGGGGACCTTTGTTCTTTTGCCACCCCTCTGGTGCTAGAGAGTCAGTTGTGTGTGTCCTGAAGAGCTTTGTCCTTCTAATATTCTATTTAAAGGAGCTCCAGCCTGGTGGCTCTAGGAAAGGGAATTTACAACTAACTACTACTACTACTTCAAAGCTGAATTCTTCTGTTTGTTACAAGCACGGACTTTAACATAGCTTGTCCTGAAACAATACCTAAGTCCTCAAACTATACATAGTTCTTGTTTTTGGAGTATCCCACCTAATTCCGTTAACCCTATCCAAGTTCTACAAAAATAAAAACAACAAAAACAACTCCCCTAGACTGGTTATTTAAGAAACGTGTGAATGATCCTGTGTACCTGGCTGCGAGGCAAAGCTAGGGGTAAGACCTGGACAGTATTACTACGGCTCCTACTGGAGTAGCACTACATTTGCAATTTTTTTCTTAGACAAGAAACCAATAATTTTAATGAAGATATGCATGTCATTACATTTGAGTTTACAATTGTGTGCTGAAATTGGCACTGTATTTGAAGTGCAAGCTTCATGACCACCTTACATCCAATCACCTGACAACTGCAGCATTTGTTTTTCTATCTTGTTCATTAAAGTACACAGAACTTCAGAGACTGCCAAGTTATATTGGACACTGGAAAAAAAATAATTGTGGTCAGACAGCCCAGTATGTCTCAGTTTTCTGCTAGTGTCTTTGGAGAATGGATCTCTTTTCTCTGATTTTTCATACTTTTTTCTTTAATCCGTATTCCTGCTACTTTGCAGCTCAGCTGGTCTTTCTATGCAACTACCCAGATCTATCTTTCATAAGCCAGACTTTGAAGTGCCATACCTGGACCAGCTGGACAGGACATGCTGGGCAAGCCTGAAATGTGACCTTTGGGCACAGGGCTCTGCATTTGGTGCTTTCCAGACCAGACTGTACTGTGATAATTAACCACGGAGCGCTTTTTAGCACAGCCCAGGTGCAACCCCCCCCCCTCTCTCTGAAGACTCAATTTATGAGTAGACCTTACAGACCGAGAACTGGAAGCTAACTTTATACTAGATACATTAGATGCCATGTACAATCACCTCCTTCCACCAGTTTAAGCCTGTCGGACGTGGCACCTCCCTGGTCCTATCGCAGGAGGCTTTCATGCAGGTTTTTTTAAATGAAATAGCAAATTTCTTTGTTTACTCTGACTGCCGCAAGCATGCTTCCATACCACAAGCATGCTTCCATACCTTTCCCTGCAGAATCCGTATTTGATCTGCCTGCGGTCGTTGAGCCTCAGAGCCGTCAACTGTTAAGGCTCATTAATGAAAGAAAGCCACTCCAGGTGAGTATGTCTCCAATTAATTCCCACACACTAGTCAAGCCCAGCTTGCATGTTGTGTATCACAAGACACAATTTTTTGGTTGGCTGCACTTCCAAAGATCCTCTTTATTGGGGACCAAATGACAGATAGTTGACAGATGGAGCAGGGGACAAACAGGTAGACGCGTTTCGCGCAAGGGTTAGCACTTAGTCATTACCCATTGGAACTCATTACCACATACACCTTTATACTGCTCTCATGAGCAATCATCAAACTGCAGGTAAACTAACCAATTGAAAGAGCATTCAGTCGGTATCACAGAAAATCCAGCTTCAGTGCAAAGTACACATAACACTCAATCCCTGTGTAAAGAGTTCGGTTCAGATCCCCTGCCAGAAAAGAAATCTGATCCACCAATGAAACTCAGATCAAACTCAACACACCATTTAAAATCGTTGTATAATACCAACAGCATGTTCAAAACACTAGAAGAAACATGCATATTCTGTACATAAAGACAAATAATTGTAAAAACAAATGATTTTAAAATCATAGTATTGAGGAACAGTGCTGAAATACATTTAATAGATGATTGGTAAATAATGAATACATTTTTTTTTTCAACGGATCTGGACTGAACTCCTTACACAGCATTTGAGTGTTATGTGTAATGTTTACTGATTTTCTATGATACCGACTGAGTTGGACTTTTAGTTGATTAGTTCACTTGCAGTTTGATGATCGCTCATGAGAGCAGTATAGAGGTGTATGTGGTGACTAGTTGCAATGTGTAATGACACACTTGCGTGAAAAGGGCCTACCTGTTTGTCCCCTGCTCCATCTGTCAACCATCTGTCATTTGCTCTTCAATAAAAAGGATTCTAGGAAGTGCAGCCATCTGGAACTTTTCGTCTTATGTTCAGGCTCTTTATTGATGCGATGCACACCACTTTAAAACTTTAGAATCGGCCAGTAACTTCTAACAGTCTTATCCCCAATCTAGGCTTTCTTTAGGGCTTTAAGTCTGTAAGATCTTCCCAATGCACCCACTTTGTACAATTTTTCTTTATGAAAACTGGAAGAACCTTGACAAGCTCTTTGTGTCTCCCAAGCACCTGTCAGCCTTGAATCTCTGTGAGGAGGATTTTGTTAAAACGTGAACTGCTCCCTCTGTGAATCCAGCAGACAGTGTCCCAACTAAACAAAGCATTAATCATCTCTGCGGAGGATGCATCTGCCCTTAAGGTAACCATAGACAAGTGATTGTATGCTCTTTGTTGAGCTGTGTTCTGAATGGCAGGTCCTGCAGTGCAACCTGTTCTTGCAGTAAGCTTAGTTTGTCAGACTTTAGCTGGCTGGACTAAGAATATTAGTTTGTTGATCCCTTGGTCATAGAATGTTTAGAGTTTAGGGTGCAAAAGTAAAGACATGCAACATACTCAGACATTGACAAATGCCAGGCTGTCTTCCTTAGCCTGCAGCACATGGACCCAGAGGAATAGTTCCTACACCCTAACATGTTCCAAGATCTTCACCACAGGCAGAAGATGCTGGATGTGGGCCTCTTGGCTTCCAGGTTCAACAACACCAGCAAAGGTTTGTCTACAGGTACAGGGATACTCTAATACACATGTGTCAAACACAAGGCCCACGGACTGAAATTAGGCCCTCCAGGCCATTTCATGTGGCCCTCGCATCCAGGGCAAGCGGTGGAAGTGAGATGTGAACAGCCTGTGAAAGAGAGCTGAATCTTGAACACTTACATAGCTCACCCCTAAACACTACACTCTGTGCACAACACACCTCTGAAATCTGGATTTTGTATGCAACGCAACTATGAACTTTGCACTCTGTACGTAACGCATCCCCGAACTCTGCACTCTGTACATAGCCCACCCCTGAACTCTGCAATCTGTATGTAATACATCCCTGAACTCTGCACTCTGTACATCTTCACATAATGCACTCTTGATATTTATTGCCCCTTTAGGATCCCTCCACTGCAATTTGGCCAAACCCACTGTTTGATGCAGTTCGGTGGGGGTGTGGTTAAGTTCTTGCACCTATTCTTAAGAGAAAAAAAAGCCCTGCATAAATTGATATAGTACTACAGATACAACTGGCCCTTTTAAGACAACCATAATGCTGATGAGGCCCACAATGATTGTGAGTTTGACATCCCTGCTCTAATGGAAGCAGGGATGCTCTGCTGACTACATGGGATCAGTACACCCTGATATATGTAAAGAGATAATTTTGTGTTACGTAAAGAAATAAACAGGGTACCTTCGTCCTAGATTGAAACAGAAAAATTAATCAAAAATTGGAAGGCATGCAGGACTTTCATGGTACCATAAGGACAGTCAATAAAATTTGATAAAAATGTATAATTTATTAAATACATCAATAAAAATATACACATTCACAAAGACATACACAAATTTAAAAAATTAACAACCTAACAGGCAGTTTCGCTAGAATATCACATTTGGCATATTATACAACTTAGTATGAAATAAGACAACAACCCTAGGGCTTCCCTCTATCCGGGTAAGCCAATCAAAAAAAGGAGTCAAAAACCGCTCTACATGTTTCTCGGGTATACCTCTTCTTCAGGAGTATATTCAAAAACATGCTGTATCATCTGTTAAGAAGATCATTTTTTATTATTATTTTATTAGTAAACTATTACAATGATTAAACTACAAACACGAATTGCAGGCAATAAGCACAACATATAAACAAATGATCCATATCACAAAGAATCTAGGCGGTCCGATGTGGATGGAAGGAGGGCTCACAATGCCCTGATGCAATTTATTACAATAAACACCCCAAGCGAAAAAGAGAGAGAGGGGGACACTGTAGTGAACTCACCCAAGGCTCTTCAGATGGATACCCTGAATATATGTCCAGAAAGTCCTGAAAGTCCTGCCTCATCTGTTTTGCAGACTTTTGCAGACTCAAGCTGGAAGGCATTGCGGTGATCATAATAGCTCGGGACTGGCTCAGGCAGGTTGTGGTACTCTAACCTAATCAGTCTTAGAGAATGTACATAGGATAGCTAAGTAGGCTCTTTCAAATCATCCATATCTCCTTTCCCAAGGACCTTCCTATTCCTTTATTAGGACTTTTGTGCAGGGTTTCTCCCATGTAGGTTCCCCTGTACGCTCCCCTGTGACTCATTGGGATCTCAGCTTTGTTATCTCGGATCTTTAAAAACTGCTCTTTAAACTGAAGGGAGGGGATCTTGCTCTGCTTCAGTATGTCACAGTACATGTTGGCATTCCTGGTTCCCTCAATTAACTGTAGCTCTCCAGTGCTGGCAGCACTCATACAGCCCTAGAACATGACACTCCCACCACCACGTTTCACTGTAGGCACGGCACACTTGTCTTTGTACTCCTCACCTGGT
Organism: Pelophylax lessonae; assembly: GCF_965119305.1. NCBI lineage: Eukaryota > Metazoa > Chordata > Amphibia > Anura > Ranidae > Pelophylax > Pelophylax lessonae. Next base: position 127,410,321 of record NC_138771.1, read on the forward strand.
TGCCACCACACACGATTGGCACCATCTGAACCAAATAAGTTTATCTTGGTCTCATCAGACCACAGGACATGGTTCCAGTAATCCATGTCCTTAGTCTGCTTGTCTTCAGCAAACTGTTCGCAGACTTTCTTGTGCATCATCTTAGGAAGAGGCTTCCTTCTGGGATGACAGCAATGCAGACCAATGTGATGCAGTGTGCGGCATATGGTCTAAGCAATGACAGGCTGACCCCCCCACCCCTTCAACCTCTGCAGCAATGCTGGCAGCACTCGTACGCGTCTATTTCCTAAAGACAACCTCTGGATATGATGCTGAGCACGTGCACTCAACTTCTTTGGTCAACCATGGTGAAGTCATGTTCTGAGTGGAACCTGTCCTTTTAAACTGCTTTATGGTCTAGGCCAGCTATGTCCAAACTATGGCCCTCCAGCTGTTCAGGAACTACAATTCCAATCATGCCTAGTTTTGTCTGTGAATGTCAGAGATTTACAATGCCTCATGGGAATTGTAGTTCCTGAAAAGCTGGAGGGCCATAGTTTGGACACCCCTGGTCTAGGCCATCATGCTGCAGCTCAGTTTCAGGGTCTTGGCAATCTTCTTATAGCCTAGGCCATCTTTATGTAGAGCAACAATTCTTTTTTTCAGATCCCCAGAGAATTTTTTGCCATGAGATGCCATGTTGAACTTCCAGTGGCCGGTATTAAAGAGTGAGAGCGATAATACCAAATTTAACACACCTGCTCTCCATTCACACCTGAGACCTTGTAACACTAACGAGTCACATGACACTGGGGAGGGAAAATGGCTAATTGGGCCCAAATTTTGACATTTTCACTTAGGGGGTGTACTCACTTTTGTTGCTAGCGGTTTAGACATTAATGGCTGTGTGTTAAGTTATTTTGGGGGGGCAGCAAATTTACCCTGTTATACAAGCTGTACACTGAGTACTTTACATTGTAGCAAAGTGTCATCTCTTCAGTGTTGTCACATAAAAAGTTATAATAAAATATTTACATAAATGTGAGGGGTGTACCTACTTTTGGGAGATACTGTATTTGTCAGTTACCAACCCTTCTTAAAACCTAAAGAAAAATGTGACTTCTAGGATGTACAACTTCTGTATTTATTTGCTGCAAAATATTAAAGTCTTAGCTATAATGCCTCATTTACTCAACTATAATTTTCATTAATAGCTAGCTTTGCTTATTTTTAGCAACAAGAACAAAAAATAATGATTATGGCACATGAAACTATCATATATAAATATTTTGAGCCTTCTATACAGTTCCATCCAGTCCTGCTGTTGTTGTGTGTACTGCTCCTGCAGTTTTTCTTCTTAGAGGTTTTTTATTTGTGTGCAGCATTAATAGTGTGTGATTTTAATGGAAATGCACTGTAACCAGTCAGATAATTACATTCTGTGTCACTCAGCCTATTCAGCTTGGGGACCACAAACCTTTTCTCCTCTTCTATAGGGATAGCCAATTACGTGTTGAAGCTGACAAGCTGCACCGTATCAGGATAAAACCACAGAAAAAAAAAATCCCATAGCGCTATTCTACTGCTTGTATATATTACAAGAACAAGCCGTTTGTTGCCACACTAGAGTCATACACCTCCCCTACTAGCATGGTCACCAGACGCAGGCTGATCAGTTTGAAGTGTCACAATAATGTAACTTTCAAAGCTTAGCTAAATATTCTTCAATATTTTATTTTCGTTTTGCAGTTCAAAAAATGGTGTATTGAAGCCAAGTTGAGTCAGATCAAAGCAATTACACACATATTTGCCTTATTTTTTTAAAACAACTATTATCTTTGGGGACGAAAATCATTTTTAGAAAATGTTCTGATGGAAATCATTTGTGCATTGCAAAGTTAAGCCTCGTACACACGCAACGATTATCGGCCGACCGATCGGCCGTCTTTTGTCCAGTGTTGTTGTGTTGGTTGGAATGTGCTCTAGACTGCACACAAATTTTCTCGGCCAACAAAAACCAACTTCAGAATTGATGTCATGTGCTGGTTAACTTTCCGTGTGTTTTTTCTTCTCTGAGCATGCCCAGTCTTGCTCATCAGATTTTTGTCTGCCGAAATCTGTACTGACTGACGGAAAATCGGCCGTTCTGCTGACGGCCAACAAAAATTTTATAGCATGCACACCAGATTTTTTTTCGGCCAAAAAGTCGGAGTCGGTTGTCGGAAGCATCATACTAACAAGCCGACAATCGGCCGATCGGACGTTGGCCGAAAATTCACGGCCAACAATCGTTGCATGTGTACGAGGCTTTAGTTGCCCAGCGCACAGTCACCAGCCATGGTAAGCAAAGTATGGCAAATCTAGTCTTGTCCGCTTAAACACTCTAATTTTATTCAATAAGGCTGTATGTGTCTTGTCCTTTTATTGCAATATATATTGTATGAAATTAAAGAAACACGTTTTATTTAAATTGAAATTAAAATGTAAAAAAAAAAAAAAAATATTGAACTTTTAAGTTAACCTTCCAAAAATCCCCCTATGGGATTAGTAAGTACTAGGCAGAAGATATGGAATAGCATTGGGGGATTTTTGGAAAATCTTGCTGAAGGTGAGCATTTAAACTCTTTAGCTGAAAGGAGCTGGGCTGTTTTCCAAAGTTATATCATTTTAAAATTGATATATCGTATATATACATTTTAAATACATTAGTAGTTATTTTCTAAACCAGCTGTTTTCTTCTACTTTGAATTTTGAGGACACAGAGAATGGGTGATCTCTGGGTACAAGTGTAAACTTTATCAAAATAGACTTTATTTATAACTATCTATCTATATAACCATTTTATCCATAGGTATATGTCAAGCCAAAAAAACATCTTTACTAGATTTGAACAGAGTGGAGAAAGCTTAGAACTACTGTTGTAGCTTTAAGGCCCCTTTCACACTTGTACAACCTGAAAAATGTGCGACTTTCATGAAACTTTGATGCAACGTGAATCAATCCCTGTGTAATCTTGAGGTCTATAAACCTAAAGTCTCATCAAAATCAGACCAAAGTAGTGCAGCGACTACTTTGAAGTCACAAAGATATTAATGGTACTCATTGGAAATCATGGGGTACGACTTGCCATGCGACTTTGCAGGGCCAAGTCGCAGGACAAGTCACACAAGTGTGAAAGGGGCCTTACTGCTATCCAGGGTTTTGTTAGGATAATTTTTAGGGATGCACCGAAATGAAATTCTTGGCCGAAGCCGAAGCCGAATAATAATAAAATGTTTGGCCGAAGGCCGAAGGTCGAATACCGAACGCGGTGTTTTGCATTTTTTCCATTTATTTTGCCAATTTTTTGTCCTCTCTCTTGTCCTCTCGTGTCTCTCTCTCTCTCTCTTGTCCTCTCACTCTCTCTCTCTCTCTCTCTTGTCCTCTCATGTCTCTCTCTCTCTCTCTCTCTTGTCCTCTCATGTCTCTCTCTCTCCCTAAATGTTACTGTAGGGAATGGGATTCAGTGCACACTGCAGCCTTGTACCATAGGGTTAATGTTAGTGACACTGTAGGGATTGGGAAGGATGCTGGGAATGGAAATCAGGAAGCATGCAGGCAGCCTTGTAAATTTTAATTGCAGATACAGGGCACTGGGCAGGTCAGGGTTAATGTGGTAACATCAATTAATCAGTGACAGTCAGTCAGTGTCGGTGTGGACTCGATCAGATTATACAGTGACAGACAGTCTCTCATAGTGGTGGTAGTAGGAGGCTGGAGGTGGACTAGTAGTAGCCTGGAAAGGAGCACAGCCGCATACATACATTACTCACTCGTGCACTGCAGCCCGCCCCACACATTCAGTGAGTCTTACTCTCCTCCCTAGTTTTTTCAATGGCACATTCAGGAAGCCAATCACGCCGTGAGTAGCGGCACAGCGGAACCAATCAGGTGTGCAGGCACGCGTGATTGGTTCGCTGTGCAGCTAATCACGGCGTGATTGGCTTCCTGAATGTGCCATTGAAAAAACTAGGGAGGAGAGTAAGACTCACTGAATGTGTGGGGCGGGCTGCAGTGCACGAGTGAGTAATGTATGTATGCTCACCGCTGAAGTGTCCCGGCTTCCCCTGCCTAACACGGAAGTCTGTGAGTCCTCCTGTCCTCCTCCGAGTCCCTTCCCCCTGTAAATATTGCCTACGGCCACAGAACGATAGTCAATATCATATCGACTATCGTTCAGCCCTATTATTCGGCACAAAATTATTCGGCCTTTTGACTTATTCGGCCGAACACCGAAAGTGCTATTTTTTCTATTTTCGGCCGAATAATGTTCGGCCGCCGATTATTCGGTGCATCCCTAATAATTTTGTTTGAGTCCTCTGATTAGATCCCTCATTTTTTTCTCAGGTGGATCTGATTGAAAACTCAGTGTTAGGCCCCTTTCACATGGGCGCGTCTGTACAACAGGCTCCGCTTGCTCAGCGGGGGATCGTTCCCCTGATTCCCACTGAGCAGGCAGATGACAGGTCCTGTCCACTCTCCTCAATGGGGAAATCGGATGGAAATGGGCGCCTGTCCGCTTTTATCTAATCCTATCCAATCTAATCCACCAGATGAATGGAAAAGAAGACCAACATCCGTCTGGATTTTGCAGGCAGGATCGGACAGCTGCGGATGTCAGCGGACATGTATCCACTGATATCCGCCGCTCTATAGGGGAGACTGCAAGGTCCGATCAGGTCCACCTAAAAAAACTGACAGGCAGACCTGATTGGACAGCCCATGTGAAAGGGGCCTTAGTCTGTGAGCATGTGTATGTATACAGCCATGCATCCCTCACCATCTGATTACCTCCAGTCTGTCTGGGTCCAGAAAAAAGAAAAACGGAAATAGTTTGCATCTTTTCCCATTTTTTTTTATCCACCTAAAGGTGTTGAATCGGAGGCCTGTCCATAGACCTGGCATGGGTCTATTTGCCTCTGCTCACAAGCTAGTGGGAAAAAATGGAACAAAAGTGACATCCATTTGGCTCCAATTCAGCAGGGCATCTTTTTTATGGCTCCAATCTGAAAAAGGCCTTAGTGCCGGCTCACATTAGTGTGATCACAGTGATCGCATGTAATTTGGAGCGCACTGCTCCTAAATTACATACGATCTCTGTGCGGTGAAAATTTCAACCATACAGTTTGTATAGCTGAATTCGCACCGCAATCGCACTAAACACGCACATGACCCTTTTTTTTATCCGCAGCAGAATCGGATCGCATGGTGGTTCACACTAGTGCGATCCGAACTTGCAGATCGCACTGCGATATGCGATCTGATCTGGGGGTGTCGTTAACTTTTAATTGACACCCCCTGCGTATCGCATATGGCAGTGTGAACTGCCAGGGGTGCGGATGCGATGCAGGGAACACGCAGTATATTCACAGCGATCCCGCATCGCAGAAGTGTGAACCGGGACTTAGAGAGATTTACCGTCTTGTTGACAACAGTTTCACCTGACAAAAAGGGCCGTAGGGAAATAGAAAACATTTGACAGGGGCTCTAGCCTTTCCTAGTCTCCAAAGAGAAGAATAGTGATTTCTATCTGTATTGCTGTTAGCCTTCAATGTTTGGATCCCCGGTAAGCAATAAAAACCTGATGGGTACTCTAACCCCTCTCCACTCTATCCACAACTGAGTAAAAGTTTTTTTGTCAGGACCCTAAACCATCAGTTTCCAAGCCAATAAGTTAGCATATTAATTGTCATTTTCCGTGAGCTATTTGTATGAGGAGTAAATGGAAATATAGTAGTGAAGAAACATAACATTTGTGATAATTGTGTGAAAGCTGCCAAGTAATGGTGGTAATGGGGTTGTACAAACTTGACTATTCACTTTATCAGCACTTACAGCACTTTTATAAATATTAAGCAGATGTTTTAATTAACGTAACCATTCAGGTAACAGCGTTGGGTGAAATTTTTCACTTAGGGAAACAGTAATGACCTTGACCGTACTACTTTAACCAAGACCCATTTACAGTGGAACTAGCATCAGACATACAGTAAACCCCCGCTCCATCGCGGTTCAGTTTTTGCGGTCCTGGTATATTGCGTTTTTTTTTGTAATGTTATTTTACTATATAAATCATTAAAAATGAAATACTTTTGTGTTTTCCATAGCTCTTGCTATGTCTCTCAGTATCTTTTATGTGTTTAAATGAGTTTCTATTGTTTTAAAAGTGTGTTTAAAGACCTTAGAATGCTTTTACACGTACAGGGACAGTAAAGAAAACATGCCTACAATGCATTTTAATAGGGTTTTTCTATTTTGCGGATTTTCACTTTTTGCGGCTGGGTCCGGAACGTAACCCCGCAATGGAGGGATCGATCCCCGCTGAGCAACACGGATCCGCCTACGGAGGCGGACCGTGTGAAAGAGGCCTTTATTTGTTTTTCTCTCCAGAAGGATGGTGCCATCTTTGTTCAGGCACCATCCAGGGTCAGTAACTAATTTCTAGACTAAGATCCTGGCTCAGAAATGACACAATATTTTTTATTAAAGAAAGGTTTTCAAGAGTTACAATTGCAGAGGTGGATTACAGCACATAGTATCTGAAATGGAATGTTATAGCTATATAAAGGTATATATAGAATATCACGAAAGATGATTCCAAAAAAATGCTACCCGATACAGAACAGTAGCTATCAGAGGAAATGGTGGGCAATAGAGAGCAGGGCGGAAGGGAAGGGAGCAGAGAGTAGACACCCAGGAGTCATGGACAAAACCAAATTCCAATGAACTGGTGGCATCCAGTCAACCTGAAGAACCAGGAACCACCAGTCAAAATTATATGTCAATTAACAATTAACCACTTTAAGACCGGAAGGATTTGCCCCCTTCCTGACCAGGCCCTATTTTGCGATTCGGCACTGCGTTACTTTAACAGACAGTTGTGCGGTCGTGCGACGCTGTACCCAAATAAAATTGATGTCCTTTTTTTCCTACAAATAGAGCTTTCTTTTGGTAGTATTTGATCACCTGTGCGAGTTTTATTTTTTGCGCTATAAACAAAAAAAGAGCAACAATTTTGGAAATATTTTTCACATTCTGCTATATGACATTCTCAAAAAAAAATTAAAAAATCAAAATGTTTTAAAATTTTAGGCCAAATTGTTTTCTACTACATAGTTTTGGTAAACAAAATAGCAATAAGTGTATTTTGATTGGTTTGTGCAAAAGTTATTGCGTCTACTAACTACAGGAAAGATTTATGTCATTTTTATTGTTTTGGTTTTTTTTTTTACTAGTAATGGCGATTTTTTTGCGGGACTGCAACATTGTGGCGGACAGATCGGACCCCTAACTGACATTTTTTACACTTTTGGGGGTACCTGTGACAATACTACAGTAATCAGTGCTAAAAATACGCACTGTTACTGTAATAATGCCATAGGCAGGGAATGGGTTAACCCTGTGGGTGATCAAGGGGTTAAATGTGAGCCTAGGGGAGTGATTCTAACTGTGGGGGGGCGTGGCTTCTGAAATGACCATAGAGACATGTGATCCTATATAGAAGGATCACAGGGGCTCTATGATCATTTCAGGGAGAAGAACGGTCAGCTCTGTTTACAACAGCCAACCGTCCTTCTCTCACAGTGGGAAGCGATCGTGGGTGTCAGGCGGCACCTCAGAGCCACCTGTCCTGTGCATCAGCTTCCCCACTATGGAGTGGGGGCGGGAGCACGCCGGCGGCGGCGCGTGTTTGCCCGCTAGCTTCCAGTGCGTGACCACCGTAGGTCTACGTCGGTTTGTGCAGGAGAGCCACCCTGGTGGTCAGGAAGTGGTTAAGAGTGCTTCTTATGATAAAAGGAAAATCTTTTCTGAAAATTTTACTGTTGCTTCATATTGTGCCATGCCAGCAATTTAATAGTAAGCTCACCCTGGGGTGCCTTGAGGTTTTTTTCAGAGGTGTCTTGACAAAATGCCTAAAAATCGCCCCATTATTGTATACTAGCCGGCGGGTGGATGAAACCTGCCTTTTAGTTACACAAAGCCACAGGTTTTCATTTTACAACATTAATCCTTCCAGCTGCCAACCTCCTAAGGACCAATGCCATTATCAGTTATAAAGGAGGATGTAAGTTCGCTTTAAATCATTCTTGTTTGACCCTCCCTTGCCTCTCTCCATCAGCTTTGGGGTCTCATTAGCTAAGTAATGGAGAAAAAACTGAGGGAGAAGGGAAACACTGGAATACTAGTCAGTTCCAGTTTGCAAAAGTGTATTTGCTTTAGAAGAATAAATTACCTCTAACGTTAGGTGTCCTACGTATATTGATGTTGCTACAATATGTAAAACTTTTAGAATAGTCTTTACATTTTAGAATGGGGTGCCTCGAGACTGTCCATAATTTTAAAGGGTGCCTTGACTGAAAAAAGGTTGAGAAACACTGCTGTAAGGTACCTGTAAAGATGATTGCCACTTGATCCTACTAATTACAATAGGCTAAGGTTATGATTACTATGTCTATGGCTGCCTTCTGACTTTTACACAATGGATGGCCAGCAGTTCTTCACCTCCCGTAGGCAAAACAGTGAACATTCGGCTGATCTGAGCATGCAAACCTATGTAAAGATTTTTTGTACAAAAGACCTATTGGCAGCTGGATGCTGCCTGCTCATCCAATCCCTGTTTGATGTCTATAGGAAGGTAACAGGCTTCAGAAAAACGTCTGTGAGCTACTTTTGATTATCCTGAGTGATGAACTATTATTCCATCGTGGTAAGAACGGCCCCAGGAGTGACTGCAGAGCACAGACATATACTGTACATTCATGCAATATACAAGTGTATTTCTGTATGATGAGTAGGCAAATATTACTAGGTGATAATTGATTAACGTCTGTTGGCGTTTTTTTTTTTTTTTTTCATTCTTCTTTTGTTATATTGGCTACCTAAACTTACCAATATTTTTGTCAGTCAAGAAGTCACTTTTGACAGTTTGCACTTGAATAGTAACAATAGCACTCACATCCATATTAGAGAAATTAAAAGAAAACTAAAATTGCAAAAAAAACAATAAAAAGATTTGCTAATGGGTTAGATTCCCTTTTAAGTATCCTGCTTTTAAACAAATGATTTACCCTCTCTCTTTATTTGCCAGTTCAACAAACAATTAAAACACAGCATTAAAAATAAATTGAATATTTTTAATAAATAATGCCGCAGAATCCTGACTGCTGATAAAGAAACTGCCAAGCCGAAAAGAAGTTATTTCATTAAAAATTAATAATGCAAATTCATTTGCAGTTTGTTAATAAGTGCCTGCAGATATATCTGTTACCCCGTCGCAGCGCAGCCCATTTATTGAAGAGATAAATTAGAGGTTGGTGTCAGCGTTTGAAAAATGTTGTTTTATTGGCTGTAATTTGTCATGTTACCTGCTGGGTTCGGCTGACAGGTAACCCACTACTTTACGAAAAAGGCTTTTTTTAGTGTCATTGTCAGGGGAATAACCTAAACATGATTTATACATCCCTGCACTGTGACAGCTCCAGGCCGGGGGGACAGGAGAAAAGTACTGATGTTGACACAGGGGCGCTTAAAGCGGAGAGCGTCTCTATGTACATTCCATGTGTGGAACACGGCATTCCGCAGCAGAAGGGACAATCGGCCCACCCAGTATGGAGAATTTTTACCTTCTGTCAGGCATAAGACTGAAACAAAAAAAAAAAACAAGGCAAATATTTGAACCCTCTTTCCGTTGTAAAAATTGGAATTAATATTTGTTAATTAATAAACCAAAGAAATAATGAAAACCGTTTTATAAATAAACAAAAGAACGAAAGTCAAACTATTTAAAATGATCTCAGTGTTACCTAATTAGTAAGACCAGGGCTGGAATTCTCTAAATTGAAAAAAAAAAAGGTTTCAATGGTAATGTGGCCATATGTTTAAAGTGCAAACATGTATGCAGCGCAAAATGCCCCTAAGTGAAGTAAATTACACAAGTTTATCAGGCTCCTTTCACATATAAGCGTTTCAGATCGTGGGCAGAATTGCCGCGATTCCAAACCATTGCAAGTCACGGGACGCCCGAGCGATTCCCGTGACTTGCAATGGCACCCCAAATGCGGCGCGGTTTTGCTTCAATTGTCGTTCGCCCCAGGACCACGTCATATTTAACGAAACACGTCGAGCGGCGACTTGCTGACGTCACCTGATTGATCCCGGAAGGACGGGCAGAGCACGCAAGCTGGCCCGGCTTTATTCCATTTTTAGCGTGTCTTCTTTTACACACTGTAAGTGCAATTTTTAATTTCTTAATAAAACGTTAAAGGGTTTTACACTATGGAGCCTTTATGTTTCTTTGTGGCTGTCCAATGACAAGTATTGATTTCTTGAGAGCGGGATGAGCATTGCACGCTTGGATTGAGTGCATTACCTTCCTCCTTGTGGCGGCTCCACCTCGAGGCTCCCCATATCTCCTCCATTCGTTTTGGATACTCTACAGCAGTGGCCCTCATCTCCGGTCCTCGGGGCCCACTAACAGGCCAGATTTTAAGTATTACCTTGGGGAGATGCAGACTAGAATACTGCAATCACTGAGCAGAAAATGAGATCACCTGTGATGTAATTTAGTTATCTTGCAAACCTGGCCTGTTAGTGGGCCCCGAGGACCGGAGTTGAGGACCACTGCTCTACAGGGTCGAAGGATCATCCGTTTATAGGTCTGGGTCCTATTATCTTCCCTATATGGCCATTCATTTGACTGTTTGCCATTGTTATCTGGTAGAGCAGAATTTATATACGGTGGCAGATTGAAACACAGGCAGTGGAGGATATCACATCACGTGTGTTTATTATAATTTAATTTTGCTTGTAAGAACTTTTCACATTTTTCCACCAGTTAAGTTTATCAGAAAATTTGTTATTCACCATTCACAACTTTTGGGACATTTGTAGACACTTTATTGGTGTTTGATTTCGTATTCATTTACTTGCACATATATATTTAAGTATTCTTTGATCATAATTTAGCGCAAATTGTACGGTTTATATTTTTATTTGTGTTATCTCACTTGAAGTTGCAGCTGTTTTTAGTCACAAGTGCAGTTATATATAATTTGCTATTAGTCTCTCACTATACCAAAGTTGTGTCCTGGCCACACACAGGGAAAAACCACCATCTGGAAGATGGAATACTCTTGATTTAAGAGAAGAAACCAGCAGACCAGACTCCCCCCCCCCCCCCTCCAAAAAAGTCAACAGTTCTTGGCAACATGTTGTAAGTCGGCTGCATTGCCCATTCATAATAGTGGCAAATTTTTGTCTGGTCACAGCTACCCCTGCCTTTTATTTCACAAAGCGCATGTACATATGTTTGTATGTAAGATTTATTGATTCACGTTCTTTCCTTTATTATATTTCCGCCTCCCTATATATTTCTTTTCTCTGCTTGAGCACCACAAAGCATATTGTTTGTACTGTATATTCATTGTATGTTTAAAGTGCTTCTGTTTTAAATCTCAAGGCACATTTGAAAATACCCCCCTCAGTCTCCCCCATCCATTCACAATGTTTTGGCCTGTTACTACCCAATCATGTGACCCTCCATGGCTCCTCGTTTAGGAGTTGGAGAGCAATGATAAACCATTACAGTCTAGGCCTGCAGCTGTCTAGTCTTGTCACCACCCGTTGTTGTGTTGTCCAGCTGCAGATATCTTCAGGACCTGTCAAGACCCTGCTGATAAACCACCAATGGAACACGTTCATGTCACCAGACAGTAGTGTTGACACCCTCCTGCTCTGCACATTGCGTGAACATGGATTTCGGTAAGTATTTGAGCCATAGAGAATATTCTTTTAATTTTTAAGATGATTAGCTAAAGGGTGTGAGGGCTATTGTTTGTGGGGGAGATGAAGTCCCTGGCCAGAATTGAAGTTTAATGTCACTAAGATGCTGATGAGACTGAAAGAAAGCCAGTCTAGAAGTGTCTACATGTACTTTTAGAGAGTTTTTTAGTGCTTCTAGAAACCCCCAAAGCCAGGGCACTCTAAAAAGCAAATCTGACCTGCCAACTTTATCCTCCAATACCATACCATACCATACACCATACATACCATAATAATAATTAGGAGAAAGAGGAGGGGTTTGATAGACCTCATATCCCCCCCCCCCCCCCCATACCAGGCATCTATCACAAGAAGTAAGAGAGAGAAGGAGCTAAAGTTTTTATTTACATTATTGTGCAAAAGTGGCCTGGTCATGAAGGGCGGTAAATATTCCGCAGGTCAAGTGGTTAAACATTCACACACATGTACAGTATTTATAAAACAATGTATAATGACTTACCAAAACCTCTTTTTCTTAATCCAGTTTATGTAAATTATGCAGTTTAGATGAAGTGGGCCCTTTAAACCATCATTCTTTTGTATAGTCTGATATAGTCTAGAATAATGTTACTGTTATCAAAAATGAACAAGGGTTCTTGCTTCGAGCATTATGAAGTTTTATGCTCTTCTGTTGACGATTTAAATAAAAGTCCCCAAAAAATCATTGATCGGTTGGCAGTGGCAGCATGGGTTTTAAAAGTCAAAGCTGTTTCTAGATTGTTTATGTCAGCTCTACACTGTGCTTCTGCTTATTTAGCAGCAAATAAGAATGTATCTATACATGCATGTTGCATCCCAAGATTTTTAATAGATGCATAGTTCATATCGTATCCTACTCTTATTTCCAGATTCACATAACCATTTCAATTTAATACATTCAATAGTGGTCAATGTTACTTTAATAAAAACAGGCTGTGTATCATGATAAACAAACTAACAATAGACGTGAATGATTTCTACTAGTAGTAGTGTATACCTTCTAGAACAGGCCAGAGGGTTAAAATACATAAAGGGTAGTTTTTGGAGGTTACTGAGGAGATAGAGGTTAGAGGTGTTTGGGTAGTAATATAGGCTGTCGCACAGTAGTGAGATGGTATCGGGGGAATGAACAGACCTTGGTAAAGTGAAGTTAGCTGTGATTATGATAGCATTGGGCTGTGATTGGGTAGGAAATGTAGATTGGTGGGGGGAGGTCGGCTGTGATGGAAGGATAAATAGAGCGGATAAAGGTTAAGGTTGGGGAACAGAGATGGAAGTATGATCGGGCAATAGTATAGAAGTTAAAGGGGTGGTAAATGTGATTGAGGGGAAGGCAGAATGTTCCATCTGGGGTGCTGTGTCGGGAGAGAGATGTGCACCAGTCAAGTGGCTGAGTAGGGATGTATGTCAGGGAGTCGCGGAGCAAGGTGGCTGAGGAGGAATGTATGTGAGTGACAACATCTCTCCGTAAATGTTAATTTAATAAATAATCTAAAAAAAACGAAAACCAATATGCCTATAGCTACCTGCTCTGTGCAATGGTTTTGCACAGAGCAGCCCTGATCCTCTTCTTCTGGGGTCCCCCACCGGTGCTGCAGTCCCCTCCTCTTCATTGGAGCCGCTTTCCATGGGGGAACCCGTGTGGGCTCACTCCTGAGTCCCGCTCCTGAGTCTATTGACACAGACAGCAGGAATTGGCTCTGTCCCCCGCTCCCGTGACTTTTGCTTGATAGCAGTGAGAGACAATGAATAGTAAAAAAACTGAAACCAGGGAATGCCAGAGCGGGTAAACAGACGAGCCAGGGTCTGGAAACCAGAAGTCAGCGTAGTCAAAAGAAAAATCAGGAACAGGAATATGAAGGGAAGTCAGCCCGGCCAAATCACCCACAGACCACGCAAGGGCAAGGAGGAAATTAGCTAAGCTGCATAAATATTAAAAAGGGGCTGGCTGTAAGCTGGACTAATGAGGCAGGTTAATGGTAACCAGGAGAGTCACTGTGGTAACGAGTGGCTAGTAATTAACCAACAGCTGAGCAGCTTCTGAGCACTGAAAGAAAAGAGCTGCTCGTTAAGTAGCAGGAGCCCAGCCCTGACAAACCCCAAGCAGATATTACAACTGATTCCCTGCTGTCTGCTCTTATTCACTATCAATGTGTAGTGTTTTTTTTTTTGGTGCTCTGTATTACACAAAGTCTTCCAGATTATCTGAGGAGGGGCAGTAATGGGGACCTCCTCTGCCCAATGTGGTGAGGGCATATTAATCCCTGCAGGTTTCCTCGATTGAGGTCTATATCATCCACAGTGATCTGAAATTCCACAGAGATGATGGAGGGTGGGGTTTTAGGTCATCAAATGGCTCCCTGCCTAGTCCACCCCTGGATCTATGTAGCAGGGAGTTGAAACAGAAGTGGCTGTTTTTTTCTTTTCTTTTTTTTTTTTATAAATAAACACATAACACTTGAAGAAGATTCCCAAAATGGCAATGGTCTTGTGACTGCATCTGTGAATGAATTGCAGTTTGAGCTATGGAGCCTGTTAACAACATACTTTTTTTGAACAGGCTATAAATAGGTAGAGAAAATTATGTAAAGAGGAGCATACAGCTCCACCTGCTGGCTCTAAAATAGATTGCACTTTGTTAATATGCAACATTTCAAATTTACAAGACTAAAACTACACATTCCCTTTAAAGTAATTAATTACTGGAGGTGATTGTGATAGTTTAGGACCCACAATACAGTCTGCAAGATTTGAGTAGGCTCAACATGACAGATATTCGTCCCATCGTCCTTTCACTATATCTCCTGAAGTTTTAGGAGACATGGCACACAGAAAACCATGGCTTAACAAGGCTGGAGGAGGACAGGGAGATAGCACACATCTGGAAATATTTCTAGTCAAATTGTCATGTGATAGCATTATTGCTAATAGATCTGTACTGCCAAGGTGGAAGTCCTCAACAGCTGTAATCATTTGTTAGCCAGTATATAAATCAAAGCTTCTCTTTGCAGAGATGAAGGGTTTGGATTATGGGAATCCATTATCTGAAGGACTACATTTTCCCATTTGTTCTAAAAATCATATACTTTCTTTGTGGACTACACTAAACAGTGGCAAATGAAAATGGATTCACATTTATAGGGAATCAATGGATGCCAGGTTTTCTGTGTTATTGTATAATTAACATCTGCCCTCTGCACAAAGGACTTCGGGAAGCCATGCAGGCATGATGTTTTTAATTTCTCTGGATCTAAGGAACCATGTGGACCCCAAAAAAGTTACACATAGACAAAGAGTGCTGTCACATCTCTAAAAGTTCAGCACGATTTCAATAAGTAGATGGTTTATGTGTAATCATCGCTCCCTGGGATTTCGCCACCCAAAACAACGGTATTGTCTAGAAAAATATGGTGAAAGCAGCACTGACCACTTGATGTCACTGCTCAGCATATGGGTCTCAATGGGGCATATGGGTCTAAATTGCAGAATCCTTGATTATCCCATGAAATTAGGTTTTATCCTTTCCAAAAAAAAAAAATGTAAGCCAGTAGCATTTGGCCATGCATGCTGTGACTATTACTTATTTTCAGATTGTCTACCTGATATGCATGAAATAAATTCAGAATTTGTCAATGCCACAGAGATGGGCTCAGGCATATTTGGATCCTAGTCCCAACCCACCTGCAGAGATTTGAAGATATGTAAAGATTTGGGGATCATTTTAATCCTTCAGTGGCCACCTAAAACTTGTTGGGTAGAACTTTGTGATGCAATTCTGTTTACAGGTCTGCCTTCAATCGTATGCAGTTTTGAAAAGATAGTCATCAAGTTTTTTTAAGTTTTACTAATTGGCATGTCTCCAACAGTCAGTTACAATAATCATAATTCAAGGAATTATAGATTTCTCTAGTAATGGATATAATATGTACATTGATAGGGTTTTTGTATCCGTATAAAGCAGGGGTCTCCAAACTATGGCCCTCCAGTTGTTCAGGAACTTCAGTTTCCATCATGCCTATTCATGTCATTGAATGTCAGAGTTATACAGTGCCTCATGGGACATGTAGTTCTGCAACAGCTGGAGGGCCATAGTTTGGATATCCTTGGTAAAAAGGTAATGTATATTGTAAAAAGATGCTCCTAAATAACTGAGCACCTTGGTTTTTTTCAAAATAACCCACTCTGAATACTCTGCTCCTTGGCTTCTAACCTGAATTCAGTCACCTGACAGTCAAAGAGATTGTCTGCAGGAGTTCTTCGAAAAAGGTTCATAGACCTGACATGTAAACGGACCCCTTGCGGGAATTTGTTTAGAGACATTTTATCACATGACATTTATACAGAACTAAAGGAAGAAATATTCCTTAAACAGAACTTTACCCATAACAACTTGATAAAAAAGAATTGTTCTTTAGCAAGGAACATACATTTCACAAATAATAATTATGCTACCAAAATTAGTGTGTGCTGTAAATTGCCTCCAGCATTGCTCCTGTTTCTTCTTGCTGGAGGCTTCCATTTTGCTGAACCCCAGAGCTCCTGAACAACATTAAAGAGGAGTTCCAGACACCTGTGAAAAAAATAAAAGTCAGCAGCCACAAAAACTGTAGCTGCTGACTTTAAAAAAACAGCCACTCACCTGTCCCATGATCCAGCGGTGCACTCAGTCCAGCCGTCTTCATTCTCTGTCCTCCCTCGCTGGCATCATCCTCTATGAGCACCTGGCTGTGACAGCTTTCGGCTTCACAGCCGCGTTCCCACTGCACATGCGCGAGTCACGCTGCGCATAGTGAATGGTGGATGCAGTCTTCAGGGACCTGTCAGTGTCCCATAAGACTGCAGTGGGAAGGGAGGGAGAAGAACTTCCGTCTCACCTGGAAAGGACATGGGAAGCAGGTACCTGACAACATCAGGTTCCTATCATATTGGTCCGCGTTGTTGCAGCTCACCCAGAAATTCACCGACCATAAGCTCACTTTGGACCCTGCACTCTTTCTGCTGCATCATCACCGGTTTCCGAGGGCATCCTACAAGAAATCCATCTTGCCGATACTGATTACATCGGCTAAGAAATGTATCCCCCTGTTTTGGAAGCAGACTTAACCCCCCTCAGTGGCCATCTGACTGAAAAGAGTAGCCTATATCAATGAAATGGAAGATCTGGTTGCCACGGAAAGGGGCTTGAGGGACCAGTTTCTTGATCGCTGGTTTTACTGGCATGAATTTGTGTGCTCTGAGGAGTACAGAAATCTTGTAACTTAAATTGACTCTCATAAGGCTCCATATACACGGGACGTTAGAAAAAACGTCCTGCAAAGCTATTTCTGACGCCGGGAAAAAGCAGCTGTTAAACGTGCTTTCAGTAGCTTTTTCCATTTGCATTATTGCACGTTTGGCCACGTTGCTTTTAGCAGCGTTTTTCTGCCTCCATTCAAAATCAATGGTACCCTATGGGAGCCTATTGATTTGAATGGAAGTCGCACCACAAGTCGGATCCGAATTGCGGCGCGACCTGCACTGTGAGAATCTTGAGGGGGAACTCCACGCCAAAAATGGGAAAAAAACTGCGTGGGGGTCCCCCCCAGGTTCCACACCAGGCCCTTCGGGTCCGGTATGGAATTTGAGGGTAGCCCCACACCGAAAAAACGGCGTGGGGTTCCCCCCAAAATCCATACCAGACCCTTATCCGAGCATGCAGCCCGGCAGGCCAGGAAAGGGGAGGGGACGAGCGAGCGGCCCCACCCCCCTGGACCACACCAGGCCACATGCCCTCAACATGGGGGGGTGTTGGTGCTTTGGGGCAGGCTGAGCTCTGCACCCCCCACCTCAAAGCACCTTGCCCCCATGTTGATGAGGACAAGGGCCTCATCCCCACAACCCTGGCCGGTGGTTGTGGGGGTCTGCGGGCAGGGGGCTCATCGGAATCTGGAAGCCCCCTCTAACAAGGGGGCCCCCCAGATCCCGGACCCCCTCCCTATGTGAATGGGTATGGGGTACACTGTACCCCTACTCATTCACCACATAAAAGGCAGTGTATGGAAATAACGACAGGAGACGTTTTGGAAAATTTATTAAAAATCTTCATCCGGCTCTTCTTGTCTTCTCCTCTCCGGGGTCTTCTGCTCTTTTGCTGTCCGCTCTTCTTGCGTTCTCCTCTCCGGGGTCTTCTGCTCTTTTGCTGTCCGCCCTTCTGCTGTCCTCTCTTCTTTTCTTCTCCTCTCCGGTCTTCTGCTCTTTTGCTGTCGACTCTTCTTCTTCCTCCGGTCCTCCTCCGACGACATCTCCGGTGATTATGCCGGTCTCCGGTCTCTGCAGCTTATTATATAGCCATTAGGGGCGTGGCCCCCGATGACGTCATCGGGAGGCCCCGTCCCCTCATGTCACAGATGACGTCACATGTGACATGAGGGGGCGGGGCCTCCTGATGACATCATCGGGGGCCACGCCCCATAATGGCTATATAATAAGCTGCAGAGACCGGAGACCGGCATAATCACCGGAGACGTCGTCGGAGGAGGACCGGAGGAAGAAGAAGAGCCGACAGCAAAAGAGCAGAAGACCGGAGAGGAGAAGAAAAGAAGAGAGGACAGCAGAAGGGCAGACAGCAAAAGAGCAGAAGACCCCGGAGAGGAGAACACAAGAAGGGTGGACAGCAAAAGAGCAGAAGACCCCGGAGAGGAGAACACAAGAAGAGCCGGATGAAGATTTTTAATAAATTTTCCAAAACGTCTCCTGTCGTTATTTCCATACACTGCCTTTTATGTGGTGAATGAGTAGGGGTACAGTGTACCCCATACCCATTCACATAGGGAGGGGTCCGGGATCTGGGGGGCCCCCTTGTTAGAGGGGGCTTCCAGATTCCGATGAGCCCCCTGCCCGCAGACCCCCACAACCACCGGCCAGGGTTTTGGGGATGAGGCCCTTGTCCTCATCAACATGGGGGCAAGGTGCTTTGAGGTGGGGGGTGCAGAGCTCCCCCTGCCCCAAAGCACCAACACCCCCCCATGTTGAGGGCATGTGGCCTGGTGTGGTCCAGGGGGGGTGGGGCCGCTTGCTCGTCCCCACCCCTTTCCTTGCATGCTCGGATAAGGGTCTGGTATGGATTTTGGGGGGGACCCCACGCCGTTTTTTCGGACCCGAAGGGCCTGGTTTGGAACCTGGGGGGGAACCCCACGCAGTTTTTTTCCCATTTTTGGTGTGGAGTTCCCCCTCAAGATTCTCACAGTGCAGGTCGCGCCGCAAGTCGGATCCGACTTGCAGTGTGACTTCCATTCAAATCAATAGGCTCCCAAAGGGAACCATTGATTTTGAATGGAAGAAAAAAAACTTATAACGTGGCTGAACGTAGGTTCATCACGTTCAGTCACGTTTAGTCACGTTCGGCCGCGTTTCTGCGTTTGAAACACCGGGAAACACACGTTCGAACGCAAATAATTGCGTTCTAAAAAAGTCCCTAAACGTAACTGCCTGTAAATGACTGTAAACGACCCTGTGTACATGGACAGATAAGATAACATGGAGCTGCGTTCAGGGGCTTCTGAAAAAAACGCCCAACTGCTCCTAAACGGCCATTTCCAGCGTCCCGTGTACATGGAGCCTTACACGTCATGGCATTTCTACCTCCCCCCCCCTTTTTTTTTTCCTCATCCCCCCTCTCCTCTTTCCTATCTTTCTCTTTTGACTGTCATACTGCTTATCCCTGCTCTTCTCCATTTCTGACTACTTTTTAGTGCTCTCTTTTTCTACTTGCTATTTGAAAAAAATTGTTCTTGGGTATGCTTACAGTCTGGATGACACTGTTGTGCCTGTGCTTGCGGTCGCCCATTGGGCTGTGTTCCATAGCCATTGTTTGCCGGCCAGTAGATGGATGCCGGTGAAGGTGGTGATCGCACCCAGGGCCCCCCCGCATGCCTGGCTGTTTCTTTATCCTTTTATTTTGTCGGACATGGCGCAAAAGACATTATTGGTTGTAGTTACTTAAGCAGTTTTGTACATTATGCATATGCCATATCTGCTGAAATGCTATACACTGAATGCTCCACGAACCAGTTAAGTTCCTATCTTCATATTTGCCGCAAATAGCACTCATTTGTACTTTAATGCGATGTCTTGTTGATTTCCACGTCTGTATTGCATGCCTTTAAATAAATAAAGAGTTTATAAAAAAAAAAAAAACATCGGGTTCCTTCCCCCCCCCCCCCTCCACTCCTCAGAAGTGCCAATTGTGCAAGAGGAGCGCAGGGGACGAGTCCTTAAAGCGGAACTTCCCCTTTTGGGCGGAGCTTCACTTTGAGTCATAAAGTGGAACTAAATCCATGAATTTAAAGCGGAACTGTACCCATAACAACTTGCTTCTTGCTGGAGGCTGACATTTTTCTGCAGCTCAGAGCCCCTAAACAGCATTAAATCATAAAGTGGAACTAAACCCATTTATTTAATGGTTTCAAAAAACAGTTACATTCCTGCAATGCCGGGATTGCTGACTGTCACATTTTCTTGTGTCGTCAACCAAACTGTCAAACCATCAAATGGCTGGTGTCATAACTGATCACACGTGCAGCGCCATGGCAGTTGCAGTTTAAACAGAAGCAGTGTCCTTGGCTGGAAAGGATAGGAGGGTTTAATTCTGCTTTAAGGCTGTCAGCAGATCGGCCTCTACTAACTCAGCAGTGAATAAAATGCCTAAAACAGGAGAGCAACTGAGCATGTGCAGAGCAGGGTGAAACAGTGTATTACTGGATTTTAAACATTATAGACATCTACTTTTAATGTTTACATAGCTATACATGCAAAATGGGCCAGCCTGAAGTGATCCAGCAGGACTTCATCTTCTGACTAAAGTTCCACTTTAACAGTTTAAAAAAAAAAACTGTTACATTCCTGGAAAGCCGGGATTACTAGCTGTCACATTTGTTGTACTCTCAACCAAACTGCCAAACCATTAAATGGCTGGTGTCCTAACAAATCACATGTGCATCACCATGGTAGTTGCGGATCAAACAGAAGCAGCTTCCTTGGTTGTAAAGGATAAGAGAGTTTAAAGCGGAGTTTCACCCAAAAGTGGAACTTCCGCTTTAGGTAGTCCTAACCCCCAGATATGTCACATTTGGCATGTCATTTTTTTTTTGGGGGGGGGAGCGGGTACCTAGCTTTGACAGGTACCCGCTCCTACTTTCGCTAGGAGTGCTGCGGCACCCTGAGCGGAAGTTCTCCTCTCCCCCTCCATCCCTGCAATCTTCTAGACCAATTCTGAGGTCCCAGAAGTTTTTCGGCCAATCAAGGCACGCAGCGCAACTCGCGCATGCGCAGTGCGTACCCGGCTGTGAAGCCGAAAGCTGTCACAGCCGGGTGCCACACCATTGATGCCGGCGCCGCCGAGAACAGAGGGAGAGGATTGAGGCTTAGGGTGGCCGCATCGTTGGACCGTGGGACAGGTGAGTGTGTGTTTATTAAAAGTCAGCAGCTACACTTTTTGTAGCTGCTGAATTTTAATAAACACAGAAAAGCTGGAACTCCGCTTTAATTCTGCTTTAAAGCTATCAGCAGATCGGCCTCTACAAATTTTGCAATGCCTAAAAATAGTGAGCAACTGAGCTTTTGCAAAGCAGGTTGAGACAGGGTATTACTGGATTTTAAACAGAATAGACACTTATTTTTAATGTTTTACATAGATATACCTGCAAAAGGGGTCTAGGGGTCTGAAGTAATCTAACAGGACTTAATTTTCTGACTAACCTCTGCTCCAGCGGTTTAACATCTACAAGGTCCTTCACCAGCACTGGCATCTTCTTCCCAGTTCCTTCTAGGTGCTGGGTCTTCTGCTGTCTTGATTGGCCGGCGCGGGATGACATCACTCCCTGGAGATATGCTAGATGTCGAGATTTTCATCCACGCAACTCCTCTATCTGCACTGATCCTGATCAAAAAGACCATGGCAAGCAGCAGAGGGCCTGGGAAGGAATTATCAAAGCCAACATGGCCCGATAGCATAAAAGACCACAACGCCTCCAGAGGGACCTGGAAGCAGATACAAGCACAACCATCATACTGCTTTTCATGGACCAAAACTAAAACCCTTAAAGCTCGAAAAAAAAATGAGAAAACTCCAAAATTGCCTGAAAATGCTCACGCTCATGTGTGGGCAAGGACTTAGAGTAGGTTAGCTATAAACAATACTATCATATGCAGCATCTGTGCGTCTGATGCCAGCGGGAAGTGTTGTCCTCATAACTGCATATTCTGTTGGTTAAACAGTAAAATGTTTTGGCTATATATACCAAGGCACAGTCATATAAGAGCCTCTGTATCGAAAAGTGGTGCTGTATTTTAAAGATTTAGTCTTGGTTCTGCTCTGAAAATCACATGCGATGTCTGTGCGATGGGAACTTAGCCATACAGATTGTATAACGGAATTTGCATCGGATTCGGACAGAACATGCACAGGAATCTTTTTTGGGTCCGCAGCAGAATTGGATCGCATGGTTGTTCACACCAATGCGTTCCGATTTATGTCCGAACTGTCACTTCCCTCTGCAATATGCGAACTGATCTGGGGGTGTCGTTAACTTTGTATTGACACCCCCGGTGACTCGCATATGGAAGTGTGAACTGCCTGCAATTTGAATGCAATGCAGGAATCCACAGTGGATTTGCAGGGTTCCCACATCGCATATATGTGAACTGCCACTTAATTCTAACTCTAATGATCTTTTCATAACATGAGTGATATATAAAAAGTGAGCTGACAGGAAAGTTGCCCATCAGAACGTATATGTTCAGACCTGGACTGTTGAAATGTTGGTTGGAAGCTATTTGGTTGCCAGGGGCTATAATATGTTTTCTTTGATAAACACAGGACACCCGCTATAAAATACTGAAACTGTGCGCGACCTAAAAACTGCACTGTAAGGACTGGGCTTTTATCCCCTGTGTATGAGATTTCAGGGTTTAGGTGCAGGCAGAAGGCAGGTGCACCATCCAGCGTGTTGCTGGCAGTCTTTTATACGCTATCTATGGCAGGCAGGACTGGATGAGTGTTCGGAATACAGACTGCTTGTGTTTTGGACCTCTGAGACTATCACAGTGCAGGTGCATTTATACGGAGACTTGATTACATACAGGTGGATTCTATTTATCATCATTAGTCATTTAGGTCAACATTGGATCATTCAGAGATCCTCACTGAACTTCTGGAGAGAGTTTACTGCACTGAAAGTAAAGGGGCTGAATAATTTTGCAATTTTTCAGTTTTTTATTTGTTAAAAAAGTTTGAAATATCCAATAAATTTCGTTCCACTTCATGATTGTGTCCCACTTGTTGTTGATTCTTCACAAAAATTTACAGTTTTATATCTTTATGTTTTAAGCCTGAAATGTGGCAAAAAAAAGTTCAAGGGGGCTGAATACTTTCGCAAGGCACTGTAAATACCAAAACAAAAAAGTTTTTTTACAAGAGAAGTATGGGAATCAAGGTTTTTGCAGATTCATACTTACTTAGGTGGATGCAGCATCAGTCTGATGCTGCATCTGTCCCTTGTTGGCTCTAACACTGAGAACTGAGCGATCAAACACCGTAGATTGCTCAGTTCTCAGAGCTCCTTAAGCAGAGAGCTGGTGACTGCTCACTGAATTGCTGGGCTGTGGAGGGGGGTGGGAGCGGCCAGCTCAGGCTTTGAGCAGCTCGCTGAGAGGCTGAGCCGAGTAACGGTCCAGACATGTGGGCGGATCCTGACCATATGGTCACGATCTTGCTGAGCCTGGACTGGCTCTGTGATGTCAGCCGACAGCGGGCTTCAAGGGGGTGACAGGAGTACAGAATAAACTGCACTCCTGTGATCCAAAGGAGAAGTACAGCCAAACGAGCTTTGGCCGTACTTTCCCTTTAATCAATAATCTATACAAAATATCTAGTATTTAGAGTTATAAAATTTACTGGACAAGACTATACATCACCTACATTGCCTATGTCTACTCTTCTATGTAAAAACTTGACTTTTTGTAACCTTAGATGTTTTGTATAGATTATTAATTAAAATTGATTAAAGACCTTTTTTGTATTTATGTACTGTGCTCCGAGATCCTTTCCTCTCCCCTATACCATTTATAATACATTTTTCTTAAAGCACGCTTTATACATCACACCTTCCTATTCCTAGAGTGTTGACGTTGGCATGTTTAGTTCTTATGCAATGAACCATACTTTTAAACAGTTACTGATGTGGGTGTGAATCTTAGCTAAAGGTAGGTTAAGCTGTAATGAGTGGTGTTTTTTTTTTTTTTTTTTTAATCTTCACTAAACGTCGAGCGATCTGCAGAAAAAGCATTTTATACTTGCAAAAGATTTGTGTTGCACATAGTGCCACCTTGTGTTTGATGTATGCATTTCAACGAAGAGGTGATAAAGTCTAAATATACTACTATCCAGTATCCATTAGCACCAAACATACCATTCCTATATAGTTACGCGCATGTTTTTTTTAGTGATGATTCATTTTTAACTGATCTGTCTTGTTCATGAATTAACCTTTATATATTTTGTGTTTTGTCATATGATATCCACACTTACAAAAACTCTTTTGCAATGATTCATTTAGGAGAGACATCCTTAAAGTCCAACTTCGGGAAATGTGAAAAAGATTCCTTGCAGTGGGGCTGTGTCAGCACTGCAGGGGTTAACTCCTTGTTTTGTCTAGGGGAGAGGAGAAGCATTTTACCTTAGCAGATTCCCTGTACCCGGGGCAGACCGTGTTCCCTCCATGCTGCGGTGGTGAACTGTCTATTTGCATCATCACTTTCAGTGTAGGTGTATGGACCCGCATTGGTCTTGGTGATGTCAGGACCTTAGACTTCTGGAGTGCTGGCTGTGGGGACCAGACCAGTAGCACGGAGGAGCAAAGGAACCGGGTAAGTGCTGACCCTGCTATATAAAAAGGGAATAGCTAAAAGGGTTTAAAGTGATATTAACCACTTCTGCCCTCTTATGACCAGGCCATTTTGTGCAATCCGGCACTGCGTTATTTTAATGGACAATTGCGTGGTCATGGGACACTGTACCCAAATAAAATTGATGTCTTTTTTTCCCCACAAATAGAGCTTTCTTTTGGTGATATTTGATTACCTGTGCGATTTATATTTTTTGCGCTATTAACAAAAAAAGACCAACAGTTTAAAAAAAAAAAACCAACAACATTTTTTACTTACTGCTATAAAATTTATCGCAAAAAAAAAAAGATTTCTTCATCAATTTAGGCCAATATGTATTCTACTACATATTTTTGGTAAACAAAATCCCAATAAGCATATATTGAATGGTTTGCACATTGCGCAAAAGTTATTACGTCTACAAACTATGGGATATTTTTTTTTTTTACTAGTAATGCAGGAACACAGGATCCATGTCTTCCCTTCTGACAGAACAGCAATTTGCCTTGTTTACATAGGCAGACTGCCGTTCTGCCTCTGTACTGAACAATCTTGATGTCCTCCAATCAGCTCCCACTGTGTATAATCACAGGGGGTGGGAGCCACCGGCGCCGCGCATTCGCACCCTTTAAGCTGAGGAGCCGGATCACATATATATATACGTGATCTGCCACAGAGGTGCCACCCTGTAACAGTAAAACTGCTATAGGGCAGACCTTAAGTGGGTAATCTTGGACACTCTGCCCTCAGCAGTAGTAAGTTTTGTAACTAGGAGTGTGGAGCCTGATGGGGATTCACAGACACTAGTTCTGCATCAGATCTGCTCTTCTTGTGATTGACAGCAGGCAGTGGGTGGATCCTTAGACAAGAGACAGCCTACTGTTGGCTATAGAATCCGCCCACTGCCTGCTGTCAATTACAAGGTGAGAGCAGACATGATGGGGAACTGGTGTCTCAGCTTCCCCATCAGACTCCAGCCACTGGTTACTAGAATAAGGTGACCAGATTTTAAAATTAAATCCACGGACAGTTTATTTATTTATTTATTTTTTACTAGTAATGGCAGCCACTAGCCACTTATGGAGGGACTGCGATATTGCAGCAGACAAATCGGACATTAAGTGACACTTTTGACTCTTTGTGGGAACCAGTGACACTAATACAGTAATCAGTGCTAAAAACAATTTGCACTGTCACTGTACTAATGACACTGGTAGGGAAGGGGTTAACATCAGGGGCGATCAAAGGGTTAAATGTGTGCCTAACAGTATTTTTTCACTGTGGGGGAGGTGCTTTTACTAAGGGAAGGCATAGATCCATGTCCCTGCTTTGCCTTCCATACTGACAGAATGGTGAACTGCCTTGTTTACATAAGCAGACCACCGTTCTGCCTGTGTACACAACAATCGGCGGGTGCCAGCGGACCCACTGATCGGCTCCGATACCCAGAAATGCAGGATCACACACACACACATAGATATATATATATATGTATGTATATATATATATATATATATATGTATATATATATATACACATGATCCTGCGCAATGCGACCACACTGTGACAGTAAATCTGCTGAGAGGCAGTCGGCAACTGGATAAGATCATCAGAATTATGATAACTCACAGGCAGGTCAACAAAATCAGCAGCTATGTTATGTCACACACTGTGACAGAGCCAGCCAGAGCCATGATAGCGTGCCGGCTACTACTGAGTGGGGAGCGGAGCTAAGCGGAGGAAAATCACTCCGCTGTGGAAGGAGATGGGCAGATAAGCAGCTGGTCAGGACTTGAGCCAAGGCAGAAGAACATGCGAGCGGGAGTGAAATGGGCATGAACAGGAAATTGAAGAAATAGTCCCTTTGCTCGGACCAGCACATGATTATCAGAAAGGGGCACAGATAATGGAAAAAATACATCCAATCCAGGGACAGAAATCGGGGACAGACTTGGTCAGTCTGGGGACGTCTGGTCACCCTATTCTAGAAGGCTGTTGGTTGTAAAGCTGACAGCGTCCTTAACAGCAAGTGACAGGAAGAGGGCAGCAGAGGCAAATATGCCACTCTGCTATACTGTGTACAGGGACAGGCACACTGCCTTTTTCTGTACACCAAGTTAGAATTGGTCTATACAACCTCCAGTTGTGTTATCTACAAACTGGAGGTAATTCTCTTTTATTTGGTGGATTGATAGCCCCACTTTATAAAAGTGATGCTGTTAAGAACTACCTGAATCTGCCATACATGTCTGTAAAGCTACTAAAATTGGGCAATAGGCATTTCTAAATCTATTGCAGACTGTTTTAACCGGTTGCCGACCGCCGCACGACTATATACTGCGGCAGACAGCCCCGGCCAGGCAGAGTGACGTAGGGGTACGTCACTCGCCTGTAACTTACTTGTGAGCCAATTGCAGCTCGTTCACTGACAAGTCAGTGCGTTTGACCGGCGGACCCGATCGTCCGCCGGTCACTCACGATCGCTCCGGTGAAGGGAGAAAGTCAGGCGGCTTATGTAAACAAGCTGCCTGTCATTCTCCCTGGTGTAAAAATGAAGATCAGACGGTTCTACTATGTAGGACCGTTGATCTTTGTTTTTACACCAATAGCCATGTCCCTTTACAGTTAGAATCACGCCCCTAGGACACACTTAACCCCTCCCTCTCCAATACAGTTAACCCCTTCCCTGCCAGTGTCATTTTTGCAGTAACAGTGCATATGTATAGCACTGATTACTGCAGTAATGTCACTGGTAACCCCAAAAATGTCAGTCAAGGGTCCGATCTGTCCGCCGCAATGTCGCAGTACCGCAAAAAAAATTGCAGATCGCCGCCATTACTCGTCAAAAAAAAAACCACCAAAAATGACAAAAATCTTTCCCTTTGTTAGTAAACGCGATAACTTTTGCGCAAACCAATCAAAATACGCTTTTTGCGATTTTTTTTTTACCAAACATATGTAGCATAAAACAAATTGGCCGAAAATGTTAAAAAAATTTTGATTTTTACATTTTTTTTGGGGAATTTCATATAAAAAATGTGAAAAATATTGTTATTTTTGCAAAATTGATGCTGTTTTTTTGTTTATAGCGCATGATCAAAAAATTGCACAGGTGATCAAATACCGCCAAAAGAAAGCTCTGTTTGTGGGAAAAAAAGGACGTCAAATTCGTTTAGGTACAGCGTCGCATGACTGCGCAATGGTCTGTTAAAGTCACGCACTAAAAAATCGCAAAATACCCCCTGGTCTTTTAGCAGCCAAATCCTCCGGGGCTTAAGTGGTTAAAGTATCAATAGCAACAGAAAACTGGTGGTAGTACTTTATTGATTTCCCCCACATGTATTAAAAAAAAAAATGTTCTTCAATGTAAATACAGTAAAACCTTGAATTGCGAGCATAATTCGTTCTGGAAACATGCTTGTAATCCAAAGCACTCTTATATCAAAGCAAATTTCCCCATAAGAAATAATGGAAACTCAGATGATTTGTTCCACAAGTCCTTCAGTTTATAGTCTATATACAACGATTATAGCAATGTGATAGGTTGTGTAACCATAAAATGTCCATCCACAATATGCAGCCTTCCCAAGGGAATTAGAAGCAAGATCTAGCAGAGCTACAGAATATAAGAGAGATGAGAGGCGCCTCTTAGTGTAGCAAAATGGTTACATTTAATGAAGGTTCAACATTTAGCAACTCACATGGTTGATGATTAAAATAGGCACATCTAAGTATGCAGGCATCCGGGGTAAAGCTGTCCACATAGACCATCTTCTGAACCACCAGCTCTCACCACTGTCAGTCTGCAATCGTGACCGGGAAGAATAGCCTGCAGTAGAGTGATCTGAAAGTGAGGCTTTGAATCACTCGTGGAGTGAAGCGGGGAAGGGATGATGAAGATGGCGGTGCTGAGGACGGTCTATGTGGACAGCTTTACCCCAGATGCCTGCATACTTAGATGTGCCTGTTTTAATCACCAACCATGTGAGTTGCTAAATGTTGTACCTTCATTAAATGTAACCATATTGCTACACTTTAGAGGCTCCTCTCTTCTTTTTTTATACATGACGCTACTTGTATATCAAGACATCGCTTGTATATCAAGTCAAAATTTATTTTAAAAATTTGCTTGTCTTGCAAAGCGCTCTCAAACCAATTTACTCTCAAACCAAGGTTTTACTGTACTAATACGTAGAATCAAGGGGAATTTAGTTTTC
The DNA here is from genome assembly GCF_965119305.1 of Pelophylax lessonae. Lineage (NCBI taxonomy): Eukaryota > Metazoa > Chordata > Amphibia > Anura > Ranidae > Pelophylax > Pelophylax lessonae. Next base: position 127,439,276 of record NC_138771.1, read on the forward strand.
CATTTTTTGAATTTTTATTCACAAAATAGGGACCATCCGAGGTAAGGGGAGGGCAGCATGGAGGGTTAGTAGTTGCGTAGATGAATGAACTGTACTGTACTCATGAGCTGACATCATTTGGACTGCAGAAAAGCATGGAGAAAAAGTGTAGCATGATGTAAATTTTGCTCAGTTCTCATGGCCTGTTGCACTCCAATATGCTGTTCTCCTGAAGGGACACAGTTCAGTTCAGTTATCCATGTAGTTGTATTCCGTCCTCTGTCTCTCTTCTGGTAAGTAATAGCCATTGCCTCGGGAACAGGGAGCAGAGTATAGCTGTATGAACAGGCTCTAAGAACTAAAGCAGTACCAGCAAACCTTGTATTTTCTTTATGTACAGTGAATCCGGAAAGCATTCACAGCGGTTCACTTTTTCTAAATTTTGTTATGTTACAGCTTTATTCCAAAATGGATTAAATTCATTATTGTCCTCAAAATTCTACAAACAATACCCCATGATGACAATGTGAAAAAGGTTTGTTTGAAATCTTAGCAAATTTGTTAAAAATAAAAAACGAAAAAATCCCATGTACATAAGTGTTCACAGGCTTTGCTCAATACTTTGTTGAAGCACCTTTGGCACCAATTACAGCCTCAAGTCTTTGAGTATGATGCTACAAGCCTGGCACACCTATTTTTGGGCAGTTTCTCCCATTCTTCTTTGCAGGACCTCTCAAGCTCCATCAGGATGGATGGGGAACGTCAGTGCACAGCCATTTTCAGATCTCTCCAGAGATTTAATTGGGTTCAAGTGTGGGCTCTGGCTAGGACACTGAAGGACATTCACCAAGTTGTCCTGTAGCTACTCCTTTGTTATCTTGGCTTTGTGCTTGGGGTCGTTTTCCTGTTAGAAGATGAACCTTCACCCCAGTCTGAGGTCCAGAGGGCTCTGGAGCAGGTTTTCGACAACGATGTCCATGTAGATTGCTGCATTCGTTTTTCCCTCAATCCTGACTAGTCTCCCAATTCCTGCCACTGAAAAACATCCCTACAGCATGATGCTGCCACCTCCAAGCTTCACTGTAAGGATGGTATTGGCCAGGTGATGAGCCAGGCCTGGTTTCTGCCAAACCTGACGCTTGCCATTCTGGCCAAAAAGTTCAATCTTTGTTTCATCAGACCAGAGAATTTTGTTTCTCTTGGTCTAAGAGTCCTTTGGGTGCATTTTAGCAAACTCCAGGTGGGCTGCCATGTGCCTTTTACTGAGGAGTGGCTTCTGCCTGGCCACTCTACCATACAGGCCTGATTGGTGGAGTGCTGCAGAGATGGTTGTTCTTCTGGAAGGTTCTCCTCTCTCCACAGAGAAACACTGGAGCTCTGTCAGAGTGACCATTGGGTTCTTGGTCATCTCCCTAAGGCCCTTCTATCTCAAACACTTAGTTTGTCAGGGCAGCCCACTCTAGCAAGAGTCCTGGCGGTTCCAAACCTCTCCCATTTATGGTGGATGGAGGCCACTGTGCTCATTGGGACCTTCAATGCTGCAGAAAATTTTCTGCACCCTTCCCCAGATCTGTGCTTCCATACAATCCTGTCTAGGAGGTCTACAGACAATCCCTTGGACTTCATGGCTTGGTTTTAGCTCTGAAAAGCCCTGTTACCTGTGGGAGTTTACATAAATGGGTGTGTGCCTTTCCAAATCATGTCCAATCAACTGAGTTTACCACATGGGGACCCCCAATCAAGTTGTAGAAACATCTCAAAGATGATCAGTGAAAACAGGACACACCTAAGCTCAATTTTGAGTGTCATGGTAAACGCTGTGAATACTTACAGTATGTACATGTGATTTTTTTTTTTTTTTTTATAAATTTGCAAAGATTTCAAACAAACTTTTTTCATGTTGTCATTATGGGGTATTGTTTGTAGAATGTTAAGGAAAATAATGAATGTAATCCGTTTTGGAATAAGGCTGTAACATAACAAAATGTGGAAAAAGTGAAGCGCTGTGAATACTTACTGGATTCACTGTAAAACTGATACTACATTATTTTCAGTAGAAATATCCTAATAGTAATAGTATTCAGCAATCACTGCGCAGGATGTTCACTGTCCAGTTATCACAGTGTGGCTCAGCCTGGACCACACTTAGAATTCTTAACCTCTGAATCTTGATTGCACACTATCTGAACTGCTTTATGAGGACTTGTGCTCTAAAGCGTTTCCCATGTGGCTGACATGTGGTATATAGTTTAACTGAGACTTCTGTAACCTCAGCTTAATGTAAGATAAGGGGTCATTAACCTCTATTGTAAAATCACATGCTGTCCATTTGGCCACAGAGAAGAAAACCCCTATAGAGCGTAACTTGAAATAATGAAAGCTTTTTTTTACCGGTATTGCCCCTTTGACCGTATAAACAGGTGTAGCGCTACTCCCGAAGGAGCCGCAAGAATATTGTCTAGGTTTTCCCCAGATATTATTCCCCGCACCCACACACACAAACTAAGCCACATATTTCTTCAATGACCAGTCTAGGGATGTTGTTGTTTTTTGATTTTTGGAAAAGTGTGATAGGTTGAAGGGAATCGAGTGGTATACTCTAAAAACAAGAACAACTTGAGAACTATGTATTCTTTCTGAAAAAAGCTGTAGCAAAGTCTGTGCTTGCAACAAACAGTGGACTTAGCTTTGAAGTAGTAGTAGTAGTAGTTTAAATGCACACTCTTTTCCTTAGAGCCAGTAGAGCAGATTCCCTTTATAGAGGATTTGGGTGGACTAAGCTCTTCAGGACATCAGCCAATGTCTCCTTTAACAGACCCACAGCTGACTCTCTCTAACGCCCGAGGGGTGGCAGCAGCCAAAAATACTCAAACAAGGCCCAAGGGCAGCTGGTTGCCTCCTTCCAACTTCCAATCGATGCCTATCTCCAGTGATACCAGACCAGATCTTCAGCAGGCAGCCCCTCAGTCAGCTCCCAGTGATCTCAACTTCCAGGCCCTCAGGCCACCCATCTGAGGCCTCTCCACAGCAAACACGTGGCAGCATCCACGCTGGGCTGATCCTCTCCAGAAAAAGACGCACAGCTCAGTGTGCTCAAAGAATATATACAGTTACCCAGCATGCCATCAGGGCCCAGTTCCCTGGGATTGGCCAGGGCTGTATAAATATTCATGCTGCAATCTGCATTGCTCCACACATATGATCCAGGAAGTTCTCACAGTTTTTCTGGACAGCAGAGGGAGTAAACAGACTAGCAGCAGCTGAGAACACTGAACAGACCTAGCTAGTCAAATGCAGCTGCATTGAATACAGTGAGCAAATAAATTTACCTAAAAAAACAATTGCAGCCACCCTGAAAACAGTGTGACAACCTAAATGTAGCTATCAAAAACATGGCTCCACAAAACACAGCGAGCCAGCAGTAATGCATCTATCTATCTAATCCTAGCACCTATATTGGAGAGTGCTACACAGGCATTGAATGGAATTTATCAAAACTGGAGCAGGCAGAATCTAGAGCTGTTGTGCATGGCAACCAACCAGCGTCTGACTTTTATTTTTTAAGTTTACCTGAACATGTTAAAGATAGAAGCTGATTGGTTACCAAACACAGCTGGTCCAGGTTCTCTCTGCTCCAGCTTTGATAAGTGCCCCCCATTGTGCTTACAGTACTTGTTTGCAGAGGTGGGGGACTCAAGTCACATGACTTGACTTAAGTCACCAGTTTGAGGACTTGAGACTTGCTTGACTAAAATTAATAAAAGTCTCGACTTGACTCTGACTTGGTATTCATGACTTGAGACTTGACTTTGACTTGAGACATATGACTCAAAATGACTTTACTTTTTTAAGTTATTAAATATTTGCATTTTCTCAAGATGTGTTAAAGCAAAATGAATGTGCCTGTTATGTTTCTGACACCACAGTCACTTAAAACACCTCAGTGTGTTCTGATTTTTTGGACACTGGCTGTTTAACAATGGAAATACTTAACATGTTTTTAGTGACTGTGGTGTTAAAACATGACCGGACAAAGGATTTTGAGCTATTTGGGCATTCAAAGTGTTTCTTTAATATGCCAAGAAAAAAGCACTAAGCAGTTTTGTTAATGTTGAAAATAAAACAAAACATTTCCTGACCACTGACTTTTAACTGATTTAAAGGTAAAAATTGGTGTCCTATGGATGTCATTATGGGTTCCTAACGGGGCCCTGTAGTCGTGGTCGCTACTTCCCTTCCCTTCCCCCGTTGGCCTCGTTGGCCAGTTGTTGAATTTGTTATGCTGCAATGTTTTCCAATATCTCGCTGTACATACCCTGTCTTGATTTATTGCCTTTATTGCGGTGCCTTTGTTTGTGTCCTGTTATTGCAAACTTATAAATAAACACCTTTCAAAAAAAAAAAAAAGGTGAAAATTGGGGTAAATCAGTATTTTGACTTGATTTGTGACTTGACCAAAATAAATGACTTGACTTGACTTGCTTGACTTCTATCAGGGACTCGACTTGACTTGCTTGCTTTGCGCCACAGTAACTTGGAACTTGCTTGAGACTTGAAGATTAAGACTTGAGACTTGCTTGTGACTTGCACATGTGTGACTTACTCCCATGTCTGCTTGTTTGTAACCCATCTCTTTAACTGGAATTTACCTCATTCAACTCATACTAGGCTTACCTCGGCTTAAAATGTAGGTGAAAAGGCTGTGCTTGTAGAGCTGGCCTTGTAGGGAAAGGAGACTAATGACGGCATTGTCAGGAAGAATACTGTAATCTCTTTAAGAGGAAATTAATACCTGTAAATTTTACAAGTACACATTTATTAGCGCAATGCTTGATGCCAGGGATGCTTAAAGCAAGCCATTCGCTAGATGATTTTTATTTTAGCAAATGATTTGGGTCATTTTTACATTCTTTTCACTTGCATATTTATATTCTGATGTTTTACTTACTCATTATTTTTTTCTAAAATCTTTATTTAAAAAAAACAAGTATTTAATTGAGGGGTCAGCCATTGCACTGATGTTGCATCTGAGCAATATTAAACTATTTACAAGTCACAAAACATTACATTTCTTACAGCGAGTGTGTGATAAAGGGGAAGGAAGGACTGATAAAGTAAAATGAATGGTAAAAGGTCAGCCTTAATTCTTCAAAACTTGTGGGTCAACAAAATCACCTTTCCAGAAGGACTCCTCTACATTTTGCTGAATGACATCGCAGTGTCTTCTATAAGGAATCCCACCCTGCTGGTCACCCATACTTGCTCACCTCCTGGGCACTGCTCTGATCCCTCTTTCTGCACAACTACAGCATGGTGCAACCTGGCCCTTTCCTGCCAACACTGATACTTGCAGAACCCTCTCCAAAGAATCCAGCAGTTGGGCAAGTCCTGGAGTTTATAGCAGCTGATATGTAGCTTTGCTATTCCCTGTGATTACTGGACTCTGATGTAAGGCCTCATTCACACAGGACATTTGGCCACCCCTCCTAGATGCCTTTCCTTCTGGCTGTTAGTGTTTTGCAAGAAAAAAAAGACGTGTAATTTGTTTGGGTCAAAACAAAGCAACACTTCAAATATGAGGGATATACGAGATATTCTCGGCTTTTCCATAATTATAACTTTGTTGAATTATTTAAATTGAAAGCTTTTTCCACGTGGTCTGAATACGGATTGCGATATATCCCACAATTATACGAGGGTACAACATTGAAGGATTTTCAGTCACTTAGAATGGAGTTTGGACTTCCAAATGTTTTGTTTTTCCAATATTTACAGTTAAGACATGCCATATCTGCACAGGCAAAGATTTCTCTCTGGAGTCTATCTAATCCAGGGATACTATATAGGCTTCTGGGAAAGTATATTAAAAAAGGTACTATCTCATTTTTATATAGCTCCTTTTTGAACCAATGTGATGTCTTTAACATGTAGGAAGGGATGGGAGGAGGATATTGGTCCCATGTCTAATGAGGAATGGTCCAATATTTTGGAAAATGTGACTAAGGTCTCCCTCTTATCCACACAGAAGCTTACACAGCTATTTATTGTGCATCGTACATACCACACCCCCACTCCTTTATATAAATGGCAAAGGAGGGGAGGGATTCTCCGTTATGCCCTCGATGTAAGATTCATAATGGTACGTTTATTCATATGTTATGGAAATGCCCCAAACTTACCCGATACTGGAAAACAATAATATTAACTATTAATAATACATGGAATATTACTCTCCCCTATGAACCAAAAATAGGACTGTTAGGTTGCTTGAATGGGCAGGAATATTCTACATATATACAAACGGCAATTCTTGGAGTGCTTTTTTTAGCCAGAAAGCTTGTTGCGAGAAAGTGGCTTTCTTCTTCTCCTCCCAGTCATTCCGAGTGGATTGAGGAGGTGAATACAACACTACTTCCTGAATATCTCACATACAAACATAGAGGCAGTTCTAGAAAATTTGATCGTATTTAGGAACAATGGCTAGCTGTTCCGGGGTTGGCCCCCGCACAGCTGGCTGCCATTTGAATTTTTGGAGGCACACCTCCTTAAGTTTAGAAAACTGTTGACTTTCAGAGACCCTAAAAGGTAGACCAATGTAATAATGTGTTAGGAGAAAACTATGTTGATCTCGAGTATATACCGATCTTGGCAGAGGTGTTTTTTTTTTTTTCTCGTTTTTTTTTTTCTTCTGGGGGGGGGGGGGGGGGGTTGTGTTGAGAATGTAGTTAGTTAGGACTTAAAATGTAAAAAATTGTTATTTACTAGAGTATGTGCATGTGACGAGATGAAGGTGTTTTTGTACAGAGATAAATAATGATCACATATATATGTATTGATGGATGTACATAGATCTGTTGTTATACTGGTATATATATGTGCGTTTGAGTTTTGACTATTGTACCTATCTTGTTGTAGTGTTAATTTCTTCTTTAATAAAAATTATCTGATTGAAATGTGTTTGGGTGGGTTTAGGCAAATCAAACGCTTGGGTGTTAATTATTCATGGAATCAGCTTCCTGAAACAGGAAGAGGCACCTGACACCCAATGATGTCAGGAACAGAGGTGGACAGGACAAAGCATGTGGCAGTGGTGTGGCAGATCATAGCAAGTCAGCACTGGATCTGTTGGGTAGGTGGGTATGTGAATTTAAACAACCCTGGATAACAGGAAAGAGCGGGGCAAGAATGAAGTTCCTCAGGGGGAAAATGTGACAATGTCAGGTCACCAGGCTTGCTATGCTGTCTGGAAAGGCAGTGTAAATGGTAAGACTGGATGGACTGATATACAAATCCTTTGGTGGGTACGATACCTCCTAAATGTCTATTTTAGCTGTGTATTTAGCTGTTTTCCTGGAGTACAGCTTTAAAGCAATTAGCTATGCCAGTTGCCTAGTCCTAGACTCAACACACTAGTTGCTAGGGTACTTTTCCAGTTTTTAGAGAGATCTAGTAATAAGGATTTGTCATGTTTTGACGTGCTTTTTAGGACAAACTGATATGTCACTAAGTAAGACACAATAATATTTAGAACATCTTTTGTCAAAGTAGACATTCAGTATAAGTCATATAAACTAGGCAACCTTTGACAGACTGATTGTAATAAATGTACAATGTAACACGTTTTCGGAAAGACAGGTATGACACCTGATATGGTAGATGATTTACTTTACTAAACCTTGAGGTCAGATGTGAGATACCTGCCCCGCATCTTAAAGTGGTAATAAACACAAAACAATAATGTGGTGACTGCATTTGTTTTCTTTTTTAAGGCCCTGTTCACACCTGAGCGTTTTTCAGCTCGTAAAATGCTCATCTCTGAAGTCTCAAAACTCCCAACAAGCGAAATCCCATTCATTTCAATGGCACCTGTTCACATATGAGCGCTTTGTCGCCTAAAGCATAAAAAAAGTACATGAGCTTCTTTTTTGGCAGATTACAAGCGTTTTGTTCGATGTCAATGCCTGCCTCCAAACACCTGCAAAAAACGTCTGAAAAAATGCCTGAATAGCGCCCAAAAAACGCATGAAAAATGCCTGAAAAAAACCCGAAAAATTGCCTGAAAATTATATGCTCAGGCATGAATGTAGCTTAAGGCTTTTTTTTTTTCTTTATTTTCACTTGTTAATCAGCCATTAACATACGTCCTGTCCTTGAGTGTCTACACCACGCTAATGCCAAAACATTTGTTAAAGTTATCTTGTGCAGAGCGGCAACTCAACCGTGTGATATAGTGTAACTATAGTGCATACAGATATGAAGAAAACAGAGCTGTGCTTATCCAATGCAAAACAGAATAAAATACATTTCAGTGAAATATAATAAAGTGTGTAAATTGAAGTCAATGTGAGTAAGTGAAGTAAATGGAAATTCTTTTTTAAAAGTCCATTGAAAGAAATCCAACACCAGCAGCAATGTAAACCTTCTTGTGTGAAACCTCCACCTCTGATAATAAGAGCGCTTACCAGATCTCATCGACCCTCTATTTCTAGAGAGGTCAGTTGGGCAATGATCAAGACCATCAATGAGATTTTGCAGATAGGGATACACTCCTATGGGTAGTAAAACCACTGGTTTCTTCCAGACCAGCCTTGCCAGGCACGGTAAACAGAAGTATGGAAGAAAAAATGCGCCAATATTGTAAAATCTCAGCCTGCGGCGGCTTGTGGCCGACTACTGTACTCGTATGAGGCTGGCAAGCTCCTGTCGCCTCAACTCCTCTTGATCATTATCCAATTGACCTCTCTGGAGATAGAGGGTCAATGAGATCTGGTAAGCGCTCTTATTATCAGAAGTGGAGGTTTTACACAAGAAGGTTTGCATTGCTGCTGGTGTTTGATTTCTTTCAATTAACTTTTAAAGAAGAATTTCCACTTACTTTTCTTACTCGTGTGGACTTCAATTTACACACTTTATTATATTTCCCTGAAATGTATTTAATTCTCTTTTGCATTGCATAAGCGCAGCTCTGTTTTCTTTATTCCTCTACAATTATACACAATCTCAAGGCACCCTATTTTAAAATGTAAAAAACAAAACTAATAGTTTTTCATGCAGTGGCATCGACACACATAGGACACCCAATGTTGGGGGTGATTTATTTTTGCAAAGCAAATATACCTTTTACACTGCACTGGTTTGTCTTCCAGTGATCCCAGTGCTGATGAAGAGAGGCAAACAAGGATGTCCTCAGATGTCCAATGTCCTCCTTATCATCCTACGACATCATTGGTTGTTAGTGCAAGCAGATGGATCGCACTGTGACCAAGGTTTTAATGCTGCACAATTACAACCTGTGACTTTGAGTAACAAAAAAAGGCAGGCTTGCCATGGCACCCTGGTTGAAAAGACTGGTCTAAACTATGGTTTGAAGAACAAGTGAGCCACCCTTTGACATGGCGTTGTCATCCTGTATAGAAGGTAGTATTAGATGCACTAGCAGATTTAGATGGACTTGACTACCAAATTGAAGCCAAACTCCAGCTAAAACGTTTTAAACAGAGATGTAAACCACTCAGTAAATCCTAAATGGTTTGTGCCAACCCTCTAACTGCCAATTTGGCAGGACTGCTTGGTCTGTTACAGGAAGTTGAAGAAATAACAGACTTACCGGCAGGATCGGCAGGTTAAAACAAAGCAAAAAAAAGCCTAAAATCAAGTGTAGCCACCACATCTGAGAATTGGCAAGCTGCAATATAATACATTTTTGTATTTGGGTTTAATACCACTTTAATTTTGTAGCTTAAAAAAATAGAGAGATATTATATATGTCACCATGTTTATCATGGCAACTAAGCAGCAGTTATTTGAGTGGCAAGTAAACAGCTTTCACAGTGTATTGTGGGCTTTAAATGTCTTACAATTTTTTTCATGGCTCCATGACAGATTTTATGTCCTTTAGACATTACAGTCCTTTTTTTTATTGTATTTGGCTTAGCGTCTTTGATATGTCTTCTTGAATCCTGCACTTGTTTTGCTGTAGCTGTTGCCATTACTTTCTCAGTTCTGAGTCTATGTCTTCTTGCTCCACTTGTGACTCCCAGGAGCGCCAAGCCTAGTTCTCTGCACAGATTTATCTCCGGACAGTCCGAACAGCTTTACTTCCTTCTCTGGAGATGACGCGCATTGGGTTATAGATAGTGTGAATCCTGCTCCTCGCTCCTCAGTGAGAGGTCCATCAATATCCAGAGAAGCAGGGTGCGAGAGGCCCTTACACTCCGTCTATATCTTCACCCACATTACAGCTGCCAAAGATTATTCTTCCAAAGGGCGGCATTCCTTGGTACAGTATAAATCAGCAGAGGCGAAGGGGGAAGGGCAGAACCATTTTTACATGCTCCCCTGGGGAACTCGGGGTAGGGATTCACTCTGTATCGGCTGTGTAATGATGTACACTGCAGGCTGGGGACATTTCCTCTAATCCATCTTTGCTAGGTTGGAAATATATAATAGAGAAAGGGAACTGCTTCATTCAGTGAGACCAAAATATCTGTGTATGTACTTTTTTTTTTTCCTTTTTACTAATTAGCTTTATTTTATTCCTTCATCATGTACCTTGCAGTGGAACCCTCTGGCGTGTTCTGCTTTGGAAAGTAATTGATGGAATAAAACAATTTGTGGGTCTTGTTAAAAATGGCTGTTGTCATTAGTATTTTTATCTTAGAAGAGCTGTGGTGCTATTTAACCCTATTCCTGCCATTTCAAGCATTAATGCTTTAATAAAACATTAACAGGCAAGAGTTATACTAGAGGTAAATACATAATATACCCTGGGGCTTCTTCCATATCATTGTCCAATTTACTATGACTTTAATTTTCTTTGTGTCATCATAGGATTCGTGGGATAGGGAATCAGAAACAATGCTACGCAGGATGGGGGTTGATAACAAAGCTTGGTTTGTCAAATCTGAAAAAGTTATAGGTAGCCTCTTTGGTAGGCATCTTTGTTAAAAAGCACCTTCAGCTTTCAATCTCGACTCTGCTGATTGTAAGAGGATGGCCCTGGATATGCACAGACAACTTTAGTGCCTGAGCTTTGGGCTTGTCTTTGATGGCAATTTGACATTAGTTAGGCTAGCCATACACTATACAATGTTCCTAGTCAATTTTCTTTAGATTTAACTTCAACTATGTAGTGCAAGGGCCTGTCTGTTTGCATACACATTGAAAGTGTTTAGGTTTGACCTCATATTATATAGTTTTGGTAAAACTAAAGGAAAATTAGATGAGAAAATTCTATAATTTATGGCCAGCCTTAGAGATGCTTCAGCATTAATTGATACACTTGACCCGCAGTTGACCTCCTTCTAATTTGCATTTTACCTGCTTCAAGTGGGCTTGCATTCCTATAGAGTTGTATAGGAATGCAAAATCCATCCAACGCCAGCCAACAAACCTGTTGACACAGACAATTACTTTGGTGAAGCTTCTAATGTGTATTCTGCAGTGGGGCATCCTTGAGATGAAATGCAGATCAGTGGCCTGGTACAACCTGGATATTGTAAATCTGAGGTACTCGTTGTACAGATAGAGAAAAGGATTTTTTTTTATTTGCAATAGTTTTTTATTAAATTATCAAGAGAAAAAACAAACATAACAATAATTGAGAACATGACAGTAGCGTTGCTCGTTACATCACAAAGCGAGATATATCAGTAAAAAGCGAGATATGTCAGTAAAATGTACATTAGTCATATGATAACAGAATGAGAATGGCATACCTTTTCCATATATAGTAAACTGGGCAGTCACACCTTCCCCCATGCCCCCGCCCCCCTTATGGGATCAAACTGTGACGTGGGCAGGGTAGGAGATGCAACCTCACCCCCAAACATCTAGTCCATTCAGATAACTAATAGAACAAATGTGTCAGCTGACAAATCCATTAGCTAGCCCATATAGGGGGTACTTGAGCAACCAACATGTGCTGCAAACATTAAAATAGATGTATAAAAAAGATAGAAATGGGACAAAGAAAAAAGAAAGAGAAGGAACACACAGAAGAAATAAAGAGAGAAAAACAAAAGAGAAAATGTGCAGTTGATTTTGCACAGAGCACCCCTGATCCTCTTCTTCTCGGGTCCTTCTTTGCTGCTCCTGGCCCCAAAATCTAATTTTTTTGATAGAAAATTACTTAGAACCCCCAAACATGATATATTTTTTTTTTAGCAGAGACCCTAGAGAATAAAATTGAGATCATTGCAATACTTTATCTTACACCGTATTTGTGCAGCGGTCTTACAAACGCAATTTTTTTTGGAAAAAATACACTTTTTTTTTTATTAAAAAAATAAGAAAACAGTAAAGTTAGGCCAGTTTTTTTGTACACGTGAAAGATGATGTTACACCAAGTAAATTGATACCTAACATGTCATGCTTTAAAATCGTGCGCGCTCGTGGAATGGCGACAAACTACCGTACTTAAAAATCTCCATGGCGGACGCTTTAAAACTTTTTACAGGCTACCTGTTTAGAGTTGAAGAGGAGGTCTAGGGCTAGAATTTTTGCTCTCGCTCTAATGATTACAGTTATACCCCACATGTGGGGTTTGAACACCGTTTACAAATGTGGGCGCAAGTTGCGTATGCGTTTGCTTCTGTGCGTGAGCTCGGAGGGACGGGGCACTTTACATTTTATTTTACTTTTAATTTTTTATTTTTACACTGTCCCTTCAATTTTTTTTTTTTTATCACTTTTATTTCTATTACAAGGGGTGAATACATCCCTTGTAATAGAAATAACCAGGACAGGGCCACTTTAATGTGAGATCTGGGATCAAAAAGACTTTAGATCTCACATTTACACTTAAAAGAAAAAAAAAATAAAATTAAATTTTACATTTGCTTAAAAAAAAAAAAAAAAGGGCATAGAGTAGAGTGGGGTAAGAAGGCTTCCTGCCGATTACTCCACAAGATCATTTCCGCGGCTACCAACGGCTCCAGTAAGCGGGGTAAATGATCGGGAAGGGGCAGGAAAGGGGGGGCATCTTTCCCACTATCCATAAAAGTAATCCCGTAGTGAGTTTGCCTCTGGAGCCACTTTTATGTGAAAGAAGATAGCTCACTGTTTAAAAAAATACCAAGCTGCTGCCATAACCACGGTATATAACGTCAAAGTAATGACGTATATATATATATATATACAGTGGGTCCGGAAAGCAAAATCAAAAATTTTACAGTTGTCACCAGAATTGTTGTCCAAAGCAACTTTAAAGTGGAGTTCCACCAATTTTAGTGACTTTAGCTGTATGCAATCCCCTTTAAAACGACTTTTACCAATGGAAAGTTTTTTTTTGTTGTTGCTACTAAATACCTTATTTTCTGCTTTATTTATCCTCTTCTCACTTCCGGGTCCGGTCGGCGATTACGTCATTCGGCGATTCGCAGGGTGTGCTGGGATGTATCTCAGGGCATGAAATCTCGCATTATTACACAGGAGATGAGCTGTACTGCGTGCTCTGCCCCGCCTCCGCCCCGCCTCGCCTCCTCTCAGTGAGCTGTACTTTATGTATTGTATTGCGTGTGAGCGAGGACTGAAACCATTATATCCTCACTGAGCTCACTGAGAGGAGGCGGGGTGGGGGCGGGGCGGAGCACGGCCTCAATACAATACATACAGTGCAGCTCACTGAGAGGAGGCGGGGCGGAGCACAGCCTCAATACACTACATACATACAGCTCACTGAGAGGATGCGGGGTGGAGGCGGGGCAGAACACACAGTACAGCTCATCTCCTGCTCATCTCCATGCGAGATTTCATGCCCTGAGATACATCCCAGCACACCCTGCGAATCGCCGAATGACATAATCGCCAACCAGACCCGAAAGTGAGAAGAGGATAAATAAAGCAGAAAATAAGGTATTTACTAGCAAAAAAAAAAAAAACTTTCCATTGGTAAAAGTCGTTTTAAAGGGGATTACATACATCTATGCAATCCAATTTATTAAAAATGTGTGGAACTCCACTTTAATTTTGTTCTTGTTTGGTTTCAAACCATATAATGTTGTATTTCCCATTACTTGCATTCCTGGTGACAATAATTACCAAGATAAATAGGGAGGGTGGATCTCCCTAGTGGGGACCCAGACAGCATTGAAAACCTGACACAGTTTCTAAACTTTTTCTAATCTATCTAGAATTAAAATAAAAAGATTTGGTTAGAGATCCACTTGGTGTAGGCACCTAGAGCCTGGAGCTTGTCCCCAAACCTTGCAGCCTGAATGTTCTCTAGCAAACCAACAGACTGATACTCTTTGCGGGATTTATTAGGGTACCAGAGCTGCAGCTTTTCAGATGTAAGCTGATATGTGCCTGCATTTACTTGTAAATTTCAACACAAATATTTTATAAATGGGACACATTTATTTTTATAACACATTTAATAAGTTTGTCTTGGGACTATATATGCATACTTTTACCATACATCACATATGACTTGCTATTTTACTTTCTGTTTCTTTGTTACAAAGAAAAAAAAAAATCACATCTCACTTTCATATGTCGCTTTGATAAGTGTGATCCCACAAAAGGCACAACCAAAAAGCACTTGGGGAAACACAGTTTCCTTTGATGTACGTGTCCCTAGCTCTGTATGTGTCCCATACGATGAGGTAATTACCAGTTTGCCCACATAAAAGAGGGGTGCACGTCATTAATCTAATATTTCCCCACACTTTTCACCATCTAAATTAACCGTGAGAGTGAGAGGGCATTGAGTTTATAACTATTATATTGATCACACAAGTGAAACTACCTCAGTTTATGTAACTGTGTGTACAAAAATGAGTGTTATAATTATAGTGCAGATGTAAGAGGTCGATAGGGTCAAACTGAGATCTAAGTAAATAGGAGACATTTTTATTGCGAGGACACATTGTGCTGCATGAAATCATTGTGTATCTCAGAAAAATAAGGATTGTTATCGGTAAAGTGATAACATACCTCCCAAGTTTCTAAAAAAAGATAAAGAGGGTCACCTTTTAGCACACAAGTACAGTATGTAGGAAAAAGACTCGGCCCCAGTTACATAGACCACAGTTTTAATTTGCAGAAAATGATGGACTAAACCTTTTTCCTCTATTTTTCCCTTTTATTAAATTTTCAAAATAACAAATGCAGTAATATAGATGTAGCAATATTTCCAGGCCTTGAGCCTGATGTGGGTCTGCCATTGTTATCGTGACCCCCCCCCCTGCCATTGTTATCGGTGACACTTCCAACACATTTAAGTTGTGAACCCAAGTGTGACGGTTGAGACAATGACAATTCTGGCATCTTTGGGTGGTTTTGTTTATTGTGTTTTGGGGATGGGAGAAGGGAATGAGTGGGATACTCCTCTGGCTCAACTATGTTAACTGGGACTTTATGCAAAAATGCCCGTTGGCGCTGTCTTGACGCCGGCTGAATGGCGACCAGTGCTTCCTGGCGTTTGAAGATACTGTTATGCTGAACTTGTGCTGGAACTTCGACTTTAATTTTTTTGTCAACTCAGAAGACCCAGGACTGTAGAACACTTGACTCCTGACACTCAATTTAGCTCAAAAGTCACTGAATACCTCCCTTCAGTCCTTCACTGGCTGAGGTAGCTTCTTATCACTGCTTGTGCTGCTGCAACTCTTAACTCCGTACACTGCACACTGTACACATTAGCTCTTCAGGGCCCAACCGCTGGCGCCCCCTCTACACCTCAGGGTCCTCTAACTAAGCACCCCCTCTAACACTTCAGGGTCCTCTGACTAGGCACCCCCTTTACAGCTAGCTGACTCCTGGATCCCTGGAACCTTCTCTAGAGTGGTCCCCTCTACGCTTGGCAGACCGCTAGGGGCAGTTCACGGTACTCACGACCTTGGCAGGCTTTCTTAGAACTGAACCCCTCTTCCTCCCCTGGTCCTCGGCACACTGGATCCCCTCTGCAGCTCAACTCAGCACTCTCTGGATTCCCAGGCAGCCACCCGAGACACCCAATCCTTCCGACAGGAGGAGAGACAGCCGTACCCTGCCTCTTGGGACTCTGCTTCCCACCAAAGACCTTGCATCATGCGTTCCCCTCAAACTTATATCCACTCCCAGAATCCTCTGCGGCAGAGTCTGCCTTCTGGGGTAGATACAGGCCTGAATGTGCCTCTGATTGGATTTCCTCCACTGCCCAATGAGAATCCTCTCATGGAGCCAGCGGGGAGACTCCCCTCTCAGCAGACACACCTGGGAGACATAACAGCCCAGTTGAAAATAATGGCCCTGCTGTTAAGCAGCCAAGGCCCACTACACTTTTACCTAGCACCTACTACCTGTAGGGTGCTACATAGAAATTGGAAAAATTGTTTTGTGCAGCATAACACTTTTGGTAGTAAAATAATACATTTTGCATGCGGATGTACACATTACACCAAAAAGAGGGATAACTGAAGCTGTACAAGGGACAGAGGTATTTGGTTTCAAAGAGGGAAGTCTCTCCCAATGAGGGACAGTTTGGGGACACTGAGAGAGAACCTCCTATTTAGGATCACAGGTCTCTGTGTTGATTCCAGAAGTCTCTCCCCCATACTGTTAGAAAACACTCCCCTAGGCTCACACTTAACCCTTTGATCGCCCCTAGGTTAACTCCTTCCCTGCCAGTGTCATTATTACAGTAACAGTGCATAGTTTTAGCACTAATTACTGTAGTAATGTCACTGGTCCCAAAATGTCAAAAATGTCAGTTGGGGGTCTGATCTGTCCGCTGCAATGTCGCGGTCCTGCTAAAAATCACTGATCACCACCATTACTAGTAAATAAAAAATAAAAATGACATAAATCTTTCCCCTAGTTTGTAGACGTGATAACTTTTGCACAAACCAATAAAAATATGCTTATTGGGAATTTTTTTTTACCAAAAATAAGTAACAGAATACAAATTGGCCTAAAGAGGTTTTTTTTTTTTTGGAATGGTATATAGTAGAAAGTGAAAATTTTTATTTTTTTTTTTCAGAATTGTCGCACTTTTTTTGTTTATAGAGCAATAAATAAAAATCGCAGAGGTGATCAAATACCACCAAAAGAAAACTATTTGTGGGGAAAAAAGTACATAGTTAGGTACAGTGTCGCACGACCGCGCAATTGTCCGTTAAAGTAACGCAGTGCCAAATCGCAAAAAATGGCCTGGTCATTAAGGGGGCAAATCCTTCTGCCCAGAACTGGTTAAAGAATAGCTTGACTGTTAAAGAATAACACTGTTGCGGCCGGGGGTTGGTGCCTGGGGTCCCATGTGTCCCTGTTAACCGTTTCAGGTGCGAATCAAGTCTGAGTTTTTGCCTGAATTCGGACCCGAAACTCAGTCAAAGATGCACAGGACCCTTTTGCAATGGGCTCCGTGGCCGCCCCGGAGCTGTGTGAACCGGCTCCATTGAGAGCCGGTCACACTCTCCTGTCATGCCAATTGAATGCGGAGAAACTTGCATCTGATTCACATCTGTGTGAACCCAGCCTAAGATACAAGTCAGATTTCCAGAATCCCCTGCAACAAAAATGTAATTTTTGGTGGGATATTTCCATTAGGACAGGGATTCCCAAACTATGGCCCTCCAGTTGTTCAGGAACTACAATTCCCATCATGCCTAGTCATGGCTGTGAATGTCAGAGTTTTACAATGCCTCATGGGATGTGTAGTTCTGCAACAGCTGCAGGGCTGGTGTTCCGTGAAAAAACCATACCCGTGAAGAAACCATACCCTCGTCACTTCCGGTGCACCTACGTCAGAACCTACGTCATTGAACAGCTGAGGAGCTGACAAGTGCGCATGCTCGGATGGTATGGATTTATCACGGTAGTGTGTGTAACATTATACTTGCGGCGGTTACATTAAAACAGCTCGGCTGCAACATGAGTCATCTCCGCTCCTACCAGTGTCACTTCCCTGATCTCGGCTAATAAATATAAAAGCAGTGGCGGGTGTATGAAATGTAAATGACGGAGATCTCGGCTCCGTGATCCGCTTTTATATTTATTAGCCGAGATCAGGGAAGTGACAGGGGTAGGAGCGGAGATGACTCATGTTGCAGCCGAGCTGTTTTAATGTAAGCGCCGCAAGTATAATGTTACACACACTACCGTGATAAATCCATACCCTCCGAGCATGCGCACTTGTCAGGCCCTCAGCTGTTCAATGACGTCTCCGGGGCTGTGAGCATGCGCACTGCTACGCTGCTCAGCTGTTCCTGACAGGAAGTGACGTGGGTATGGATTTCTCACGGGGTATGGTTTTCTAACGTTACACCGTAGTTTGGGAATCCCTGCATTAGGAAATCAGGTCTAAAGGAATGCAGGCCCAGCAGCTTTTCTCATTAGAGCCCTGCAGGTGCAGGTGATAATTATGAAACCACTCCCATTAGACTCAGTCAGCACAGGGGCACAGAGGAACAAACAGGGATTTCTTCAGAATAACAAAAGGTAGGAATGTGCAGCAAAGTTTGTTAAAATCCTTGTAATGTACAGAGATCACCCAGAGGGGAATGTTTTTTTTGCAACAGAAGTGGACTTACGCTTTAAGGATGAGTGATCATTCTGCCCCACTCTGAGTTGAAAAAGGTATTTTTAAAGGTCCCTAAATTTTGGTATGTGGTGCCCATTGCTTTATTTGAATAAAAGAAAGATTATCACTATACCATATTGTGCTGATGAAGATCTTTATTTTTCCTAGTGACTGCATGGGGGTGCCATCCACCAATTCACTATAGCACCGTACACGAAGTATGGATGAGCCTGTGAGAAGTGTAACAGATACAGTACGACTTATTGTGCATCTGACACTATGATACAGGAAGTGTAAGGAATAAAGGAAGTAAGGAACTCATTGTATGATTTCTATACACAATGGTAGGGAGGCCACAAGTGCCAGGGGCATCTGCAATATCTGCAGGTATTGTTTCTATATTGACATGAAGAAACATGCTGAGAGCAGCTTTTCAATGAAATAAAAACCATTCACAGATATACGTTTTTTTTTTTTTTTACCACGTTGGAAACTTGTTGAACAGCTTGATATTTTCAGCATTCATTATGCCTAATGTATTCTTTGGGGTTTTGTAAATGATACTATGCCAATAATGATCATATCTGAAAAGGATGATGAATACAACTGTATGAAGGCCATATTTGTCTGTGAGTACAATCATCTTATATCAGAGACACGTCTGTTATTGGATATTTGATTCAAATACACAACCTTGAATTTCAGAAATAGCTGTAAGGATCATAAAACCAAATATACTAAAAATCCTTTTATTTGAAAAGTTAGTAAACTCTGCGTTGTCACTTTTGCTTACAGGTAGGCCTATAATTAAGTTTACCTGTAAGTAAAATGATTGTCTCCTAAATGTGCATGTTTCGAAGATATTTTGCATGTATTGCAGCCGTTGATGTCACCAGCACATGCGATGCATACTAGCACATTATGACATTAACTTGCAGGGGATCGTTTTTTTTTTAGTTTTTACAACCACTATAAAGCTGTAGATTTTAAAAGATTTTA
Organism: Pelophylax lessonae; assembly: GCF_965119305.1. Classification (NCBI taxonomy): domain Eukaryota; kingdom Metazoa; phylum Chordata; class Amphibia; order Anura; family Ranidae; genus Pelophylax; species Pelophylax lessonae. Next base: position 127,458,756 of record NC_138771.1, read on the forward strand.
ACCACTTCAGCCCCGGAAGATTTGGCTGCTCAAAGACCAGGCCTTATTTTGCGATTCGGCACTGCGTGATTTTAACTGACAATTGCGCGGTCGTGCGACACTGTACTAAAATGAAATTGACGTCCTTTTTTTCCCCACAAACAGAGATTTTTTTGGTGATATTTGATCACCTGTGCGATTTTTATTTTTTGCGCTACAAACAAAAAAAGAGCGACAATTTTGAAAAAATAACAATATTTTTCAAATTTTTTTATATGAAATTCTCAAAAAAAAATGTAAAAATCAAAATTTTTTAACATTTTAGGCCAATTTGTTTTCTGCTACATATTTTTGGTAAAAAAAAAAATCGCAATAAGCCGTTTTTGATTGGCTTGCGCAAAAGTTATTGCGTTTACTATCTACGGGAAAGATTTATGTAATTTTTATTGTATTTTTTTAACTAGTAATGGCTAAAAATATGCACTGTTACTGTAATAATGACATTGGCAGGGAAGGGGTTAACTTTATTGGTGATCAAGGGGTTAAATGTGAGCCTAGGGGAGTGATTCTAACTGTGGGGGGCGTGGCTTCTGAAATGACCATAGAGACCTGTGATCCTATATAGAAGGATCACAGGGGCTCTATGATCATTCCAGGGAGAAGAACGGTCAGCTGTGTTTAAAACAGCTGACCGTTCTTCTCTCTCAGCGGGGAACGATCACGGGTGTCAGGCGGCAATCTGAGCCGCCTGACCCGTGCATCGGCTTCCCCGCTGCCGACTGGGGCCGGGCGCGCTCGCCCCCTAACTCCCTGCTCGTGTCCAACGTAGCCCTATGTCAGTTTGCCTGGGGGAGCCACACTGCCACAGTAAATACACGGCGTGTGGTTGGCAACCAGTTAATATATCTATAAAGTAGTAGCATTGTCACCCTGTGCTGCTAGCCCCTTATGTGAACTACAAACAGCTCCTGCTCTCCTCATCCCTATTGCATAGAGGGAAGGTGTTCTGTAGTTCACAGTAGAGAACTTGAAAGACTTATGACATTGTTTGAGGTCTCGGTTTAGTGCGCAAGAACCTACACAGACCCTTGATTTCTGTCAGGATCAACAAGTATTTTTTCTTTGCCTGCAGAAAATGTACTTAACCTGAAAAAAAAACAGAAAACTAGTGTAATATATTCCATTTTGATTCTTGTGTTTAGATGCCTTTTAATGCACATAAAGGAAAAACATTTATTTTTACTTTAAATGTAAAATACATTCTAGACCAGTAGTATCTACTAGTGCAATCAGCATGTCTGAATTCCAGGCTTAACTTGAATTTTCATTTTCTTCCTTGAAATTGCTTAGACTAGGTGGTAGCTGACTATATATATTCATGCAAATCTTCTCCAGTTTCTCAGTCTCAGACTCGTGGAGCTAAAGTGTTTTAATAACTATATATTTTGCAGAAATACTTTCTGTTGAAAATGCAAAGTTTACAGTGGTTGTCAGATCTCATTGACATGCAGATAGATAACAGATGCACACTGTGGGTCATTTGAATATTAAGCATCACACTATTCCCTGTTGTTTAGGCTTTTAATCCAGTTTTAGTGCGTATGGAAACAATGGCTTTATGTCAGGAACCATTAATTTGACTGAGACAGAAAATGCAGTAAAAATCACACCTTTAATGTAATGGTAAAAAATGGCACAGAACAGTAAACTTAGTCAAAACATAAGCCAGGGGTCGTAAGACAGAACGGAAAGTCAGACAAGCCAGTGAACAGGAAACCAGAAATCAGTGTAGTCGGAGGAAGAGGAACAGGATCATGAACCAGAAGGGACGTCAGCCTGGCAAAGTCTTTCACAAGAATACAGCAGAGAAACTCCAGATATGTTGACCAGACGAAGGCAGGAAAGGAATGAACAAGGCAGCTTAAATATCCAGATGGGGCTGGCTGTAGGCAGGACTGACGAGCAGATAATGATAACCAGGTGAGCCACTGAGGAAAAAATTAGTACTTACAATTACCCGACAGCTGAGCAGCCTGAGCACAGAAAATAGAGCTGCTGTGAGCCCAGTCCTGACACTGCACTTGCGAAAGGATTTAAAGGTTTTCACTACTTATGATGGTCAGGTATTACCAGCATTTTGGATTCCAAATAGACTAGGGCATGTGCACAAAAATGCATCCAGTCATACTTCAGAGTGTGGAAAGTGTGGAAATATTGTGAAAAATACTTGGTGCTGTATCCTGCATTACTCTGCTGCTGAAATTGGGAGGTGGGATACTATAGTGTGATGTCTCGTTTTTACTTTTTTGTGACATTTTACTTGAACAAGTAAAAGTGCACCTATTCCAGAACAGGCCAGAGGGCTATAAAGACGTAAACGATAGTTTTTGGAGATTACTGAGGAGAGGTGTTTGGTAAGGAGGTGTTTATTATAGGTTGTATTACATTAGTAAGTGGTGGTTGTGGGGGGATGGGGTAATGTGTGAGTTGACTTGGCCAGGGAGAGATATTAGTCAGCAGGTCAGCGAAGGGCTTGGCCCTGGGAAATAATGTATGATGGTGAGGGCAAGAATGTATGTTGGAGAGGGGAATGTGGCCAGGGAGGAATGTATTTTAGTGAAGAGACGAGTTGACCAGGAAGGTATACATCTAAAAGGCCATATCTCTCCTAAATGTTGTTTTGCTACCCCTATGCTTCTCAAATGCCTCCCTGCCTAGTCCACCCCTGGATGGGTGTGAGCAGGATGTTGAAGTAGAGGTGGTGGATGAGAAGGAGTGTGTGACAGTGGTGGAAGGAGACATATACTGTATTGTGGTAGGAGTGTCAAGCAAGGGAAAGGAATGAGAGACAATGTTGGAGGCCGGAGAGGGAAATGTGTGAGTGGGGAGTTGGACCATGGAGGTGGCATGTCTAGAGGTGGAGATAGTAAGTTAAGCTTGCAGTAGAAGTGCAAGTGGCTGGAAGTATGAAAGCCGCTGAGGGTCAGACACTGAGGAAGGAGTTCTTACTGAGGGCGAAACAGGGTGTATTTTTGTAGCCATTACCTGATATTGCTGCTTTGATCAAGTAGCTTTTTAATAATGAAAACATTTAGGGTAATGCCCCAGGCCTTAGAGATATAGTATAGTCTTCTATATGTTTCAGATACTGTCAGAGTTGTATAAAGTACTCGAAACCCATATTTGAGTAAAAGTACAAGTGCTCGATCAAAAAGTGACTTGAGTAGAAGTGGAAGTGCTCGATCAAAAAGTGACTTGAGTAGAAGTACTAAAGTATTCAACATTTTTTGTACTTAAGTATTGCAAGTAGTTTTTTTTTAAATTTTGCTACTCAAGTACTGAAAGTAAAAGTACCAGTAGTTTTGAAAAAAAATTGCTACTCAAGTACTGAAAGTAAAAGTACAAGTACTGTGTTATGTAGTTATTAAAGAAAGAAGTCAAAAGTTTGAACATCATATTGTTTTTTATTATTTCAAATGCAGCTTTTATCTATACATACAGTAGCATTTATTTTCGTATGCGCTGATAATACACATGTTTTGAGCTTCATGAAACCTGCCATCTACTGTTCTGGCAGTGGTAATTTTTATAATTGTAATGAGTAACTATGCAGCACAAAAAAAAATATCGGAGTAGAAGTATTGAAATCATTGAAAAAATGTAGTGAAGTAAAAGTGGAAGTAGGAGAAAAAAATTCTACTCTAGGAAAGTACAGATACCGCCTTTCGGTACTTAAGTACAGTAGTGAAGTAGTTCTACTTAGTTACTATACATCCCTGGATACTGTATATATGTAGAAAAGAAATGTAATGTAAATTATCTTGTCATTGTGCGTTAAAGTGTATATCAAACATGTTTATAGTTGAGAATAGAATAGGGAAAGATTTGGAACTCCTGTAAGGTTTGTATTGCTATCCGGTGCCCTCTTAGAGAGATTTTCTATCACTTCTTGTCCTGCTGACAACAGTTTCACCAGACAGGAAGTTAAGGAAAATCTGTAACATGGACACGTACAAAAATAAAAATCTGACATGGATTCCAATTTTCCCCTACTCTACTAAAGAAATGCATTTGAATTTTTTTTCTGTGATGTTGTTGGAGAGTTCTTCCCATTTGCTCTAATGGAGCACCAAACGCAAGTGAAAACACTCTATCTAAAACTAAGAATACAGGTATTAATATTTTCCCAAACTTTAAGTCTTTGGGGTTGATTTACTAAAACTGGTGAGTGCAAAATCCGGTGCAGCTGTGCAGTGTAGCCGGCCAGCTTCTACCTTCAGCTTATTCAATTAAGCTTTGACAAAATAAAAAAACCTGAAAGCTGTTTGTTTTCTATGCAGAGCTGCACTAGATTTTGCACTCTCCAGTTTTAGCAAATCAACCCCCATGTATCAAATATCATTATAAAATGTCTGTACATGGGGAAAGTTTTATTACATATGCCGCCTTAGCTTCCAATGTTGCAGTGCTACATTATATTAATGGTATACTGCTCCTTCTCACAATGAAAGTGATTCTGCTAACTCATTGAAAATAATGCACTTCATGTGTGGCTGATATCTTAACAGTTGCTGAAGGTAAACTCCACATTCCCTAAAAAATAATATATATAATTGTTACATAAGCCATTTTCTAATTTAATGTTAACAAAAATGACCTTTCCATTTCAATTTGCAGTCACTTTAATTTTCTAAAACTCTCTAAAAATTCAAATGTCACTTCCTTGCAATATGGCAAAGCGGAAGCTTACTGTACACAGTTGGTGTGCACAATGTCCCCAGAAATTGCCTTTCCCACTGCTTTTCTCAGATCCTTGGTCTCCACTTCTTCTATCGGATTTTTTTTGGGAGCAAAGTGACACTTAGATGTGGAGGCTAGCATACAACAAGGACCAGGTCAGAACCCTTTCTCTAAAGAAGGCATTTCTTGCTCTTCCATTGAGGAACATAGAGTTCATTCAGTTTTTGTTAGGGTTTTTCAGGGGAGTGGATGTGTTTTCTTCAACTCTGCTATTTTCTGTTTGTTGGAAGATTTTTCTTCAATCAACAGCTGCTGGTAGATTTATGCCAGATACAGAAATCCTGGAAGTCTTTTCAGTCAGCCAACAAGTGCAGGTTTTTCCCTGGGGTCCAGTCCCGTGTGACTTTATGGAATCTGGCTATGATTCTCTTTGTGCTTCAAAAAACGCCATTTAAATCCTTTAGAGAAACTACTCTCTCCCTACTCTTAAAAACAAGATGGTATTCCTTGTATTCATCACCTCAGTGAGGTGTGTGCCCAAACTGGCGGTTATATCTTTTAAATGACCCTTTCCGGTTTGCAAAGGGACAAGGTAGTATTGGGGCCCAGAACTTCCTTCTTGCCTTAAGTAGTTTCTGCACTTTCACCTCAATCAAGATGTTGTTTCTTCTGACTTTCTCCCTGACTCAAGTTTACCAATAGGGATTTCCCTCCATTATCTTGATGTGGTTCGAGTTGTGAGGGTACATCTCTTAGCTGCTGCTTCTTTTAGGAAGAATGATTCCTTTTTCTAATCCTAAGTGGACCCCATCATGGTGCTTTGCCTTCTCTTTCCACCATCTTTAGATAGTTCAGATAGACCATGATCCGTGTTTATAATCTCAAAAATTGGGTTCCACCCTTTACTGTCAATGTGCACTCTATTGTTATGTGCTTATGAGTTTTTTTAGCATTGGACAGCTGTTTCCCTGATTGCAAGGCTGTTACCTGTTACTCACGTTCTCTAAGTTCTCTCTAAAGCCTAGTACACACGCAACGATTATCGGCCGACCGGTCGTCCGTCTTTTGTCCAAAGTGGTGTTTTGTTGGTTGGAATGTGCCTAGACTGCACTGGACTTTTGTCGACCGACAAAATTCTACTTCAGAAGTGATGTCATGTGTTGGTTTGCTTTCTTTGTGTTCTTTCTTCTCTGAGCATGCCCAGTCTTGCTCATAAGATTTTTCCCTGTCGAAATCTGTACTGACTGCATGAAAATCGGCCGTGTTTTGACGGTGGACAAAAATTTTATAGCATGCACACCAGATTTTTTTCGGCCGAAAAGTCAGAGTCGGTTGTTGGAAGCATCATACTAACAAGCCGAAAATCAGCAGATCGGTCGTCGGACGAAAATTCCCTGCCGAATTTCGATGCATGTGTACGAGGCTTAAGTTACTTACCAGGTGTATGATGCCAGCTTTGGAATGTAGGTCCCGTGAGGGACACTTTTAGATGTAAGCAGTCCTCAGTTCTCTGTTGCTTTCTTGGGCTTCTAATGTTGTTTACCATGCCCCCCTCCCCTTAGTTGAACTGCTTTTGGATGTCTTGAAGGTGAATAAATCCTGTGTCACTCAATATACAAGAAAACAAAAATTGGATTTTTGTACTCTTGGAGTCCAGTGAGGTCCCACCAGTTCGTAATACTGTTCAAGCACTTGGTACTGCTTTCTTCAAGTTGAGGCATGTTCAGAATAAGAGGGATTATCCAGTGCTGGTTTCCAGTTTTTTTTCCAGTTTCCATTTCTCATGTAGGCAACAGCATTTTACATTGAGTAAAAAAAATTATTTTATGTTTACTAAACCATTTGTTGTAGTATAACCTATGCTGAATCAATGCCAAATTACATTACAACAATCAAGATAGAACAGATAAAGAGTTAAACTGTTACTAAACCCAGGGCCCTGCATTCACTGTATCTGGTCTCCCACAGTACACAGAACATGGAAATAAAATTATTTTAGTAAATTTAAACTGCTAAATACTTTTCTCATCAGCAGTATAGAGCAGTCTTGAGATTTCTATTAGTTCCTGGTGAAGCTTGTAGGAGGAGTTTTCATACTGCACTGAGCTGTCCTATGAGGCTTCAGGACCCCTGACCCTCTGTCTGGACAGTGCTGAATGGTCCTGTGCTGATCACATACACTCTCCCAAGAAAAAAAAATCTCTCTAACAATACACACCAAACTGAGCATGTGCAGATTGACTCCAAAGGCTATGTCTTATCCGGACATGTTTCGGAGTCAGTGGAAGAAGGAGAGGATCTGTGCATACAAGATCAAACAGCCTTTATACACAATGCAGTGGATTACCCCTTAGGTTCCACAGTGAGTATAACAAGCATGCTTTATTGCATACAGTGGGTACGGAAAGTATTCAGACCCCCTTAAATTTTTCACTCTTTGTTATATTGCAGCCATTTGCTAAAATCATTTAAGTTCATTCTTCTTCCTCATGAATGTACACATAGCACCCCATACTGACAGAAAAACACAGAATTGTTGACATTGTTGCAGATTTATTAAAAAAGAAAAACTGAAATATCACATGGTCCTAAGTATTCAGACCCTTTGCTGTGACACTCATATATTTAACTCAGGTGCTTCCCATTTCTTCTGATCATCCTTGAGATGGTTCTACACCTTAATTTGAGTCCAGCTGTGTTTGATTATACTGATTGGACTTGATTAGGAAAGCCACACACCTGTCTATATAAGACCTTCCAGATCACAATGCATGTCAGAGCAAATGAGAATCATGAGGTCAAAGGAACTGCCTGAAGAGCTCAGAGAGAGAATTGTGGCAAGACACAGATCTGGCCAAGGTTACAAAAAGATTTCTGCTGCACTTAAGGTTCCTAAGAGCACAGTGGCCTCCATAATCCTCAAATGGAAGACGTTTGGGACGACCAGAACCCTTCCTGGAGCTGGCCGTCTGGCCAAACTGAGCTATCGGGGGAGAAGAGCCTTGGTGAGAGAGGTAAAGAAGAACCCAAAGATCACTGTGGCTGAGCTCCAGAGATGCAGTCAGGAGATGGGAGAAAGTTGTAGAAAGTCAACCATCACTGCAGCCCTCCACCAGTCGGGGCTTTATGGCAGAGTGGCCCGACGGAAGCCTCTCCTCAGTGTAAGACACATGAAAGCCCGCATGGAGTTTGCTAAAAAACACCTGAAGGACTCCAAGATGGTGAGAAATAAGATTCTCTGTTCTGATGAGACCAAAATAGAACTTTTTGGCCTTAATTCTAAGCGGTATGTGTGGAGAAAACCAGGCACTGCTCATCACCTGTCCCATACAGTCCCAACAGTGAAGCATGGTGGTGGCAGCATCATGCTCTGGGGGTGTTTTTCAGCTGCAGGGACAGGACGACTGGTTGCAATCGAGGGAAAGATGAATGCGGCCAAGTACAGGGATATCCTGGACAAAAACCTTCTCCAGAGTGCTCTGGACCTAAGACTGGGCCGAAGGTTTACCTTCCAACAAGACAATGACCCTAAGCACACAGCTAAAATAACGAAGGAGTGGCTTCACAACAACTCCGTGACTGTTCTTGAATGGCCCAGCCAGAGCCCTGACTTAAACCAAATTGAGCAGCTCTGGAGAGACCTAAAAATGACTGTCCACCAACGTTTACCATCCAACCTGACAGAACTGGAGAGGATCTGCAAGGAGCAATGGCAGAGGATCCCCAAATCCAGGTGTGAAAGACTTGTTGCATCTTTCCCAAAAAGACTCCTGGCTGTATTAGATCAAAAGGGGGCTTCTACTAAATACTGAGCAAAGGGTCTGAATACTTAGGACCATGTGATATTTCAGTTTTTCTTTTTTAATAAAACCTGCAACAATGTCAACAATTCTGTGTTTTTCTGTCAGTATGGGGTGCTATGTGTACATTCATGAGGAAGAAGAATGAATTTAAATGATTTTAGCAAATGGCTGCAATATAACAAAGAGTGAAAAATTTAAGGGGATCTGAATACTTTCCGTACCCACTGTATACAGATGGATTTTACTGTTGTGGGTTTAGTAACATTTTAAATGTCTTCAATATATGTATAAACCTTACTGAAATCTCTGCACAGCTCCAAAGAAAATCTAAAACATACATTCAGATAAATATTGTAGGTATATGTACAGTCCTTAACCTGTGCAAATAATCATAATTCTCTAGTTATGTGATTCATACAGCCTAATTAAAATGTATATTCACAAAGGTGACACCACTGTCCATATTGCATACACATCAGAATACCACTATTAGGCAGCAAGATGTTCATGATTCTATGATGTTAGTAGCCCTAGTAAACCAGTTTTTATTCTTTGATGCACTTTACAATGTGCAAACCTATTCCTTCATGGAGGGCAGACAATCCTTGCTTTAATGAATAGGGGTGGAAAGAGGCTCTCAGATAAATATAGACTATGTTTTTTCCTCTAGAGATCTAAAGACATATATGAAAGATCATTACCGTACATGCTATACCTCAGATTGCACAACTTGGGTAAAAAGGATACAGATGTATGTTTCCAATGCAGCCATGTGGTAAAATTTTGTTATTGCCTTGTAGTAAGATCATTTTGTTCAGAGGTACCTACGTTCTAAGCTAACGTATATTTCCTTTCCCAGCATTTCAACTGATTTAAAAAATTGTTTAGATAAGATTTTTGTTATGCATAAAAATTAGTTGCAATGAAATAGAAACTTTCCACATCTCCTCTCCTTTCTAAATAGGTAAAGATTCTATTAACATAATAAGAGATGACCAATGACAGCAGAGGCCATCCAGTAAAGTTTGTAGAAGTCAGGTGTGTCCTAACTCTTCAAGGAAGACTATAATGTTTTTGGGTCAATATTACTTTTAATGTTTTATTTTAAATTTTGACATTTTTAAACTGGATTTGTATCTCTTTTATCATATATTTACAATCTTTGTTATTTTTTTAATAAACAATTAATAAATGGCAAAGGACTCCCAGAGTTTAATCTCCCTTGGCTTTTCCTTGTCACCACTCAGGGGAAACTTAAATAAACTTTAATCTGATTGCCTAAAATTGGATATTGCATTTTGCTCTTGCCTGTATAAGTGTGATACAATATTATTGGCTGCCCTTTTCGAACATTAAATGATGTGGTCAGATTTGCAGAAGAAATAAGCCAGAAGGGTAGAGGGCCCTAATACAAAATAATTAGTTAAGATGTACTATAGAAGAGTCAAATGCTTCCTGCATTGCATGTCAAATATTTGGCTTTGGGCTCTAGTTTAAGAAATAGTCCCATTAAGATTAACTAACAAAATAGTTTTTGATGAGAAGTATCTTTCTAGCAGTTGTGACTGAGAATGTGGGAAAGCTCCTGCACTGTTTAGTATGTCTGGGCCAAGATTTGTTTTACGCAGAACATAAGTGGCTGCGATTCCTCTGAGGAGTCCCTCTCCCTACTCTCTGCCAGCACTAATTTCACAGTCTTAAAACAACTGAGGCAACAAAAGGAATTGGTAATGAACTGCCACAAGATACCATTGTTCCTTCTACTGAGGGGAAGATGTTGCTGTGCCAGGCTTATTAAAAATCATTTCTCAATTAGGGTAGTTACATGTTTTAACCATTCATGACTTCTAAAAGAACAGAATGCAGTGAAGTGACACATTCATTCCTTTCAGGGTAAAACAAATGTCATTTAAGAGGACAGCCAACAACATCTACTTTTATCTCATAAAGTAGATATGCATGTTCATAGATCACTGTTATGTGTGTTGCTGAAATAAGCCAGCAAGTCAGTTCTGCAGAGTAAAGTATTATATAATATGCTGCCTAAAAACTGATCATATCTATTCAATGTTTGTATTCGGGCCCGTTCACACCGTTGTGCCCAGTAACGCACGTTCGTAGGATATAGTGCCATGCATTCTGAAGGGCATCCCAGTTAAAAAAGAAAACGTTCTGTTTATTCACTTGGGTGATTCACCCTCTCTCCTTCTCCTGGTGACCTTTGTCACCCGGTTTGGAAATAAGGAAAATCAAAATTGTTGAGTTGTCAATAGAACAGAAAAAGAGGGGAAAACTTCCAGTAATGACACTTGCTCCTATGCCATGTATCAAAGACAATGTTTCGCTAACTTCAAAGCCCCACCCTGGACAAAAAAAACGTAATCCCTTGCAGTGGGACTGTGCCCGCAGTTCAATGGGCAATTGCTCATTTTTTCTATGACACGGGAGAACAGTTTTACCTACTTGATCCCCCAGCAGCCGTCACTTTCTCCCAATCTGGAGGTGGATTGTTAGTAGGCATCCTCACCTCCAGAGCAGAACTGTGGACCTTGCTCTGGTCTTGATGAAGTTAGGAACCTAAACTGGTAGATTGTGAAGGTACAGAAGCTGTGGAGACTGGTCTTGCTGCGGGTAGTAGCTGTAGGATGGGTAAGTATACCTCCTTTCTGGGCACAATATCTGTGGACCTCTTGGAGTCTATTTTACGAATAATTTACTTAGTCCCCCTTTCCAACTAGAAGCTTGTCTTAATTTACTTATTACAAAGAACGTATCCTACTATTGAGTGGTCGACAGGATTCTCCTCTATGCCCCAGATATTTATGGGACACCGGAAATGTAATTCACATGTTCTGGGGGTGCCCCAAATTGTTTAGATACTGGCACAATGTTGTGGATATATTTAATCTGACATTTGATACTTGCATTGATTTAAATCCATTGATATGCATCCTGGGCTAGCTGGAGATAACTGAGAAAAACCGCTTGCCTATTTTAGCTATAGGTAGAATATTATATTTAGTCAGGAAGCTTATAGCCACGAAATGGCTCTTGTCCACTTTTTCTACCGTCCCCAGTGGATCAGTTAGGTTAATGCCACACTACAATGAAAGAAATTGACCTACCAAAAAATGCTCTGTCTGGACACGTTTGGGCTTGGAGGGGAGCCCCCTGAGTAGCTCCAGTAGCTCTCATGCATGACAGATTGCTGCAGATTTCTGTCTTGATACTGCCAGTCAGCTCTTTTAAAGCTAAGTTCATTCCTTTATAATGTTATCCCTATATCTGATCCAACATTATGTTTATCCAATGCCTTGGGGGATACCCTGGAAATGCAGTCATAGCACAGAGTTACCTACCTGTTGGGCTTGGGCTTTACGCACTGTAGGGACTCGCATCAAATGTAGAACATTTAAAGGACACCGCCACTTGCATTTCTTCCTTTTAAGGGCTTTCCTCACCCATGTTTATTAAAAGAAAGTTCATCAAGCACAAAATAACAGGGTTCCCCTCGCAGGGGTTTTCAGCATTTCAATCAAAAACAAACAGTCATTCAGCCCTTCTGGCTTGAACTTAGCCTTAAACTCCAGGCCTTTGTCTGTCTCCTACAGACTGGTAGCTCACCAACTGGGTGCGTATAGATAGCAGCCTCGTGCTGCACTGACTCCCACGTGGAGTCCTCCTGACTTCTAGGCCAGACCTCCTGTTTGCCGGGTGGAGCCCAAAACCTTGGTCCTGTCTTTATTAAAAGACCCAGACACACCTGCACAATCAGTGTCCTGGCTGATCCTAAACCCTGGTCCTAGGATTGGAGATTTCCTCCCACCCAGATCACTGCAAAATCTCCAGGCTCCAGGTCCCCAACTGGACTTTACAAACCCCAGAGTATCCTCCAAATAAAACAATCCTCCTGGAGCCTCTCAACCTGCCTTGTTGACATTCCTGGGCAACATACCCGCTCACAGCTAACTGCACTGTCACAGCACTCATACATGGTGACAGCTGACTATTTGTCAGTTGTGCTTAGCGGGTTTCCCCTTTAATGCTATTTTCTTTTCTGTTTTTCTTTTTCTTTGTTTTTGCACTTTGAAGATATATCTGATAGAATATCTCTGTATTATATGGTGTAGCGTAAAACCTGCTGCTCATTATGTGAAACCGACACTTGCACATCTATGCCTTGCGATATATTGTTAGCCTCTAATATATGCTAATGTTGTATGTTAAAAACTTAGTTTTCAATAAAATGTAACTGTTAAAAATTGATATACCCCCTTTTATAGTTCCCCCAGACATAACCAAGCAATTAACCCAAACAGGGGTTATTTTTTTATTTGCTTGGAGCTGAGCTTTAAAGCAATATCCTCTTACTTTCTGGTGTGACTAAGAGACAAAAAGACAGACTGTCCCCACCCACATTCCAGTATTGTACTCCCCCCCCCCCCGGTTCTAGATTCTCACCTAGGTGTATCAGCAGCCCATACTTACGTCATGCATTCCAGGAGGCCCCCAGGGTACTCCATGAAATGTCATTAGGGGTCCATCAGTCTCTTCCTGGTTATTCCAGTTCCTACCTAATGACTTACCATGGTCACATTATCAGAGGGCTGACTTCAAGAAATCAGAAGGGGCAGCCAACCCTTGATGACGTCAAAGATGAAGATGGTGCCGCGGGACCCGAGTGAACAGCTGCAGAGCGGTAGATCCCTACAAAACACCCCTAGATTCAATGGATGTTTTTTTTTTTTTGTGGATGACTCAGGACAAGAGGTAAGAAAAAATAGAAGGGGGGGTGAAGTTCCCCTTTAAAGAGTTTTTTTACAACTTTAAAACAAAAATAAAAGTCAGCATCTACATATACTGCTGCTGACTTTTAACAAATGTGTATTCACCAGTGCAGATGCCCAGTGCTATTTTCACCATAACTGATTATTTGCCGGGCTTCGAATGGCCAGAGCCATTTGGATGGGAGAGCTGGCTGTGACGTCCTGATCTTTCTCAGCTGGCCCCCCCATGCGCATGTGCGAGATCGCTCTGTGCTGTCAGACTGGTGACATGTGTTGTGTCCAAGAAGGTTGCAGGGGGTGGCAGGCTTAGGCATGAATTGCGGAAGTGGGAGTGGGTACCTGCTCCCAGAAAAAAATAAAATATACCAACTTTGTTGGAGGAGGAGACGATGAGCAGCACTCTTACTTTAAAGTTAAAGATCTATTTTAAGTGACTGAGATGACAAAAAAGTAACAGGGGTTTTATCCATTCCCTGCTCAATCCAAAATGCAAAAAAATACATTTGCTTTAAATACACTAATAATCAAATTAATATTATATATATATATATATATATATATATATATATATATATATATATATACTAAGCTTGGCCACATGTACACTTCACATTTAAGAAGGAGTTGCTAAGGACCATTCTCCAAATTCTCCAAAAGATATATTACTCTGTAAAAGCAATCAAAAAGGAAACTGGGGATATAAAAGCAAGAAATAATGTTGCCCAAATTTAATATTTGTAAGATTTCTTGGACATTCACTTATTATAACAAATTGGAGGGGGGGTCAGCAGAGTTTTTATTTTTGAAAAAGAAAAATCTATAGCTGCAATTTAATTATTTTTTGCTCCAGTTCTTTTTAAATGAAAATTTTTATTTTTTTTTCCTTGGTTTTACTTCACTAACATTATTATTTTCATTTTACTACATTTATTATCAGTGGGGGCTCTGACACTAGTGCCTAGCTGTGTGTACAACAAAGTAGTATTAGGTGTGCACAACAAGTTCCTGTGTTTATAGGAGGCTAGGTAAAAGGTGATTGATGTGGAAAATTACCTAGGTACGTGCTGCGAGGGACAACGTTGCGTTATTTTTGTTTGGCAGTTGAGGAAGTTTAGCTGAAGTTGCTGTGTGAGAGATGAAGAGTTTGTCTCTGTTCACTCTTCTCTGGACAGGTTCACTATGACAGTTATGTTGACTCATCCATGGACTTGGGAAAGTTTGAGGCTTCCATCTGACGTCACAGTAAAGTCAAATCGCCTACTTATTTCACAGAATTAGTCTGATCACATAATTCATTTGCTTCATAATTGGGCAGTTCCACAGAGCTAGTGAGCTAAAATTATCTTTGGGTTAAGGAGAAAAAAATAATCTGATGACCCAAACAAGTATTTCTATGTGAATAGTAAAGATTTGATTTTTTTTTTTTTTTTTTTTATGTTGCTTTTCTTTTTTTTTGAACAGTCTAAGCTAATATGTTGTCGTAGCTGCTTTGTGACTCTTGCATAATAACTTTTTGTTATCTGCTTTTTTATTTACTGCATTTTTATTTGTTGGAGACTCGTCAAGCATCAGGGCTGCCTGTGTTCTTACTTACTCTTTATTTAAGGCAGTATTAAACCCAAAAACAAACATTGATTTTTAATGCAGCTTAACAATTCCTAAATGTGGTGGCTGCATTAATCTTTTTTGTTGTTACTTTTTTTTTCTTTATTTTTGCCTGATGATATGGCCAGTAACCTTCCTTTATAGTGTCATTAACCCAGACTATGAAAAACACTCATTACATGCTATATAACAGAGTGTCCGTACTCACAAAGCCACTAAAGAATTTGTTTTGTGTACAGTGATATAAACCTGATTGATCCTGCCTTCAGCTGTCCCTCCCATCTTCTCTTTGTCCTCACTGCAGGCTGAGATTGGGTAGATCAGCTGGCGTCCTCTTCTGAGCATGAAGGTGGGGTGCAGCATGGTGCAGCGACAATAACACACCCAGTCACAGTGCAATGAAAGAACTTGTATTGAAATAATGCAAAGGCAGTTCGCAAACAACATGGTGGGATGGCAGCCCAGCCAGGAACACTGACAGGTCCAACAGCGTGTAAAGAGCAGGTTTCAGTCAAACTGACAAGTCCTGCTGAAAATGGCAGAAGGTGGCCTGGCCATCTTGTGCCCAAGCAGAAAGATGTCCAGAGATGTTGTAAGCCCTCTGCTTCCCCTCCTTGTCAGGAACCTTTCCCTACCACTAGTTCTGTCCCTACCAAGCGGGGTACTGTCCCTACTCTACCAACTCGCAAAATGTGCACCAAACCTGGGACCCAGGGTCTTAAAAAGGTTCTGTCTTACCCATGATGGCTGCTAGAGTCAGCTTGGGTGGCAGTAGCTTCCCCAGTGACCCAGGAAACCATAGAGGAACCTTATTCCTTTTGACTTCTTTTCCAACTGCATTGCTGGTGCATAAGAGTGCCACCTGCAGTGGAGACAGTAGATTGCACCTGCCTACAAGCATGTTTAATTTCAATTACCTTCTAAGCCCACAGCTTCCCTTCCTTGTCAGGAACCTTTCCCTACCACTAGTTCTGTCCCTACCATGCGGGGAACTGTCCCTACTCTACCAACTCGCAAAATGTGCACCAAACCTGGGACCCAGGGTCTTAAAAAGGTTCTGTCTTACCCATGATGGCTGCTAGAGTCAGTTTGGGTGGCAGTAGATTCCCCAGTGGCCCAGGAAACCATAGAGAAACCTTATTCCTCATGACTTCTTTTCCAACTGCATTGCTGGTGCATAGGAGTGCCACCTGCAGTGGAGACAGTAGATTGCACCTGCCTACAAGCATGTTCAATTTCAATTACCTTCTAAGCCCACAGCATATAGAGCGACACATGTGGGCATATACACAGTGGTAAATGACACTCCCCTCCCCCATAGTGCTAAAAACTATAGGGTCAGATATAGTATGCTGGTTGATTATAGTCACTAAGAAATTCACAAAAACTTTTTCTTAATATAAACCAGTAATAACCATACCAAATGTTATTGCTAATACCTGTAAAGTGAAAAAAAAAAAACAGTTTTGGATGCAGATGCCATCTAAAATCACCTGTGACTCCACCTACACCATATTAATACACAGAAAATAAACATTTGATGTGCAATAAAGATTTATAGGAAGCTGTAAACAGTTATTTTATATTGATAATCTAATTTGAATTGCTCTTCTGAGACTATTTTTTTTACTCATGTGAGTGACACAACACCAATCAGGGCTTGCCAGACACAGACTCACACTGTAGGGAACATACTGTACATCAGCAAAGTAATAGAATCTTCTCCCAAGGATCTTTCCCTGCAGATGCCAAAGAAAAGGGAAGATCATGTGACCACACAACAGTGCTGTAGGAATTAGGTAATAAGGTATCCTCTAAGAAGGATTAAAATTTTTAAAAAATACAGTGGTGTTAAATATATGATTTATGTGAATGAATTATGGCAATTAACACTCCTCTGTTTAGTATCACATTAACAGGCCAAGCTGTCCAGCAAAAGTTGCCATTAGAGTGTTGACACATACTGGTACCATTTACCACTGAGAGGGGTGCTTACAATGATTAGCTTTTATCCATTTTTCTAAAACCTTCTTACCAAAATGAAAAAAAAAACTGTTGTTATAACTGCTCAAAAAGTGTTAGCAAGAGTTTGTCTTTAATATACATCTAAATCTGCTAGTGGATTTAACACTATCCTCTGCCCAGACTAACAATGCTTCTATCCAAAACTGTCTCTATTGCTCCTCCATATAAAATGGAGACACCCTAAGAACAGGGCTTGACAAATTTGCATTGAATCTAGGAGCTAAAAAAAGTTAGGAGCTGTTTTTTTTGGGGTTGTCAGCGCCCAGGGTAAGGCAATTAATTTGCGCCCCTAACCCCTTAATGAAGGTGAAAGAGAAGAGTGCAAAAGCTGGCCTGAAAATGAACATTAAGAAAACTAAGATCTAGCTACTGATCCCATCACTCCTTGGCAAATGGAAGGGGAAGAAATGGAAACAGTGACAGATTTTATCTTTCTAGGCTCCAAGATCATGGCAGTCTGTGACTGTAGCCATGAAATTAAGAGACACTTGCTTCTTGGGAGGAAAGCAATGACAAACCTAGACAACATTATAAAAAGCAGAGACATCACCCTACCGACAACGTGCCGTATAGTCAAAGCTATAAAGTTATAAAAAGTATATAAAGCTGAAAGTTGGACCGAAAAGATGGCTGAACGCCAAAGAATTGATGCTTTTGAACTAGGTGAAGTTGTAGGAGAAGACTCTTGAAAGTCCTTTGGATGGCAAGAAGATCAAACCAGTCAATCCTGAAGGGAATCGACCCTGAATATTCACTGGAAGGACATATCCTGAAGCTGAAACTCGAATACTTTGGCCACCTAATGCGAAGAGAGGACTCACTGGAAAAGACCCTGATGCTGGGAAACATGAAATGGAAAAAGAGAAGAGGACAACAGAAAACAAGATGGATAGATAGCATCATCGAAACAATGAACATGAAGGTAAGCAAGCTCCAGGGGGGCAGTGGAGGACAAAAAAGCCTGGCGCACTATGGTCCATGAGGTCACGAAGAGTCAGACATGACTAAACAACTGAACAACAACAACAACCCCCCTAACCCTAACTTACTTACAGCAGGGCGACCAGCCAATAATCCCAACGTAACGCCATTAGGTCAGGATTATAGGCTGGCCGGAAAGAATGACAATAAAAACCTGTTATGGAGTAAACTTATTATTAGGCCGATTGCCTTCTCAGCAACGTTCACAAATATCCCAGGTAAGTAGCAGAGATAAAGGACTTTTTTTAAAGATTTTAAAGAGTATGTCCACCTTCACACCTAAACAAAAAACCCATTAAGACCCTCCTACCAGCCTGCTCACTGCAGCCGTCCCCTGTGCACTTATCTGTCTTGTATAACATCATCCGCCGCCATGCTGCCCGCGGTCACCGTGTGCATCTCTGTACACTTGAAACATCCGTACACAGCCCTGGAAGCTGTGTAGAAGAATAATCTTTACAAGGGCTCTTGCCCATTGATTAGCATTGTCATTTGACAGTGCTGACCAATGAGTCTCTTGTTTTGTCTCGGAAGAAAGAACAGACTCTCATTGGCCAGTGGTGTCACATGACCACGCTAAATAATGGCCGGGAGCCCTTGCAAGGGATATGCTTCTACACAGCTTCCAGGGCTGTGTACAGATGTTTCAAGTTTATTCAGATGCACACCGGCAACTTTGGGCGGCGCAGCAGCAGATGATGTTACACAAGACAGATAAATGCACAGGGGAAAGAAGCAGTGAGGAGGCTGTTGGGAGGGTCTAAATGGTGCCAACAGTAAATGGGCTGACAAAAGCCCAGGCGCCAGGAAGCAATCTCTAGTCGCCATTCGACCTTGGATTTGACGAGCTCTGCCCTAAGACAGTAAATGCTAGCTAGAGCACCAGGTGAAAATAAAGGAAATCAAGTCTAAAAAAGAAACTAATGAGTCACCACATTTAAGGATTGTAAGCTGCAAAGCATAATTTTTTTTTGGGGGGGGGGGTCATTACCAATGGCTCAAAGCACTGGCATCGGCTATAACCCAAAACAACCACAGGAAAGCTTTCTGCATTAAGCTGTCTTTTATTTAATAAAAGTTGGTCTGATCCCGTAAAAGATGATATGAATGAGAATTGCCTTGTATTACCTTTCTGGAAGTATTTTAAAGCACAGAGAAAAGTTCTCTCCTGGCAGAAGTTTACATTGTAGCGCAGTTTAATAAAAGAAGGACATGCTGTTAAATATCTTCTTTAGATTTAAGTGCGTCGTTTAGCTACATGTATATGCCCGATGCCCTGGCATACCTGGACAGCAGTACTGTGATGTACCAGGGGGTCTAGTATTTGATTTGTGTATCTGCATCACAGATGAGTTAATAAACATGAGTGAACCCTTCACCTTAGCTCTGCAGTACATAGTTCTCTGTCTTCCTGCCATGCTTATCAGAGCATCCTTGTTTCTGGTGCACTCTAGAGGTTCTGCACATACCGGCTGTGCAAAGGTCAGACAATAATTACATGTGCAATATGTGTGGCTTTGTAACCATTCCTGAGACTGTGCACCTTTATGACCGAATCTCACAGCTGGATTTAAACTATTACATAATCTGATTTATATTAAAGGGTTTTTTAAAAAGGAAACTGAGATATACTGCACAGTATGTGAAACTTTTTTAACATTTCCCTGTCACACCTCCAGTGTATATTTATATGTTATATTTGCATATAAAAGAATGATCATTGAAGTGATTGTAAAGTCATGTTTTTTTTCTATTAAAATAAAAAACATATTATTCTTACCTGCTCTGTTGCAGTTGGTTTTGCACAGAGCAGCCCAGCTCCTCCTCTTCTCCAGTCCCTCTTTGGTGCTCCTTGCCCCTCCCTCCTGTTAAGTGCCCCCACAGCAAGCAGCTTGCTATGGGGCACCAGAGCCGAGTTGCAGCTCCTTGTATCCATTCAGACACAGAGCTGTTCAGCTCTGCTCCCTCTCTCTTCTGATTGGCTAACTGCATTTGATTGACAGCAGCGGAAGTCAATGGCGCCGCTGCTGTGTCTCAGCCAATCAAGAGAAATAGTCCCAGCAGGCTGAAGCACTCATGGACATCGCTCGAAGGGGCTCGGGTAAATATTAGGGAGGGCTGAGGGTGGAGGCTGCTGCACACAGAAGGCTTTTTATCTGAATGCATAGAATGCATTAGAATAAAAAACCTTTTGACTTTACAACCACTTTTTAATCAGAATTATGGTTTAGTTGTCATTACCAAATCAATCACCGCAGGTTTAAAGAGGAACTTTACTTTACCTTGACAGCTGAGTTTTCTTTAACTACTTGCCGACCAGTTGCCGTATTTTTTTCGGCTCTGTTACGCAAAACGAAGTACATGTACTTCGCTTCATGTAGCAGTTAGTGTGGGCGTGTGCGCTAGAGGGGGAGCCAATCAGTGGGTCCAGCAGCTGCGATGTCCGCCGGGCATGCGTGAGCTCTCCCCGTGGAGACAGAACGGCGGTTTGCCGATGTAAACACAGCAGACGGCTGTTCTCTAAGTGATCAACACAGGGATTCTGTGTTCATCCAGTAAATACATCCCCCACACAGT
The DNA here is from genome assembly GCF_965119305.1 of Pelophylax lessonae. NCBI lineage: Eukaryota > Metazoa > Chordata > Amphibia > Anura > Ranidae > Pelophylax > Pelophylax lessonae. Next base: position 127,479,253 of record NC_138771.1, read on the forward strand.
TAGAAAGCATCTCCTAGGGACACATTTACCCCTTTGATCGCCCCTGTTGTTAACCCCTTCCCTGCCAGTGTCATTAGTACAGTAACAGTGCATATTTTTAGTATAACATCAAATCAAATAAACTCCTGGGATATTGATCTGGTCAGTTAATTAGCAGAGGGGGTTGTTAACCAGTTTCAGCTGCTTTGGTGTTAATTAAATTAACAACAGGTGCACTAGATGGGCAACAATAAAGCAACCTCCAAAAACAGGAATAGTTTTAGTGGTGGAGGCCACTAACTTCTTTTTTTTTCTCTACCTATCTTTTCTGACTGTTTTTCACTAGTTTTGCATGTGGCTAGGGTCAGTGTCACTATTGCTAGCAGGAGGCGATAACTGGACCCTATAGAGTTTGCACAGGCGGTCCAACTCCTCCAGACTGGCACATTAATGCCATAAGATTTGCTGTGTCTTCCAGCACAGTCTCAAGAGCATGATAGAGATTCCGGGAGACAGGCAGTTACTCTAGGAGAGCTGGGCAGGGCCATAGAAGGTATGCATTAATGGGAAGAATGCTTACATGGTGAGGTTATACATAGTGAAGACCTTCAGGGAAATGCACAAAAACAATACTACCCAGCCAACCATGCTTTAAAAAAAATGGCTTTTTAATCGCATGTCTCTGGGGCCTGATGCTACTTGTCCCAGATTTTATTAAACTTGGATGGGCAACCCCTGTGGGTGTAGATTAGCTTTTTGAACGGGATGGTGATCTTTACTTTCCCTAAGCCAGTCATGGAATGTAGGGGGTATTTTGCGTATCCATTGTCGTGCTATTCGTTTTCTGGCAATGAATAACGTTTCTTGTAAAAAGAGTGTGGTGTACTTATCTATACTCGCGTCAGGGAATATCCCCAGCAGGCACGGCTTAGGGAGCAGTGTTAGGGGGGAACCCATATTGTCATGCAGGAACCTGACAATTTGCGTCCAGAATCCCTCTATCTCTGGGCAGCTCCAGAGCAAATAGTGTAGAAACATCCCTCCTATACCTGGCAGTCATGAGAGGTGTGAGGTAAGAGCGATGAAGGATATACAATTTTTTGAGGCAATCAGACAGTTTGGGAGGGACCGTTTTACAGGCCTCCAGGGCATCACTCCACTCTTCATCCTGCAGTGCGCCCACGTCATCCTCCGAGTTCACCTTTGAAGCATATGCCCCCACCGAAGATGAAGGGAGATGGATCATGTTGTAAAGAATAGAGATAAGGTGTTTAGGATCAAGGCCTCTGATAATCTCCAGTATCGGGACGGGTTCAATGTCAGGGATAGGCTGTGGGAATTGCGTCAGAAAAGCATGGCGGATCTGTAGGTATCTGAAGAGCATGTGATTAGGTAGTCCGTGTTCGCCCTTTAGGGTATCAAAGGTTTTGAGTGCTCTATTCGCTAGTATATGTGAAAGGAAACAGATCCCAAAGTGGGCCCATACATGTGCGTCAGGAATGGAGCAGAATTCGGGAAGTAGGGTGTTGTGCCAAAAAGGGGTATGGTCGTGTGTAGCATACTTTTCTAAAGTCAGTTTCTCATTGAGGCCAGAGACAGCCAAGCAACAATCATTTTCAGGAGGAGGTATTTTTCCTCTCTGTGCTGGTTTCCTTCATAGGACCAGCATGTTAATTTGAGGCTGTTGCAGAAAGAACATATCCCTGACTCCAACCTATTCTCTGCAGTCTGTTTTTCCTCACTATAAAGTAAAAGCTCCTGATCACGTGAATTCTGAGACAAGGTGACAATGACAATGTCTGTAGGACAAAGACAGAATGATGTGCCAGATATTACTTATGTTACTAAACAACATGAGAAGCTCTAAAGTCCATTCATACCTAAGCTTGCTATACAGTGGCAAGTAAATTCCAAGGAGCAGGATGGAAAATGTTGCTCAAATGAACCTCAGATGCCACCAGGTGGCTAGTCAACATAGTCCATTTTACTGAGCACACAAGAACTATATAAGGAGAGAAGCAGAGAAGGCGTTTAATAGAGTGCATTGGGCCTACTTGAAAGCCATGCTCCTTAAATTTGGGTTCAGAAACTGGATCTTTTTATCCATTAGGGCTCTTTTCTCTAACCCCTGAGCACAGGTCTACATGTCGGAAATGCTCTCCAAACCGTTCTATATCTCTAATAGCACCTGGCAGGGATGTCCATTATCCCCACTAATTTTTAACCTAATTATGGAACCCCTTGCCGAATGTGTTTGCTCCCATCCACTTATCACTGGTCTCCAAATTGGACCTTACAAAGATAAAATCAGTCTTTTTGCTGACAATGTCATTCTCATACTCTCAGAATAGATCCCCCATTCTCCCTGGCTGCAGTACAGGAAACATTTTCGCAGTTTTAGCAACGTTTCATATTATAAGGCTCACACCTCCAAATTTCATATTCTAGATCTGAATATTGATGGGACACAGTGTAACTGGCTTCAATTTACATACCCCTACATTTGGGATGAGGTTTGCATAATGTTTCTGGTTGTTACCCTTACAAAATCTACCAAAGAGCTGTACAAAGAGAACTTCATCCCCTTTAGATCGAAACTGACACAGGAGCTTGACCAAATGGCTCTCTTTGAGCTCTCATGGGCAGGCCACCTAACGGCTTTTGAAATTACTTTCCCAACTACTGTATCTTTTCCGCACCCTCCCTATTAATTTTCTCATTTCCTATCTCTCCTTTCTACAAAGCCATCTGAACTCCTTTGTCTGGCAGGGAAAAATGGGGTAGGGAAAAAACCCTGTAGCTCCCATGGCAGACTCATAAAACATAGACTTGCAGGGGGCAGGGCTAGTAGATATTAGGACTACTATTTCTCTACCATATTAGCACAACTAAGAGACTTGGCACCCTCCTAATGCACAGCACCAGTCCAAATGGAACCACTCCCCTTCATAACTCCCCAACTATTAGGGCCGCCACGTGCATGTGGTGGAAATTCCTATACTATCATTGGCAACACACTGCTTTGGCCTCGGTCAACATACCTCTACCAACTTTGCCCCTATTGATTCCTGACATGTGCCTTCCCCCTAAACTAGTGGTTTCATTTAGCAGTGTTAATGACCTTTATGACAACAGGAGACTAAAACTCATCTCCAGACTGCAAAAAGAAATCCTCCAAGCCCAATCGGAGCTGTTTCCATACATGAGAGTAATCTTTTGCCTTGCACACACATCCCACGTTATGACTGTCCCTTAAGTCCCATCTTCCCAACAAAAAAGGTATAACACTTTTCTATAACCTCCTCCAAATGCTAGTAAACCCCCCCCCCCTCCAAATGTGGGAGAGCGATCTGGGAACCCATTATTATATCTCTCAGTGGCAACGTGCACTGAGGACAATCTACAGAGCTACACGTTGTGATATTTGACCCTATTGAGGTGATATTTAGCCCTACTGAGAATATCCACATTCAAAACGCGTACGTTTTTGCTCTGTTGGAGAGAATGTGGCCTAAAAGGTTTATTGTATCACACATTATGGAGCTGCCTATTGCTTTATGGTTTCTGGCACAAACTCTTCAACCTCATCTCAGACATTGTTGAAGCCCCAATATCTCCAACAGCCTTACTCTCTCTATAGAAACTTCCCCCCCCCCCCCATTCTATCGTACGATAGTCACCCACATACTACTATTGGCAGCAAGGCTGACTATTACTAAAATGTGGAAATCTAACACACCCCCATCAATAGAGAACACAATACAACTAACCCGAACTCACCACACCTATGAAGCTCTATTGTCTTATGAAAGAAAAAATTTTCATCGGCACTCAAAAAGAGCTCAGGGGCTCAATGGTACACACGACACTTCTGTAACAATTCTACTATGTAACATTCTACTTTGGTGCATTTTTCTTTCTCCTCCTTTGGTATTTTGGATTTAATATGAGGCAAATGTGAAGAGCTACTTATGGTATGTTCAATGTACACCTTACTTCATTGTATGCGCTACCGAATCGTTTGCTAAACTTGCTTCCATACCTTATATTTACCATGAATACCGTCTGTTTGTTTTCTTTTGAAAATTCTAACAGTGTATGTGGGTTTTGTTCAGGAAATTACATTCATTCCAAAATTGTTTGTTGAAAGCAAACAGAATTTTGAAGTATTTTTGAACATTTGCCCAGTCAAAAAAATTTGAGAGAGCAGGATAGGAAGTTATTCCCAAACAAACACATTTCTAGCAGACTATGTGGTTTACATTCAGGAAATGACTTTAATTCTAAAATCAAATGTTAAAGTGATTCTAAAGTCAAAAAGTTTCCAACTTAAAGGAGAAGTGCAGCCAAAGCTTGTTTGGCTTTACTTCTGTGGATCACAGGAGTGCAGTTCATTGTGCACTACTGTGACCCATTTTCAGCAGACAGCTGACATCACAGAGCCGGTCCAGGCTCAGGAAAGATTGCGCCTGTTTCCCCGGCCTACTCTGCAGCCTCTGGAGGGGTAGAGCAGACAGCGGTGACTGGCAGTCACCAGCTCTCTGCTCAGGGAGCTCTGAGAACTGAGAAATCTGCGGTGTTTGATCACTCGGTTCTCAGCCTTAGAGTCGGCAGGAGACAGATGCAGCATCAGACCAATGCTGCATCCATCTAGGTAAGTATGATTCTAAAATGAAAAGAAATATTCCCATACTTCTCTTTTAATGCATTCTCCGCATCCAATTTGCATATACAGGTCCTTCTCAAAAAATGAGCATATTGTGATAAAGTTCATTATTTTCTGTACTGATAAACATTAGACTTTCATATATTTTAGATTCATTACACACAACTGAAGTAGTGCAAGCCTTTTATTGTTTTAACCACTTGCCTTCTGTGCACTTAAACCCCCTTCCCATCCAGACCAATTTTTAGCTTTCAGTGCTCTCACACTTTGAATGACAATTGCGCGGTCATGCTACACTGTACCCATTTGAAATTTTTATCATTTTTTTCACACAAATAGAGCTTTCTTTTGGTGGTATTTAATCATCTCTGGGTTTTTTATTTTTTACAAAAAAAAAGAAAAAAGACAGAAAATTTTGAAAAAAAAAAAGTTTTTCTTATTTTCTGCGAGTAAATTTTGAAAATAAATACATTTTTCTCCTTCACTGATGTGCGCTGATGAGGCGGCACTGATGGGCACTGATAGGCTGCACTGATGAGGTGGCACTTATGGGCACTGATGAGGTGGCACTGATGAGGAGGTACTAATATGCCGCACTGATGAGCACTGATAGGCGGCACTGATAGGCGGCACTGAGAGGTGGCACTGCTGGGCACTGAGAGGTGGCACTGCTGGGCACTGAGAGGCGGCACTGACGGGCGGCACTGATGGGCACTGACGGGCGGCACTGATGGGCACTGGCGGGTGGCACTGATTGACACTGACGGGCGGCACTGATGAGCACTGATGGGCAGCACCATCAGTGCCCACACTCAGTGCCCATAGTGCTGCCAGTCAGTGCTCATCAGTGCCTAGATGAGCAGGCACTGATGGGCACTGACTGGCAGCACTATGGGCACTGATTGTGGGCACTGATGGGGGGCACTGATGGCGGGCACTATGGGCACTGATGGTGGGCAGTTAGTGTGTTTAATGTACCTTGTGTAAATAGGGGAACTGGTGATCAGTGCCCTGATTACATTCTTCTGTGTCCCCGACGGCTGATCGGCTCTCCTCCTTCCTCACACTGCAGTCTCTGTGTGAGGAAGGAGCGCTGGCGATGAGAGATGATCTCATATGTTTACATATGAGATCATCTCTCATTGGACGGTCCGATCACGTGGTGAATGGCCGCTGTGATTGGCCATTCACCACGATCTGTGATTGGCTGTGTCCAAGGGACACGGCCGACACAGATTTTCACCGATGCGCGCTTGCGGGAGCGCGCGGGGAGCCTGTGTCTGGGAGGCCGTTTAAAGACGGCCTCCCGAAAATGTGAGTCCGCGCTGCAGCCGTACTTCGGCTACAGCGCGGATGGGAGGAAGTTAATATTGATGATTTTGGCATACAGCTCATGAAAACCCAAAATTCCTATATTAGCATATTTCATCCGACCAATAAAAGAAAAGTGTTTTTAATACAAAAAAAGTCAACCTTCAAAAAATTATGTTCAGTTATGCACTCAATACTTGGTCGGGAATCCTTTTGCAGAAATGACTGCTTCAATGCGGCGTGGCATGGAGGCAATCAGCCTGTGGCACTGCTGAGGTGTTATGGAGGCCCAGGATGCTTTGATAGCGGCCTTGAGCTCATCCAGAGTGTTGGGTCTTGCGTCTCTCAACTTTCTCTTCACAACATCCCACAGATTCTCTATGGGGTTCAGGTCAGGAGAGTTGGCAGGCCAATTGAGCACAGTAACACCATGGTCAGTAAACCAGTGGTTTTGGCACTGTGAGCAGGTGCCAGGTCGTGCTGAAAAATGAAACCTTCATCTCCATAAAGCTTTTCAGCAGATGGAAGCATGAAGTGCTCCAAAATCTCCTGATAGCTAGCTGCATTGACCCTGCCCTTGATAAAACACACTGGACCAACATCAGCAGCTGACATGGCACCCCAGACCATCACTGACTGTGGGTACTTGACACTGGACTTCAGGCATTTTGGCATTTCCCTCTCCCCAGTCTTCCTCCAGACTCGGGCACCTTGATTTCCGAATGACATGCAAAATTTGCTTTCATCCGAAAAAAGTACTTTGGACCACTGAGCAACAGTCCAGTGCTGCTTCTCTGTAGCCCAGGTCAGGCGCTTTTGCCGCTGTTTCTGGTTCTAAAGTGGCTTGACCTGGGGAATGCGGCACCTGTAGCCCATTTCCTGCACACGCCTGTACATGGTGGCTCTAGATGTTTCTACTCCAGACTCAGTCCACTGCTTCCGCAGGTCCCCCAAGGTCTGGAACCGGTCCTTCTCCACAATCTTCCTCAGGGTCTGGTCACCTCTTCTCGTTGTGCAGCGTTTTTTGCCACACTTTTTCCTTCCCACAGACTTCCCACTGAGGTGCCTTGATTCAGCACTCTGGGAACAGCCTATTCATTCAGAAATTTCTTTCTGTGTCTTACCCTCTTGCTTGAGGGTGTCAATGATGGCCTTCTGGACAGCAGTCAGGTCGGCAGTCTTACCCATGATTGCGGTTTTGAGTAATGAACCAGGCTGGGAGTTTTTAAAAGCCTCAGGAATCTTTTGCAGGTGTTTAGAGTTAATTAGTTGATTCAGATGATTAGGTTAATAGCTCATTTAGAGAACCTTTTCATGATATGCTAATTTTTTGAGATAGGAATTTTGGGTTTTCATGAGCTGTATGCCAAAATCATCAATATTAAAACAATAAAATGCTTGCACTACTTCAGTTGTGTGTAATGAATCTAAAATATATGAAAGTCTAATGTTTATCAGTACATTACAGAAAATAATGAACTTTATCACAATATGCTAATTTTTTGAGAAGGACCTGTATATGAACCCAGCCTGACTGATATCCCAGACAGTTCAGACTACAATAAACCATACGATCCAAATAGCAAACCGTTCTTTATTCTGTCTGCTGTAAACTAATGGAAAATATAATCCCATCATAGTTAAGAAAATAGTCTATTATGAAGCTAATTAAAATGAGGATTATTAAATATAACTAATTAACAGTTTAAGTTTAACCTTCTTTTCTAGTAATGTGAGAGAATAAATGTACAGTCCAGTATCATAATACCTATAAAGGGAAACATTTTTTTTTTCCGGTTATAGTTTAGATTAGGGCTCATTCAGACAGGCGCTGAGCTTCTTTTGCAGCATGTGCATCCACCTCAGGACAGAAAGAAGGTAGCTCATGGAAGTGGATGCAAACATAGCAGCTGCACGGACACAGTCAAATGTCAAAATCTGACATGCTGACAGGATTTACTGGAACCATGTTCTGTGGTCTGATGAGACCAAGATAAACTTATTTAGTTCAGATGGTGTCAAGCGTGTGAGGCAGCAACCATGTGAGGAGTACAAAGACAAGTGTGTCTTGCCTACAGCCAAGCATGGTGGTGGGAGTGTCATGGTCTGGGGCTGCATGGGTGCTGCCGGCACTGGGGAGCTATGGTTCATTGAGGGAACCATAAATGCCAACATGTACTGTGACATACTGAAGCAGAGCATGATCCCCCTCCCTTCGGAGGCCTTCTTTATAAAGAGGTGGTTCTTCCTCATGTGAGAGCAAACAGCATAGAGAACAGTGAGCAGAACAATGGAGACATCACCAAATCTCCTGAGACTAGCAGGTAGAGGCACACTACAGGTATATAGAACAGGTGTGCCAAGGCACACTCACATACCAGGGAGTGCACTGCTATTTTTCAGAAGGAACTAGAAACATTTACATATCTAAATGTGCAGTATAACATAACAAATTTTCCCTTTTTAAATTCAGGTTCACACCTTATTCTTCCACACTAAGGTCTCGTTTACACACAGCATACAATACCGTGTGCCCCTGCAGTGCTGTGTTTACCTGCATGGGGATGCACAGGTGTTCTGTGTATATGCAGGTGGCAGTCCCACTGATTTATATTGGGACATAGTGGCTGCACAGATACAGCTGTTGTGTCCCAATATGACATCTGTGTGGGTGCATGTGTGTATCCCCAAACTAACCCTGGGTGCATTTGGGGACATGCACGCACCTTCGCACACACCCGCACAGATGTCATATTGGGACACAGCGACTGTGTCTGTGCATCAGCTGTGTCCAAATAGACATCAATGGGACTGCCTGCACGGGAATACATAGAAAACCTGTGCATACCTGAGCGGGCAAACATGGCCCTGCACAGGTGTATGGTATTGTACGCCCTGTCTGAACAAGGTCAAACTGGGATGCAGACATCGATTTGTTTTTGGGTTTTTTTTATATTTTTTATTCTTTTTTTAAAAAAATAATATTTATTTAATTTTAAAACAGATACAATTAGTATTAGCTACGTTTTTTTTACTAGGAGGAGGGAATGCTGAAGTTTTTGGGGGCTTTTGATGTTAGGAGGAAGAGGGGGGCTCTGATGTGAATGGAGCTTTGATGTAAAATGGGGAATATGCCTACCTCCCTCCATCTCTCTTTCTCTCTTGCTCTCCCTGCTTATTGCTCCCTTCCTCAATCTCTCTCTTTCTTTCTCTCTTGTTCTTGCTTCTCTCTCTCATTCTGACTGTTGCAGTCTATACTCTATGGTATATGTTTCCTTCTTATTCTGACTCCTGCACTCAGGTTGTACATGACATAGTTCTGACTAAAGTATTCATTGTCTCAACAGTTGCTGGTTTTAATGAAGTTCTTCTGAAAGGTAGGCTCAGACAAAGTGATAGCTTTTTTTTGTATGTATTGGAGGAGTTCAATTTTTGTGCTGAGGTTTATATGTGTCAGTTATTGTGACACAGCAACTGAATATTTTGGTGATACATATACTGAACAAAATTATAAACTCAACAATTGTTTTGCCCCCAATTTTCATGAGCTGAACTCAAAGATCTAAGAAAACTGGGATTCATCCTTGAAGAGAACACCTCTCCAAAGTGCCAGACACCATCGAATGTGAGCATTTGCCCACTGAAGTTGGTTACGACAACGAACCCCGATGAGGACGACAAGCATGCAGATGAGCTTCCCTGAGGCAGCTTCTCACAGTTTGTGCAGAAAGTCTTTGGGTATGCAAACCAATTGTTACAGCAGCTGTCTGGGTGGCTGGTCTCAGACGATCTTGGAGGTGAAGATGCTGGATGTGGAGGTCCTTAACTGGTGTGGTTACATGTAGTCTGAGGTTGTGAGGCCGGTTGGATGTACTGCCAAATTCTCTGAAGCACTTTTGGAGACGGCTTATGGTAGAGAAATGAACATTCCATTTATGGGCAGCAGTTCGGGTGGACATTCCTGCAGTCAGCATGCCAATTGCACGCCCCCTCAAAACTGACACACTGCGACATCTGTGGCACTGTACTGTGTAATAAAACTGCACATTTTAGTGGCCTTTTATTGTGGCCAGCCTAAGGCACACCTGTGCAATAATTATGCTGTCTAATCAGCATCTTGATATGCCACACCTGTGAGGTGGATGGATTATCTCGGCAAAGGAGAAGTGCTCACTAACACAGATTTACACAGATTTGTGAACCATATTTGAGAGAAATAGGCCTTTTGTGTACATAGAAAAAGTCTTCGATCTTTGAGTTCAGCTCATGAAAAATGGGGGCAAAAATTTTGTTCAGTGTAAAAAAAAACTGAAAGAATGTTCTCAAATGTAGATACTTTCATGGTAATGATCATGGTGTAGGGTGCAGGTTTAGGGCTGCATTTCTGCAAATGGAGTTGGAGATTTGGTCAGGATCAATGGTGTTCCCATTGCTGAGAAATATAGGGAGATACTTATCCATCATACCATTCCAGGTGGTCCATTTTCATCCGGAAAAAAAGGAAAATTTAGTTTGGGTACAGTGTCGCACGACCGCGCAATTGTAAAAAGTAATGCACTGCCGAATCGCAAAATAGGGCCTGGTCAGGAAGGGGGTAAAATCTTCCGGGGCTGAAGTGGTTAACCTCTTGCCGACCACCCGCTGCAGATACACTATACTACGGCAAGGTGGCTCGGCTGCACGAATCGCCGTACCCATAACCCGTTTGTGGTGATTCGTCAGAGGGGAAGCTGAGCTGCAGGGATGGTAGCCGCAATTGCCGCCGGGCAACCACGATCACTCCCCGTGAAAACAGAACGGTGGTCTCCCACTTTTAAACACGGCAGACCGTTTTTTTGTCAGCAATCAATACAAGGCTCCTGTGTCCCTCCTATTTAGGAACACAGGTCCCTGTGTGATTCCATAAACCCATCCCACTCACAGTTAGAAAACACCACATAGGCATACATTTAACCCATTGATCACCCCTGGTGTTAACCCCTTCCCTGCCAGTTTCATTATTACAGTAACAGTGCATATTTTTAGCACTGATTACTGTAGTAATGTCACTGGTCACCCCAAAAGTGTCAAAAATGTCAGTTAGGTGTCTGATCTGTCCGCTGCAATGTCGCAGTCATGCTAAAAATTGCTGATCGCTACCATTACTAGTAAAAAAAATAAATAAATTGAATAAAAATTACATAAATCTTTCCCCTAGTTTGTAGACGCGATAACTTTTGCGCAAACCAATCAATATACACTTACTGGGATTTTTTTTAACAAAAATATGTGGCAGAATACAAATTGGCCTAAAATGAAGACAAAATTAGCTTTTTACATTTTTTTTATTGGAAATGTTATATAGCAGAAAGTAAAAAATATATATATATATTTTTTTTTTTTTTTCAAAATTGTTGGCCTTTTTTTGTTTATAGCGCAAAAAATAAAAATCGCACAGGTGATCAAATACCACCAAAAGAAAGCTCTATTTGTGGGAAAAAAGGTCATCAATTTTATTTGGGTACAGTGTCGCATGACACTCTTATTGCTTTGTGTTTGTACCTATGCAGAATTTGTAGTTTTATATGTACATCTGGACAGCTACATTTGCTTACTATGTACTCAGTCTCTACTTTCTGCTTTCATTGTTACGCAACTCTTGTTCTTTTTACAAGCTTAAAGCCCAACTACAGGATATTACCTAACTAGCTACTGATTGGAAAAAAGAAATGATCCAAATGCCCATTTTACTTACCAAGAGCCACAGTCACATGAAAATCCTTTTCTCTTCTACTGTTTTCTTTCTGGGGTCCCAATCGCTGCCTACTTAATGTAAATACCTTCTATTGGTGGAGGCAAAACATACAGCAGCCAGGTCCTCCCTCATCCAAAGGCAAGAGAACTCATGTGGGTGGTGAGGGGACCAGTGCTTATAAAGATGACACACATGGAAAAATGTCTGGTCCCCAGGGCAGGATATTGGCTTTGCTCATAGAAGAAACTGTAACTTTGATCTATTACACCACAGCATGTCTTAGGCTCCTGTCTTAGGCACGTCTTAGGCACGTACCTGTCTGTGGAGTCCAAGATGATGAAGGTGGCCTCTTGCACAATTCCCATCCAAGCACCCCTGGTAGTTGAGACAAGGACTGATAGGGCAGCAGAAGGGCGCAGGTACATGCAGCAGTAACCTGAGCTTAGAAATGCTGGGATCCACTCAGTGGCAGTATGGAGTCAGGTCATCAGCTGTGTTCAGCAGCAGCCAGGCAGATATGTAGAAGATCATGATCAGGTTCAAGAGTCAAGGTCAGAAGTTCAGGTTGGGGCTGATAACACAGATGAACAGCAGATATAACAGGCCAGGGAAATCTGAAGTAAAGTGTCAGACGTAGCTGGGTCAGTAGCAAGATCAGCAGGTTTCAGAGCTGAAGACAATCCAGCAATAAGGCTAGGGCTAGGCAGACCTCAGGTTTAAAAAGGCTGCCAGACTCCAGGATTAATGCGTGCACATGTGTGCCATGGCCCAAACATGCTCATGCACATTCTTGTTCTTGCATTTCTTGGCAAGTTCTTATTAGCACTTGTTGATCCAGAATGAGCACTTGCTGCATGAGGTTCCTGACCCTCAGGAAGAAGTTTTTGCACTATTTACATTACATTTTTTTTGCTGGAATTTGGTTTTAAGCTATTGGAGTCTGTAAACAAGACATCTGTAAAGAGAAATCAAGTCAAGTCAAGAGTTGCCTACTGGCTAAATTATACAAAATATTATTATATAATATACTGTGTATACAGTATATTTGACGTCCTCACATACAATGCCAGACCACTGGTCCTGAATTGTTTGTGTGGAGGCTGTGACTGGAACAGCTTCAAGTTCCAATTGTACAGCTGGGAGAAATACTGTGAGAGTGAGGAAAAAGGTATGTGTTTGTTATTGGAAGATTATCCCTCTATAACTTTTCTAAGGACAGCCCAAAATTTGGGATTTTCTTTTACTTACACTTTCATTGATAAATAGGACAAATAGAGAATCTCAATAATGGGTACATGGACAGCAATAAAACCTGACAAGCGTTCTAGTCTCTCTGCACTCTATCCAAAATTAAACAAAAGAAAATGTGCCTTTAGTTATATTTTAAAGTGATATTAACCACTTCAGCCCCGGAAGATTTTACCCCCTCCTGACCAGGCCCTATTTTGCGATTCGGCACTGCGTTACTTTAACGGACAATTGCCCGGTCGTGCAACACTGTACCCAAATAAAGTTTATGTCCTTTTTTTCCCCCAAATAGAACTTTCTTTTGGTGGTATTTGATCACCTGTGCGATTTTTATTTTTTGTGCTATAAACAAAAAAATAGTGACAATTTTGAAAAGAAACCCAATATTTTTCACATTCTGCTATGACATTTACAAAAAAAAAAAAATTTTAAATCAAAATTTTTTAACATTTTAGGCCAATTTGTTTTCTGCTACATATTTCTGGTAAAAGAAAATCGCAATAAGCGTATTTTGATTGGTTTGCGCAAAGGTTATCGCGTTTACTAACTACGGGAAAGATTTATGTAGTTTTTATTGTTTTTATTGACCCTTGACTGACATTTTTGACACTTTTGGGGGTACCAGTGACATTACTACAGTAATCAGTGCTAAAAATATGCACTGTTACTGTAATAATGACACTGGCAGGGAAGGGGTTAACATTATGGGTGATCAATGTGTTAAATGAAAGCCTAGGGGAGTGATTCTAACTGTGGGGGGGGGGCGTGGCTTCTGAAATGACCATAGAGACATGTGATCCTATATAGAAGGATCACATGGGCTCTATGATCATTGCAGGGAGAAGGACGGCCGGCTGTGTTTACAACAGCTGACCGGGGAACAATCGCGGGTGTCTGAGGAGCGCGCTTGCCCTCTAGCCTCCCGAGAAGGAGCGCCGTACATGTACAGCGATTTGCCTGGGAGCGGCTGCCTGCCGCAGTACATCTGCGGTGGGCGGTCGTAAAGTGGTTAAAGCCTTGTTTTTGAAAAAAAAAAAAATAACAAACAAGTTATACTTTCCTGCTCTGTGCAGTGCTTTTGCACAGAGAAGCCCGGTTCCTCCTCTTCTCGGGTCCCATGCCAACGCTCCTGGCTCTTCCCTCCTGCCAGGGGGGCGCTTAAGCATGCGCAATCCCTACCTGTGGCTCTGTGTGTCTATTCATATACGGAGCTGCAGTTCAGCTCCGCCCCCTCCATCTCCTGATTGGCTCACTGGCTGTGATTGACAGCCAAAGGCTTCCGCTGCTGCCAAAGCCAATCAGAAGTGCGAGTCCCCAGAGAGGCAAGGCTCTGGAGGACATGGCTGGACCGAGAAGGGGCTCAGGTACTGTAAGTGTTAGGTGGGGCTGCTGCACATAGAAGGTTTTTTACCTTCATGCATACAATGCATTGTGCCTTCACAACCACTTTAACCTATGCTTAAAGGTGCTTAGGTGCATTTATTCATTTTATACGCAACATTGACTTCACATTAAGCCTTTGGAGTGTTGCACAGTGGCTAGACAAGTGGCTGTCTATTTTACTTATAATATTTTTATTGTTTTTTTTAGAGAGAAGAGATTACATAAATAATAGGACAGCTGTGTATAGTAAATACATGCACACATGGCTTGAAATCTTATGGATTGTCAAAACCACCCTGTTTATTGTAAATTTCTGTTTGTAAGGTTATTGCAGATTATGTGTAGAAAAGTGAAGAGCCTTTTTGTTTGTGTTTTGTAAATCTCTGCTATCACCTTCCCTTTCATGCTTTGGCTTTTTGCATATCTATTATTATATCGTAAGTGATCTGACGAATACAGCCAGGAACTTGTGACCTTTTTGGTTATAAGGATTTTTTTATATAGCAGCCTAGCTGCCCTAGATTAACTGTTATGATGTATGCGCTGACCTTACAATGACTCACTCTCGGATATGGTAAGGTAAACAAGGTAAAGATTTGATACAATCCCTTCAATTCTGTTATGTTCTATTTTATAGAAAGTTTTTTTTTTTTTGCTGTGAGTAAGTGGGACTCTACTCTACCTTTGAATACCCCGTGTTATGCAATATCAGTGTTTACTGGTATAGATAGGACAGCGAAGTGTGTTAACCAAAGGAAACAAGCCCAGCGAGGGTTGATGTGATGAGCTCTGTTTGCCTGATGGGAGGTGTTTGTGGTCTCACACTTTAGTAATGAAGGGGCTCCAAGAATTCAAAAGTCAGCAAAAAAAAAAATCTAATTCATATCAGTATTAACAAAAACAGGCCTTTGGATTTTCTAGGTACAAGCTAATGCTTTTTTTTCCCCTTTAATTAGAATGTTAAAGCTCCCCTCTTTCTTCTCCAAAGAAGATCCAGGCAACTGCACCTTGCAATAAAAAAGGATAAATAATATTCCAGAAAAATACCAATCCTTTGCTCTTTTGCAGAGCTAGCAGCATGGCTGCTGTCTAAAATTGCCAGGTGTGTTGGATAGCATGTCCCCTGCTGGGCACTGTGGTTCTCCCACACGGCCGCTGAGACTTTTAATTACATAGTGGCAGGGCCGGATTAAGAGCATCATGGGCTTGGTGCTGAGGATTTTGAAGGGCCTTAAGGGCCGTGCCTTGGCATGCACACAGAGGAGGAAGGGTGCAGCCATGCATGCCTAATTCAACACGGGATGCTGTCTCTGAAGCCCATAAACACATCCATGCATCGGCAACTGTCCCTCCTTGTCCGGCCTTCGTGCTGTGTGGGGAGGTTCTGAGGGAGCTGCCTGGGGAAGCGAGCATAGAAGCCAGACTTCTGTGTTTACAAGTGACTGAAGAGCGGTAACAGTGAATATGGCCAACCCGGGGCCTATATAAAGGTAGGGGCCTGGAGCTGCAGCTCCAATAGCCCCTACGTTAATCTGGCCCTGCATAGTGGCCAGTGGGAGGAACCATGTCATCCAGTAGGTGGATACATGTGTAGCTCCCTGTTTTTTTTTCTTTTTAGAGAAGGGAAAGTTGCGCTTTAAAATTTCATGGGTAACTCTACTTTTTTGGTGAAAAAAATCAGCAAATAAAGAAAAAACAATATAACGAATACGATTGCAACACAAATCATATTGTAATTGAATGTTATTAAAAATTACCTTTCCTTTTCAAT
This sequence comes from Pelophylax lessonae, assembly GCF_965119305.1. Taxonomy (NCBI): domain Eukaryota; kingdom Metazoa; phylum Chordata; class Amphibia; order Anura; family Ranidae; genus Pelophylax; species Pelophylax lessonae. The sequence continues at coordinate 127,495,345 of NC_138771.1, forward strand.
CTGCAGCTGTTGTAATTGTCTAAAAATTAAGTGCAATATGGCCACCTGGAGCTCTGCTGTACACAGAATGTATACTGACCACACCCCAGAAACATCATTTCCTGCTTGTGTGATTGGCTCACCAATTTTCCCAGAAGTCTGCCTAAGATACAAGTCAGATTTCTGGCTTCCCATACAACAAAAATGCCATTTTTGGTGAGACACTCCCAATAGGAACACTAAAGGGATGCAGGCCCAGCAGCTTTTCTCATTAGTGCCCTGCAGCTGCCACAGCTGATTGATAATTATGAAACCTCTCCAATTAGACCCACTCAGCACAAACAGGGATTTCTTCAGAATACCAAAAGGTAGGAATCTGCAACAAAGTTTGTTAAAATCCTTGTAATGTACATAGATCACCCAGAGGGGAATGTTTTTTTCTTAATAAAAGTGGAGTTACGCTTTAACTAAACCCAAGACCCTGCATTAACATATTTGGTCTCCCACAGTACACAGAACATGGAAATGTAATTGTTTTAATAAATGGAAACTGCTAAATACCTTTTCTCATCTGTAATCATTTGCAAAAGAATCGTGGCATGGTGAAAAATGGAAAGGATGTTTTGGGGAAGTAGAAGCTATTGTGCAATTTGAGCCCAGGACACACATTTACAGCCCATTCAGACTGGCGCGACACGACTTTGTGGGGCGACATGCACCGACTACATATAATTGAAGTCAATGCAAGTCGCCTCCAGGTCGCCCCAAAGTAGTACAGGACCCTTTTTCTAAGTCGGAGCGACTTGTGTCGTTCCTATTAGAACGGGTCCTGTACTACTCAATGGCGAGCGACCTACCGCGACTTGTCAGGCGACCAAGTCATCTGACAAGTTGCGCTAGTCTGAATGGACTCTTACTAAGGCCATAAAGGTTACTTTGTCACAAACAAAGATGCTGTATAAACACTAATTTGTACAACACAGTATAATCTCAATTAGGCTTATCTGTTAAAAATATCATATCATTGACTTATTCAAATTTGTTTGAAAGTGACAGTTTCGTAAATATTACAACCTGTAGCTAACTTTGCAGTCATTCACTTGAGATAAGTTAAGTTTGGACAAAAAAATGTTCTATCCTAATGTCTTGGTCGTTTGAAGCAAACCTAATATTGATAAGGTGTATGGGAACCTTACCAAAGAGCTTCTCTTACTTTCTCCTTTTGGTCTGTTAAATAAATTATTGAAATCGTGCTGCTATATCTGTTTGATAAGTGCATACAGGGCTGGCCCAAGACATTGGGCTGCCTGGGTCCAAAAATGAAATGCTGCCCCTCCCAAAAAAAATCACCCCTACCAAAAGGCCCACAGAATTTTATGTTATATCATGATAATGAAAACGTAAATTAAATGTATCAGAAAGTCAGATTTATATGCAACATCACCTTGTCTACATGCACAATTCTATGACATACCATTATGTTCAATTCCAAACCACAAACTCCAGTATTATTTTGTTTGTCTGAATGTCTGACGTCATTGCGCACACCACAATCACATAAGTATTGTTTCCTGGAAAGGAGACCCCCCGCCTCCTCATACTCATCAGTGTGCACTACGGGCGGTAGTATGAGATGGGGAAATGCCGCCCGTAATGCGCTGCAAACTGTTGACACACCAAAATAAATCTTGAGCATCAATTTGCCGCTCCTCTCAAAGTTCTGCCTGGGTCCAATGGACCCAGTGGGACCCATGGTAGGGCCAGCCCTAAGTGCAAAAAACCCCTCTTTGATCACGTCATATATTCAGCACTGTCCTGTGTCCTCGTCCACACTTCCAGTTTTATCCCCAAGGACAGTAATTAGCCCTCCTAGTTCCTATTTTGGGACTTCTGAACGATTAGTGTCTGTGTTGTGGAGAAAAGGATAGTGCCAGTCATACATGGCTAGAATTAAAGACAATTTTGGCTGAAATTCACCTAAAATTCAAGCCGTGAGTGTGACCCTATGGACATTACCCAGATTGACAAACTTTGATTTGAGAATCAAATGCATTGAGTGGAAAATTTTTGTCCAAACGGTGACTTCAGCCAATCAAATGTGGTCACTGTTCAGGTATTCTGCCAGCCACAGGTCCTTAGAATACAATTGTCAGCAGGGCAGAGAGAAATCTACTTATGCATGGCTAATCTAGGGGACAGTCTGAACAGTTTAGTAAAAGAAAACAGGGCAGGTCTGTGTGTTGCCAGCCCACAACAGTATTTAGGAGGTGACTGCATTTCTGGCAGATTAACAGGTATTGCCCTGTACTTATAGGGTCTTTAACCAGTTGCCGACCGCCAGCACTACATATACTGCGGCAGGTCGGCTCTGTCCTGCTAAATGATGTAACTGTACGTCGCTTTGCGGGACCTCCAGTGGGGGCGCGTGTGCCCATTCACCACGGGGAAAGTTGATCTGCGGGTCCGGTGGCCACAAATGCCGGCCGGCACCCGCAATCGCTCCCCATGGAGACAGAACGGCGGTCTGCAGATGTAAACACGGCAGTCCGCTGTTCTGTCAGCAATAACCACAGGGCTCCGGTGTTCCTCCTATTTAGGAACATAGGTCCCTGTATTCATACCATAAGTACACCCGCCACAAAGTTAGAAAGCACCCCCTGGGGACACATTTAACGCTTTGATCGCCCACTGTGTTAACCCCTTCCCTGCAAAGTGTCATTATTACAGTAACAGTGCATAATGTTAGAACTAATTACTGTAGTAATGTCATTGGTCCCCCCAAAAGTGTCAAAAATGTCAGTTAGGTGTCCAATCTGTCCGCTGCAATGTCGCAGTCCTGCTAAAAATCGCATATCACTGCCGTTGCTAGTAAAAAATAAATAAATAAATAAAAATGTCATAAATCTTTCCCCTAGATGTGATAACTTTTGTGCAAACCAATTAATATACACTTATTGGGATTTTTTTTTTACCAATAATATGTAGCAGAATACAAATTGGCGTAAAATGATAATTTTTGAAAATTCGATTTTTACATTTTTTTTTATTGGGAATGTTATATAGCAGAAAGTGAAAAATATTGTTGTTTTTTATTTTTTTTTTTTTTAAAGAATTGTGACTCTTTTTTTGGTTTATAGCGCATAAAAAAAAAATTGCAGAGGTGATCAAATACCAGCAAAATAAAACTATTTGTGGGGGAAAAAGGAGATCAATTTTATTTGGGTACAGCGTTGCACGACCGCGCAATTGTTAGTTAAAATAATGCAGTGCCAAATCGCAAAAAAAAAAACATGGTCATGAAGGGGGAAAACCTTCCCATCCATAAAAGATATGCCATGAATACACGGTAAGGCCTTTCCAAAAAATGTTGCCACAGGCTTAGGATACATTTACAGCTCATTTTCAGTTTTTAGTAGCTCAATTAGCCTATTACAATCAATAGTAATTAATATGTGTGTAGTGATCAGTCACCAAACAGACGGAACAAATGTCTCTTTATATGGCAGCCTTTTTCAATCAGGGTGCCCAGGCATCCCGGGGTGCCTTCAGGTGTCTTCAGGGGTGCTTGGCAAAATGCCTAAAAATTGCCCAAAAAATTGTATACAAGCCGGCAGATCAAGTCTGCCTATTAGTTACATAAAGCCACAAGCTTTATTGTGCACCATTACAACCTTCCAGCTGCCAGTGTCCTAAGAACCAGGGCCGGACTGGCCTACCGGGATACCGGGAGTCCGCTTTAAGATGTGGCCGCTTTAAGCATTTGACTGCGCCGCGGCCGCGCTGTGATGGCCGCTGCAGCCCAGGCCCGGCCCCCGCTGCGCTCCAGTGACGGTGACGGATCTTTCCTACGTCAGCCGCTATGAGCGGCATGGCGTCACATCCGGCAGGAGCGGCTGTGCGAGTGTGCGGCTGTGGATCGTTCATATGACTGCAAGTAACTCTGCAAGATGGTCACGGGGGGTCACGGCGCCGATCCCTTCCACAGGACACAGACGCCAGCAGCAGCAGCAGCATGATCACAGGAGTCTGACTGAGACTGAGAGTGACTGAAGGAGCGGAGGCGGAGCAGAGCCTGAGACAGCCAGCTGAGCCAGGCAAGAGTAAATGGGCTGGGGCCTGGGGGACCTGGACCTCTTGTATTTGGGGGGGGGGATCAGCATATTTTAGGGCCCCTACTAGTACTACAATGCTAACCCTACCCCCTCCCCCTAATACAATGCTGATCCCCCCTCCCCCTAATACAATGCTGTTCCCTTCCTCCTAATACAATGCTAACCCCCTCCCCCCTAATAAAATGATGACCTCCCCCTAAAACAATGCTGATTTCCCCCCCCCCCAAATTTAGGGGGAGGGAGGGGAAACAGCATTGTATTAGGGGGAGGTCATCATTTTAATAGGGGGAGGGGGGTTAGCATTGTATTAGGAGGAGGGGAACAGCATTGTATTAGGGGGAGGGGGGATCAGCATTGTATTAGGGCCCCTAATAACTCTGACATCTCCTGTACCATGTCCTCACAGCATCTGACATCTTCTGTACCATGTCCGCACAGCCCCTGACATCTCCTGTACCATGTCCGCACAGCCTCTGACATGTCCTGTACCATGTCCGCACAGCCTCTGACATCTCCTGTACCATGTCTGCACATCCTATGACATCTCCTGTACAATGTCCGCACAGCCCCTGACATCTCCTGTACCATGTCTGCACAGCCTCTGACATCTCCTGTACCATGTCCGCACAGCCCCTGACATCTCCTGTACCATGTCCGCACAGCCCCTGACATCTCCTGTACCATGTCCGCACAGCCCCTGACATCTCCTGTACCATGTCCGCACAGCCCCTGACATCTCCTGTACCATGTCTGCACATCCTATGACATCTCCTGTACAATGTCCGCACAGCCCCTGACATCTCCTGTACCATGTCCGCACAGCCTCTGACATCTCCTGTACCATGTCCGCACAGCCCCTGACATCTCCTGTACCATGTCCGCACAGCCTCTGACATCTCCTGTACAATGTCTGCACATCCTATGACATCTCCTGTACCATATCCGCACATCCTCTGACATCTCCTGTAACATATCCGCACATCCTCTGACATCTCCTGTACCATGTCCACACATCCTCCGACATCTCCTGTACCATGTCTGCACATCCTATGACATTTCCTTTACCATGTCCTCACTTTTACCACTTTTAACTAGAATTTGCTCTTTTATATATAAAGCCCTATATGCTTTCATATCTATCTTATCTGTACAAATTTGCTTTAAAATGCATGGTTTTCCCTTTTATGAACAAGAAAATAATGGCGTTATTCTGTTGGGCCGGTATAATAATGCTATGGGGCTGGTATGAAATTTTTTCCAGGGCTGAATTTTATTCCCAGTCCGGCCCTGCTAAGAACTAATGATATGATCGGTTGATAAGGAGGATGTTGGGCACTTGCACGGCCTCCTTGTTTGCTGCTCTCCAGCCCCTCTCCATCAGCTCTGGGGTCACATTAGTTGGGTGAATGAGAGAAACTGAGGGAGAAGAGAATAGAGCTGCACGATTCTGGCCAAAATGAGAATCACGATTTTTTAGCTTGGAATAAAGATCACGATTCTCTGTGTAACAAAAAAAAATTGGGATAACTTTACTGTTACGTTTTTTTTTTATTCATTAAAGTCTATTAATTGCGTTTGAAAGACTGCTGCGCAAATACAGTGTGACATAAAATATTACAACAATCGCCATTTTATTCTGTAGGGTCTCTGCTAAAAAAAATATATAAAATGTTTGGGGGTTCTAAGTACTTTTCTAGCAAAAAAAACTGATTTTAACTTGCAAGCAACAAATGTCAGAAAAAGATCCAGTCTTTAAGAGGTTAAACTTCCTTTCTCCCTGGCAGAGGGAAGGAAAAGATACAATGTAATCATTTTTGTTTATAGTTACTGGGAGACTTTGCTGATAGCCATTTGCCAGGAGGCTTTTTTTTTTTTTTCCACAGCTGTTCTCTCTGCTATGCAGCTATGCAAAGAATCGAGCATATTTCAGGGTTAGATCGTCAGGAGGGGTGAATCGAGATCGCGATTTTCATACGCATTAATCGTGCAGCTCTAGAAGAGAAACATCGGAATACTAATCAGTACGAGTGTGCAAAGGTGTGTTTGCTTTGGAAGAATAATCTCCTGTAACATTGGATGTCCTACATGTGTGGTTGTTGCTGTGTTATGTAAAACTATTAATTTCATGGGATTGTACACCCCATTAACACCCATCATACCCCTTTATTGGGTTTAAAACAATTTTAATTATGAAATGAACTTTAACTTTTAATACCAAACAGAACCGCTGTTAACCATTAACAGACCAACATGCTTAGTCATTAAGACTCAAGCAGCAATATCTTATACCAACCAAATAAGAGTTTACCAACCACTGTCCACCCACAGAGATAGACTTTCAATATCAAACAGAACTGTCGTTAATCAATAACAGACTAGTCACTAAGACTCAAGCAGCAATATCTTATACCAATAACAGCGTACTAACCACTGTCCACCCACAAAGTGAGCGACGTTACCCACATAAAGGTGGACCGCGACGAGGGGAAATAACAAAGGGTGGAGGGAGGGTGGGAGAGCAGGTTAAAATATCCAGAAGGAAAGCTGAGGAGAATCCCAGCGGTGAGTCCAGCTGACAGACCTGAGGTAAATGCTGACTCCGCCCAGTGACAGGGGAGGATATAAGTAAAAGGTTACACTCATTGGCTAGATGTTTTCCGCCAAAAGATTTGTCACCAATCCAGTGCTCAGCAGCTGAGGTAAATCTTCCTAGCAGCAGCAGGCAGCTTGTCACCTGAAACGCAAATCAGCCATAGAGACATGTACTTAACAATCAACATAGCCCTCTATTAAAAGTAAAATTTATTTATAAAACAAATGGGTGTCAGGAGTGACAATCCCATGGGGCCACTTCTCAATTTTATTCTTTTGTGGCCCTGACATTCTTAAACTTTAGAATGGGGTGCCTTGAGATTGTGTGGAATTTTAAAGGGTGTCTTGACTAAAAAAAGGTTCAGAAACATTGCTTTATGGTATACGCCGGGCATCACTAAATGGCGGCCCGCGGGCCGTCTCCGGCCCGCGCTGCTGCTCCATCAGGACCGCCGCCATCAGCTGCTGGATTTCTTCCCTGTCTCTGCTGCTGTCATTAGCAGAGCAGGGCGGATGGCCGGAGGCGGGACTGAGACTGGAGGCGGGACACCGGCATTGAATGGAGGGAGGCAGCTGCCTGAATTAGCATTTCAGGCTGGAGGTGATTGGCTGCTGGGAGGCGGAAGGTGATTGGCTGCTGGGAGGCGGGAGGTGATTGGCTGCTGGGAAGCGGAAGGTGATTGGCTGCTGGGAGGCGGGAGGTGATTGGCTGGGAGGCACACAGTCGGCTGCCTCTATGCATGCAGCGCTGCTGTTCCTCTGTCTTCCTCGAGATTGTCCCGCCTCCTGCTCTCCGCTCTGTGTAAGGTAGGAGAGTGAAGGGAGGACAGGGCTGTGAAGTTTGATTGGGGAGCAGGGGTCATGTGCAGGGGGGGGGGGGGTAGTGTGGTGTTTCATGTAAAGGGGAGCAATGCTGTGGGGGTGATATGTTAAGAGGGTAGTGGTCTGTGTTGATGTAAAGGGGGGCAGTGCTATGGGGGTGTGTGTTAACAGGGCAGTGCTGTGTATGTGTGTGAGGGTGATGCAAAGGGGCAGGTCTGTGGGGGTGATATAAGGGGGCAGTGGTGTGTGTGTGTGTGTGTGTGTGGGGGGGGGGGGTGGGGGGGGTGATGTAAAGAGAGACAGTGCTGTTGGGGGGATATGCAAGAGGGACAGTGCTGATGGGGGGATATATGAAGGGGACAGTGCTGATGGGGGGGATATATGAAGGGGACAGTGCTGATGGGGGGATATATGAAGGGGACAGTGCTGATGGGGGGGATATATGAAGGGGACAGTGCTGATGGGGGGGATATATGAAGGGGACAGTGCTGATGGGGGGGATATATGAAGGGGACAGTGCTGATGGGGGGATATATGAAGGGGACAGTGCTGATGGGGGGGATATATGAAGGGGACAGTGCTGATGGGGGGGATATATGAAGGGGACAGTGCTGATGGGGGGGATATATGAAGGGGACAGTGCTGATGGGGGGATATATGAAGGGGACAGTGCTGATGGGGGGGGGATATATGAAGGGGACAGTGCTGATGGGGGGATATATGAAGGGGACAGTGCTGATGGGGGGATATATGAAGGGGACAGTGCTGATGGGGGGATATATGAAGGGGACAGTGCTGATGGGGGGGATATATGAAGGGGACAGTGCTGATGGGGGGGATATATGAAGGGGACAGTGCTGATGGGGGGGATATATGAAGGGGACAGTGCTGATGGGGGGGATATATGAAGGGGACAGTGCTGATGGGGGGATATATGAAGGGGACAGTGCTGATGGGGGGGATATATGAAGGGGACAGTGCTGATGGGGGAATATATGAAGGGGACAGTGCTGATGGGGGGATATATGAAGGGGACAGTGCTGATGGGGGGGATATATGAAGGGGACAGTGCTGATGGGGGAATATATGAAGGGGACAGTGCTGATGGGGGGATATATGAAGGGGACAGTGCTGATGGGTGGATATATGAAGGGGACAGTGCTGATGGGGGGATATATGAAGGGGACAGTGCTGATGGAGGGGATATATGAAGGGGACAGTGCTGATGGGGGGATATATGAAGGGGACAGTGCTGATGGGGGGATATATGAAGGGGACAGTGCTGATGGGGGGATATATGAAGGGGACAGTGCTGATGGGGGGGGATATATGAAGGGGACAGTGCTGATGGGGGGATATATGAAGGGGACAGTGCTGATGGGGGGATATATGAAGGGGACAGTGTTGATGGGGGAATATATGAAGGGGGCAGTGCTGATGGGGGAATATATGAAGGGGGCAGTGCTTTGTGTGTGTGTGGGGGGTGGTGATGTGAAGGGGGACAGTGCTGTGTGTGTGGGGGGTGGGGGGGGTGGTGATGTGAAGGGGGACAGTGCTGTGTGTGTGGGGGGGGGGGGACAGTGGTGATGTGAATGGGGACAGTGCTGTGTGTGTGGGGGGGGGGGACAGTGGTGATGTGAAGGGGGACAGTGCTGTGAGTGGTGATGTAAAGGGGGATAAGCAGCTGCACAGAAAACGTGCAGGGTACAATTGACTCTTAAATGCAATGAAATACAAGGTGCGGTTTCCCACACATGGAAATTGCATGGTACATACGCGCCATGCAGTTTCAATGCGACAGCGTTTTTAAAAAGGTGCCAGGGCCTTTTCCCAGCAGAAAACACAGACACAACAGCCCATTCAAATGAATGGGCTGTCGTGCCTGCACACCTGGGCTGTGATGTAAAGAATCCGAGTCATCACGCAAAAATGCAATCTGGACCTCTGCTGGAAGAAAATTTTGCTAATCGGACCTCCATGAATTTTAATTCAATACCCCTGGTATACGCTATACAAATAGTATATAGTAGCTGGTTCACATATATGCGCACTGCTCTGCAAATCACATGCGATGTCTGTGCAATGTGAATTCAGCCATACAGATTATATGGCTGAATTTGCATCACATTCTGACACAACTCAAACTGGAGCCTTTTTTGGGTCCGCACCGGAAGCGGATCACATGAGTGTTTACACCTATGCGATCCGATTCATGTCGGAACTGACAGTTCGCACTGCGATATGTGAACTAATCTAGGGGTGTCGTTAACTTTGTATTGACATCCCCAGCATCTCGCATATGGCAGTGTGAGCTGCCTGTGAGTTGAATGCGATGCAGGAACTCGCAGGGTTCCCGCAGCGTATAGGTGTGTACCGAAACTTATAGTGTGAATACACGATTAGAATATCGCCGATCATTCGACCATCGACTTTTGAAAAAGTATTTATCGGTCGAAAACGTTGCCAACATACACGGTCCTAATATCGCCCGACCGTTGCCCGCCGACCATCGAAACAGTGTTCGTCGGTGATGAGGTTATACAGATTTAAACTGAACGACCTCAACACCAACGTATAGAATATCGTTCTTTCGCAAACGAGACGACAGAATTTTTCGTGTTTTTCAAACGGTATTTTTCGTTCACAATATCGATATCGCTCATTGATGGCTGGGCATTAACGAGTAGAATATCGACCGATCGCTCGCTGAACGGAAATTTTCGGCCGATTTTCTTATCGTGTATTCCAGCCATTAGTCTCCCTCTATTACAGATCACTCATGTAACTGTAGTCTTAATTGGATGCCAATGGGTACAATCCTCACCAGTTCTTTAGAGGTACTTTGGTAAATGCCCCAGCACCCTCCGACCCCTTAATATGACTTGAGGTCCCCAGCCTCTTGCTATTACGGTCTCATGTAGTCATCTAGTTTTATGTTTGCGTTGCTTATTGTTTTATGTATTTATTATTACGTATTATGTATTTATTATTATTTTTTATTGTATTATTATTATTATGTATTTATTATGTATAGCTTTAATGCAATAGATTTACACCAACAGCATTTGCCCTTGCTTGTCCTTTACTTGATAAGGATAACTTTAAAAAAAAAAAAAGAAAAAAGCGCACCAATTCTAATAAATGACACATATGTCCAAACTATTACTTGAAACAGGTGCAAGATAAATGGTGCCTATTCTTTCAGCAGATAAATATTATTTGCAAATGTTGCCAGTAATATTATGACATTTTTATCAACACGCATGGCATTTGTTTGGCAACAGCATTTCCTTTCGTTTTCTTTTTTTTTCTTAAAGGAAAAAATAAGTGCTGTGTTGGATTAGTGTATTACTCTTTATCAGTTTTTATTAAGCTTAGTATTTAGCTGGTACACATGTTCTGCTTGCTTTCATCTTCTCCCGTCAGTTAAAAGTCAACAGGTTTATCGTGCGCTTGTATTGGTCAGAGCCTGAGCTTATTCTAGAAAATGTGCCAGTCTTGCAGAAAAGAAAAAAAATACATTTGCTATGGTATAAAGAAGCAGAATGCGAAGGGGAGATGTGACATGCTTTGCGTTTCATAGGTTGTCAGAAAGAGAATATTCCCAGTGTAGGTTATAGCTGACAAAGCACATATACTGGTAATTGTGACGGCTTCTTCAAAGATGAGGAGTGAGGCGATTAATTAGAGGAAAACAGAGACTGGGATTTAGCTAAAGAGAAGATATGGGCATTTAACCCTTGTATTACAGGCTTTATGCAGGAAGAATTCTCTATTCATAGCAGCTCCCAGTCCCATAACAATAAGGTTTATTCAGAGATTCCTTTGACATGAACTAAACCATGTCATTAGCAGACTTGGACTGTCCTCTACAATTATTCAATATTTGATAGCGGATGCCCTTTTTGCATGCAGTCTTTGCACTTTTAATATTTTTAACACTTTTTGACTGTCACGTTCTTCCTTCATTCATGTGTTTCTTGACTTCATTCTAGCTCTGTATAGGCCTCCAATACAGTACCGGGACAAGGTTATCTAGAGCCCAGGGCAAACATACCAAACTGAGCCCACCCCCAAGATATATGAGCATTATGTGTCAGCGAAAATTCCCCCCTCCTAAAATAAAAAAAAATAAAAAAAAGCACTAATCTGCATGTTTAAGCATAAATTCCCATTCCTCCCAGTACAAGTATGCCCCCCGCTGCTAAAATCCCCTATGGTCATCACAAATCTGTGCCCTACCCCCTCTCCAAGCTCAAATCCTCTCTCTCTCTTAAACCCCCCCAAAAAAATAAAATCACCCTCCTAGCACAAATACTTTACCCTTCAAATTTCCCTTCTGAGTACAAATCCTCTCCTCCCGCTCTGAATTCCCCCTTCCAGCATAAATTATCCCCCCTACTAGCACAAATCCTCCCCCCAAATTCCCCCTCCTAGCATAAATACCCCCCAATCATCCCTACTAACACAAATCCCCCCTCTCAAAAAACAATTCCCCTCCTAGCACAAATTCCATCTCCCCTTCTACCAAATTACCTCTTCTAGCACAACCCCCCCCCCCATTCCCCCCTACTAGCACAAATCCTTTTCTTCCACCCCCCCTCCCAATGCAAATTCCCCCCAAATCACCCTTCCTTGCACACCACCTCTAATTTCCCCTCCTGAAACAATTCTTATCCCCTGCCACCCTCCACGTTCCCTCTCCCAACACAAATTTCCCCTCCCCCCCCAATCTCCTTTGGGTGCCCCCCCCCTACCTTACATGATACCACAGTGCCCAGGGCAGCTGCCTTTCTGCCCACCTCTTGTCCCAGCACTGCTCTTATATCAAGGAATATGCAATAGCTACACATGTTACTTATTTTACTTTTTTAGATAGATCACTAGTATTGGCTGCTGTCACCTCGGAGCTGTTAGTTCAGGTTGGAGGATTCCGAGCAGAGGTTTTTCGGATAGGTGAGCATTGAGGGAATATGGTGTTAGTGTGTAGTAGGGCTGAACGATAGTCGATGTGATATCGACTATCGTTCTGCGGGTGTGGGCGATATTCATATCGCCGAAGACACGATATTTAGCATTAGCATTAGGCAGGGAGAAGTCGGGACTCGGGGGGAGGACTCACAGTGCTGGTAGCCGATCGGAACTCCGCCCCTCCAGCCTGATGCAATCCAGCCCTCCCAGCTCTGCCTATAGTCTCCAGCCGACCATTACTCCGCCCTGCTCCGCCCATTGTCTCTCCATTGACTATTTACAACACATTACAGCCTGATCCCGCCCCCGTGCAAGCCCCCGATGCAGCCAGGAGAGACAATGGGCGGAGAAGGGCGGAGTAATGGTCGGCTGGAGACTAGAGGCAGAGCTGGGAGGGCTGGAGGGGCGGAGTTCCAATCACAGCAGAAAGCATAGGGAAACCGATATCGACACAACACCGCACACGGCGGAACAATAACACAAGCCGTACATTGTTGTGCACGTGCGGACAGCCCGGATCACGGAAGACACCGGACTGGGGGGCCCCCGACCCTACCGCACACGTTACCCAGGTGACCGCTGTTTACATGGCAAAGGGGAGGAGCCGCACATAACATGCAGATACTCAGTGGGCGTCATACCTTGTGCCTGCTTCGGGCCCACAGCTCCTCCGTCTCCGCAAGTGAGGATCAAAGGAGGTCACCGGCGGATACTCCTACCACCACTGAGAGTCCCGACTGCACTGTCAGTGTCTTCTGCATTCCACCCAGTTCCATATCGCGATATATATCGTTGAAAACCATATATCGCAATTTACTTTTTTTCTCAATATCGTGCAGCCCTAGTGTGTAGTGTTAGGGTTTTGTTTAAAGGTTGGATGAAAGTAGTTCTAAAGGCAGAAGGTTTTTTTTACCTTCATGCATTCTGTGCATGAACATAAAGAAAACCTTCTGGGTGTAGCTCCCCCCCCCCAGTCCCCCCCCTTATACTCACCAGAACTCCATCTCAATCCAGCGATGTCCATGAGAGCATCGGACGGCTCTCCCGGGTCTCTGAACACTGTCCATTCATAGGAGCGCAGCTTGGGAGCGAGCCTGCTTGAGTGCCCCCTTTGGAAGAGGCATGCTATCGGGGATACTAAGCAGGAGGGAGAATTTCACAGTGTTTACACTTCCATTCAGAAATCTTTTCAGTGCTCCCTACTCAGTAGCTTCCCATAGACTTAAATGAGGTGTTACTCCAACAATATGAGTATGGCCCATTCTAATCTATGGGAAGGTACTACTCTGAACAAAGGATGTAATCAACCACAGAGGGCCACCACCAGCAGAGATACGTTAGCACTTGGGTGAGGGGGGTTAACTTAGTATAGTCTAGTGGGGTAGGGTGTGGGGGTTAGGGACTTTTTACCTAAACCCAGGACTTTTCCTTTAAAAGAAAAACATGATGTTTACAAAAGTAAGATAAGTAGCAAATGTGCTTAATGATAAAATAAATAATTAAGAAGACTTTTCATGAATGAATAATGAATTTTGAGCTAACCCAACCAAATCTGTTAGTAAAATGTAATACCAAAACATGCAATGCTTTATTTTAAAGGAGAACGTCTGCAAAATCCAAGAACAAGTAAAGGGCTAGCCATTTACCTTGGTCTACACTTTATTTTTGAATGCAGTTGACAAAAGAGTGAACAATTAAACTTTGATTTTGGCTTCTGTATCCCAGAGTCCTGCGGGGGGCATGAAGTGACATGAGTTTTTAGATTGAGATTGAGTGTATGATTTCCCCAAATTAAAAACTCTTCATTCTTGGAACCCCTGTATGGTTTTTATTGTTGTCTATGTCCCAGTGGGGAGATTTACCCTCTCCAACCTACACATCACTACTGTGTCCTATAAGAATGTGGAGGTCATTGGAACTAGTGAGAGTTGAGGACACAGGAGATCAGTACTTACAGGAGTGTCCATTTCCCAGCTAGCAGAGGACAACTCTTCAGCAATGGAGTGGTGTTTGGCAGGTGGCAACAAAGGTAACTATTTACACTCTTCTTTTACAGGTACAAGCTTCTGGGGGATTTTGGTATAGTGCAAGAGTATATTTTTCTGCTGCTTGCAACTCTTCCATAAAGTATAAATTGTTATTAAAGTGGAGTTCCGGGCACAAAATCGACCTAATCGATTTTGTGTCCATCCGCTTGCTCTTCTTCACCTGAAAAGGAATTGGATAGTTTGGATTATTTTTTTTTTAACTTACCTTGTAATTGTAGAAAGAAATACTCACCTATTTTTCACTTCCTCCCTCTGTGGCCGCGGCCCGCACCGTCACTTCCGGTTTGCAATGATTCCTGGGAGCTGAACGTCATCGCTCCCAGGAATCAATGCGACGGCACCGGCCCGCTCGTCACTTCCGGTGCGACGCCGCATTCCCTGCTAAACAGATTCTGGGCATGCCCAGAAGCTGTGGAGGAAGGCGGCGCCGCACCGGAAGTGACGAGAGGGGCCGGTGAAGGCGCATTCTGGGAGAAGAAGACGCAGAAGAGGACGCAGAAGAGGATCGCGCTGGCTTCAGCTGCCCACAACAGAGATGGCAACGCTGGAGAAGAAATTTTAAAAGTGAGTATTTCTTCTTGCAGGTAAGTGCGAACCGGGACAGATCAGAGGCTAGCCATTCTGGAATGTACTAGCCCTGACTGTCCCGGGGCTATATTCATTGAAAAAACAATTCTGTGCCCAGAACTCCGCGTTAATTATATTATACAGGATTTATAAAGCGGCAACAGTTTGCGAAGAGTTTTTACTAAATAAAGGCAGACAGTACAGTTACAATACAAGAGGAATCGGGGGTCCTGCTTTTTAGAGTTTATAATCTAAGAGGGGGAGATGTAGTAAGAAATAGAAGAGTATTTGTGTGCTTTATCAATCATGTTTTCTGGTCATAGCTATTGGCTAATGAGTACATTTCCTCACTGGAACACTGAGACTGAGAAGTTTTTGTTCAATAAATCTATGACGGTTTTACAGAAAAAAAAAAATGTAATGGAAGACTAGACAATTGTTTTTTCATAAACCAAAAGTACTGGTGCATGTTGCGTCTGTTATTTGCTACAATCTTTCCTATTTCGTGAATATAAGGGAGACAGCGCTCAAAGATGTAATAAGTGTCTAGAACTACACCATCAAGCACATTGTGAATAGCATGACATATAAATCATAAAACATATATGAAATTCTCCTAAAAAAGGGGATCCTATGAAAAGTGAACCCCAACTGGTTCTTTAAAGTGACAAAACTTAAAGTGTCCGTGCTAAGCAATAAATGATAAAGAAATGCAATATAAAGTGCTGGTGCCAATGTGCAATAATAAATTATTCCAAAGTGCTGCGTGCTCAGTGTAAGGGATTGTCCACATGCAGGATCAAACACTGGGGGGATCCGTCACCGAGTTGTGCTCCCACTTACCAGACGACCCCTTGTGGTCTTTGGAATGGTTCCTAATCTTCCCATCGGCCATTCCTTATGCAGATTCCACTGGAGTACACCGTCCCAATAATCCGGAGAAGCCAAAAGATGCGTCCACTGTTTATCCTCTCGGTGGGTATGGTAGTCTCATAGAGGGCACAAGGAAGTAGGGAGACTCATGGTATAGTATGCATAAACTTTTTAATCCAAGATATAGTAGTCACTTACATGTCAGTATGGAAAAAACGGCTGTACAGCAATCTTTCGTATTTGCTGTTCAATGATTTGGCAGACATGTGGATGGTAATCTTAGATAGTTGATGTGTAAATTTTTTTCATGTCTTAGAATCTGTGGGGCTAACATTTAAATCTGAAAAAAATGTAAGAGTAGAGGTTCTGTCTTTACAAACCAATCAGGTGTTACTTTCTATATTCATAGAATGCAAAACAATCCCATATTTTAAACATATTGATCCATTTTAGTGGCAATTGTGGGCAATGTTTGCATTATATGTTTCACCCAATCACTTGATCTATAATCTTTTGAAGGTATTTTAAGACACACGCATAAAAGAGATTGCTGATTCACATCACACCAAGGTACAACGTGCTGCTTCTGGTGTGCGCTGTGTAGGAGCAATGAGGAGTGCTGCAATGCGTTGTTTCAGTACATAACACTTTTCATTTTTGTAACTTTATTTGAAGTGTCACATGTGACATGTAATGCACTACAATAAGATGCTACCTGCATCATTTTATCGCAGCGCACACCAATGCAGCACAATGATGAGGTCATGCCCTATTCAATGCAATTTTTTGCCTCGTCTTTGCATTGTTTCTTCGTTTAGGCAATGCTGCTCCATGCCACACACCGGTCCTGGTGTGGACCCAACCTTAATGTAAATAATCTTAATAGCATGTGTTAAGGTTTTCTAATTCCCATTTATGTGTCTAGTTCATAAATATATGCAGTGCACACACCTAGACAGCCATATTTGTTTATTACATGACATGTGCTGGTTCTACTTGTGCTATGTAGTGCTGCTTGAACCTTGCTAATCATATTATCTCACTGCAAGTCTACTAGACATGGTCTACCATATTGAAAACAAAGGACTCTTTGATGTAATGGTGTGAAACCTGCACAGTGTTCATGATAGCCAGCAACCATGTGATTTTACTAGGCTTTAGATCAGATGATTAGGCTCAGGAGAAAATGTTTTTATTCATAGCAAAAAATTAATTTGCAGGGTTTTTTAATAATGGGTCCACGTTTTTTTAAGCTCTGAAAAACCCCCATGTGTCTGTGTGGGTTTCCCCTCGGTACTCTGGTTTCCTCCTACACTCAAAAGTCATGCTGGTAGGTTAATTGGCTCCTGTCTAAATTGGCCCTAGTATGTGTATGTATGTTAGCTAGGGGCCTTAGATTGTAAGCTCCTTGAGGCAGGGACTGACATGAATATAGAATAAATATTTGTTAAGCTTGGCGGCGCTATATAAGTACCTGTAATAAATAAAATAAAATAAATAAACATATATCATTGGTTCCAACAAAATACAATATCATGTTTCTGTGAAGTGTGAATAGTATTATTATTATTATTGTTATTATATAGGCTTTATATAGCGCCAACAGTTTCCGCAGCATGAGGATGTTAGCTCATGGATTTTTTTAGTGTGTTGGTTTCATATAGGTTATGTGTGTAAATGTTAATCAATTCAGTTGGTTCACATACTTAATAAACATTTATATTTAAAGCATTCAAGCATGTGGCAATAGAGAATTTATCAAAAGCACACAACATAGAGGTCTCACATGTGGTCAGGTTCACAGTTGTGACAATTTTATCCTAGCAAAAAAAAAAAAAGTGTTACAGGAAATGAGTGTCTACTTTTTGCATGTATGGGTTAATTATTCTGTTATGTTCTTTCTGGCAAGGTCCCCACTTGCGCTGTTCCAGTGACCCAATTTTGTAGTACTTTCAGAAAAGACGCACGGTGAGCAAGAGGGGAGAGGGAGAGGCTGGAGTATGAACTCAATCTGATCCCTTGCTGGTCCTATAAATGCAGACGACATTATGTAATCAGTTTGTGCTGCATCTGAATTCTAAGAATGAGGCATCCACACACACTGTTCTGAATATGGAGGATTGTGGGCATGGAAAATAGTTATTTGTTTCTGTCATGCTAATTTTGTGCCGGTTTAGTGGTTGGGAGGAGCGGAAGGACACAAAAGGGGAAGGCCGGTGGAGGACTGTTTAGATATTGGGAGACATTTCACGCTGATGTTATAGGGGAAAAATAAGTGGGCATTTTGGAATATATACCAGGAACATTCAACAGAGGAGCTACTGAGTAATAAAGTGATGATTTACCAAGAAGGATACAATCTTTTGAGGCAATGTAATTGGGAATAGGATTGAGGGTTACCAAAGACATTAAATATTTTTTTTTATTTTGCCGTTAGAGGAGCACTGATGAATTACATTGTGGGTATATTTATACTGCACATTTTAAGTCAGCTAATAGTGGTTGTAAACTTCTGAAATTAAAAATGAACATAACATATCCCTCTATAGTGTGTACTAACCTTAATCCAAAGCACTAAGTTGATTTTTGTCTCCTTTCTCCTCCCTCTGCTATCTGCATTATTCATTTCTTACGGGTGTACCTGACACCACAGAATCTAGGGTAATGCCCTCTCTCCCCCTCCAAGAATAGAAGAAATCCAATTTTGAGACCGCACACGGGATATTATGATGAAATCAAAAGTTTCTTTATTCCTCATAAATAAAGTAGACAGACAGTGTGC
Source organism: Pelophylax lessonae (assembly GCF_965119305.1). NCBI lineage: Eukaryota > Metazoa > Chordata > Amphibia > Anura > Ranidae > Pelophylax > Pelophylax lessonae. The sequence goes on from NC_138771.1 coordinate 127,514,091, forward strand.
AAACAGATGTGTCAGGTTGACGTGTTTCACGACGCTGTAGGTCCCTTACTCATAACCACACGATTATGTCTCCCCCTCCAACACATAACAGGTGATTGACAGACATGCATGTTTCCCTATGAGACTGTGTAGAGGGAGTGTTTCCTTTCCCACTACTCACATCACAGATTACACTCAGCTCCCTGTTCTATGTTGTGCAGTGTATAGCATCAGATCCCAGCACCCTGCCTGCTGAAGCTGAAAAATAGCCTTTGATCTATGTGTTTTAGAAGGCTGTAGATCAGAGAGGTCTGCAGATAAACAGACGTGACTTATATAGGATGATTGGTTTTATCTCTGTGTATCAGGGCCAGTCACTTCACTGGGTATATGTAAGGATTTACAACCACTTTAAAGTAAAACACAGAGGGGTTAATTTACTAAAACTGGAGAGTGAAAAATCTTAGCTAATCAGCTTCTAACTTCAGCTTATTCAATTAGGTTTTGACAATAAAACCTGGAAGCTGATTGGTTTCTATTCAGAGCTGCACCAGATTTTGCACTCTCTGGTTTTAGGAAATCAGCCCCAGAATATATATGCATATCCAGGTAGTAATTAGTATGGCAATACATGGGAAAATATATGGTGCAATAACTCATAGTTCATATACAGTACATGGCCTATGTATTTTATTTACTTGTTGTAGGATTCTGTGCATATCTATTCTGGTACATATAGGCTTTTGGGGGGACAGCAGTCCCAGCAACAAAGTGTATTATAGGAACATGACAATTCCAAAGGAACCTGACATTCAAACTTTGTGCCAGTGGTAAGGGAAGTCCAGAACCCTCAACATATCATATATGTGTATGTGGAGCCCGGTTCCCCTGTGGAGCATATTGACTACAGCAGACATTGTTTTGTATTGAAAATCTTTGTGTGCATGATGATATCATTACAACTGTAAGCAATGGCACATATCCTTTACAGACACACAATGGGGTTCATTTCTTCTGTATAGACAAGTATGCTTAGAATTGCAGAGATCGTTGAGTATAAATGAAGACTTCCAATGTGTGCAAAGATGCCATTACAACAGATAGCAGTGGCACATTTCTTGCACAAACAGTTGTGCTCTTAAATTTACATACCCTGGCAGATATTATGATTTCTTGGTCATTTTTCCCAAGAATATGAATGATAACACAAAAACCTTTCTTTCACTCATGGTTCGTGTTTGGCTGAAGCCATTTATTATCAATCAACTGTGTTTTCTCTTTTTAAATCATAATGACAACAGAAATTACCTTGATCAAAAGTTTACATACCCCAGTTCTTAATACTATGTATTGCCCCCTTTAACATCAATGACAGCTTGAAGTATTTTGTGGTATTTGTGGATGGGCAGCTTTACCATTTTCTCAGATGGTAAAGCTGCCCATTCTTCCTGGCAAAAAGCCTCCAGTTCTTGTAAATTCTTGGGCTGTCTTGCATAAACTGCACGTTTGAGATCTTCCCAGAGTGGCTCAATGATATTGAGGTCAGGAGACTGAGATGGCCACTCCAGAACCTTCACTTTATTTTGCTGTAGCCAATGACAGGTCAACTTGGCCTTGTGTTTAGGATCATTGTCATGTTGGAATGTCCTAGTACGTCCCATGCATAGCTTTTGGGCTGATGAATGCAAATTTTCCTCCAGTATTCAGTATGCCAGTATTCTTCCTCCGGCAATACATGGTATTAAGAACTGGGGTATGTAAACTTTTGATCACGGCCATTTGGATAGTATCTGTTGTCATTATGATATAAAAAGAGTAAACACAGTTGATTGATAATAATTGGCTTCAGCCAAACACTAACCATGAGTGAAAGAAAAGTTTTTTTGTTATTCATATTCTCTGAAAAATGGGCAAGAAATCATAAATTCTGCCAGGGTATGTACATTTATGAGCACAACTGTACTTATTCCTATATGGATATGTACCCCTACTAGTAAAAAAATATATATGTATAGTAGTTACTATATAGTAGAGAAAATAGTAGTTACTAAGTAAAAAGGACAGTGTGCAAAAATACAACCACTACCAAGCTAAGATTTGGTTGTCACAAATGATTAATTATCCAATTTAGATAATCACATTTTTTGTACTGGTATTAGTAATTAATTTTGTGTCTTCCAAAGCCTGCCAATCCTTAGCAAAACAGTCAGAGCCACAATGATACAGCTATAGGTAGTGGGTTTAGCAAGTGGAAAGAGGGGATTGAAGGCAGTCATGCAAAATATCTATGTAAGGTATTTTGTATTTTCTTATCTATGTAAAATATAAGTTTTAAAAACATTTGAAAAAGATCAGACAAATGAACTGCACAGGATTTACATTTTAGGAAAATTTTTAGAACATCTTTTCCCTGTATTTGATGAAGTTCTATATTACTATTGCAGATTTCAGTAGAGCCGTTAAAAGGCTGTGAACGGGTTAAAAGTTGTGAGGGTGTGCGGCGTGGTTCACATTTTAAAGATGTGTGATGTAAGACCCTTTGATGGTGTTGTGCTTGACATCCCCAGTACACGGTAAATGAGAGATACACTTGGCAGAGCTCAGGAAACCAGAGCCAGGTAAGCACACACTTTGCTTGAGGTTTCTTTTTGTGCAACAGGAAACCTTCTTCTCTTGAGCACAAAGAGAAAGTACGGGATTTTTTTTTCTGCCTCATGCAAGGAAGATTTTGTAAGATATGTCTTACTCCTGGTAGCCCAAGCCATTGATCATAGGAAGATTTGAGTGGAAATACAGCTGAAGTAAAGTTAAATACTGTTTGTCATGGCTTAAGAGACCTCTTAAAACCTTCCAAATCAAATAAATCTTGACTGGCCATGAAAGCCTGTGGTCCACTGGGTAGGATTGTCAGTGGTTTTGCTGACCAGAGCAATATGGTTGGCTGATTCTGTACTTGTGATCTCAGTGTCTAGACCAGAGCAAGGCAACCTGCGTCTCCAACTACCGTAAAACCACTATTCCCAGTTTCTTCTAAAAATGCATTCATCTGGCCATTGGAAGCTGGGATTTGTTGTTCCTTAAATGTTGGGAATGTGCTTGTTCAGAGCCTTGATCTTACACTTCTTGCTGTCTGTAATATTTGAGAAGGGCGGTGTCACTACAGGATGAGGTTTGGATCAAAATGTGCTAGGCAAACAAAGTAAGTGTTCTGAGCATGACATGAGAAGTTAATCGCACTTTAGTCCCAAAGCTGATGATTTCATTTGGCCCAAAGTACAGTGAACAACCTGGTAAATCAGTTTTCCTTAAAATCGGCTTTGGCAGTCCGTTTTAGTATACACACAGAAGATATAGGCAGTTCCTTATAGTATACACGCAGAAGATATAGGCAGTCCGTATAAGTATACACACAAAAGATATAGGCAGTCCCTTATAGTATACACACAGAAGATATAGGCAGTCCCTTATAGTATACACACAGAAGATATAGGCAGTCCCTTATAGTATACACGCAGAGGATATAGGCAGTCCGTTTTAGTATACACACAGAAGATATAGGCAGTCCCTTATAGCATACACGCAGATATAGGCAGTCCGTTTTAGTATACACGCAGAAGATATAGGCAGTCCCTTTTAGTATACACGCAGAAGATATAGGCAGTCCCTTATAGTATACACGCAGAAGATAAAGGCAGTCCCTTATAGTATACACGCAGAAGATATAGGTAGTCCCTTATAGTATACACACAGAAGATATAGGCAGTCCGTTATAGTATACACACAGAAAATATAGGAAGTCCCTTATAGTATACACACAGAAGATATAGGCAGTCCCTTATAGTATACACGCAGAAGATATAGGCAGTCCCTTATAGTATACACACAGAAGATAGGCAGTCCGTTTTAGTATACACGCAGAAGATATAAGCAGTCCCTTATAGTATACACGCAGAAGATATAGGCAGTCCCTTATAGTATACACGCAGAAGATATAGGCAGTCCCTTATAGTAAAAACGCAGAAGATATAGGTAGTCCCTTATAGTATACACGCAGAAGATATAGGCAGTCCCTTATAGTATACACGCAGAAGATATAGGTAGTCCCTTATAGTATACACACAGAAGATATAGGCAGTCCGTTATAGTATACACACAGAAAATATAGGAAGTCCCTTATAGTATACATGCAGAAGATATGAGCAGTCCCTTATAGTATACACGCAGAAGATATAGGTAGTCCCTTATAGTATACACGCAGAAGATATAGGGGCAGTCCCTTATAATATACACGCAGAAGATATAGGCAGTCCCTTATAGTATACACGCAGAAGATATAGGCAGTCCCTTATAGTATACACGCAGAAGATATAGGTAGTCCCTTATAGTATACACGCAGAAGATATAGGGGCAGTCCCTTATAATATGCACGCAGAAGATATAGGCAGTCCCTTATAGTATACACGCAGAAGATATAGGCAGTCCCTTATAGTATACACGCAGAAGATATAGGTAGTCCCTTATAGTATACACGCATTCATATTCTTGACTCTAATGTCGCAGAACTCTCCCTATATTTACACTGTTCTGTTTGCATGTAAGCACACATGCTAAACCACATGTGAATGGGCCCAATGAGTCTCCTATCGTCTTTTGCACTAAATTGCAGCATTTGGATGTGGACCATCTACATAGTAAAGATTGGAATTTCTACTTAAAATGTATTTGCATACAGAACAATACAAACGTTTTTCCACATCAGAACAGAAAAGTGTGAAATCTGTGACATCACCACCCCATCCAAATAGAGAACGCCTTGCATCCATTGAGAACAATAAAAGGTGTTCTGTGAATGGCGCCCACGCAGAGCAAGTTCCCCTCTGCAGTTGTCGATGACAACTACTACAGTGATCCTTCCCTTCTTCAGCGGTCCCACAGGTATGACATTTGCACGCCCCACATTGGTCCAAGCTGGACTAGTTTAACTATGAAATAAAATCCATACCTAAAGTTAAGCATTTAACTATATCCCGAGTAAAGATAAAATAATATAAAATATATTTGTTTTTTTACTGCTATGGCTTGGTTGAAGATTCAATTTTTTAGAAGCCGTTCTCAAAGAACTCCAAATGACTTTTTTTTGGATTGCCAAACCTTTCCTTATAACCAGACGAGGCAATATATATTACTGGCAGAGCAGTATGTGTATGACAGAACACTTTGCAATACAGAGAAGTGTGCATAGCAAACCAGTGTACTGTATATATGAGTACATTGAAGATTACTGTGTTCAATATTGCAGCCTCTGGTTAATCCTTGTAATTTTCTCACAGGAGATTCAGCATGAAAGGGAATAATAAAAATCTCCAGAGCTAGAGTATTATATTGAGCTGTAAAATGCTCATGAAAAATAAATGGATCAGACATGTCTGCATTAACTATCTCCTGCTTTAATGTCTGCATTGCCTTTTTCACTCTTTGCTAGTTAAGCTTTTTAGGCTTAGTTTTCATTACTGCACTTATAGATATAGAAAGTTTGACCCATGGTAAGGTGTGATCCCCATCTGTTTTCTTGTGACGAACCGGTATCTGGCAGAGGCTTGCCTATCCCTGCTTTTGTAGACCTTTAATGCTTCTCATTGCCAAAAAAAAGAAAAAAAAAAAACTCACATGAATGTGAAAGCTATTGGTCTGTGAACTCTAGCCAATCAATTGCAGAGTCTATTATTATAATTTTAGAACGTGCTTCCAGATGGAATAGGTGATACGGGGCAGATGCAGGTATGCATACAGACGTTCATTTGTAAATGGTTCTCCTGTTAGTGGCAGAAATGTATGGGCTCAGAAGATCAGGGTTTTTTTCAGCTGGAACTTGGTGGAAACAGTTCCACCACCTTTGGCTCAGGCCCTCTGCTCCCTGCTCATCACTATCACTTGTAAACTCAGGGTCGTGGTTGAGTTCCTGCACCTTTTTTTCGGAGAAAAAAAGCCCTGCAGAAGATTATACCTCTTAAGCCTCGTACACATGCAACGATTGTTGGCCGACCGATCGGCCGTCTTTTGTCCAGTGTTGTTGTGTTGGTTGAAATGTGCTCTAGACTGCACACTAATTTTTTCGGCCAACAACAACCAACTTCAGAAGTGATGCCATGTGCTGGTTTACTTTCCATGTGTTTTTTCTTCTCTGAGCATGCCCAGTCTTGCTCATCTGATTTTTGTCTGCCGAAATCTGTACTGACTGACGAACAATCGGCCGTTCTGTTGACGGCCAACAAAAATTTTATAGCATGCACACCAGATTTTTTTCAGCCGAAAAGTCGCAGTCGGTTGTCGGAAGCATCATACTAACAAGCCGGCAATCGGCCGATCGGACGTTGGCCGAAAATTCACGGCCAACAATCGTTACGTGTGTACGAAGCTTTATGGCTCGTGTCTTTTGGGGGACTGGCAGGGATTTGAGATTACTGCTCCCACCGTTAAACCCGTTTTGTTGGTCTCACTTCCTTGGCTGTATTTGAATTTGTTTAGGTATGCTGACTATTTTGGTGGAGAAGTTGGTATTTATTTATCGCCGTAGATATTATTTAGTTAACTACAGAGCAGATGCAATATTGATATCACATTATAATCATTATGATTATTATATTGCCAAGAGGTATTTTTTGTTGTGTCCCATGTTTAGTATAGGGTAGAGATTTTTACCTACCTCAGTATGAGGATAATCTTCTTTTGGTGACACTTTATAGATTTATTCTGAGTTTCCTCTGTAGTGCCACAATTTTCAGTGGGCGTAACTTATATATTATTTCCTCTCCTTTTTTTGGAGACTTCCTGGGGTTCCCCCCTCCAATATGTAAAAACACACTCAATGATCCTATCAGTCATTTAAAGTGGTCCTAAAGCCTTAAGGTTTTTCACCCTAATGCATTCTAGGCATTAAGATGAAAAACCTTCTGTGCTGCAGCTGCCCCCACAGCCACCCCCCATTTTTCTTACCTGAGGCCAATCCAGCGATGTGCATGAGTGCAGCGGCACCCACCGCTGTCTCCCTCCTTATTGGGCAGCTTGATAGCAACGGGTGCTATTGGCTCCCTCTGCTGTCAATCAAATGCTGTGACACGGGAGTGGGGGGACGGAGCCTATTCCCACTGTGTGTGTCAATGGGCGCAGCAGCGAGCGCACAGAAGAGGAGGGGCCTGGGGTGCCAGCGGAGGACCTCAGAAGAAGAGGATTAGGGCTGCTCTGTGCAAAGCAGGTAAGAATAGGCACGTTTGTTATTTTTATTTTTTTACAAACAAAGGTTTAGAAACACTTTACGTCCTAATAAATGTTAGGCTACTCTTTTTGCCTTTTACCTTGGTGTGTGGGTATGTGCATCTTTGTATTGTCTTTAGCATTATTTTATCTTTGTTTAGCTAATAATATATAGTCATGTAATAATGTACTGTATGTACACCCCATAGAAACTGTTGCATTTTTCATCGTATTTGAACGGGTAAACATTTGAGTTTCATTCAAATAGTGCCTGCATATAAAAGTAATATTTGAACAAATGACATAAAATTGATGGGGTGTATTCATTTTCATGATCTAAATTACACATTTGTCATGTCATGTAAGTACACCCCTACATTTACCACTAATTCAAATACATGAAATTAGAATCAGGTGTTCCAGATTAGGTGTCAGTGAATGGAACCTCTTTAGGGAGTATGCTGATGGAACATATCTTAGTTAAACCTCAGAGATCTATGGTATGGTGTTCTATTTGCTATTGACGTGTGGTGTTATCATGCCAAGATCAACACAGTTCTCAGAAAGAATGTTTTGGACAGGGCCATATCTAGGGGGATGCTGTGCCCCCCCAGATTTCATTCATGCCCCTTTGGACCAGTGAGGTCAGCATCAGGAACTTGAGGGCCAGGGGGCATGACCAGGACGCATGGAATCATTCATTGCTGTGATGCTGGCGGCTGGCCTGCCCACACCATGTACCGTGATTTTGATTGAGAGTGGGCTTCTAGATCTACTCCGCCTCCCTCAATCTGTCATGATGTTGAAGCCACAGTGAACATGTGAAGGTAGGACTCCCTTTGTGAACAGGGGACTGAGGGTTCTTCTGTGAAGGGCGGAGTTCTAATGTGATGGGAGTTAACTCTGATGTGAAGGGAGGACACTTGTGTTATAAAGACTGCCTCTGATGTGAAGGGAGGGACTCTAATGTAAAGGGGGGGTGCTAATGTGATGGGCGCTGCCTCTGATGTGAAGGGGGGCTCTGATGTGATGGGAGAATGTGAAGGGGAGGGACTTTAATGTGACGAGGGCTGACTCTGATGTGAAGGGAGGGACTCTAATGTAAAGGGGGGGTGCTAATGTGATGGGCGCTGCCTCTGATGTGAAGGGGGGCTCTGATGTGATGGGAGAATGTGAAGGGGAGGGACTTTAATGTGACGAGGGCTGACTCTGATGTGATGTAAGGATTCTAATGTAAAGGGGGACTCTAAAGTAATGGGGGGATGCGATGCGATGGGGGGACTCTAATGTGAAGAAAGGGAGTCTGGTATGAATAGGGCTGAAGTAATGGGGAGACCCGGATGAGAAACAGGTCTGGATCTGATGTGAAGGGGAGACTCCACATGTGGTAACAGGGAAAGGGTGACATCATCATCCAGTGAAGATGTCAGTGTCCTTCAGCCCAATAAATATAGAGTGGGACAGGGGTGCCTTTGATATTGTATACTTTTAAAGGGTGCCATGACTGAAAAAATATTTACGAAACACTGCTCTAATACATACATTTCCACTAGAGATGTAGGGAACTGGCCTCTCCTGTTCAGCACTTCACAGCCCCTGCACTACCCGTAGCTGGAAAGAATAAAACAAAATTGTGTTGACAGTATACCCCCTGACTCGCTGTCTTTTGGACACCATGTATGTGAGCTCAGCTGTTTGACCACAAAGCCCCTCTGATTGCCAGTGATGTGAGAAATACTGTATATCCTCCATACTTGGAACTACTCTTTATGTTTAAAACGATCCATAGCAACCTCCCACTATGGATTGTGTTCTACTATCTGTCACCTAAAAAATGTGGGCCTGTTGCAATGCACAGATCGTATCTTTAATAGGCTCCACACCAAGCCCAATCTCCCAGTCTCCTGTGAACCTTTGGGGATCTTTTTGCTTTGGATTGGGGTCTTTCAGTCTGATGGTGGACAGCCTATGTGTTGTGGGCACCAGCATATCTTTCACCTCCTCTCCTTCGACCTTGGTTTTAATACACAGCGGCATTTCCATGATTTATAATCTTACTACCCTTTGACAGTTTTCGGCGCTACCTTTATGACACCTCTGAAGAAGAGTCCTCAAAACGCATTACGTGTCATTTAACCTTCTTTTATATATTCTTCTGTCAAAATATTGTAATATTTGCACCTTTATGACCGCTATGTGCTATTTTGATTATGTTTTTTCATTTTTGTACTAGTAAATGATATACCTTTTTTATATAACCTTTGACCACTATTAAATTGAATACATATTCCCAAATCTAGAGGGTAAAATTTTGATGTGCTGACTTTTTTTTTACTGCACTCTCAGGTTAGACAGGCTAAATTCGGCCCTATTCGAGGATGCTTAGGAGTCTGGCTAGGAATTTAAAGAAATCGACTGATGGTTTCAAATGAATGCTAATTTGTCCAAATCTGGCCAGCGCAGCAAATTCATACCAGTTGCTTGCCATTTGATGTTAAAGAAAGTCTCAAAGAGCCCTAAAATGTCATCACAGGTGTTCAGATAACTCTTCCAACATTTGGGGTCAAAGTTCAGGCATGTACAATCAGAAGGAGAATGCATCAATTTAACCTGAATGAGAGCTGTTTGGAAAAAGTCTTTGCTATACAAAAACATTAGAGCAAGAATGCAGTTTTCTATTGAACATATGATTAGAAAAAAGAGAAAAATGGGAATGCAATAAATTAGGATGCAGTGAACACCCTCTAGTAACCTACCCACTCACTCTTAAAAATACAGTAAATTAAAGAGTGGGGCTCTATGGCAAAAAAGAGCATACAAGAAAAATTTGGCAAATAGAAAGAGTAGCCTAAGACCCGGTTCACACTAGCGCGACTGCAGTAGCGGTGGGTCGTCTGCCATAGATTAGCACAGGACCCGTTCTAATAGGAGCGACACAAGTCGCTCCGACTTAGAAAAAGGTTCCTGTACTACTTTAGGGTGACCTGGAGGCGACTTGCATTGACTTCAATGATATGAAGTCCGTGCATGTCGCGCCGAGGTCGCGGTGCACGCTGTGCACCGCGACTTCACAGGTCGCCCCAGCAAGTAGCGTCGCCCCTGTGTGAACGGGGTCTAAAGCACCATATCTGATGAGCCACCGGGGAATGGTTACAAAAACTTATCAACCTACAATAGGTGTAGCAAAAAGTATCAAATTTTATTGTAAATACAAAAAACAAATGCAACATGTAGGGAAGTTATGTAAAACAAAACACCTTCCCACCATCACCATTAAAAAAAAAAGACAACGTTGTCCTAAAGACCATATTGTCTCTTTTTTTTTTTTATGGTGATGGTGGGAAGGTATTTTGTTTTACATAATTTCCCTACATGTTGCATTTGCTTATATTGTATTCACAATAAAATTTGAAACTCTTTGCTACACCTATTGCAGGTTGATATGTTTTTGTAACCATTCCCCAGTGGCTCATACGCTTCTCATTCTATTTGCCTAATTTTTCTTGTATTTTATCGATCATATACAGATGTGTCTTAAAATTTTTGAATATCATCAAAAAGTTAATTAATTTCAGTAATTCAATTAAAAAAGTGAAAATCATATATTATATAGATTCATTACACACAGAGTGGTATATTTTAAGCATTGCTTTGTTTTAATTTAGATGATTATGGCTTAAAGGTAGTAAAAACCCAAAATTCAGTATCTCAGAAAATTAGGATATTACAGATTAGACCAATAATAAAAAAATATATATTTTTAAAACAGAAATGTTGGCTTACTGAAAAGTATGGCCATGTACAGTATAGTATGCACTCAATACTTGGTCGGGGCTCCTTTTGCATGAATTACTGCATGAATTACTGCATTAATGCGGCGTGGCATGAAGGCGATCAGCCTGTGGCACTGCTGAGGTGTTATGGAAGCCCAAGTTGCTTTGATAGTGACCTTCAGCTCGTCTGCATTTTTGAGTCTGGTGTCTCTCATCTTCCTCTTCACAATACCCCACAGATTCTCTATGGGGTTTAGGTCAGGCAAGTTTGCTGGCCAATCAAGCACAGTGATACCATGATTAATAAACCAGGTATTGTTATTTTTGGCAGTGTGGGCAGGTGCCAAGTCCTTCTGGAAATGAAATCAGCATCTCCAAAAAGCTGGTCAACAGAGGGAAGCAATTCTCCAGAATTTCTTGGTAGAGGGTTGCGCTAACTCTTGACTTGATAGAACACAGTGGACCAACATCAGCAGATGACATGGCTCCCCAAATCATCACTGTGAAAATTTCACACTGGACCGCATGCAGCTTGAATTCTGTGCCTCTCCACTCTCCAGACTCTGGGACCTTGATTTCCAAATGAAATGGAAAATTTACTTTCATCCGAAAAGAGGACTTTGGACCACTGAGCAACAGTCCAATCCTTTTTCTCCTTAGCCCAGGTAAGACGCTTCTGACGTTGTCTCTTGTTCAGGAGTGGCTGGACACAAGGAATGTGACAGTTGGAGCCCATGACCTGGATAAGTCTGTGTGTGGTGGCTCTTGACACCAGTCGTAGTCCACCCTTTGTGAATCTCCCCAACATTCTTAAATTGCCTTTGCTTCACAATCCTCTCAAGGCTGCGGTTATTCCTGTTGCTTGTGCACCTTTTTCTACCACACTTTTTCCTTCCACTCAACTTTCCATTAATATGCTTGGATACAACACTCTGTGAACAGCCAGCTTTTTTAGCAATGACCTTTTGTGACTTACCCTCCTTGTGGAGGGTGTCAATGACTGTCTTCTGGATAACTGCCAAGTCAGAAGTCTTCCCAATAATTTTGTAACCTACTGAACCAGACTGTTATACCATTTAATGGTGCAGGAAACCTTTACAAATGTTTTGAGTTAATTAACTGATTAGAGTGTGACACCACAAGTCTACAATATTGAACTTTTTCACAATATTCTAATTTTCTGAGATACTGAATTGTGGGTTTTCGCTGGCTATAAGCCATAATCATTAAAATTAAAAGAAAGAAATGCTTGAAAGATATCTCTCTGTGTATAATGAATCTATATAATATAAGAGTTTTACTTTTTGAATTGAATTAAAGAAATAAATTAATTTTTTGATGATATTTTAATTTTTTGAGATGCACCCTTAGCAAAAGTACAGGCCTTCTGAACACTGAAGACTGACCAATGAAAGACAGAGTTGTGTGATCACAGTAACAGCATATATGGTTGCTGCAAACTGAACACAATATTTCAGGAGAAGAACCTCATAATAACTATGAAGCATGGCAAGGACTAGGCAGCTTGCAGTGATCGAGACAAAAATATATTCTGCATCATATCAATATTTGTTCAGTGAGAATGTGCACCCATCTGTTAAAAAGTTAAAAATTGGAAACAAAAATGGGTCTTTGAATAAGATAATGATCTAAAGCAGACTAGCAAATCCATCAAGGAATAGCTCATAATGAGGAAAAAGAGGGTTATGGACTGCCCTAGTCAAAGTCCTGATTTGATTCCCATAGAAAGTTTGTGGGGGAATTTGGCAACTGCAGGAATAATGCATGTACAAGTGGTCAAACATTTCACCAAGTTGATCAGAGACTGGTGGACAATATCGAAAAATGCAGTAAATTTCTGCAGTAGGAGGCAATACCAGCTTCTGATGCCAAGGGTGATCTTTTTTCACAGTACACTATTATGTCTATTGATATTCTTTCCTAATAAATTATTGAAAAGGCACATTTTTCTTATTCAAGCATATCACTTTTATCTGTAGGTAATGTTTTATTAAAGAATCACTGTTGAATTCAATAAACCTGTAACAATACTTTTTGGTGGTAGGTCCCTTTACAACCATATGCGCCTAATTCCTGCAAGCCTTTGTGCCAGTTTTTGTACTGATACCAACAAGTGTGCCAGATTCCAGTATTCTCACTACCGCCACTTTAAAAACCCGTCGCTATAGCTGCAACAGGTTTTTGAGGAATAACCACCAGTTTGCAGATTATGAAACTGTTGGTTATTAAGACCAACTATGAACTGGTGTGCAGAGAGATATCAGTGCCCAGAGTGGGGCATTTTCTGCTGGGAAGCTGTCATGAATGTGACAACTTTCTGCTATGACCCTGGTGGCTGCCAGCTTCCAGCCGATCAATGACTCATCCCCGGCATCATTCAGCTGTCAAGGCAAGGTGTTGGGGATGCTGGATGACATCTTTACTCAAATATGGTAATGCTTATGTTTGGGCAATGGTGAGTCTCATAGGAGATAAACCTGATAGGGAACTAGTCCTAGAGTTCCCTCTTCAGGTTCCACCACCAAACTCCATGCCCACTCACTGCCTTGTGTTGAACATCACAGTAAAAACTGCACGAGCTGTGTTTTGCTATTAAGATCTCAGGAAAATTTTGAGGTCTATTTGGTGTGCTGGCCTTTTTTGACTATAGTTCTCCATAGTATCTGTATTTGTCATGCACCCTTTATCAGGCATCAATAGTAAAGAGTATGTATGTATATTTTGCCAGGTACACAAATCGGTTGCAAACAGTGACAGTTTGATGCGGGGTTGCAAGGGAATTATTTAGCGAGTCTACGACACTGAAATGTCTACGATATCCAGTGTCACTCTCGAATCCCTCCCAATGTTTGCCTGTGCGGATATACTGAAAAAGTCAACAATGTCCATGGGGTGTTCTTCATTTTTCACATGGCTGTATATGCAGCAGTATGATAGTTCTGTGGTATCTTGGCAATTATTAGGTTTATACTTCGCCCAGCCCACATGCTTTATTTTTATTTTTGACCTTACATAGATCTAAACCCTAATTTATTAACAATATTGAAATTTAGTTTGCTAAAGCACCGAATAACTCCAACATTGAATGCACATCATTATTCTGGACTGGCTGCCTAATAGTGACAATGAGTGTGAGAGTGCCAAGTCTGCTAAGTGAGTATCAGCGTGGCCATTTGTTGTCAGCACTAGTAGTGATCTTGAGAGGTTGACAACACAGAAGAACTGGAAATGCCTGAACAAGACCTTTCCTGATAGGATCATTGTAGATATTATTTTTTGTGCTTATCTTAACATGTTATATTGTAAATAAGGTTTTAGCAGTTGAGTTTAGATCTGCTTTTATATGAAAAAGTTTTGTGGAGTGATGATACACTTTTTTCATTTAATTGATGATGTGCATATTATAATATCATGAATAATGTTGGCAGTGCAGTAAAGCTTTCAAAGCCCATCACTTTAAGGGACTGCTATCCTGGGAAAGGAAGCAAAATTGCAGTGTGAAACTTTTTTTTTTCTTAATCAAATGATAGTTTAGAATCTATGCCTGATACTTATTTACATTTTGTTTACACTATAAGGTAACTGACGCTTATGATTTTGGCAGAACCGGTTGCCAACAGAGCTTTTTAAGATATACTACATATTTAAGCAGACACCCTCAGGGCACTAGTATAAAGGAAGAGGCTGCCATCAAAGTTGGCTCATGGTTTGTTTTTTACCCCATGCTAGCAATGAATCGTGAATTTCTATTCACACAGGTTTTAACTTGCAACAGAGAGTCTATATATCACCATATCTGTCTGTTTTTGTGGCACTGCAGGCCCCTAAAGGACCCTGCCCTGCTACATCATGTACAGAGGAAGGATTTACAAAACTTTCAGCAAGTCTTTAACATGCTGTGGTCTCCAGTCATTGCATTACAGCATTGAGATCACCATTCATGGAAAGCAAATGCATCCCTAGTTCCCACTTCTTGTCTGCAGTTTTAGTGCAGATGCTGCAAGGTAACTGTAAACAACAATGTTTACAATGACCTGATTTGGTCTGTGATCACAGAGGAAATTATGCGCTGGAGTGCACAGTTGAGCGACGTTTGACATGTCGCTCTTGGCATGCATTCCAGCTAATGGAGGAACCATTTTGGATTATCAAGGGAGGTTAAAAATTTTTTTTTGAATGGTGGCAAAAAAATGAATATATTCATCACCCTGGCCCCCAGTGCTTCACACTTTTATAATTAAGGTAACTTGCATCTATTCCCTTATTTAAAGCCACAGCGACCTCCCGTTTCTTGAGCTTCTGGTTGGGGCAACACTAGCATAACATAAATGGTTGTGATTCTGTTCCCCATCGTTTTTCTTACAAGCATAACAGGCAGGGAGCGCTGATAGGAGGGGACCACCAGCCCTCTTGTAGGGGGCCCGAGCACACAGGGGGGCCCACACAGAGAGGGGGATTAGTGATGGACAACAATTACAGAAATCTTCCTCCCGCACCTGAATCTGATCTGTCCCTCTCCCTGCTATCAGCTTTTATCTGCTGAGAAAGAGACAGTTGTCCCTCACTAATCCCCCCTCCCTTGTGTGGGCCCCCCCCCTCCCAGCACTTATCTCTGCTCAGGAGTTTATTTGTAAATTGTAACTTTGTTTCTCTCTCTCTGTTTCTCTGATCACTGAGCTCCAACTGCCCAGCCTGTATATTTGTCTCATCTCATCTTCTTTTTTATTTAACATAGTTTTTTTTTTAGATTTAGCAGGAATTATGCGAGTTTGTGTCTGATAATAGTGATTTTGTTGTAATTTTAGCTAAATATATCTTTAATATTTTCTTGAGGGGGCCCTGCCAGGTAGTCTGTACGGGGCCCCGCGATTTCTAACAGCAGCCCTGATAACAGGGACCCGACTAGTCTGAGAGTATTCGGCATTGAGGCCATTGTGAGTGACATTGACAGTGGCGGGAAACATCAAAAGCTCTATGAAAGAAACATATTGGATCTACAGCTTGGTGAGCTTGGCTTCCAAAGGGTTTTTAGCAAAGATCCTGAAGTCCATTCAGTGATGTGAGCTTTCAGCAGTTTCTTCTTCTTGAGTTAGGCCGGTCATATCTATTGGGTTGAATTGATTATGCACATGTGTGTACACATGCGCGCCCTTGCAATTATGAAGACATTAACCAAGCTTCACTGTTGCCTGCAGACACTAATTTTGTATCACTCTCCAGCCCTTTGTTAACAAACTGCTTTTTGCCACAGCCAAATATTTCAAACTTTGACACATCAATCCAGAGCACCTGTTGCCATTTTTCTGCACCCCAGTTCCTATGTTTTTCATGCATTGGACATGCAAACAAAGCTAAACAACTCAACTATGCATGAAAACATATACTGTATATATATAATTGGGGTGCAAAAAAAATGGCTGCATCTGCAAAGTTTGTAACTGTTTTCTTGGACATCCTTAGGGAGCATTTATGTACTGCAGTATTCTTGAACTCAAAGTAAGCCTCGCCTTTGTGAGCACAAAGATTGGAAGTCAGGTATGCATAGACCATGCAGACAAGATGCCTCTGTCAGGCATCGGAAAGAAAAAGCTGCTCAAATTACATTGGTTCTCTACCTTATTTATGTCTAAGGAATGTTGATTCAGGTTATCTAACCTTGGGATGAAGCTAAATGGGGGCGTTTCAGCTTGGGATTGGTTGGTTATATTAAGATGGTTTTTAAAATGGCCCTTTTTAAAGAAGTGTCCATAGATCATCTTGGATCAAGTTTCTACAGACCATCTTTGTATCAAGTCCAGAAGGCTCTAAGAAAAGATGAGAACATGTCTGGGGGAAGGTTGGGGTTGAGTCTTAGAGGAGTTACGGATACCTGGTACTGTAAAGACTGCTCACACTGCACAGGTCATATGAAAGTTGTGAACGATGGCTCCAATGAGCAGATGTACAAGCAAGTCTTTGGGGACTGCCTGAGAGTTGAGCCAAGGGATCGTATCTACCACTCACATGTGTTGACATGCCTTGTAATGGCGCTTGATATCCAGATGTTTGATGCCTCCCATGTATTTTGGCAGTGTCAAATGAGAAAGGCCAATCTGGGGGGTTGCATTGTTACAAATAAATAGACAAAATCAAAGATAACACAGAATACTCCGTATTTAGAAAGATCCCCCAGGTGGTAAATTCACATAGAATGGAAATGTTACATTAACGTTATATGAATTTTTTTTTTCACTTAAAATCCACTGAACGCACAACCATAAAAGCCAGTAGCGATCACTTACAGAAAAACACTGTCGCCCAAATTGAGCAGATGGTGTGCAACATTAGAAAACAAAGCTCTGCCCCCTTCAGTGGATTTCATGAAAAAACAATATCATGCTATTGGAGGGTTTCTCTTCTATATGAATACAAAACCAGGAGGATCTTGTCTTGCAGAGGATTGTGTGTTATCTTTTGCTTTAATGTATATTGACCTCTATAAATGCAGTGAGGTCTTGGATTTCGGTTAGTTTGTTTCTTGATTATCCGGTGGAGAACATAGTGACTGCCTGAGGTCTCTGTATGTGGTGAGTGGTGGCACTAATCATGTGAGAAAGAGGGATCAACTTCCGGGAATCGGATGATTATTAAGATAAGAAAGTCTCACTTTTAGCACTGCAACTTTGTTTGTATTAGGAGTAAAATATTTCTCATATGGGTCCCTATTTCAAGCTGCAAATATTACACAGACTCTGTATATACCTGTTGTACGGGATCAGAGGGGTGAACAGCCGGTTCGGAGACAGTCCAGTGAAATTAAATATGCTTTTATTCAGCAAAAGGCAAAACAAACAGAAAAACGACAGGATTGTCTTGAAATAAATCCATAGAAGTTTCTTTACAGCGAGCAGGCTTAAATGCAACTATTGAACAGCTCTAGCCAGAGCTACAGTCTTTCAAAGGCTTGGCTCACCCAGTACAGGTCACAGACAGCAATGGCGCTTCCCTCTCAGGGCGCTGGTGTCTTCACTCCTAGCAAACGGCTCCTCACACAGCTCCACTGATACTTTCAGATCAGGTGCTTAATAAACAGGTCTAAAAGGGAAGTACCTGCCCTCTATAATTAACCCTCTCTTCAGCCTGTCCTAGACTGACTCTCTACACTGTGTAGACAATGTTTTGAATTTTCTTTACATTTTCAAGTTGGAAAGATGTTCAAAGGCTCAATAGGCTACGGAGAGTAGTGTGGAGGGCTCAATAAAGGCAGTGGAGAAAGGGCTCCAACATCAGAACAAATATTAAGTGGGAAAGGGAACATCCAATCTTGTACCATTACTGATATCGAAGGCATCCAACAGGTGGATGTTCACTTTCACTCTAGTTTAAGGATCAGAGTGGAGAGCAAGACACAGGCACACATTTTGGCTCAGAGGCAAATAGATTACAGAACTGCATGTATATAGTCCCAGGCTACCCTTGAATGCCTTCTCTGTGCCCAAAGAAACAAAGAAGACATATCCACCATACCATGAGGTTAGTCAGTACTGGAGCCTTACAGCCTTCAAGGTGTTATGCTGGGCTCCATCTCAGGGTTAAACTTCAGTAGGCTTAATGAGATCAAGGGGAGAGAAGGGTAAGGAGTGATTTTGCCAGTATTTTTGCATACAATGGCGTTAGGAAACAAGATCTGCCTATAATTAACACGTTGCATTTGTAAGCTCAAGTATTTCAAGCTCTGCAATTTTAACATGAGGGATTTCAGTCTAAGAACATTTGGCCAGAAGAAAAAATACCCTAAGAGCAAAAGGATTTTCCCCATTCTCACAGCATTTAATCATTTCATACAGAACAAATGTGCATGATGTTTTGCTGGACATATACTATAGATATGAAATTGGGACAGAAAGTGTAGAGAGACAACAAAATATCCTAGCAAAGATTCCCTACTCTAATTTGACACAGGTTTGCCAGAACTGGGCTTTAACCTATGGTCACTTCGTTTGTCCATGCCGACTTGTGCTGATTAGTGACCATTAGAGCAAACAAATTATATTAAAATTTTTGTTCAGTTTCTGTGCAATATGAATTTCTAAAACTCCCAGAAAGACTTTCCACCTTGCAAACTTAGCAACCTTACTGAGTTTATACTGTATGCTGGATTGTGTCTAAGTGCCTTTTCATGTAGTCTGCACAAAGCCTGAGTTCAAAATATAGACATCCCAAGCTATAACCTGCACGAAAAATTTAGCCTTTATTGAGATGCGTTACAAGAGTAAAGGGAAGGGAATCCAAAAGATGTCAATAGAAAAAGAAGCCGAGTAACTTTGGTAAAGTTTATTATATTCAGCCTAGTTAGTCCAGAGAATTTTTGCTACAGAAACAAGGTTTTTACTTGAAATGTCCTTTTTCATATTGTTATTCAATGTTTATTTAATATATATTAGTAGCACAATAAAGTTCCTTTTATAATCATAATACTCCCATGCATTTTTAACATTATAAAGCAGCATGTAGAAAGTCTTTCCTTTACCCAGCATTCCTGGCGGATTTTGGGATCCCCTGCGACTGAGACATTGAAGTTTCTGTAAAAGTTTCATAGTAAAGTTACCTGTATAATTAGTGTGTTCCTACAGAGGATCGCTCCCTTTTTATAAATGCCCTTTTACTTGCTTCTCTACTGTTTAATTTCCTTCAGTTCCCTCCTCGATAATTTCTCTGATCCCCTCGGGGGATGAACTGAAACACAATTAATGTATCGCACTTTCCATTTAGAAGGGTTTTTAGCAGTTAACCCTATTTTTTGTTTAAGCTATATTTGTGGGTTTAATTAGCAATCCATCTATCTCTGTTCATTTATTTCAGGAACTGAAATTATTGTGCCAAGGGAGTATACATAATTGTATATTTTATATAAGGTAAAATAAAATAGCTCATGTTTAGCTGGATAGTTTTAAAAAGGAAGTACAATTCTGTAGCCACAAAGATCACTGGTCATAGGGAGTGGCACAGTATAAATGATATAAAGCTTGCTGCTCCAGTTGCTATCTGATTGTGGAGTTTCCTTTAGATTCACCAACAACCACATGGAATGATGCCTACCCTAATCAATCCATTCAGTTTATGCCCAGCCACATAGACCATTGCACTACATAACTTAAAAAACTTACCGGAGATTGTACATTCAGATTTTAATTTGCATGGCCAGCCTAAAGAGACAGGGTGAGTGTACCTCCTTATAGCCTGGCAAGGTATGCTCACCTTACACCACCTTCTCTCTGTTGGAGCCCTTGCTTCATTACTGTGACACAGAGGTGGGCTTCAAGCTATGTGAGATCAATTGACCTCCTCTATGTGAGAGTGTTCTGGCCCAAGCAGCCATTCACAAGGCCCCACTGTAACATGGGTGGAGCACTAACATCATCCATCTGGATAGGTTTACTTAGAGTGGACCTCTAAAGCCATAGGGAGTGTGGATTGGTGATTATACCCTGCTGGGCACTTGGGCTTTCAGAAGGCACTGTCACTTTGCCCTAAACGGGTTGTTTTACAGTTATGATATATCAGCTTGGCCTACCTACCCATACATTTAAAATTAAAACCTAGTTTTTCATTATTATTAAAAATACTGTCAGGACTTAAAGCGGTAGTAAACTGCAGCAGGTTAAAAAAAAAAAAACACCCGTAAGGCAATTGCATAATGTGCTAGTATGCACAGTATAAAAAACTTACTTTAGAACAAAGCCCTCCAGCGGCACACTGTCACCAGTGAGAGGGTTGACATCTTTCCCAAGTCTTTCTTCTGGGTTCGCAGGCGCGCAGAAGACCTCCATTCTGGCATGCATGCACTGGTAATGTCACCGGCTGCATCCAGGGTGAATATCTCCTAAACAGTGCACGTTTAGGAGATATTTATTTTACCTACAGGTAAGCCTTATTTTAGGCTTACCTGTAGGTAAAAATCACAAAGCGGGCTTTACTACCGCTTTAAGTGATCTACACACAGGTTCCTAATTTCCCAAAGGAAATTAGTAGTGGAGCATTCTCTCACCCTGTATTATAGGCTTAAAGTAGTGTTTAAACCCTTTTCTACTGGAGAAAATAGAGAAGGCACCTAAAGATATCAAGGATCCTGTCGAGTTTTATTTTGGATTTGTAGCTACCAGTGGCTGTTGTTTGACAGGAAAGTAATACATTAAAAGGATGGTATTGAAGACAGTTACTTTGGTTTAAAAAGTGAGCACATGCTTTGGGCTGCAGGAAATTGCAAACTTAATATTTTCTGAGAGAACTATGGTTTCTCCGTCTGAAAATGCTAGTGATGTGCCTTTACTGATGACCCTCTGGCTTCAATACATTCTTAACCACTTAAGCCCCGGAAGATTTTACCCCCATTCCGACCAGGGGGTTTTTTGCGATTTTTTACTGTGGGACTTTAACGGACAATTGCACGGTCGTGCGAAGCTGTACCTAAACGAATTTTACGTCCTTTTTTTTCCCACACACAGAGCTTTCTTTTGGTGGTATTTGATCACCTGTGCGATTTTTTTATCATGCGCTATAAACAAAAAAAGAGCGTAAATTTTCATTCATTTTTCATTAAAAAAAAAAATGTAAAAATCAAAATTTTTTAAAATTTTCGGCCAATTTGTTTTATGCTACGTGTGTTTGGTAAAAAAATCGCAAAAAGCATATTTTGATTGGTTTGCGCAAAAGTTATCGCATTTACTAACAAAGGGAAAGATTTTTGTCATTTTTGGTGTTTTTTTAAAAAAAAAAAAAAATGGCGGCGATCTGCAATTTTTTTTTGCGGTACTGCGACATTGCGGCGACATTTTTGACACTTTTGGGGTTACCAGTGACATTACTGCAGTAATCAGTGCTAAAAATATGCACTGTTACTGTAAAAATGACACTGGCAGTGAAGGGGTTAACTGTAATGGAGAGGGTGTCCTAGGGGTGTGTTTCTAACTGTAGTGGGACATGTCTCCTATTGTAAAAACAGAGTTCAACGGTTCTACATAGTAGAACCATCTAATCTCCATTTTTACACAGGGGAGAATGACAGGCGGCTTGTTTACATAAGCCGCCCGCCTTTCTCCCGCTCTACCGACGATCGTAGTGTGACCGGCGGACATCGGGGTCCGTCGGTCACAAACGCGGACTCCTCCGTGAACGAGCCTCGGCGGGCGCGCGCTCGCCCGCTATTGGCTCACAAACCGGTCACAGGCTAGTGACGTATATATACGTCACTTTGCCTGGCCGGGGCTGACCGCCGCAGTATATCTACTTGCGGCAGTCGGCAAGCGGTTAATTGATCCAGACCAAGTATGCAGATAAAGAATGTCAGAAAAAAGTTTTAAACGTTCATGTGAATATTGTTCTGGGTTAGTGACTCAAAGTATTAAGGGCAACATGGTAAAAAGTAAATCCACTTAAGTGGCACTTGCAGATTGAGTAGAGGTGATGATGGCAGCTTCTATGTTTTTTTTAGGAAAGATTAGTCAGGCCCAGATAGCATCTAATGCCAGCCATAGATGGATCAACATTCGGCTGAATTTCAATCCATCTATGGACAGGCTGGTTGTACAGAAGTCAATCTCTTAATCAACCTCTACACCGCCAGCCTGTTGTTTTTTTTTTTTTTTTTTTTCCGCTTGATCATTGCCGCTGTCTATAGCCAGCAACACTGAACTCTCCCTGCTGTCAGAGTATGATAGCTTCGCGGGAGGGATTCCCCCATCAACTCCAAGTATGTTGATGGGGAAATCAAATTATTATATATATTTTTTTTTTTGTTCAACCCTCTGGTTGAATGAAAAAAATGCATCATCTATAGCCTGCCTAAGGCTAATATGCAGCCCATAGGCAAGTGGCCTGTATGGCTTTGTATTCCTAGAAGTCCGCTGTGAAGGTGACAGCAGAGGTTACAACAAAATAGCTGCACTAAATACCTGGAAGCATAATAACTGCCAATATGCTGCTTTCCTGCCCCTCCCTTATTGTGTAAGTGTTTGATTGTAGTTCCTTGTAACATGGCAACATAGTGGCAGCAGTCGTCTGTTAGGATTGCAGGCTCTTGTAACATGGCAGTCTCTTGCAACTTTCAGTCTATAACCACAAAATAAATTAACAGATTCCTCACCTTCAAGAAAAATGTGATAAGCGATACATCAATTTACTTCCTAATGTAATCTTCCTTCATTTATATGGAGATATAAGATATCAGCTAAGTCTTTTGGATAAAGTCAAAACAACAACAGATCCTGCAAAGCCTGTAGATGGAGTGTTGTAAAGCTTCTAAATAATCTCATATTTTGGGGACCATCATTGCCATCCCGAGTCCGTTTAACAGCCAGCTACACCTGCTCCCAGATTCAACTGGTATGAGAATGTTTCTGTTCTCTAATGAAACTTCGCTTGCAAATCAGGATTAACTTAGTTCCATATTCAATGCTGTCTATGCCCACTGGAAACAACAGATGCCTTGCACTGAGACTTATATGTACATGCAGATCTAGCACAATGCCACAAGGGGTCTTCAGCAACATGGCGTTTTTTTAAAACATGATAATCTATAAGGTCACAGTGGTCCAAAAATACGATATAACATTCTCATTTTGACTTAGCATGTTCTGGCAATATGACAGTCTCTGGACACATGACAGCATTAAAGTGAATTTTGCGTAAAATTTGCATATACTGACCCTGCACATCAAGTTGTGGGTATTTTGAGCAGTGCCATCTTAAGAGCCTTATAGGCCCCGGGCAATGCAGTGCACTGGGGCCCCGAGAGAGAGAGAGAGAGAGAGAGGGAGAGAGAGGGAGGGAGAGAGAGGGAGAGAGAGGGAGGGAGAGAGAGGGAGAGAGAGAGAGAGGGAGGGAGAGAGGGAGAGAGAGAGGGGGAGAGAGAGAGAGAGAGGGGGAGAGAGAGAGGGGGGAGAGAGAGAGGGGGAGAGAGAGAGAGAGAGGGGGAGAGAGAGAGGGGGGAGAGAGAGAGGGGGAGAGAGAGAGGGGGGAGAGAGGGGGAGAGAGGGGGGGACAGAGAGGGGGAGAGAGAGAGAGGGGGGGAGAGGGGGAGAGAGAGAGAGGGGGGAGAGAGAGGGGGGAGAGAGAGAGGGGGAGAGAGAGAGGGGGGGGGGAGGGGGAGAGAGAGAGGGAGAGAGAGAGAGAGAGAGGGGGGAGAGAGAAGGAGAGAGAGAGAAAGGGAGAGAGAGAGGGAGAGAGAGAGGGGGGAGAGAGAAAGAATAGGATGGCACACACAGAGGATATATAGGGCAGGAAATGGATGGCACACAGAGAGGATATATAGGGCAGGAAAAGGATGGCACAGACAGTCGATGGAGAGAGAGTGAGAAAAAAGAAATCAAGCAGCTGCAGCAGTCTGCTTACCTTCCACAACAGCTGCACAGCACATGAAGGGAGGAGGTGGGTGGAGCCCATCTTCTAGGCGCGGAGAGAGGAGGACGAGTCGACAAGGAGGATCCTCCTCCGCTGAGCATGATGGGTCCTCTCAGAACGTCACTGGTTGCTAGATGCCAATCGGCTGGCCTTCCTAGCAACCAGTGTGCAGGGAGACTCAGAGCCACCGGCCTATTTACTAAAGGCAAATAGGCTGTTCACTTTGCAAGTGAATGTGGTGAAAATTCACTTTGCAAGTACATTGTATTACCCAATCACATGCAAGTAAAATTAAAAAAACAAAACATTAGTTTTGCTTCAGATTATTTGATACTAAAAGTCAGTAGAGCTTAAACAGCCTATTTGCCTTGAGTAAATCAACCCCATTGTGTTATATATTTGTGGATGCACATGTGTGTGTGTGTGTGTGTGTATATTTTCTATTATATGAGTAGATATGGGATCCATTTAGTTTAATTTTATGTTTTTAGTTCAATTAGTTCAGATATGCTTTATTTAATTGGCTTCATGCACACAGCCATACAAGGGCTGTACAATGTGCAGAGCCTGTGTAACGCCTCCCCAGGACACACAGTGTACAGCTGCCCATTGCGATGAATGAGAAAAGGCAACTGTACACGATTGTGTGTTGGGAATTGACTAAAGCACTCGCATGCACGCTTA
Organism: Pelophylax lessonae; assembly: GCF_965119305.1. Classification (NCBI taxonomy): domain Eukaryota; kingdom Metazoa; phylum Chordata; class Amphibia; order Anura; family Ranidae; genus Pelophylax; species Pelophylax lessonae. The sequence goes on from NC_138771.1 coordinate 127,539,176, forward strand.
GATATACTCCGAGGACAGGTAGTGCAAGTGTAAGATGAGATGAAACCTTTGTCATTGGATGGCTGTTACGTTTATTACATCCTTATTTTAGCTAATAGAGGGACCATTGAGACAGAATGGGATGTACTTTGGGGGTTTAAAAAAGATAACTTTGATTCTTATTAAATTCTGTTAGGAGCCATTTTGTATCTTGAAAGGGTTTTTAATATGTTATATTTTTAACTGAAAGCAAGCTACTTTTTTGTTTCTTTACACATCATATTACTTGATTATTGGATTACTCCACTTTTTATCATGGTCACAAAATAGTTTATGTTTTTGAGTATAGGTAGATACTAGTGAGCCTGAGTTAGGCCCTAGGCTTGTTTCGTATATGTCTTAGAGACGAGATGTCCCCGCCAAAATTTCTGACCTTTCCTGTCTATCTGGAGTTTTGTGAGTTCTGGCCACCTTTGCATGTCCCAGCATCTCTTATTGCATTCTTCAAAATATAAAAAGAATAACAATATCATCTGGGAAGTGAGAGCGACACTTGGAAGGGCCACATCACTTAATGGATTTCCATCCAAATGAGATTTTAGTTATAGAAAGATCCCGTGGGCTCAGGGATCAGCCCCTAGCTTCTTATATGACTTATTCCAATAGGCAGATCACCCTGCCTTAATCCTTGACCTTTCCTGTCCATCTAGAGTTTTGTGAATTGTGTGTTCCAATATCTTCTGTTGTATTCTCCATAATATAAAATAAATAAAAACATTGTCCAGGGAGTGGGACCAACATTTATAAGGTACACATCCCTTAAAGAATTACTGCACCTAAATAGGATTTTAGGTATAGGTAGTGTGACGAGACCCTTGCTCGCTCTGTCCGCTCTCCCGACACTCCTCTGTTTCTAGTAAATCAGCTTGCAGATCACAACGTCTGATGGTTCGGTCAACCAAGGATCCGGGATCCGAACTACAGCTATGTGCCGTCCGGAATCCATTAGAACAAACACCAAGCAAGCTGTATGTAAGTTCAAACAGGAAGACAATTTATTGGAAGAACACAGCACACTTTTATACAGAATTTGGAACATCCTGCCCCCAACAACCGCTTTCCTATTGGTCAATTGTAAAGTACCTGCAGTTCCCATTCTGGTCCTCTCCAGACATGCAAATGAGGGCTCGAAAATTAGTCAGTAGTGATTGGTCAGATAGCTTGACCAGGAAATGCAAATGAGGACTTGAAAATGAGTCAGTAGTGATTGGTCAGATAGCTTTGACCAATGCAAGGAGACAGAAGCCCCAGGGGGCAATCAATGTACACAATAGTCAGACACAGAACAATGGTTCCCTAAGGAGCCCTCAATACACATTACTCTGTGTCAATACCTCCCTTAGCAGACAACAGGTGCGGTCATTTGCACACCTGACAATAGTTGAATGGGGAGCTACCTTAGACAGTCATCAGAACTTCCTGGGATGACCATATTAGGCTTGGACTTCCTGTTCAGAGATCTCATGGCCGATGGGAACAAAAGTCTTCATGTTACAAGGGCGACATTATTCCTGAATATTACTGTCCCAGTTGTAGTAGTCCAAACCATATTTTCAGTGTTCACCACCCTCCTGGTCACCCTGCATCCATAACAGATGCAGGGTGATTTAAACATAAGAGAGCCCCATAAGGCTGGGCATGGTGCCCCCCAACCTCTCTAAAGGAATTTGGGGTCCACAACCCCCATGCCCAAAGTGACTCCCGTCACATTTCTCCCCTTTCGGCAGGAGACTAACACAGAAGGAGACCCTAACCGGGTGTACTTTGAAGTTAGTCCATAGTTCCAGTCCTCCAATGTCTGCACCCACAAAGTACCCCAAACAAATTGTCCGGGACAGAACATCACTCACCCAGCCAACCTCTGTCACTCTTGTAGAACATCCCCGCTGCTGTGGATAAGTGTGGACTGGCTCTTCTCCTGGGAGTCATTCAGCCGCTGGAGAGAAGACAGGGTGGTGTGGCTCACTTCCTCATGCTTTTGGGGATCTTGGCCGACTGCCCAGCATCCCTGGGGTGTACAGGTGGAGATTGTAGCTTTTGCGGGTGCTGGGCAGAGGTTGGTAGCACTCTGCCCTGTTACCAGCTCTTCTGCTGGGTTGGCAAATTCTACCCCCAGAACCTGGTTGGGGGTCTGCTGTAGAGAGGAGGGATCGCCTACCTCCTCCTCCTGGTATTCCTGCGGGGCAGGTTGGGGATCTGGACCGGCCGCCCAGCATCCCTGTAGGTCTGGTGCAGAGACTGCGGTCCCATCTGCACCATTGGGATCAGGTCTGTTGTCTCCCTGGGGTGTACAAGTATAGACTGTAGCTGGGCAGAGGGCGGTAACACTCTGCCCTGTTTCCAGCTCTTCTGCTGGGTTGAGGTTGGCGAATACTACCCCCAGGACCTGGTTGGGGGTCTGCTGTAGAGAGGAGGGATCGCCTACCTCCTCCTGGTATTCCTGCGGGGCAGGTTGGGGATCTGGACCGGCCCTCCAGCATCCCTGTAGGTCTGGTGCAGAGACTGCGGTCCCATCTGCACCATTGGGATCAGGGCTGTTGTCTACCTGTGGTTGGGGAGAACGATTAGTTGTCTCCTCTCCCTGGAAGGTACACTGCTGCCTGGAAGGAAGGACGACACCTTCAGCTCCCTGTAACTCCTGCTGTAGCTGGGGACCTGGTCCGGCTGCCCAGCCTCCCTGTAGGGCCGGTAGAGAGACCTCGGTCCCATCTCCACCTGCCATCGGTGGGTCTTCACAGTACCACCAGTCTGTATTGTCTCTCCAACGGAAGGGTTGTGGGTCTGGATCTGCCACCCAGGACTCTGGCTCTGCTTGCAGGGTAGATTGGGGTGGAATGGAGCAGAGCAGGCATTGGTAGTCCTGCTCCAGTTCCCACTCCATTCTGACCAGATTAATCAGGTCTGACCACAGGTCATTTGCTTTGGGGAGACCCAGTAGGGCTTCCCTGGTGTCCTGGATTTCCCAGCGCCGAAACTCTGCTGGACATCCAAAGTCCCTCTCCTCAAAGGCCTTCCACAGCAAGCCCGGGCCACAATAGTCCTCACCTTCCTGCATATTGTCATCAGCCATCCAGTGGTTGTAGCTGGTGGCGTACCACTTTAGTGCCCGGTAAGATTCATCCAGCCACATCTCCTTCCAAATCAGGTTCCACAGCTCCGTCACCCACTCATCCCGGGGTTGCTCTCCTAGGAAAGGTAACCGCAGGGCAACGTATACCTGGAACCGCTGTTCTTCGCTGGGAAGGTTCTCTCTCCGCCTCCACTGCACATCCTCTAAAGCCTCATACCACATTTCCTTTCGAGTGAAATCTCTCCAGTGCAGTATGGCTTCCTCTGATCCAGGCCCATCCTGTTGGACCAAGTGTTACTGCAACCTCCAGCGAAACTCCTCCTCATATGGGGACGTTGCATTTTTCGGTGTTTTCTCTGATTGCCGTATTTCTGCCATTTTCTGCTCATGTTGCCGCTCTCGTTCCCTCTCTTGTCGCTCTTGTTCCCTCTCTTGACGTTCATCCTGCAGCTGGATGTCTCTAATGGCATTCTGTATGGCGGTCTCTGATGGGTTAGCACCATATAATGCCAACCGCTCTCGAACTCGTTGCTGAAACAAGTCTTCAACTGACCGGGGTCCTGCATCACCATCCCTCTTATCCATCTCGGATAGCTCACTGATCAGGGTGGCCTTGTTCTTTGTCCCACTGGTCCCTCCGCGGCTCTCAAGTAAGCCTCTCAGCGTGGCTATCCTGCATGCTGCATAGCTGGTCATTTACTGTGGTGGTTTGGAGTGTCCCGGTAACTGGAGAGCAAATCCCACCGCTGCCAACCAATGTGACGAGACCCTTGCTCGCTCTGTCCGCTCTCCCGACACTCCTCTGTTTCTAGTCAGTCAGCTTGCAGATCACAACGTCTGATGGTTCGGTCAACCAAGGATCCGGGATCCGAACTACAGCTATGTGCCGTCCGGAATCCATTAGAACACACACCAGGCAGGCTGTATGTAAGTTCAAACAGGAAGACAATTTATTGGAAGAACACAGCACACTTTTATACAGAATTTGGAACATCCTGCCCCCAACAACCGCTTTCCTATTGGTCAATTGTAAAGTACCTGCAGTTCCCATTCTGGTCCTCTCCAGACATGCAAATGAGGGCTCGAAAATTAGTCAGTAGTGATTGGTCAGATAGCTTGACCAGGAAATGCAAATGAGGACTTGAAAATGAGTCAGTAGTGATTGGTCAGATAGCTTTGACCAATGCAAGGAGACAGAAGCCCCAGGGGGCAATCAATGTACACAATAGTCAGACACAGAACAATGGTTCCCTAAGGAGCCCTCAATACACATTACTCTGTGTCAATACCTCCCTTAGCAGACAACAGGCTGGGCATGGTGCCCCCCAACCTCTCTAAAGGAATTTGGGGTCCACAACCCCCATGCCCAAAGTGACTCCGTCACAGGTAGATTCTGGTGGGCCTGAGTCAGACCATGGCTTATTAATTTTCTTATATTCTAAAAGTGACATCTCTCTCTGACCTAATTCTTAAGTGTTCCTGTCCATTTGTGGTTTGTGAGTTCCTACCCACCTTTGCATGTTCCAGCATCTCCTGTTGCATTTTCCATAATATCATGATGAATAAAAACATCAGTAAGAGTGACACCTACATTTATAAAAGCCATACAAGAACTACAGACCAGTAATTTAAGCACAGATATCTCCTGAGCGATAGTCCTTAGAGCGGAGTTCCGGCCACATTTTAAACTTCCCATGCTACATTACATTATCACATTCTAAAAATGAATTGGATATATATATATATATATTTTTTTTTTTTTGGTTCACTTACCTTTTTTTTAATGGAAAATCGCTGCACTTCTTCCTTATGCGGCCGCAGCCGCCAACGTCATTTCCTGGTTTGCATTGACTCCTGAGAGATGAGTGTCATCAATCCCAGGATCAATGCGCCTGCGCCGGTGTCCCGCATCATTCTCTGCCGATGGATGGAGAACAGCTTCTGGGCATGCGCAATGACACGGAAGCAGCTGTGGGATGACGCGCCTGCCACGGAAGTGACGAGGGTATAGTATTCTGGGACTTGCGAAATCCAGGAAGAGGGACACTGTGGCTTCAGCTGCCCACACCGCAGATGGCCACGCTAGACAAGAACTTCACAAGGTAAGTAATTCATGCTGCATCTACACTGAACAGCGGACAGTTTAGAGGATATCGTTGTTTAAATGCACTAGCCCTGACTATTCTAGCGGTATTTTTGCCTAAAAAAAAATTAAAAATTGGGCCGGAACTCCCCTTTAGGTGATACTAGAAATGACTAGGTGGCTTAATTATTATTATTATACAGGATTTATATAGTGCCAACAGTTTACGCACTGCTTTAGAACATAATGGCAGATAGTACAATCACAATACAATTTGATACAGTAGAAATCAGAGGGCCTGCTCATTAGAGCTTACAATCTAAGATGCTCTAGCATCTAACAAAAACTGTCCCTTTAATATTTAGCCAACGTGGAGAAGCATGAATCTTTGTTCTCATGTGTGCCCCTTCCTTCCCAGGATGTCATAACTGAGTAGGCCTGAACAAAGAAAGAAAGCTCATCTTTCCTGATGCTAGAGTCACATCTTTAGCTGTATGTAACTGAGCGTATTAGGCAGGGACTATACATAGCTGTTCTCATGGAAATCACTAAATGTGCAAGCTCAACATGTTAATTGGTTATACTTAGTTATTTCATTAGCTCCTCGTTTTAAAACAAATATCCAGATTTTAATTAGTCCATAATTATTCTTTGAGAAGTTAAAGAATATTGAACAATTGCAGATGTGTTTAGAAGAGCGCACAGTAAAAGAAGACTATTCCGCTGAGGCTATAGAACACGTTATTTAAAGACACTGCAAAACTTGTTTTGCACAAAACGCATCTACTCAGCTATGACAGCACTTGTCTATTGTCTGGCTGAATTCAATGTGAGCCTGTTAAACCTCCACATAAGCATTCATAAATGCCCTCTGTGATCTCACCAGAGGGTGCTCAGAATCCACATTTATGTTCCCCTCCTTCAGCTTGGCATAAATGACACTGCTTTGTGCCTACGGAGAAAACAGTTGGTGATGTAACACTCGGTGTAGGAACTGAAAAGAGATGCTAGACCTGATAGACTTGCTTTGATCATTAAGCTTATTCAGTAGACATAGAATCTAGCCTACAGATTTTTGTACACCTTTGCAGAGTCTTGTTACGTTGGCACCCTGTTTGAAAATAGCTTTTTTTTAAATCAAAAGTAAAAACCTCAAATTACGTCAGGTAAATAGATAATAAGAAAAAATAAAACATTGTTTTGCAAGAGATTGAAAAAAAATTGAATGGTGTGCAGTGTGTAATACACTGAGAAAGGCCATTCTCTGCGTGGTCCCTAGTCCACACTATATCACATGCGGCAAGGTTTACAAGGACTAACAAACATAACAGAAAAGCTTTACTGAGTCATAAACTCAAGCTCTGCTCTGGTCATTTCTCTAAGTTAAAACACCATCTTTTATCTGGACCATGCTATAAAAGAAAAAGACTTCTGCCTCTGTGAAATGGCAACTATTAATTAGAGGTACAACATGATGTATTTGGTGTTTGGGTACATACAGTACTCTAAAAATATTGTAAATGCCCAATATGTAATCCTTTGTGATGTGTATGCTTTTGTTGTGTTAAACCACTTAAAAAACCATTTGTAAGATCTAAGTGCAGTAAAACAGACAAATACATTAAAGGATCAGCACAACAGAGCATAGTGTCTACTTTACAGGGATATTGTACATGCTGTGAGCTAATTGCAGTGGTTGAACACTTCATGATAGTCCGGTGATACTATCTGGGCTTTTGTAGTACTATTACAGAGGATGAAAACTGATGTGTGATAAGTAATTTAACTTTGATTTATTTCAATCCTAGGGAAACCCTGGTCCCTCATATTAAGCAACTATATTCCAACATGATTGTATTGTGCATATTTATCCAGTTGATTGTATACATCCCTCCTCCCTTTTTAATGCACTCTAACAATGTGCTTCAATAGCAGAAATTAAAACTAACCATATACTTCAAAGGGAAGTCACCTAAGCATGCATATTTACAGCAATTCAGGCAGTAGATAGTTGTGAAGCCAGGCACATAAGGCTGGCCATGCACAATTTGAATCTCGTCCAGTTCAGCAGGAACCAACGGAGATTCGAACTGGTAATGTGCAGGCTGAATGTACCAAGGTGATTGATCGATCAACTTGGGTACAACCAGCCTGCCGCATTCTCTTGCAATTATTGCTAGTGGCTTCTCCCGATGGGAACGGCTTCCCCCGCCCTCCCCTGTCTCCTTCATGGGAGAAAACTATGGCCCGGCAGGAGGGATTCCCATAACAACACTGTCTGTGTATATGGGGGAATCAAGTGAATTTCTTTCCTGCAACCCATGGTTGCAGGATAGAAATTCACTCCATGTATGGCCAGCCTAACTCTCTGATCTATCTTAAGGGAAACAATAGCGATTGGCTGAGGGGATCTGGTGAAGTTGACAACATCAATAGATTTTACAGTAATGGGCCATACACACTATACAAGTTTCTTTAGATTTTTTCCTTTAGATTTACCAAAACCATTTAATATGAGGTCAAACCTAAACACTTTCAATTTGTATGCAATTCTAGATTGTAAGCTCTAACGAGCAGGGCCCTCTAGTTCCTCCTGTTTTGAATTGTGTTGTAACTGTATTGTCTTCCCTCACATTGTAAAGCGCTGCGCAAACTGTTGGCGCTATATAAATCCTGTATATTAATAATAATAATAATCAGGCAGGCCCTTGCTCTACATAGTTGAAGGTAAATCTAAAGGAAATCTACCAGCAAAAGTTGTATGGTGTGTATCCAGCTTAACTGTAACTGTAACTTGCAGTTTACTAAACTAATGCAAAGTTAGATGCAATAAGGTAAATCAAGTTCAGAATAGGAAAAAAAACACGTATACACTGTAGAATAATAAAAACTGTGCGAACATATGAAAGCTGCACATTTATTATTTACAGCAATGTCTTTGTAACTCAACCCGGGTAACATGTGGCTACATAACATAAGCCTCTGTAACAGAGAGTCTTGCTGAGAATCACCACTTCTAAGTAAATTTGTACAGATATCACAGTGAAGCCCAAAGAAGTTCTGATGATGCAGGTGAAGAGTTTGAGAGGCCCAAGTACTCTGATAGATATCAGGGAGGTGCTCCTTACAGTAATTGGGTCTTCTACAGGAGTTGAGCGAATATACTCCAGCCTCGCTGCCCCATGAGGGTTCTGACAGTATTGAGGATCTAACCTGGCTGCAAATCACTTGGCCAGCTACCTTTATCTTATCAAGTGTTGCCTCTTTGAGCTCCAGGGGAGGGAAGCAGAATCATTTTAAATCCCTGGGCTTGTCCAGGAATGCAGTGAATTTTAAAGGGGTCTGCGCCTGCATCTAACCATTATGAGTAAATGGGGACTTTTCTAAACAGACATGGTCTTCGATAGACAAAAACCCTATATTTTGGACACCTTACTGTACTGAACATGTAAAGGCTCCTGTATGAAAGTCTAAACCAGCCTTTTTCAACCAGGGTGCCCAGGCACCCTGGGGTGCCTTGAGGTTTCTTCAGGGGTGCCTTGGCAAAATGCCTAAAAATTGATCAAACATTGTATACTAACCAGCCTTTTAGTTACACAAAGCCACAGGTTTTCATTATGCATCATTATGACTTTCTAGACACTAGCATTCTAACAACCAATGGCATTATCAGTAAATAAGGAGGATGTTTGTTGCCTCCACAGCATCCTTGTTTGAACCTCCTCTACCCCTCTCCCTCAGCAATGGGGTGACATTAGCTGACTGATGGAGAGAAATTGAGAGAGAAGAGAAATATTGGCATACTAGTTAGCACCAGTGTGTAAAAGTGTATTTGCTTTGGAAGAATAAATCACCTCTAATTTTGAGTGTGCTATGTGTGAATGTTGCTGTAAAACTATGAGAATATTTTTAGGTTCCATAAGATTTTATAGTGAACATTCAAAGAAATACAAACATTAGCATAGAAATTTTCATATGAGCCCATCAGCCTGTTGATTTTTTACATTACATGACCAGAGCAGTGATCGATTGTTAGAATTGAAATACAAGTCAACATAGAATCAAATATTAGGAAATCACAGATGTTAGCAAGTTAGGTAAGATTAGAACATATTTAGAATCTCATAGCAGAGAGACCCACATCTATAGAGATGCCAGGCATATAGTGAAGCTAATTGTGAGCTTGTTGAGCTGGCTTCTTGGGACACACAAAGTAGAATGGAAATATGTCGAGAGAGAAGAGGGGAGGAAGAGTTGCCAGGGGATGTGTGTTGCCAGAAGAAGTTTGAAATCCATAACCATATCCAGTTTAGTATTCCAGCTAGCCAGCCTGACGAGAAGAAAAAAAAAAAAAAAGAAAGAAAGATGGAGGGGAAAGGGAAGGGGTGAAAGGAGGTAGGACAGAGGGAAGAAGATAGAAGAAGCGTCTTAAGGTGGGGATCGTGGGATTGGAGGTGGAGAGGGGTAAGAAGGGGTTGAGCCGAGCCAGGGGGGGTGAAGACCTCTATCTAGAGAGATAATAAACAGGTATAAATAATTTATTTAGAGATAATGTAAAGAGATCATTTTAAAGGGTGCCTTGAGATTGCCTATAATTTTAAAGGGTGCCTTGACTGAAAAAGGTTGAGACACACTGGTCTAAACGAGTAACAAATCTATTTATTCTGTGATACACAGGTCTATAAATGACTGAGTCAAATCCTCCTTTATTTGTGTCTTTCATGCTCCCCCTCCCAGATACTTTGGCTCACAGTGGGAGAGTTTGCACAGCAGAGGCAATCCAGAAAGCAGTGGGCAGGAATAGGTGTGTCTAGGAGTTGATTGGCAAGCTACTTGCTTATGAATCTGCAGTAAAAATGCTGAATGCCACACCACCTGCAGCATTTCTTTTTTTTTTTTCAATAATACGATTTTCATTGAGTTTAAACAAGGACAATCATACAGCCAGCAGATAATGAAAAAATAGTGGAGCAATGACATGTATGTATACAGGGCCAGTGCTACCACTAGACGAGCTAGGCAACCGCCTAGGGCGCACTGACACCTAGGGCGCAGCCATTGCCAGTGCCACATTACTCTCCTGTCATCTCCAGTAGGCGCCACCTATAGAGAGGGGGGCTGTGTTTACAGGAAGGGGGTGTAAGGTTAAAAGGGGGGAGTGTGTATAGGAAGGGGGTGTAGGGTTAAAGGGGGGCAGTGTGTATAGGAAGGGGGGTGTAGGGCTAAAGGGGGGCAGTGTGTGCAGGAAGGGGGGTGTAGAGCTAAAGGGGGGCAGTGTGTGCAGGAAGGGGGTGTAGGGTTAAAGGGGGGGCAGTGTGTACAGGAAGGGGGTGTAGGGTTAAAGGGGGGGCAGTGTGTACAGGAAGGTGGTGCAGGGTAAAAGGGGGGCAGTGTGTATAGGAAGGGGGGTGTAGGGTAAAAGGGGGGCAGTGTGTATAGGAAGGGGGGTGTAGGGTAAAAGGGGGGCAGTGTGTATAGGAAGGGGGGTGTAGGGCTAAAGGGGGGCAGTGTGTGCAGGAAGGGGGTGTAGGGCTAAAGGGGGGTAGTGTGTGCAGGAAGGGGGTGTAGGGCTAAAGGGGGGCAGTGTGTGCAGGAAGAGGGTGTAGGGCTCAAGGGGGCAGTGTGTATAGGAAGGGGGTGTAGCGTTAAAGGAGGGCAGTGCTTGCAGGGAGGGAAGTGTAGGGTTAAAGAGGGGGGCAATGTGTACAGTTTTTTTTTTGGGGGGGGGGGGGGTGCAAGTAGCTGGTTTTGCCTAGGGCGCAAAATAGTGTAGCACCGGCCCTGTATGTATACAAGGTATATATACCACAAGGTAAAGGTCAGTACAACTTAATGTCTAAAAGATGATTACAGAAAATCGTCCATTTGGACAGAAAGGGAAAGGTAGGAGAGAAAAAAAATATAGAAAAGTGATAAACTGGTATCATGCAAAAATCAATAAACAGAAAAAAATCAATATTAATCACACCTGAAGCATTTCTTTATCCCACTGTAGTGCAAGCAGGCACAATCTGCATGAGAGTGGCAGCTGTGTTCTCAAACCAAGAGCAGTGCAGCATTGTTATCACACCATCACAGGAAGTTGCTTTAGGTGGACTTCCCTGGGAGGCTCAGCTGGTATTTTTAGATACGGTATATACAGGGAGAATAGCGGGTTAACGGTAAGTTCATATGCACTTACAATTAGGTGCTGCTGCGCACGTTTCTTTCTTGTTCAGCAGTTTTTATTGAAAGTAAAGAAACAAAATGGCATGTAGACACAGTAATTGGTAACAGTTTCCACATACTGTATGTTGATAAATGAAGAACAAGAAAAGATTTAAAAATATATCCATACAAAGGAGGAACTTTATAACAGTTACCTAGAATATAATCTCATGGTAATTTACTGAGATGGTAATACTTCATTACTGAAATACAGAAGGAATTCAGAATACTTTATTATTCCCAAAGGCAAATTAATAAAAGAAGCTGTGTATATGGTGATTTAGAACCATTTAAATAATGGTTGGTATGTATTGTTTTGGCGTTTGAGGATTTCTCAGATAAGAAACCACTGATGCCAATTATCTTTTTTAGCTATTTGTAAGGGTGCAATTTTTCCATTCACCACCAGTTTAAGAAGCATTCTAACCACTGACCACCAGTGTAAGAAGCATTCTTACCCCTAACCACTAGTATAAGAAACATTCTTACCACTGACCACCAGTGTAAGAAGCATTCTTCCCACTGACCATTGGTGTAAGAAGCATGCTTCCCACTAACCACTAGTGTAAGAAGTATTATTCCCAATGACCACTGGTGTAAGAACCATTCTTCCCACTGAAAACCAGTGTAAAAAGCATTCTTCCCACTGACCACTGGTGTAAGAAACATTCTTTCCACTGACCACTGGTGTAAGAAGAATTCTTCCCACTGACCACCGCTGTAAGAAGCATTCTTCCGAATGACCACCATTGTAAGAGCATTCTTTCTACTGACCACTGGTGTAAGAAGCATTCTTCCCACTGAAAACCAGTGTAAGAAGCATTCTTCCCACTGACCACTGGTGTAAGAAGCATTCTTCAGACTGACCACTGGTATAAAAAGAATTCTTCCCAGTGACCACTGGTGTAAGAAGCATTCTTCCCACTGACCACTGGTGAAAGAAGAATTCTTCCCACTGACCACCGCTGTAAGAAGCATTCTGACCACTGGTGTAAGAAGCATTCTTCAGACTGACCACAGGTATAAAAAGCATTCTTCCCACTGACCACTGGTGTAAGAAGCATTCTTCCCACTGACCATTGGTGTAAGAAGAATTCTTCCCACTGACCACCGCTGTAAGAAGCAATCTTCCCAATGACCACCGCTGTAAGAAGCATTCTTCCCAATGACCATCGGTGTAAGAGCATTATTCCCACTGACCACCGCTGTAAGAAGCATTCTTCCCAATGACCACCATTGTAAGAGCATTCTTCCCACTGACCACTGGTGTAAGAAGCATTTTTCCTACTGATCACCATGTTGATGCAATGTGAGCTGTACAAACCCGATTCCAAAAAAGTTGGGACACTGAACAAGTTGTGAATAAAAACAGAATGCAATGATGTGGAAGTTTCAAATTTCAAGATTTTATTCAGAATCCAACATAGATGACATATCAAATATTTAAACTGAGAAAATGTATCATTTTAAGGGGAAGATAAGTTGATTTAAAATTTCATGTCATCAACACATCTCAAAAAAGTTGGGACAAGGCCATGTTTACCACTGTGTGGCATCCCCTCTTCTTTTTATAACAGTCTGCAAATGTTTGGGGACTTAGGAGACAAGTTTCTCAAGTTTAGGAATAGGAATGTTGTCCCATTCTTGTCTAATACAGGTTTTCAGTTGCTCAACTGTCTTAGGTCTTCTTTGTCGCATCTTCCTCTTTATGCTGCGCCAAATGTTTTCTATGGGTGAAAGATCTGGACTGCAGGCTGGCCATTTCAGTACCCAGGTCCTTCTTCTACGCAGCCATGATGTTGTAATTGATGCAGTATGTGGTGTGGCATTGTCATGTTGGAAAATGCAAGGTCTTCCCTGAAAGAGACGACGTCTGGATGGGAGCAAATGTTGTTCTAGAACCTGTATATACCTTTCAACATTGATGGTGCCTTTCTAGATGTGTAAGCTGCCAATGCCACACGCACTCATGCAACCCCATACCATCAGAGATGCAGGCTTCTGAACGGAGCGCTGATAACAACTTGGGTTGTCCTTGTCCTCTTTAGTCCGGATGACATGGCTTCCCAGTTATCCAAGAAGAACTTAAAATTTTGATTCGTCTGACCACAGAACAGTTTTTCACTTTGCCACAGTCCATTTTAAATGAGCCTTGGCCCTGAGAAAACGCCTGCGATCCTGGATCATGTTAAGATATGGCTTCTTTTTTGGCCTATAGAGTTTTAGCTGGTAATGGCAAATGGCACGGTGGATTGTGTTCACCGACAATGTTTTGTGGAAGTATTCCTGAGCCCACGTTGTGATTTCTATTACAGTAGCATTCCTGTATGTGATGCAGTGCCGTCTAAGGGCCTGAAGATCACAGGCATCCAGTATGGTTTTCCGGCCTTGACCCTTACTCACAAAGATTGTTCCAGATTCTCTGAATCTTTGGATGATATTATGCACTGTAGATGATGATAAATTCAAACTTTTTGCAATTTTTCTCTGAGAAACTCCTTTCTAATATTGCTCCACTATTTTTCACCGCAGAATTGGGGGAATTGGGGATCCTCTGCCTTGACTTCTGAGAGACACTGCCATTCTGAGAGGCTCTTTTTATACCCAATCATGTTGCCAATTGACCTAATAAGTTGCAAATCGGTCCTCCAGCTGTTCCTTATATGTACATTTAACTTTTCCAGCCTCTTATTGCTACCTGTCCCAACTTTTTTGAAATGTGTAGCTCTCATGAAATCCAAAATGAGCCGATATTTTGCAGGACATTTTAAAATGTCTCACTTTCAACATTTGATATGTTATCTATATTATATTGTGAATGAAATATAAGTTTATGAGATTTGTAAATGAGTCCATTCCTTTTTTACTCACAATTTGTACAGTGTCCCAACTTTTTTGGAATTGGGTTTGTAGATATAGTAATTATTGGCAGGGGTTCCCTTAGAACTGAAAGTTATTTCAGAGGTTTCATGTGTTAAAACAATTGAAATAAGCTGCACTATATACCGTAAATGTGGCTGGTCAAGTGAGTTAAGTGACTCATCTGCATGTCATACAGTCAAATAATGCATGTCACAGCCATCACAGAAGCAGGAAAGACTTTCCCACTTGAGGTTCCTGTGATATGCATACTTAGTAATGTTTCTGTAATTTAGGATACCTATAGACATTCAATGATCATCAACTATTCCTAATTATTTAATCAGAATAAGCAGACAATTGGGATAGCCATTGATACGTTTAGACCACTTTACACATCTGAAGGTGACACGTCTCAGGGAAAAGTCTAACAAATGGGTAGGATACAGTATTTACAATGATAGACAATCTTGAAACAGTCAGGTCACTTACTGGCCAACTATTGCATTGCACTGGATTATAAATCCAGTTATTATGCGTTTGATGTGTTTATTGTTATAAATACTTGAACATATATAGCTGAATTTAAATGAAATGAACAGTTGAGATGTGCAGTATTGCATGACTGATTTACCACTCTTTGTCTGCCAGGATGTTAGTCTAGTGTCTGTGTAGGGTTAAGATAATGGGTCTGTTTTAATGATAGTAATTTACTGGAAGGACCTTTCTGTGTCTGGAAACTACTTTATACATATATATGTCTGTGGAACCTCTTCTCCGCATCAATCAGGAAAGAAGAAGACGATTAATTGCACCTTTTTCAATGCTCTGTACATTACAGTGGTGTTGAACTATATATCTAGCACAGGTTAAATGAATTGTTCCCATTAGTGGAACGCGATGGCTGAAGGAGATTCTGCGCATCTGAAAGTCACATAGAGGGAGGGGAGTGAGGCTCATACGGAGGGTGACAGGGCTGCTAGCGGTCATATTTTACTGTCATAGTTAAGAATGCCATAAAGTGATGGCTTACAGGAAAACCTCTCAGTTTATGATGATAACAAGACCTCTGCCAGATAGAGAATGACTGCGGTACATATTCACTAAGGAGCGCTTTGTAGGAACAGTCAGACAACAATATTTAATGATATTCACCCTGAGATTTTAAAATATTGTGTAATTTCAAGGATTTCTTCAGATGGAATTACTGTATTCAAAATCATTTTCTATTAAGGAAATCTTAAGAGTTACAAAGTTAAAGTGGTTGTAAAGGCTGAAGGCTTTTTTTTACCTTCATGCATTCTATGCATGAAGGTACAAAACCTTCTGTGTCCTGTGTCCCCCGCAGCCCCCCAAATACTCACCTGAGTCCTCTTTTGGGCCAGCGATGTGCCCAGGAGCCTCCGCTGTCCCTGGTCTCTGTTTCCTTATTGGTTGAGACAGTGAGGAAAGAGCAGGAGGTGGAGCAGAGCCGCGTTTCTATGTGTCCTATGGACGTATAGAGCAGGGCTCGGGAGCGAGCATGCACCAGTGCCCCCATGCAAGCTGGTTGCTATTGGGGGCACTGGTCGAAGGGGGAGGAGCCAGGAGAGCTAGCGGGTGACCCAAAAAGAAGAGGATGTTAAACGGAAACTAAAGCTCCACCTGCTGGCTTGAAATGAAATAAAAATACATGATATGCAATATTTCCAATATTTCATATTTACCTGGTTAAAACATTTTTAAATATTTTATTTCTGACAATTATAAATAAAAAAGAACAAAATATGCAAAACTGCTACATATTCTCTTTAAAGTAACACTGTACTTTGAGAAAGTTATCAAGTGACAGAAAACCTAAAAGTGGTCACACAGAGAAGTGCACATTCATTGTTTATCTTCTTCAGTACCCAGGTATAAGGTGACCAGATTTTTAAGATGAAATCCGGGGACATATGTTTTTTTTTTTTATTGGCAAATGGTAAACTATTTTATAAGCATATTTTTCTCAAATTATATATGCAGTGTATGTGGTATGCGTTTATGGAATGATTGTATAATATATACGTTATTTCTTACATTTCGTCCATGAGATAAAAAAAAAATACTTCTTATAATTTTTTGAGATAAGACCACCAAATGTTATGAAGCTAAGATAGAGAAAAAACAGAGTGCAGAGTTCAGGAGTGCGCTACATAAAAAATGCAGGGCTAAGTAGCACGCTACATAAAGAATACAGGGCTAAGTAGCACTCAGAAGTGTGCTACATAAAGAATGCAGGGCTAAGGAGCGTGCTACATAAAGAATGCAGGGCTAAGTAGCACTCAGGAGCGTGCTACATAAAGAATGCAGGGTTCAGGAGTGCGCTACATAAAGAATGCAGGGCTAAGTAGCACTCAGGAGCGTTCTACATAAAGAATGCAGGGCTAAGTAGCACTCAGGAGCGTGCTACATAAAGAATGCAGGGCTAAGTAGCACGCTACATAAAGAATACAGGGCTAAGTAGCACTCAGAAGTGTGCTACATAAAGAATGCAGGGCTAAAGAGCGTGCTACATAAAGAATGCAGGGCTAAGTAGCACTCAGGAGCGTGCTACATAAAGAATGCAGGGTTCAGGAGTGCGCTACATAAAGAATGCAGGGCTAGGTAGCACTCAGGAGCGTGCTGCATAAAGAATGCAGGGCTAAGTAGCACTCAGGAGCGTGCTACATAAAGAATGCAGGGCTAATGAGCGTGCTACATAAAGAATGCAGGGCTAAGTAGCACTCAGGAGCGTGCTACATAAAGAATGCAGGATTCAGGAGTGCGCTACATAAAGAATGCAGGGCTCAGGAGTGTGCTACATAAAGAATGCAGGATTCAGGAGTGCGCTACATAAAGAATGCAGGGCTCAGGAGTGTGCTACATAAAGAATTCAGGGCTCAGGAGTGCGCTACATAAAGAATGCAGGGCTCAGGAGTGTGCTACATAAAGAATTCAGGATTCAGGAGTGCGCTACATAAAGAATGCAGGGCTCAGGAGTGTGCTACATAAAGAATTCAGGGCTCAGGAGTGCGCTACATAAAAAATGCAGGGCTCAGGAGTGTGCTACATAAAGAATGCAGGGCTCAGGAGTGTGCTACATAACGAATCTTATGGCACTTTTCCACTGCAAGTACCGGCTCGTACCAGGTCGGCTCTACTCGGCCCTGCTTGGCCTGGTTTGCTTTTCCACTGCTGGTACTGCATGGTATAGTGTCGGAACGGTTCGGTACGGTATGGTATAGGTTTGCTTTTCCACTAAAGTAGTACTAAGTTAAGTGGGTGGGATAACAACGGGGTGGGTGGGATTCTCTGACCAATCAGTGGCTAGTAGTGACTGCATGCAAAGGATTGTGGGATATGGTACCAGTTTGGTACCTGTTGGAACCACAATCGAGTAGGTACTGTTTTTCAGGGCCGTACCGTTCGGTTCCATGCAGTGGAAAAGCAAACCTATACCGTACCGTACCGAACCGTTCCGACCCTATACCATGCGGTACCAGCAGTGGAAAAGCACAAAAGCAGGCCGAACTGGTACGGTTCCATGCAGTGGAAAAGCGCCATAAGGCTCAGGAGTGCGCTACATAAAGAATGCAAGGCTCAGCTGTGTCCATCTATGCAGCCAGACCAGTGTCCATCAATGTGGCCTGACCAGTGCCCAGCAATGCAGCCTGACCAGTGCCCAGCAATGCAGCCTGACCAGTGCCCAGCAATGCAGCCTCACCAGTGCCCAGCAATGCAGCCTCACCAGTGCCCAGCAATGCAGCCTCGCCAGTGCAGGGGATCAGAGAGAAAAGGAGAGCCGGCCGAGTCATCACACAGGCCAGCGTTGCCCACTGTGTCAGCTTTCATTTGAATCGCCGAGCTCCCGCTGTCACACAAGCCCCGCTTCCTGGATCGGCTCCTACCTATGATAGACAGCACACGTCCCAGCATTGGGCAAGTGTGCTGTCTATCAAAGGAGCCAAACCAGGAGGAGGAACTTTGGGTGATGGTGGGCGCCCAGCGATTCAAATTAAAGCTGACACAGCGGCTGACGCCGGCCTGACTTCCCCCCCAATGTGTGGTATCTGGGGCGGACCGACCCCCTTTGGGATGCCACTGGCTTCGGCACCCCCATATGCCTCAGCACCCCGCTCACGATCGGCCCTGCACCTACCGCTGTCCCTGCAATCTGGGGACAATCTGGGGACAGTCCCCAGACTGACTCCGGGGACAGTGTCCTCAGTCTGGGGACTGTCCCCGGAAACCGGGTACGTCTGGTCACCCTACCCAAGTAGCAGTGTACAATGTGCATGTGAAGTTAAAGTATGGGCAGATTAGTGTTTTCTTTTAGGTGCTAAATCTGGAAATGCCTGCTTATAGGTTCTAGGTCTCTAGGTACCTGATTATTGGTACTAGGTGTATAGGTATCTGTGTCAGGTCACATATCAGCTACATTTAGGTGTTAGGCTTTTTGATGCCTCCTTTTAAGTTCCATGTCTCTAGTTGCCTGATTTTAGGTTCTAGGGCTTTAGGTGCAAGGTCCCTAGATGCCTGCTTTGTGGCTCCAGGTGTCTAAGTGCCTTTGTCAGGTCTTTTATTGACTGCTTCAGTTTCATAGGTGCCTTATTCTAGATGTCAGGCACCTTTTAGGTGTAAGTATCTAGTTTCTGGGTGCTGTTTTAGTTGCCAAGCCTTTAGGAGCCAGCTTTTAGGTTAGTGCTAGGTCTCTAAGTGCTAGGTATTTAGGTGCCTGTTTTTAGGCGTTGTGTCTCTAGTATTATAATAACCACTTCAAGTTTTTTTTCACCCCCTTCCAGTCCAGGCCATTTTTCAGTTTTCAGCACTGCCACACTATTTTATATTTATAATTATAATTCATTTTATAACATTTTTTTCATACAGATAGAGCTTTCTTTTGGCCATATTTAATTACAACTGTTTGTTTTTGTTTTTGTTTTGTTTTTGTTTTTTTTTTGCTTTATAAAGCAAAACAAAAAACTGGAAATTAAAAAAAAAATGTTTTTGTCATAACATTTTGCATATAAATAATCTTGATTCATAAGTCACACTGGGGCGACCTGGTCGCCTGACAGGTCGCCTGCCATAGAGAAGCTGTGAACCCGTTCTAATAGGAGCGACACAAGTTGCTCCGACTTAGAAAAAGGGTCCGGAGCTTCTTTGGGGCGACCTGCATAGACTTCAATGTTATGAAGTCCGTGCCGGCCGCTCCGAGGTCGCGGGGGTGAGCAGCTCGCCGCGACCTATCAGGTCGCCCCGGCAAGTGGGATCGCCCCAGTGTCAACGGGGCCTAAATGTAAGCCAAAATTTATTTTTTTTCATTGAAGAAATATACATTTCTTTAATGAAAAAAAAAAAGCAAAAACAAAAAAGTATTTAGTCTGAAACTCTGATATACAGTATTTATTTGAAAATTAATCAGTCCTGATGCACTGATTGCCTCCTCATTTCTTGAGGCTCTAAAATGCCAAAACAGTACAAATACCTCACTTTTTTTTTTTACACAAAGTTGTCAATTCAATAAGATATTTTTGGCACACAGCATGAGCATACTTATAATTCTGCTACTCCTCCCAAGCATTGGGGTACTACATGTGAGGGACTTTATCACTGTTCGGAATGATTTTGTACTGGACATTGTACCTTGTGTTTTACAAAAATCAAACCAATTGTATCAAAAACATGTACTGTAATGGTCGTCTCTGTACTAGTGGTCTGGGAATATAGCTTAATGTAGCCTTACCTATAGCAGGCTCCATTCCTATAACCCAAGCAAGCCTAGGATACTAGTACATGGCTGCCTCCAGGAATGCCATGTTCACCGGCCAGGAAGTACAAAAGGCTGAAGAAAAGAAGAACAAAGGAGTTTTTGTGATTCCAGGAGTTCAGTTGACCACAGGGGATGGCTGGAACTGGTGTCTTGCAGGAATGTCTTCAGTCAGACGTGCAGATGGATCAGTTCAGGCAGCAGGCAGAGACATATTAAACAAACAGGCAAACAATCAGTCCAGACAGCAGGAAGAAATGTGGCCAATAAACAAGCCAGGGTCAGCACAGGTGGCAGGCAGACGCAACACCGAACTGGTGTTGCAGTGATTAGGAACACTGTTGTTAGCTACATTAGTCTGTTGACACTAGGACAAGTGTGGCGGCAATTAGGAACATTGTTTGCTAACCTAAACAGCTCTAGTGACACTGTGACTGGTGTGGTTACAAGAACACGGTGGTGATTTGCACTGGTCTGGTGACACTGTGAGTAGTGTGGCAGTGATAAGGAACACTCTTACTGGCATACACTGGTCTGAGAACACTGGAACTGGTGGGGCGGTGATCAGGAAAACTGTTTCCGGATGCATTGGTCTGGTGTAATGGCAATAGGGATCGCCATACTGTAACTAGTGTGGTGGTAATCTAAGACATTATTGCTGGCTGTGCTATTAGGGCTTGTTCACACATGAGCTTGGGGGGGTGTTAAAACCTCGGGGTTGAGCTGCAGGTCTACTGCTACCTTCTTTAGTTGCAGGGGCAGAGGCTGGAGGTGTACACATGCCATGGCTGCAATGATTTTCTTTGCAGCAGTGACAGGAATTATACCCCCTGTATGCCCACCAGTTGTGACCCATTCAAGTAAAGGGAGGTGCTTGTATGGGGTCCAAGGGGTTAAAGCAGACATTGAGGAGGTGATACAATGACTCCTCAGCACCTGCTAAATGTTCTACAGACAGCATTGCATATGTGAACAAGTCACTGGGACTGGTGTGGTGGTGATCAAGGACAGTGTGACAGTGATTAGTGACACTGCAAGGGGTATAGCTGTGATCAGGGACACTGTGAATGGTGTGATAGTTATTAGGGATTAAGTGGCAGCGATCAGGGACACTGTGACTGGTATAGTGGTGATCAGGGACACTGGGACTGGTATAGCGGTGATCAGGGACACTGTGAATGGTGTGATGGTGATTAGGGATGATGTGGCGGTGATCAGGGACACTGTGACTGGTGTGGTGATCGGGGACACTGTGACTGGTATGGCGGTGATTAGGGACACTGTGACTGGTGTGGCGGTGATCAGGGACACTGTGACTGGTGTGGCGGTAATTAGGGACACTGTGACTGGTGTGGCGGTGATCAGGGACACTGTGACTGGTGTGGCCTGGTGACATTTTTCTGCTGTGGCTGGGATTAGAGACATACAATGTTATCAGAATAGCCAGCCATTGTACATGATCAACGCCACAGGTGTACCATGTCATCATACGCTTGCTCTGGTGACAGAATGTATAGTATGACAGTAATATATATAGTATATATTTTTTATAATTTTTTTCACACACTGTTACCAGAGCATAGCAGTGTCACTATAATGACACTGAATGGCTCTTGGGGGGCAGTCAGGAATTTCTTTCTATTCGCACTGTGATTGCTTTTAAAGCCATGATGGCTGTAAAAGAAATAATTTGTGATACTGTTTGGCTGCATTCATGCAGCTATTCCAGTACTACTGTGATGATTGGCAAGAGCTATCATGTGGTATAGGGCTGGTGTAATTGGCCCTGTACCATGTGATTGCTGTGACCAATCACAGAGATCACAGTAGTAAACAATAGCGTCATGAATAACAACCATTGTTTACTACTGGTAATGTGATTGCTGTGATTGGTCTCAGCATGCACATGACCCCAGAGACAATCACAGTGCCCTGTACCCTGATCTGTGATCCACTAATCAAGTTATTCAAGTCTGTGATCCACTATGTCCGCGGGATACATCAATAACAGATCACGCTAGTGCTTGCACTATAGAGCATGCTCAAGCGGATGATGCAACATGACATACGGTTATGTCCTCCTGCATTGATGCTACACCCAACTACCCGTATATATACATTGGCCGGACGGGAGGTGTTTAAGAAAGAGGTAAGACATCAGCATTATGCAGCACTACTAAGCAAGAAGCAGAATTTGCATATGTGACGACCATGTAAGTCTGACCCAAGAGAGCGAGAGAGTTATTCAAGTTCACTTTATCCTGATCAGTTTCACATTTTTATATATGAAATATGTAAAAGACTACTACAGTTTCCAGGGCTCACACTAGTGTAAACGAGATATTAAAATTTAATAGCTATGTCTAGTGGGAAAGGCAGAGATTTGATTGGTTCATGGTTCAATGTGGAGGTAAAGTATCTTGTTAATATATTAAAATATATACAGGATAAAAAGAATGTTTGTTTTGAAAAAAATGAATACTGGTAGACACAGTCATTTCAAATAAAGGAAAATAAAATGCATGTTTACGACAATTTCACAACTTGATTGCAGTAAATGATTAAAAATGGTAGGTAGCTGCTTAGTACAAAAGCTAGTGTATTAAACAGGTAAAAATATATGTGTCGATCATCCCTTGTCCTTGCCCCCAACCTGTGATTTATGTCTTTTGGTGGACATTACAACTCCATTAACAATTTGAGAAGCCGAACTCTGAAATTACACAAAGCACTTGAAGTAGCAGACGTTGATTATCATTAATGGAGACATTGTCCTACACAAGGGCATCCTATTGCCAAGTTGCTCGGATCCTGCCTTGGAGCTACTTCTGGCCCCTTCGTTTCATTTACACAATCTTAGAAGATTTGTCATTGGGTTTTATTGACTCTGCGGAAGCAATGCTGAATTTCCTTGTATTCCATTAGTTAAATGTTTGTCCAATAACAGCAATAACTGAAACTTGCAATACTAGCAGGCAGGAAAAAAATTTTTTTTTGTCTATGTAGTATTACTAGGCATATTAGAAACATGAAAGAATATAAGAGTGCACCAATCTGGGCCACCAGACATGCACTGTTATGTCACACCCCTGGTAATGTATTTTAGCATTTTATAATACAGTTAGGAAATCCATTGCACCAGGTCGGTACGCTCCAGTTTTCTTTATGGTTCTATAGTTGCTGACCTTCTCTGCTGCAAGACTGGTGTTTATACATCCTGATGTCGAAACCTTGCTGCCATTTGTATCCCGTGTTGTCTGGGAACTGCAAGTTTATTCTTTTCGACTTGAATTGTGTGCCTATCCATCCAGACTACAAAACAGATGATTCTTTAGGAGAGGATTGTTGTGCCACTTTGAGACTTTTTCACTATACTTGAGGACATTTTTAATGCAGGAGGAAAATCTGTGTTAGGTTCCATGCACACTGGCTTAAAAATGGCTGCTTCTACCGGAGTTTTGTGTTTTACCTGTAGAAGCAGCTCAATGCTATCCTATGTGTCCATGCACATTAGGACAATTAGAGGCATATTTTGAGCTGAACATTTAGGGCTCATGTACACTGCAGCTCAAAGAAGCAGCACCTACAGGCTTTTGAGATCTTTTAACCACTTGCCGACCGCCGCACGACTATTTACTGCGGCAGTCTGGCTACGTGGATCGCCCAGGAGCCTCTAGGGGGCGAGCGTGCGCCGCCGGAGCCGCGATCCCGCTCGTTCCCTGACATCCCCGCGATGCTCCGATGTCCGCCGGTCACTCGCGATCTCCAGCTGGAGAGGGAGAAAGGCAGGGGCTAATGTAAACAAAGCCGCCTGTCAATCTCCCTGATCTAACTGCAGAGACTACACGATCCTGCTATGTAGGACCGTATGTCTCTGTGGTCACATCACAAGCCACGCCCCCCCCACAGTTAGAATCACGCCCCTAGGGATACATTTAACCCACTGATCACTAATAAAGTTAACCCCTTCCCTGCCAGTGTCATTTTTACAGTAACAGTGCATATGTATAGCACTGATTACTGTAGTAATGTCACTGGTACTCCCAAAAGTGTAAAAAATGTCAGTTAAGGGTCCGATCTGTCCGCCGCAATGTCGCAGTCCCGCAAGAAAATCGCAGATTGCCGCCATTACTAGTTAATAAGTAATCCCGCTGCTGCGTCCATTGGCACAGACAGCGGGACTCAGCCTTACCCCCTGCTCCCATGTCACAGATTTTGATTGACGGCAGCGGGAGTCATCTGCCATTAAACTGTCCAATGAGGAGAGTGACAGCGGCTGGAGCAGCGGCACTTGTGCACATCGCTGGATCGGATCAGGCTCAGGTAAGAAAAAGGAGGGTCTGGGAAGGAGCTGCAGCACAGAAGGTTTTTCACCTTAAAGCGGAGTTCCGGGCACAAAATTCAATTTCTAATAATTACTGCATTGTATTCCTTACCCTCCGCTGAGTCAGAATTGGATATTCCCATAGTTTTTTTTTTTTTCACTTACCTGTTTACAGAGGTTTGTATACTCACCTTTCAAAGGACTTCCTCCCTCCTGCGCCTCGGCTCTCCTCGTCACTTCCGTGCCGCAATGCGTCCTGGGAGCTCTTCCTCGGCGCTCCCATGATGCACTTTGCAGTCACGTGGGCGGCCGACCACTGTTCTCATTTCTTGAATCACAGGCCTACGCCCACTGGAATCAGGAAGAAGGGAAGACATTTCCCCACAACGGACTCGGCAATCCACAACAAAGATGGCGCCGCACATCAGAAATTATATAAAGTAAGATTTTATTCTTGCAAACTCATTATTTCACCATTCTAACCAGGATTAGCGGATGTATCGATGTGTAAGGGTGATTGTTAGGGGGAGATTGAAAAAAAAAAACGATTCTGTGCCCGGAACTCCGCTTTAAAGCATAGAATGCAAGTTGTAAACTCTCATTGATTAATTGTACCTATAGGCTTATAATAAGACTTACCTATAGGTACTGTAAACATCTCCTAAACGTGCACTGCTTAGGAGATATTTACTGTATATGCAG
Organism: Pelophylax lessonae; assembly: GCF_965119305.1. Classification (NCBI taxonomy): domain Eukaryota; kingdom Metazoa; phylum Chordata; class Amphibia; order Anura; family Ranidae; genus Pelophylax; species Pelophylax lessonae. The sequence continues at coordinate 127,564,230 of NC_138771.1, forward strand.
CCGGTGATGTCATTGGTGCATTCGCCCTGAAGAAATTGCCACCCGTGCCATTCCTTCAGCCCTGTGCTGTGACCGGCAGCTCCTGTTCACCGGAGTCCGCGGACCCGGAAGGAAGAAAAGAGAAGATAGATGCATCCTCCAGCGCTGACAACACATCGATGGAATGCTTCGTTTGCAGGTGAGTTTCACATATTGTGCTAGTTTGCAATGCCTACTAGCACATCATGCCTTTTTTTTTGCAGGTCAGAAAAAAAAAACAAGAACAACAGTTTTAGTTCCGCTTTAAAGAGGCTGTAACCCCCCCCCCCCCCAAAAAAAAATCCTGTAAGACAAAGGCATAATGAGATAGTATGCATTGCATACTAACTCATTATGATATACTTACCTTAGAACAAAGCCCCTGCAGTGCCGCCCACGGCCATCCTGCTTCCTGGTTTGTGTCCTCCGGCCATCTGATTGCCCATGTGCGCGGGACCCACTGTTCACGGCTCAGGGCTCAGAAGGAACGGCACGGGTGGCCGTTCCTTTAGAGCGCATGTGCCGATGACATCATCCGCTGCATTAAAAGTAAATAAAAGTAAGTAAAATGTAAATGTAAGTAAACAGTGCAAGTTTAGGAGATATTTATAGTACCTATAGGTAAGCCCTATTAAAGGACTACCTATAGGTACAAGTTATAAGAGAGGGTTTATAATCTCTTTAAGATGAAAAAGGTTAGGGCTTTACAACCACTTTAACTTTAACCAATGGGTGTCCAACCTTTCGGCTTCTCTGTGCCGCATTGCCTGCGGTTCTGGGCCGCAGGTTGGACATGCCTGCTTTAAACTTTCTATTAAATGGAAATGCACTATTTTATAATACAGTACACTACGCAGATGTTTCACATCTGTGCATGGTGGTGCTTTACAATGCAAGTGTGTTGTGCCACACTGCCAAGGTCATGTGCTATTAAAAATGAATGACACCGCACTGCTGCATTATGGTAAAGTGGGCATTTTACTGCGCATTACTTCAGCCCCTTGACTGAACTAGAATTTAGCCATTGCAACATGGAAGGATTCGCAGTTAGGCTTTATAATGTTTATACAGTTACATGTTCACAATACTTTTTTTTTCCTTCCTTTAGTTTTAATAAATGAGTTCCCACTACAAGATTATTTTTGTAACCTACAGCCTTCCATATATTTTAGCTTAGATAAGTAAATCCTGTGTGGCAATAATGTTGAGTCTTTTAGTAAGTTCCTCGGTTATGTACATAAATATATATATATATATATATATTAGTGATAATGTAGGAGACATCCTGGAAAAAAACCAATGGGATCCTTTTGTGAAAATGCTAGCTGTCTGGCTGTCTCTGTCTGTAGTACTTGGTGATTCACTGACCTGGGACAGATATGCACCACATGCAAACCTACCAGGATCTTACTTTCTGTTTGACAGCCAAGGTGTTGGTTTGTAAACATAATCCCTTTCACTGTAAATGCTTGACACAGTGAAACGATGTAATCCTTTTGTTTACTTAGTTTCAATCATACAGCTGTAGATCACAGACTTGTTTCATGTACTGCTCATAAACCCATTTATCTTTAACCACTTGCCAACCAGTCTCTGTACATACACTGCAGCAGGTTCCTGCCAAACTACGTACCCATATGTCGCTTCTCAGGAGCGCTCCTGGTGGCGGTGCGCGCGTACCGATTCGCCAGAAGGGAAGCTGATCTGCGGGGCCGGTGGCCGCGATTGCTGCGGGGCACCCACGATCGCTTCCTGTGGAGACAGAATGGCGGTCTGTCGATGTAAACACGGCAGACCATTGTTCTGTCAGCAATGAACACAGGGCTCCTGTGTCCCTCTTATTTAGGTACACAGGTCCCTATGTTCATTCCATAAGTCTATCCCCCATACAGTTAGAGAGCACCCCCCTAGGGACACATTCAACCCTTTGATCGTCCCTGGTGTTAACCCCTTCCCTGCCAGTGTCATTCATACAGTAGCAGTGCATTTTTTTAGCACTGATTACTGTAGTAATATCACTGGTCCCCCCAAATGTGTAGAAAATGTCAGTTAGGTGTCCGATCTATCCTCCGCAATATCACAGTCCCGCTAAAAAAAAAATCGCTGATCGCCACCATTACTAGTAAAAAAATAAATAAAGGAATAAAAATTGCATAAATCTCTCCCCAAGTTTGTAGACGAGATAACTTTCGCACAAACCAATCAATATACTCTCATTAGGATTTTTTTTTACAAAAAACGTAGCAGAATACAAATTGGCCTAAAATGATGAAAACATTTGATTTTTCATATTTTTTTTTTATTGGGAATAATATATAGGAGAAAGTGAAATATATTGTTTTATTTTTTTTCAGAATTGTCGCTCTTTTTTTTGTTTATAGCGCCAAAAATAAAAATCACAGAGCTGATCAAATGCCACCAAAAGAAAGCTCTATTTGTGGGAAAAACAGGGCATTAAATTTATTTGGGTACATCGTCGTACGACCGCGCAATTGTCAGTTAAAGTAACGCAGTGCTGAATCGCAAAAAATGGCCTGGTCATTAAGAGGGAAAATCTTCCGGTCCAGAAGTGGTTAACAAACATGTTATACTTACCTCCTCTATGCAGTTGGTTTTGCACAGATTGGCCCAGATCCTCCTCTTCTCGGGTCCCTGGCTGGAGCTCCTGGCCCCTCCCTCCTGTCAAGTATCCCCACAGCCAGCAACTTGCTGTGGGGGCGCCCGAGCCAAATTTTTTTTTTTTACTGTGTTATGCAAGCATTTTGACTGAGCGGCATTATGAAGACTTGTACAATATACAGAGTTGTAAAAGTAGAAGATATCATGTCCCCTCCCCATGTCCCTCCCATCCAAAAGTCTTCTGGATACTCTAGTGATGTCAATGGGCCTGCCTCCTTCTCTCTGATGGTAGCGTGTGGATGTTTACTGCAGCACAAAATTACATTAATATAATAAGTGATGGTCTGTGCTGCAGCACTGTGGATTTATGATAGTCTGTGGTCACAAAAAGGGAGTTGGAGGAGTTTGGTCATCATTCAATTCAATAGACTGGAGACATCTAGTGGTGGAAAACAATAACTGCAGGGGACAGCTTTGGATTAAAAGTTAGTATTGCAGTTAAAGGTTTTTTAACATATTCTGAGCAATAGATCTTTTTAACTAGACTTCTGCTTTAAGTTGTTTATATTTAAAGAGATTGTAAAGTCTAAAGGTTTTTCTACTAAATGCATTATATGCATTAAGGTGAAAACCTTCTTTGTTGCAGCTGCCCCCAGAGCCCCCCTCCCCCTTTTTCTTACCTGAGCCCATCTGTTCCAGCGATGTGCACGAGCCCAGCGGCTCCAGACGCTGTCTCTGTCCTCACTGGATAGATTGATAGCAGCCGGAGCTATTGGCTCCTGCTGCTGTCAATTAAATCCAGCGACACTGGAGCAGGGGGCGGGGCCAAGTCCTGGTGATGTGTCAATGGACTCGGGAGCGAGCCCACACTGGTGCCCCTGTGGAAAGTTGCTCCCTGTAGGGGCACCCGATGAAGGGGAGAAGCGCTGATGGGGCACCCCAAAAGAAGAGGTTCAGGTCTGCTCTGTGCAAAACCCTTGCACAGAGCAGGTAAGTATACCATGTTTGTTATTTTTACTTAAAAAAACAAATCTGAATCTTTACAACCCCTTTAACTGGCTTCCAAGCATCTTTCTGAAATACTAATAATGGTACATTGCACAACAGTCAAGTTTAATATGTTAAAATACTTGAGAGTTTTTTCTTTCCTAAACATTTCCATTTATTTACTCCTAGGTCTGTCCATAACCAAGAAGACACACACATGTAAGTAGCAATGGCAAACCCATGGGATGAAGGCAGAACTTTGGGTGGATGGGTGGCTGTACACAACTGCTATGATTTTTAAAAATAAGAATTAACTTAGGTGTATGCCAATTGTGGGTTATAGCAGTTTGATTGGAGTTCAGCTTGGCAATGGGAATTCACTTTGTTTTGGTCTGTGTATTTTTTAACATCTACTGGTCTATATATCTGTATTAAAAGATCTTCAACCATCAGTTCCATATAGTTACACTGACAATGATCTCTTATGTGCTCCATTTTCGTCTGCTAAATATATTATTGAAAGTGTTTTGTTGTTTATGATCAATTAGGAAAAAAAATACCTGTTTATTTTACTAGAAATCTAATAAGCCAATACCTGCCTGTGTATAAGGCGGGGATACAAAGATGAGTAATTGAGAGATGATGAGGCAAGGTCTGTGTTCTTTGCATTCCATCAGAAATAAAGTAGGCAGGGCTGACACTACCTGCTTTGGAATTCAGAGTTTAAATTCCACTCTGTTTCCATGTCAAAGAAGAAGATAGGAGCATGCTATATTTTTGGCACATCAACAGTTGCCTTTTAGACAGGTTTTTTTCAGCATGTGTGAAGAAATAAAACACGAAGACAAAAAGTAATGTCCATGTATTGCTGAGAAGCGTTTGTTTTGCCTTAACATACAATTTACCCAGAAATTATGTATATGAATTAGAGGTGATGATAATTTTGCTACCGAAACCAAAAGTTTAGCATGCACTTGGCCGAATATGTATTTTTATATATATAGTTGTATTATATTTGACTTTTTAACTAATATGATAAATTTAAATTAATACAAATATTTTGCCAGCCATTATTGGCACCATTACCACAAGGAAAGCTCAAGAAAAATGCATCCCTTTAAATTCTATGTATGTCTTCACACTGGTCTGTTGCTCTTCCGTTGTGCTGTTAATAATCTTGCTTGCTGCATTTTTGGTGAATTAAAAAAACAGTAAAATCATGGTTGAGGCAAAATCGCGTGCATCTTCGGTGCCCTTATCAGCACCTTTTTCTCTATCAGCAAAATGCCAAAAACACAATTTTCAACCAAAATGTTTTAAAATGAACAACAGATTGCAAAAGATAGTAGGACAAACCCCAAACAATTCTTCAAATATATCAATAGTAAAAGGTCAGGTGTGAGCATGTAGACCCTTTACAAAATAATCAGGAGTGGGTGACTGGGGACATAGAGAAGGCAAATGTATTAAATACTTTCTTCAGCTCTGTATATACAAAGGAGCATGGAGGATCTTCATGACCATAATGAGGACGGTATTGACACAGCCCCAAATGATCCACAATGGCTCAAAAAGTGATATGGTCCAGAAATATTTAGACAGAATAAGGGTGGATAAAGCGCCAGGACCAGATGGCATTCACCCACGCATCCTAAAAGAATTGAGCTCTGTAATTTCAAAGCCTTTGTTTCTAAATTTTAGGGACTCGTTAAGGACTGGAATAGTATCGCTGGATTGGCGTAGGGCCAATGTGGTGCCTATATTGAAAAAGGGATCAAAGTAACTATAGACCCGTTAGTTTAGTTTCTATAGTTGGGAAGCTACTGCAGAGTTAATTAAAAGACCACATAGATGAGTTCTTGCTGGAAAAAAAAATATTTTAAGCAAGCAAGTTATCAAATAAAACCTAATTTCTTTTGTATGAGGAGGTAAGTAAAACCTTGGAGGGGTGGCTGTGGATGTGGTATACTTGGATTTTGCAAAAGCATTTGACAGAGTTCCCCACACACAGCTAATGTGTAAGGTAAAGTCTACTGGCTTGGAAAAATCAGTTTGTAAATGGATAGAAAACTGGCTGAAAGACAGTATTCAGAGTAGTGGTTAAATATTTATACTCTGAATGGTCTAAGGTCATCAGTGATGTACCCCAAGGTTCAGTGTTTGGACCCTTGCTTCTTAATATCTTTATAAATGATATAGGTTCTGGGATTAAAAGTACCATTTTGGTGTTTGCAGGTGACACCAAGCTTTGCAGTGGAATAACTTCCTTACAGGATGTCTCCAATTTACAAGCTGACCTCAATGTACTGTTAATTTGGGCAACTATGTGGCAAATGAGGTTTAATGTTGACAAATGTAAAGTTATGCACTTGGGGGCTAAGAATATGCATGCATCATATATACTAGGGGGAGTACAACTGGCAGAATCTATTCCATAAGCTTAATAATAGCATGCAATGCCAAGCTGCGGTTTCCAAAGCAAGTAAAGTCCTTTCTTGTATTAGGAGAGGCATGGACTCCAAAGAGAGAGATATCATTTTGCCCCTATACAAATCATTAGTAAGAGCTCATCTGGAATATGCAGTTCAGTTTTAGGCACCAGTTCTCAAAAAGGATATCGGGGAACTGGAGAAAGTGCAGAGAAGGGCAACCAAACTGATAAGAGGCATGGAGGAGCTCAGCTATGAGGAAAGATTAGAGGAACTGAATTTATTCTTTCTTGAGAAGAGGAGATTAAGGGGGATATGATCAACATGTATAAATACATAAGGGGTCCATATGGTAAACTTGGTGTTGAGTTGTTCACTTTAAGGTCATCACAGAGGGGGCACTCTTTATGTCTAGAGGAAAATAAATTTTATCACCAAATACGGAAAGGTTTCTTCACAGTAAGAGCTGTGAAAATGTGGAATAGATTCCCATAAGAGGTTATTCTGGCCAGCTTAGTAGATTACTTTTAAAAAGGCCTGGCTTCTTTCCTAAATGTACATATTATAAGTGGATACTAACATTTATAGGTAAAGTTAATCCAGGAAATATCTGATTGCCTCTTGGAGGATCAGGAAGAATTTTTTTTACCCTGCTATAGCAAATTAGATTATGCTTTGCTGGGGGGGGTTTTGCCTCCCTCTGGATCAACTTTGGGTAAGGGATTGTGTATATAGGATTGTATGATTTTTTTTTTTGTTTTTTGTTTTTTATTAGTTGAACTAGATAGACTTGTGTCTTTTTTCAACCTGACTAACTATGTAACTGTGGGGTCAATTCACTAAGAGTTAAATAACAGCTAATAAAATGTGGTAAAATACAGCACGCAATAACATTTGTGCAAGTGTTCAATTCACCAAGAATTCTGAGTTAAATACCGAATGCACTGCCTCACCCCAAAAAACCTTGTCCCCATGTTGAAGGGGACAAGGGCCTCATCCCCACAACTGGGGCTGGTGGTTGTGCGGGTCTGCGGGCAGTGGGCTTATCGGAATCTGTAAGCCCCCTTTAACAAGGGGGCCCCCAGAATCCGAGCAACCCTCCTATGTAAATGAGTATGGTACCCCTACCCATTCACCAAAAAAAGTGTCATAAAGTAATAAAAACACAGAGACAGTTTTTGACAATTCCTTTATTAACCACTTGATGATTCCCAGCTTCAGATTTACTGCGGCAGGCAGCCGCTCCTGGGCAAACCGACGTAGCACTACGTCGCTTTCTCTCAGGAGGCTAGGGGACAAATGCATGCCACCGGCGGGCGCTCCTGCCCCCTCTCGTCAGCCGGGGAGCCAGTGCATGTGTCAGGCGTCTCCGATTGCCACCGACACCGGCGATCTCCCCCTGCTGATAAAAACAGCCGTCCATCCTTCCCCCTGCAATGATCACAGAGATCATGTGATCCTGCTATATAAGATCGCATGTCTCTGTGATCATCTCACAAGCCCAACCCCCCCACAGTTAGAATCACTTCCCAAGGCTTACATTTAACCCCTTGATCAGCAATAGTATTAACCCCTTCCCTGCCAATGGCATTATTACAGTAACAGTACCCCCAAAAGTGTCAAAAATGTCAGTTAGGGGTCCAATCAAAATACGCTTATTGTGATTTTTTTTACCAAAAATATGTATCAGAAAACAAATTGGCCTAAAATGTTAAAAAATTTAGATTTTTACTTTTTTTTTTTTTTGGGAATGTTATATAGCAGAATGTGAAAAATATTTTTTTTTTTTCAAAATTGTCGCTTCTTTTTGTTTATAGCGCAAAAAATAAAAATTTCACCCGTGATCAAATACCACCAAAAGAAAGCTCTATTTGTGGGAAAAAAAGGACGTAAATTTTATATGGGTACAGCGTCGCACAACCGTGCAATTGTCCGTTAAAGTACCGCAGTGCCGAATCGCAAAATTGGTCCTCGTCATTAAGCAGGAAAATCTTCCGGTCTTAAAATGGTTAAAAAATAAGAAAACAGTGTCCCCGATGTAAATCCATTATCAATCACGCTGCACCTTGAAAAAAAAAAGTTCATATATCGGTAAAGGGCGATGCCACCTGGCTCGTAACATGGTGGCACCACCCCCTTGTGAAGTCACGGCCCCCCCTGCCCCAAAATACCCACCCCCATATGTTGAGGGCATGTGGCCTGGTATGGTTCAGGAGTGGGTGCTCGCTCCTCCCCACTCTTTCTTGACCTGCCGGGCTGCATGCTCGGATAAGGGTCTTGAATGGATTTTGGGGTGGACCCCACGCCATTTCTTTTTTTACATTTTGGGGTGGGGTTTCCCTTAAAATCCATACCAGACCCTTATGGTCCATTTGTAAATTGGACTTAAGAGTTTTTTTTAACGATATTTAACGCCAAATTTAGTTTTTTGCGCTAAATACCACATAATCTTTATTTTTAAAATTATTTATAATGAAGTGGACTTAATCTACTGAATGCGATAATTTATGCAAGTGAGTTATGTGACTGCATTATCGTATGCGGTAAACGTTAGTGAATTGACCCCCTTTATGAGATGTATTCCGACATATGAGAATTTTCGTAACTTTAGTAACCTATTGGTTTTCGATATGAGACTAGCATGCAAAATAAAATGGATAACCATTCATCCGATATTCTTATCGTGTGTGCAAGGCTTTACCCGTTGCTTATTTATAACCCTCCTTAAAAGTCTATCTAAAGCCAAAACTTTTTTTGTGTTTTGGTTAGAGTGGGGTAAGGTTTAATTGTTGTCTGTGTCCATGCTTGGACGAATCACCCTCATCATTCTTCCGAATGACCATTGCTATTGGGACGGAAAGGAAAATCCAAGGTTTTGAATAGAGGGGAAATATTCCAGGATGCTTGTGCCAATTGTCTAAGAGGGGTTGCCCTTGCTTTAGATAGATATTATCTTACTTCCAGAAGTGTCTGCAGGACAGGAAGTTAAAATATATCTCCTCACTAGGGCACAGATGGCAGAAAAAGAGACAGAAGTTTTATTTATTATCTACTCCAGCCTTTTTCAACCAGGGTGCCCAGGCACCCTGGGTTGCCTTGAGGTTTCTTCAGGGATGCCTTGGCAAAATGCCTAAAAGTTGCCCAAAAATGTATAAAATCCAGCAGGTTGATCAAGCCTGCCTTTTAGTTACACAAAGCCACAGATTTTTATTGTGCACCACTTTAACCTTTCAGCCACCAGCGTCCTAGCAACCAGTGACGTCATCAGTGTTTATAAGAAGGGTGTTGATCGCATGCACAGCATCCTTGATTGACCCTCCTCTGCCCTCTCCATCAGCACTGGGGTGACATTAGCTGAGTGATGGAGAGAAACTGAGGGAGAGGAGAAACATTGGAATACTAGTCAGTACCAGTGTGCAAAAGTGTAATTGCTTTGGAAGAACAAATCACTTCTAATGTTGGGTGTCCTACGTGTGTTGAAACTGCCGCATTATGTAAAACTATAAGAATAATTTTTTACATTTTAGAATGGGGTGCCTCAAGACTGTCCATCATTTTAAAGGGTGCTTTGAGATTGTTCATAATTTTAAAGGGTGCCTTGACTGAAAATAGTTTGAGAAATACTGATTTACTCAATAAAAAAAAAAAATAATAATGTTTTTGCTTTAGATTACCTTTGATACAAAGTGCAACGGTCCCTATGGAAAACCCTCTACTGTACTGTTATTTTTAGCAACATTTATGCTATGGTTAATATGCTATTTTCAAAATCTTTTTAATCATCTTTACATTTTTTAGTCTCTGCTGCTAGATTAACAGTAATCTGCACATGTGACCTAAAATATAGGTTTTATAAGATTTGTAAAGATTTGTAAAGGTCTATACACTGTGAGCATACTTGGTCTAGTTCCAATAGTGGGGACATTTACAACGGATTTGTTTCAATTTTTTTTAGATAGAGGTTTGAAAATTGAAAATGAAAATAGCAATGTCGTTTTTTATCGATAAAACACCTTTTTTGCAAAACAGATATGAAAATCTCCTTCTTGGTTGAGTCTATAGAACAGGCCAGTTTGAGTTGCTCGTCACACTTCATTAGACCCTGAACAAAGAGTATAAAAGGGTCATTTCAGTACGACGCAGTTATTTTACTTCATATTCATTTTTTTTTCATGAAAATATTAAATTTCCACTTTTAAATATTGTAGAAGTGTGGAATTAGTATTTTCACATGAAATTGAGCTTTAACTATTGACAGCCTAATAAAACTTGCTACTTTAAATAGACATTATAAACATTTTATAATTCCCATCGGACACCAGGTAGTGATAACCTGTTTCATTATCTTTCTGAATTGACCTAATTTATTTCCAACAACTCCTTTTTACATACCATTTGCTCTTCCTGCTATGGAGGAGAAGTTAATAAAGGCTTTGCCTATACATCTTCACTATATGATCCATTTACATTTTTAAGTGTTTAGTCACCTAGTTGGAATCTTTATAAAGCAGCGAATGTGCCATTTACCAAACATGCACAGGTAATTCATTTCTTATAATGTAAAGGAGATCTTCCCTCCTCTCCTATCACTCAAGAACATGGCGGTGCGGGGCCCAAGTGGTGACAGAAGAGAAGAGGATCTCAGCAGAACAATGCTGGATCCACTAGGAGTACCTGATCTGTGAAGAAGCCATAACCTGGTAAGCAAGGGATTAAGTTCCGCCTGAAAACACATGCAACAATAATATTTATCTGCAGTGACTATTTGGTGAATGATGCATTCACTTTTTGTCTATTTATATTAAACTGTAAAGCTCAATTAAAATATGTTACATTTTAAGTGCCACATCTCTAACTAAGGCTACGTTCACATGTAGGCATTTTGGGGCGTTTTGGGGGCGTTTTTCTGCTCTAGGATCAGCTCTCAAAACGCCCAACAAGACAAAACCTATTGATTTCAATGGCCCCTGTTCACATCTGAGCGTTTTGACACCGTGAGCAAAACGCCCAACGCTCAAAAAAGTACTTGAGCTTCTTTTTGGGCAGATTACAGGCATTTTCCATTGGTCTCCAGTCAATCTAAAAACGCCTGCACAAAAAACGCCTGTAAAAACGCCTGTAAAACGCCTGCAAAAACGCCCATAAAAACGCCTGAAAAAACGCCCATGAAAACGCCTGTAATAGCAACGCCAGGATGTGAACGGAGCCTTAGAATTAGCAGAAAAATTACACTATGATGTTGGCGTGGGACTTTTGAGGCACATCATTCATTTTTAATGTTAAAAAAACATTTTATTAATTTATGTTTGTATTTAAAAATACAAATATAGACTCCTATTACATAACAACATTTTCAAAAACAACATCAAGAGATACACAATATAGAAACAAAGATCTCACATTAGTAAGATAATTAGTTCACATGTACTGGTCTTTGTGGCTTAACGCGTTTCTTGAACATTGTCCTCTTCGTCATGAGCCACTGATGCATAATTTATATACAATGCAATCTTATTTCTATGGCGAGAAATTAGGGCTGCTGATTTGTCATAATACGCTGATACACAGTTATTCCAAACTATAAATAGATTGTCAGGTCTCTTTCTCTTATGAAGGTTGGCTGTAAATTATGATTATCCAAATAAGTAATAGAAAATATAGCAGGGGGCTTTTAAGCCTTAAACATAAAGTCCCATATAAGGGATCTCTGATAGGGCAAATATTGTCACGTACCTTGTCCTGAAGCGGAAATACTGAGAGGGCTCTCCTTGCGGCTGAGTGCTTGGTAACCCTGAAGGTGGTAACAGGAAGCACAAAGCCCAAAGTAGCAGGGATTGATCCGTGAACAATCCGAGGTCAGAGCTTGGAGCGAGACAAGAGGAATCCAAGATCAAGCCGGGTTGACAACAGGTGATCAGAAGCAGCAGCAAACACAGGAACAGGAAGCAGGAAGCTGAAGACCAGTCAGCAATCTTCATGTGCCACAGACATCCTTTTAAAGGCCAGAAGGTGCTGGGATTGGACATCCATTTTGCGCGCCAGTGCCCTGACGTCTTTGCCCTAGCGAACGTGCGTTTGCAATATGTTTGCGCGTAGCCATGTTGAGAATTGGCTAATGTGCCAGGTCTGTGAGCGACTATTCTCCAGCTAGTTCCCTAACAGATACATAGCCTGCAATATAGCATTGTTCAATCTTGATAGTCCACTATTGGGTCTACAGTTATGGTATATATATATGTATGAAGTCTGCAGCAGCCTCTCCAGAAAGGTCTGAAAGAACAAAAAAGGAAATGTTCCCAGCCTGGAGAGAGAGAGGGGCAAAAGAGAAGAGGATCTCATCAGATCAAGGCTGGATCTGCTGGGTGGATGAGCACTTGATCTGTGCAGAACCCGAAACCTGGTAAGCAGGGAATTAAGATCTGCCTTGAAACACATGCACCAAGAATATTTACCTGCAGTGAATATTTGGTGAATGATGCATTCACTTTTTGTCTATGTATATTAGACTGTACATAAACATTAGTATAATTTTTTTTTTTTTTTGGACATTCCTCTGTGGGCTGCATTCACAAAGCGGAATCTTACCGCATCTGAGCATGCGGTAAGATACCGCACAACGATTTTCAAAATGTTTTTGGGCATTCACTAAAAGGCGCTACTAAAATATTGTATGAGTTATTTTATAAAGTCATACGGTATTTTAGTAGTGAAAGCCTGCAGTAATTTAACACCACTGGTAGCCAGTGTCCTTAACACAGGCTGTAAATAGCTGGGTGTCCGTAACAACCAGTAACTGTCATGGTTGTTAAGGAGCAGATGGGCGCTGCGTCCTTAACAACTAATGAGTCATCAGCTGTCAGCAGGGTTCCCCCCTGACAGCTGAATGTAAAAATAAAAATGCCAGCAATGAAAAATAAAGAAAAAAACAGCGTGGGGTTCCCCCCAAAATCCATACCAGACCCTTATCTGACGATGCAGCCCAACAAGACAGGAAAGGGTAAGCCCTCTGACAGCTGATGACTCATTATCATGTTGTTCTTGCAAGGATTATAACAACCTTTGTTGCAGATTCCTACCTTTTGTTATTCTGAAGAAATCACTGTTTGTTCCTCTGTGATGAGTCAATCAGCTGTGCAGCTGCAGAGTACTAATGAGGAAATATGCTGGTTCTGCATACCTTTATAAGTGTTCCTATTGGGAGTATCTCACCAAAAATAATTTTTTTTGTTGCAGGGATGCCTGAAATCTGACTTGTATCTTAGGCAGACTTCTGGGAAAATTGGTGAGCCAATCACACAAGCAGTAAATTATGTTTCTGGGGAGTGTTCAGTACACATTCTTGTACAGAACAACTCCAGGTAGCCATATTGAATTGCATTTTCAGAAAATATTCAGAAAATTACAGAGCTGCAGATTGAAAAGGAAAGGTAATTTTAAATCAAATGAAATTCCAACATGACTTGCATTATACACTATATTATTTTTTCTTTTTTTTCTACCCCCCCCCCCCCCACACACACACACACACAAGTTTGAGTTATAAGGATCTATCTATCTATCTATCTATCTATCTATCTATCTATCTATCTATCTATCTATCTATCTATCTATCTATCTATCTATCTATCTATCTATCTGTCTGTCTGTCTGTCTGTCTGTCTGTCTGTCTGTCTGTCTGTCTGTCTGTCTGTCTGTCTATCTATCTATCTACAGTATCTCACAAATGTGAGTACACCCCTCACATTTTTGTAAATATTTTATTATATCTTTTCATGTGACAACCCTGAAGAAATAACTCAACACACAGCCATTAGTGTCTAAACCGCTGGCAACAAAAGTGAGTACACCCCTATGTGGAAACGTCCAAATTAGGCCCAAAGTGTCAATATTTTTTGTGGCCACCATTTTTTTCCAGCACTGCCTTAACCACCATGGGCATGGAGTTCACCAGAGCTTTTCAGGTTGCCACTGGAGTCCCCTTCCACTCCTCCATAATTACATCATGGAGCTGGTTGATGTTAGAGACCTTGTACTCCTCCACCTTCCGTTTGAGGATGCCTCACAGATGCTCAATAGGGTTTAGGTCATGAGACATGCTTGGCCAATCCATCACCTTTACCCTCAGCTTCTTTAGCAAGGCAGTGGTCGTCTTGGAGGTGTGTTTGGGGTCATTATCATGTTGGAATACTGCCATGCGGCCCATTCTCTGAAGGGAGGGGATCATGCTCTGCTTCAGTATGTCGCAGTACATGCTGGCATTCATGGTTCCCTTAATGAACTGTAGCTGCCCAGTGCCGGCAGCACTCATGCAGCCCCAGACCATGACACTCCCACCACCATGTTTGACTGTAGGCAAGACACACTTGTCTTTGTACTCCTCACCTAGTTGCTGCCACACACGCTTGACACCATCTGGACCAAATAAGTTTATCTTGGTCTCATCAGACCACAGGACATGGTTCCAGTAATCCAAGTCCTTAGTCTGCTTGTCTTCTGCAAACTGTTTGCGGTCTTTCTTGTGCATCATCTTTAGAAAAGGCTTCCTTCTGGGACAACAGCCATGCAGACCAATTTGATGCAGTGTTCAGCGTATGGTCTGAGCACTGACAGGCTGACCCCCAACCTCTTCAACCTCTGCAGCAATGCTGGCAGCACTCATATGTCTATTTCCCAAAGACAACCCCTGGATATGATGCTGAGCATGTGAATTCAACCTCTTTAGTTGATCGTGGCGAGGCCTGTTTTGAGTGGAACCTGTCCTGTTCAACCCCTGTATGGTCTTGGCCACAATGCTGCAGCTCAGTTTCAGGGTCTTGGCAATCTTCTTATAGCCTTGGCCAATTCTTTTTTCAGATCCTCAGAGAGTTCTTTGCCATGAGGTGCTATGTTGGACTTACAGTGCCCAGTATGAGAGAGAGAGAGCGATAATACCAAATATACCACACCTGCTCCCCATTCACACCTCAGACCTTGTAACACTAACGAGTCACATGACACCCGGGAGGAAAAATGGCTAAATGGGCCCAATTTTGACATTTTCACTTAGGAGTGTACTCACTTTTGTTGCCAGGGGTTTAGACATCAATGGCTGTGTGTTAAGTTATTTTGAGGGGGCAGCAAATATACACTGTTATACAAGCCGTACACTCACTACTTTACATTGTAGCAAAGTGTCATGTCTTCAGTGTTGTCGCATGAAAATATATAATAAAATATTTACAAAAATGTGAGGGGTGTACTCACTTTTGTGAGATACTGTATCTATCTATCTTTCACACACATAGATGCCAAACAGCAGGCTTTGCCAGGACAGTCCTGCATCTAGGTGCTCTTTCCCAATGATGCTGCATCCTTGGTTCTCAGATGCACCCTTATTTTATTTGCTGAGCATGCAAAGTACCTCAAAACAAGTATTACCTGATGGGATTTTGGCCACTAGTTTTTAATTACATTAGAACCATCAAGAAAGTGGGTGTGATCTTGCTGAGACCACTTTGAGAATGGGCATTTTAAACATGGGCAATGGATAACGTGACACCATAATGAGACTAGGAGGAATGAGTTGGCAAGTATGCACGCACACATTAGTTTATTATCAGCTAAAAAAAAGCCCTGTCTGTCGTAAAATAAAAAGTCTTTAAAGAGGAGGTCCAGCCTCCCTGCTAGAAGTTCTGTGGACCGATGAGGTTAAAATTGAACTTTTTGGCTGGAATGAGCAAAGGTACGTTTGGAGAAGAAGGGGCACAGAATTTAATGAAAAGAACCTCTGTCCAACTGTTGAGCATGGGGGTGGATCAATCATGCTTTGGGGTTGTATTGCAGCCAGTGGCACAGGGAACATCTCACGAGTAGAAGGAAAAATGGATTCAATAAAATTTCAGCAAATTTTGGATGGTAACTTGATGCCATCTGTGAAAAAGCTAAAGTTAAAGAGAGGATGGCTTTTACAAATGGATAATGATCCTAAACACACCTCAAAATCCACGGGGGATTACATCAAGAGGCATAAACTGAAGGTTTTGCCATTGCCTTCACAATCTCCTGACCTCAACATAATTGAAAATCTATGGATAGACCTTAAAAGAGCAGTGCGTGACAGACAGCCCAGAAATCTCAAAGAACTGGAAGACTTTTGTAAGGAAGAATGGGCAAAGATACCTCAAACAAGAATTGAAAGACACTGTGATACTTGCCAAAGGGGGCAGTACAAGATATTAACTCTGCAGGGTGCCCAAACTTTTGCAGACGCCATTTTTTTGTTTTCTGTTATTTTGAAAGTGTAAATGATGGAAATAAAATCTAACTTTTGTTAACATATTATAAGAATGTCTAATCTGTAATTTGATACCTTTTGGAGATTTTTCCATCTTTCCTTGGCTTCTTTATGCACATTAATACAACTTTTTACCTGGGGTGCCCAAACTTTCGATCCCCACTGTATGTGTGTGAAAGATAGATAGATAGATAGATAGATAGATAGATAGATAGATAGATAGATAGATAGATAGATAGATAGATAGATAGATAGATAGATAGATAGATAGATAGATAGATAGATAGATAGATCCTTATTTAAAGGGCAACTCCACCAGTGATTTCTTCAGAATAACAAAAGGTAGGAATCTGCAACAAAATTTGTTATATTCCGTGCAATGTACAAAAATCACCCAGGGGGGAATGTTTTTTCTCAATAAAAGTGGAGTTACGCTTTATTTTTTCCTGTTTGAGTTGGTATCAAAAACCTCGTTGGTATCAAAAACCTCTGCTTTGCATCATATAAGTGTGGTAATGGTGTGTAGTTTGGGTACTGACCTGGGACCTCCAGATGTGAGATATCTCCTCTGAATAAAGGTCTGTGCTAATTGTGGATTGTGGACCCTTTATCTTGAAACTGTACTTTTGCTTGGAAAAACCCAGTCCTCTCTAGCTCAGGTATATACATTGCAAGGATTATAGCAAACTTCCTGCCTTGTGGATACAGAACCATGCATTGAAATCCCTTTTCTCCTGAGTGCTAAGTGGGAGGATCTGCCTTGTATACTTACCTGATCAGTCCCAGTGGTGTACACAAGGGAAACAGGTGGGACAAGGAGACAAATCTAGTAAACCATGCAGTGGTTGCAAGAAAACAATTTTTCAGTTTTTATTTGTTTAAAAAATCAATTTTTGGCTGCAGATTGAAAATGAAAAGTCATTTTTTAAGCACACATTTAATGAAATGTGGCGCCATTATATATTTTATAGCATTCAATTTTTGCATAAGTAGTATTTTATTTTTGATTAGGTAAAGTGCATGAATAGCCAAAACCGTTAGACGCTCTGTCAAGTTTTTATTGCTGTCTTTGTCACTTCTGGGGAGATTTAGTCCATCTATTTCTCCACGTGACCATTGTCACTGAGGCAGAAAATAACAGGAAATCCGAAATTTTACAGTTGCTACTGGAATAAGAGATGAGGGTAAATCTTTCAATGGGGACACCAGTATTCACCCCTGAGCGGAGCATAGTCCTGGTGATTTGGAGCATTTTTTTCCATCAATTTAAAAGGTGTTTTTATAGGTAAAGCGTTTTAGCACATGTATCAAGCTTCAGGAGTTTGTTTCCTGGGCTGGGCAAGGGAAGGTGAGCAGTTCTATAGGAGGAGGGGAATTCTTCAAGCAATAAAAACACAAAAACTCCTGAAAGCATGCCCACATATATAGGCATCCCCATTGAAGTCTATGGAGCCAAAAAACACATGACTATGTTTGAAAAAAAAAAAGCTCATGTACATTTTCAAGCATAGAGCGTAGGATGACTGAGCGTACAAGTGCAAAATAGGAACAATTAGAAAGAATGGGATTCTGCATCATCAGGCATAGTCAGACATAGGGAACTAGCATACAAATGTTCAGGTGTGAATAGGGGAATCCCCTCACATAGTGGAGATTTTTTCTCACTTCCTGTTGCAACAACACGTTAACATAGGGACACATATAACTAAAAAATAATATACTTTTAACTCTTTTCTATTCTATGCAATACATAAAAAAAATGGGATATACAGTACATGTACTTTAAAATACACCCAAAAAAGATAGAATTTTAACATTTCTATTAATACAGTGCAAATGGGGCTATTTGCATTATTATGCCTATAGCTGTTATTATTAATTTGATCATTATTGTTTTCGTTCTGGTTTTATTCTGTAAGGAAATTGATAGTATACCATTGCATGTTGTTGCTTGACAGCAGTACATAGTACTTGATAGGATCTGATTTGTTCTCATATATTGTATAACCCTCTGTTACATATCACATTGCATAATATATTAAGGTAAAGATGAAAAAAGAAAAGCTCATACAATACACCTGAGTTTTCAGGCAGGTAGGGATTAGAAATGAAGCAGACAAGCTGGCTCAACTGTTCCCCCACTGCAGTCAACTTATTGTGAAACCATTTACAGCGCAGCAGGAGAAACAAGCTCTCCCTTCCTTCTTATTTTTGCCATTTTGGGCTTGCTCTTACATTTTAGATTTGGCACTGCTAGACAGGCTGGGTAATAATTCCCTGCCCGTATAATTTCAGCTCACATGGAGTGTGGCTAATAGCAAGCAGAAATAATCAGATCCCTCCAGAGTACTTTCTGAATCTAAGCTTCGTTCTTCCATCCCCCCCTGAGGCCCAGGAAAATAGCAGTAGAGGTCCCAAAAGTATTGCTTCATAAATGTCTTAACTGGGCAGCCTTGGGATCCCTCACGGAGCTTTTTCCAACTGCCAAATTACTTTCCCTTTCTCTCAGCGGCTTTAAAAAGGCTTATTAAAAATGATTCTATAATAAAGCTGCAAGTTCTCCCTTGGTTGTCCTTGAGAAGGAAGTGCAGAGTCTTGCAGGCGGCTGTGCCAATTTGAGGTGATTCTTAATTCTTCAGGCAACAGAGAGGTTAAACAGAAATGGCATATTCATGTGATAATTGGGCAAACCTTACCTTTGGTGTATGCTCACTTCTGGGGACCAGGTAAAATATAAACCGTGCAGCAGCCTGCCGTGAACCTGTGCAAGTTCTTACATGGAACTTGTAACCAATACAAACATATCATGCCCAGAGATGAGGCATCTGTTAATGTAAACTCAACTTTTTTCAATATGTATCGAGATTAGTGGTACACAATATTTTATTGTAAGCATATGACTAGACCGTCGAAATACTGGATGCTGAAAGGCCGGTGGGGGCTTTCGAAAAACACATTACAGAGTAGCTATGAATAGTGTGTTCCTTTCTGCTTCAAATAAATGTTCCCTTGCTTTTCCAGGACAAAACTGGTAGGCTTTAATGGGAATATATATTCTCTGTTTAGTGTTTTTAGGTATGTAAGTGAAAAAGGTCTTTTAGATGCTTTAACGTGGGGCACAATGGGCAGCTTCCCCCGGGCCCAGTCATTTTTGTAGGACCCAAAACAGCTGCCCATTTGAGCCTGCACTGCCCGCAAATAGCTTTCCTGTGTTCTGATTTCCAGCATGCACACTTTGCAATTAGTAGACACGCAACACATGCAGCCCATCCTGGGAATTAACAGCATCCCGCCCAATCAGCAGCAGCCTGATTGGAGATGGCCAGCTGTGGCCTGGCTCAGATAGAAGGATGGCCACAGCCAGTGGTGGCAGAGCAGAAGGCGGGGCTCTGGAGTGCTGCTACTTGTGTGGGTTGAGCTGGTGATGGGAAAGGAAGGTGACGGCAGAGGAGAGAGAGGTGCTGACTGCCTCTGGATACTCGACAAGGAGCTGCACCAGTATGACTTCTCTATTCCTGGCCGGTTCTTCTTTGCAGGCACCATGACTAGTCATTTATTCCTGACAGCCCATCCTCAGGGATGCTGCTCACATTGGGCTTGTTTCTACCTGCACTCAGCTAACCTTCATAGATGTGTCTGCTCTGCTCATTGCTAATAACACGTTCTAGGAGTTTTCTGTCCATTGGTGGGTCTCGTCAGCTATCCAGTCCATGGTGTGCAGACAGTGAGAAGATGATGTGATGTAACCTTCAGCAACCAATTAATGAGCCGTAATGATGTGCTGTAACTTCTAGCAACCAATCAGTGAGCGGTAATGATAAGCAGTAACATCTAGCAACCAATCAGCAGGCCTGGACGAATCAGGGAGTGTGGACCAGTTCTTTATGTCTACATTACATCAAGGTTTTTGAGATATGTCTATGTGTGAGTTTGTTTTTTTTGTTTTTTTAATATTGGGGTTGAGAGCGAAATTGCATGGGGGGGGGGGGGGTCCATTGCCCTGGTTAGATGTAAGTAATCATCTTTTTAGTGTACTGTATAATAATTTTTTTTTAAGAAATGTTGGGGTCCTGGGGAGGAACCACAATGCCCAGCTGGGGATTTGCTATAAGACACACCCTGACACTTCCAAAATGTTAGATAGCAGGGATGCTCAGAGCGCTCTTTAAAGTGATCGTAAAGGTTTGTTTTTTTTTTTTTGTTTTTTTTAATTAACAAACATGTTTACTTACCTGCTCTGTGTAAAGGTTTTTCACAAAGCAGACCCAATCCTCCTTTTCTGGGGTGCCCTGGTGGCGCTCCTGGCTCCTCCTCTTCATTGGGTGCCCGCATGAAGAGCCGCTTTCCATGGGGACACCAGTGCCGGCGCGCTCACACGTTCCATTGACACAGACAGCAAGACCCGCCAATGGCTCCTGCTGCTATCAATCTATCCAATTAGGACCCGAGACAGCGGCTGGAGCCACTGGGCTCCTGCTAGTCGCTGGAACGTTCGGGTTCAGGTAAGTTGCAGTTTACCAATCGTTAGATGTGGTGGCTGCATTTGCTTTCCTTTTTTAGGCTTTTTTCCCTGTTTTCACCTGGTAATCTGGCCAGTAACATTCCTCCAATATTAGAGTGCCCCACCCTGGATGAAAGAGCACAAGGGGCACCTTTGGACAGGAGCATTATCAGTCTGGGGGGATGTACTAGCAGATTAGGATACACTACCAAGTTGAAGCCAAAATCCAGGTAATACTTTATAAGCAGTTACAGCAACATTTTTTTTTTCTTTTTGGGATAAAGTTTTTACATAAATAAATAAAAGTTAATCATTGTAAGCACCCCCGAATTAAATGGTTTGTCTTATATCTGTAAATAATACTGTATTTATTCTCTCTTGATAAGAGGAGATAAAGCGGGGATATGATCAACATGTATAAATACATAAGGGGTCCATATAGTGAACTTGAGTTATTAACTATAAGGTTATCAGAGATGACAATGGGGGCACTCTTTATGTCTGGAGGAAAAGAGATTTAATCTCCAAATATGGAAAGGCTTCTACACAGTAAGAGCTATGAAAATGTGGAATAGATTCCCTCAAAAGTTGGTTCTGGCCAGCTTAGTATATTGCTTTAAAAAGGCCTGGATTATTTCCTAAATGTACATAATATAATTGGATGCTAACAGTTTATAGGTAAAGTTGATCCAGGGATAAACTGGTTTCCTCTTGGGGGGATCAGGAAGGATTTTTTTCCCCTGATGGAGCAAATTGGATCATGCTTTGCTGTTTTTTTTTTTTGTTTTTTTGCATTCCTCTGGATCAACTGTGGATATAGGATTGTGCATATGGGATTGTATGCTTTTTTCCCTTTTATTGGTTGAACTACATTGACTTGTGTCTTTTTCTAACCATATACTGTAACTATGTAACATTCTGCTGGAGAGCTTCTTCTTTTGAAAACCACAGACTTACTGGCCGGATTACCAAATGAAAACAGAAGAAAGAAAGCCTGAAAAAGAAAATGAAAGTAGCTATCAAATCTAAGATTGTCAAATCTGTCAGCGTGAAGAAAAAAGAAAGCCGTTAACCAGCTTCTGTCAGAGGTACATCAGTCCACTAAGCGTCCACCAGTGCTGCTAATCAGTGCCCAGCAGTGCCATCTATCATGCCCATCAGTGCTGCCAACCAGTGCCCATCAGTGCCTCATCATCAGTGTCCACCAGTGCTGCCTATCAGTGCCCATCAGTGCCACCTCTCCGTGCTGCCTATCAGTGCCCATCAGTGCCACATGTCAGTGCCCATCAGTGTAGACTTATCAGTGCAACCTCATCAGTGCCTCCTGATCAGTGCCCATTAGTGCCACCTCATGAGTGCCCATCAGTGAAGGAGAAAAATGACTTGTTTGCAAAATTTTATAACAAAATATGAAAAACATTTTGTTTTTGTTTTTTTGAACATTTTCTGTCTTTTTTGGTTTGGTCATCAGTGGTGAATAAATACAATTAAACCTTGGATTTAGTGCCGGTTCACACTAGGGCGACCTGTGAGGCGACCTGGTCGCCTCACAGGTCGCCGCAGGTCGCCTCCCATAGGGAAGCTGCGGACCCGTTCTAATAGGAGCGACACAAGTCGCTCCGACCTAGAAAAAGGGTCCGGAGCTTCTTTGGGGCGACCCGGAGGCGACCGCCATAAACTTTAATGTTATGAAGTCCGTGACGGCCGCTCCGAGGTCGCGGCGCGCTGCTCGCACCGCGACCTCTGAGGTCGCGGTGCGAAGTAGCGTCGCTGCAGTGTGAACCGGCGCTTAGAGTAACTTGGTTTGAGAGTGTTTTGCAAGACAAACAAAATTTGTTTATAAATTTTGACTTGATAAACAAGCGATGCCTTGATATAAGAGGAGCGTCATGTCACAACTTAGTATAAAAGAGAAGAGAGATGCCTCCATGTGTAGCAATATGATTACATTTAATGAAGGTGCAACATTTAGCAACTCACATGGTTGATGAATAAAACAGGCATATCTAAGTATGCAGGCATCTGGGGTAAAGCTGTCCACATAGACCGTCCTCCGCACTGCCATCGACGTCATCCCTTCCACACTGTGCTCCATGAGCGCTTCAATAGCTACACTTGGAGGCGCCTCTCTTTTTTTATACTCTGTAGCTCCTTCTGGATTGTGCTTCTTATCCCCTTGTGGAGGTGCCATTTGTGGATGGACGTTTTATGATTACACAACCTATTACAGTGCTATAATCCTTCTATATGGACTATAAACTGAGAGACTTATAAATAAATGGTTGTGAAATGAACCACCTGAGTTTCCATTATTTCTTATGGGGAAATTCGCTTTGATATAAGAGAGCTTTGGATTACAAGCATGTTTCTGGAATGAGTTTTGCTAGCAATCCAAGGTTTTACTGTACCACCAAAAGAAAGCTCTATTTGTGTGAAAAAAAATGATAAAAGTTTCATTAGGGTACAGTGTTGCATGACTGTGAATTTGTCATTCAAAGTGTGAAAGTGCTGAAAGCTGAAAATTGGCCTGGTCAGAAAGGGGGTATAAGGGGCCATTAAGCAAGTGGTAATTAAAAATATCACCATTAGAGTGTAATTATTTTACTGAAAAAAGCCACCAGAATATTGTGGAGACTATGTGCACAGCATTTAGGCATATACACTTGCCCGTATTACATCACTGAAAAAAGGCAGCAAAATATTGTAATGACTGCATGCACAAATATGTAGGCCCTTTTATAGAGCCACAATTGAAAAACCAACCGGTTTTTAATTAAGAAATCAAAATTACAAAGTGTTATTTCAGAAAAAATACAGAAATTATATAAATTCAATATACACACATAAGCATTTTCATAGAGAGAGAGACCAGGCAGGTTTATTGTAAAGATAAAATTAGATCATACTGTGCAAGGACTGAAGTGAGTTCCTGGGATAGTTGCAGCCCCACAGGTGGACCTATCAGCTTTCTAAGCTGGTGGTTCTGTTCATAAAGGGTGCAAGGTTTTCTTGGCTAATTCTATCTCCTGGAGCTTAAGAGCCCATTCAGACAGGGGCGACACGACTTGCTGGGGCCACCTGTGATTATATATTTGAAGTCAATGCAAGTCGCCCCCAAGTAGTACGGGACCCTTTTTCTAAGTCGGAGCGACTTGTGTCGCTCCTATTAGAACGGGTCCTGTGCTAATCAATGGCAGGTGACCCACCGCGACTTGTCAGGCGACCAAGTCGACTGACAAGTCGCGCTAGTGTGAATGGACCCTTACTCTTTATGCCTTGACTGACCTCATAATATTTATAGAAGTCGGCAGCTCTGATGAGTTACAATATATTTGTAGTAGAAGTTACATCACTTGGTTTGTCTGCAAACACCACAAAGATCTCCTTTTGCATAAAAGTGCTACATAATGGAGTATTTATTTATTGAAGATTGCATATCATTTTAATGTTAGCAGCCGATGTCAATTTTAACAGGACATTGAGCATGACTTTTAATGTTTGTTGTTGAGATTTATTCATCACCTTTACTTGTCTTGATAACCCAACAATATAACTATTGATATGCCTTGGCCAGGGAGAAGAATCCAACAGAGCCAAGTAATGTTCTCATTTTTCTTGCCAAATTCTATTTGTAATCTTTGTTAGCTGCCTCATCAAACACTATTTGGAGCCCACTTGTTGCATGCGTACCTAGATCTCATATGAGAAACACTTTGTTTTTAGCACAGGTTACACTTTCCAGCTTACCTATTGGCTACATGACAGCTGTGGTGTGTAGGTGATATCAAGCAAGATCCTGTTTGTGGCCACTTCCTGCCATTGTCTCACTGCCCATGGAGCCATCGTGTGTTGATTACACGGAGGTCTTGTGAACTAATACAACTCTTCACGTGTGTGGTTAAGAGAAGGCGTGGTTTTTGTGGGCAACTGCAGTCTCATCAAATAATATAACATTTTTTCTTTGTGTAGTCTGAGTGACTATTTGCAATTGTCCTTTCTTTTTAAATGCATTTTTTGGTTATTAATTAGAGGTTTCAGCTTTGTCTAATGTAAAAAGTGACATAAGAAGTCAGAATTGTGAAGGACAGTAAGGTGTAGTACACATGAGCTCCACGTACATTATTTTTCCAAGGCAGGCTGAGCTGTCAGCACTCTTCTGAGTGGAGTTGTCTACATGAGAACTAATAATTGATATGGCGTGTAAGGAGTTATTTATCCCTAAACACCTTTTAGATGTGAGCACCTAGGGCAGTGATGGTGAACCTTGGCACCCCAGATGTTTTGGAACTATATTTCCCATGATACTCAACTTCACTGTAGAGTGCACAAGCATCATGGGAATTGTAGTTCCGAAACATCTGGGGTGCCAAGGTTCGCCATCACTGACCTAGGGGCTGCTTGCTAAGCATTAGGATCATACACCCAGTGCACCTTTTTAATACACACATACACACATATACACTAAGATTTTAATTCCATTTGTTTCCATCGTCATCTTGCGTGTTATAATAAATCATTTATAATGCAACTTGGAGTTTCATTATTTAAAGCCTAGCACTTGGCTCGTATTTGTGAGCTTTTATATTGTGTGGAAACTCCTTTGAGACCTTTGGAAGGCTTTTTACTTTTCCTTTTTTTTTAAACACATATGTTAATATAAACAGTCATTTCAATGTGTTTAAACTTGCGTTGCTTTGTTTAGTTTGAAATTATATAGCCTTATTTATTCCTTCTATAAGTAGGCTCTGATTTCTTCTTGGCAGAGATGCATAATGGTTGGTATACTAGACATGTGCATGACGAACAAATTTATTTTGTTTCGTTTGTTAATCTAGTTATTTAGTTTCTGTAAATTTGGTTGATTCGTTCAATTCGTATTCAGAATTAGTTCTTTGTATTTTTCTAATTTTCTTCAAATTTACAGATTTTTTTTTTCTCGATTCGAAATGTTCAAATCGATAAATTTCGAATCAGTCAAATTTAAAAAAACACAGGGAATTTCTGCGCTACAAATGTGATATAAAAAAAATGTTGTGTGTAAGCAGCTTTCACAGACCTATAGAAAAAAGTCCAAAACAAATGTATAAAAAAACATGTAGCGCTTACAATAATGTGTCATCAGTGAAACCATGATTCTAAATAAGTACCAAGTCCCAAAAAAAGTTATTATATGAAAAAATGTAGAAAAAGTTGTAGACCACCGGATAAAGATCATCTGACTCGGCTGCTCAGGTCAACTCACAGGAGGGCATATAGGGCACATGGGGTCCATATACATGAGTCAGTAACATTAGCACATAGCGTAATATTGTTTAAAAAAGATGCAATTATTTAAAAGGTAGTGCACTTACATGTAGCATTAGAACGTCAGGCATAAAAACAGTCTCTCCAGATAGCAATAGGGAAGTAAACGCCACAGCGTTTGTTTGCTTGAGCCGGCTTGGGGGCATGGTCGTATCTTCTGGTCCAGCTCACCTGAGTCTATTACACTATGTGCTATTGTCACTCCCTCATGTATACTGACCCCATGTGTCCTATATGCCCTCCTGTAAGTTGACCTGAGCAGCCGAGTCAGATGATCTTTATCCAGTGGTCCACAACTGTTTACAAGCGCTTTTTGGCTTTTCCATTCATTTGGATAGCCAGCAGCCTCTGATAAGCGGCCATTCCCCTTTTTGTGTTATCCCACTGGTGGCTTCCTCTCGTCTGTCATGGAGGGACTGAGACTCTCATTTGCATGCTGGGACTTGTGGTTCTCCTTTATGCACAAGTTTTTTTCTACATTTTTTCATATATGAACTTTTTTTGGGACTTGGTTCCTTATTTAGAATGATGGTTTCACTGATTTAAGTTTCACTTTGACACATTATTGTAAGCGCTACACGTTTTTTATACAAACCCGCTTCCAAAAAAGTTGGGACACTGTACAAATGGCGCTTTTCCACTGCATGGAACTGAACGGTTCGGCTCGCTTTTGTGCTTTTCCACTGCTGGTTCCGAATGGTACGGTGTAGGAACGGTTCGGTACGGTACGGCGGCGCTTTTCCACTACATGGAACCGAACGGTACGGCTCGCTAAAACAGTACCACCTCGACTGTGGTTCCAAGAGGTACCATACCCGGTACCATATCCCACAATCCTTTGCATGCAGCTGACTGTTTGTCACTACTAGCCACTGATTGGTCAGAAAATCGTTGTTATACCACCCACTTAACTTAGTACTACTTTGTACAGTGTCCCAACTTTTTTGGATTTGGGTTTGTACATTTGAATCAGTCGAATTGAAAATTTTAGATTTTTTTTTCCGATTCAAATGCGCCAGCCGTCTGATTGTTATTTATACACATTGATCTTGTTTGTATTAATAATACATTTAATCAAAAATATGCGAAGTGTTTTAATTAATAAAAGTAGTATCTTACTTTCAACATTTTACTATGTATAATACTGTGCAGAAGTTTTAGCCAGCTGAGAAAAAATAATGTCAAGTACAAATGCTTTTAAATATTTATATTTTCCTGATTTCTTTTTATCAATTTTACATTGGCAAAGTGAACGAACAAAAGAAAAATCTTCATCAAATGATTACAATGACTCTTTAAATCACCTTTGGCTTAACAAATACGGCATTATCTCTAAATGGTACACTAATAACACACAAAGTATTTGATTTCAACAATATGTTTACAGTTCGAATTTGAATAGACTCTGATGTAAAATTTGAGTCAAATTTAAATTTGAATTTTGGAAATTTGGATGAATTTTGTTTAGTTATTCAGAGTGTAGCAATATTTCCAGGCCTTGGACTTGAAGTGGGTCTGCCATCAGTACCAGTAACACTTCCAACACATTTAGGTTGTAAACCCAGGTGTGAGAACTGAGACAATGACCATTCCGGCCTCATTGGTTTGTTTTGTTTATTGTATTTAGGGAATGGGAGAAGGGAATGAGTGAGATACTCCTCTGGCTCTTCTAGGCTTAACTGGAACTTTGTACAAAAATGCTCACTAGCGCTGTCTTGGCGCCAGCTGAATGCCAACCAGCACTTCCTGACGCTTCAAATGCTGCTTGACTGAATTAGTGCTGGAACCTCGACTTTAACTTGTTTGTTAGCTCAGAAACTCCAGGACTGTAGAACTCTTGACTCCTGATACTCGATTTAGCTCAAAAGTCACTGAACAGCTCCCTCCAACTAACTCTTCAGGGCCCAACCACGGGTACCCCCTTTACACTTCAGGGTCCTCTGACTAGGCACCCCTTTACACTAGCTGACTCCTGGATCCCTAGAACCTTCTCTGGAGTGGTCCCCTCTGACACTAGGCAGACCTCCAGGGGCAGTCCACAGTACTCACGACTTTTGTAGGCTTTCCTGGAACTGGACCCTTCTCTCTCTCTGCTGGTTCTCGGCACACCGGATCCCCTCTGCAGCTCAGCTCCGCACTCTTTGGATTCCCAGGCCACCACTCGAGACACCTGCTTCCTCTGACAGGAGGAGAGACAGCCGTACTCTTCCTCCTGGGACTCTGCTTCCCGCCAAAGACGCTGCTTCATGCGTTCACTAAGAACTTATACCCACTCCCAGAATCCTCTGTGGCAGAATCTGCCTTCTGGGGTAGATACAGGCCTGAGTGTGTCTCTGATTGGGTTTCCTCCACTGCCCAATGGGAACCCTCCCATGGAGCCAGTGGGGAGACTCCCCTCTCAGCAGACACACCTGGGAGACATGACAGCCAGCTAAAACCATGGCCCTGCTGTTAGGCAGCCAAGGCCCACTATACTTTTACCTAGCACCTACCTGTAGGGTGCTACAAGAGAATTCGGTAAAATTAGTCTGTACTATAATTCGGGGATTCGGATATGTCGGAATCTCCGAATAACGAAAAGTGAACAAAATGAACCTCACATGTCTAGTGTTTAATTGACATTGTAGGACAGATAGATGTGCTGGTACAATCCTATTTATTCAGTTGCATTCTCCCTGTCCAACAAGAGAGTGTCCCAATAAAGGAGAAGTATGGTCAGAGCTCTTTTGGCCATACTTCTTCTGTGGGTCCCTGGAGTGCACTTAGTTCTGCAGTCCTATGACCTACATTCAGCCGACAAAAGGCTAAAGCCGGCCCAGGCTCTGTCGGGATCCACCCAGATTCCTGACCGGCAGATGGCTCATCCTCTCAGCGCACTGGATTGGAACCGCCCCCTCCTTCTTCACTCCAGTGAGTGCTGGAGGGGCAGAGCAGAGAGCGATGACTGACAGTCACCCAACACTCTTTGATCACTCAGTTATCGGTGTACAGCCAGTGGGGGGACAGCTACAGCATCAGATCCATTCTACAGCCATCTAGGCAGGTTGGATTGTTTTTTTTTTTTTTTTAAATATGCACTTCTCTTAAGAGTGCTCTTTTGGATATCATCAGTAGACATGGCTTAGCTTTTAGGGTCTGTTCACATCTAGGCATTGCTATTTATACAGGCGTTTTTTTTCAGGCGTGCAGGCATTTTTAGGTGACCAATGAAAAAAAATAAAAACGCCTGCAATCTGCCAAAGACAAAAGCTCATGAACTTTTGTGAGCGACGGGCGTTTTGCTTAAGGTGACAGTACACTCAGATGTGAACAGGAGCCATTGAAATGAATAGGATTTGTCTTGTTAGGCGTTTTTGGAGCTGAGGCTTCGAGCAGAAAATCAACCAAAAATGCCTAGATGTGAACAGAGCCTTAAGTGTAGAGAAAGTGGCAAAGTAAAAGCCGGATCCATAGGATTATCAAAAGGATGGCCAGGATGTGGAGTGAGCAGAAGGAAAACTCTGCACCAAACATAGAGTTTTTTTTGTTGGGGAGGGGGGAGGGGGAGTGTTTTCATGTTTTGTTTTTAAATTTTGTTTCATCATCTGAGTTCATTTGATACATCTTCATGAATCTTTTTAGTCCCGGTTCACACTGCTGCAATGCGGGAAACCCTGCTAATCAGTGCCGGTTCCCGCATCGCAGCAGAATTGCACAGTGGTTCACACTGAGATCTGCGAATCGCTGGAGGTGTCAATGTAAAGTTAATGACACCCCTAGATTGGTTCGCAGATCGCAGTGTGAACTGTGAAATGGTGCAGGAATTGGATCAAATAGGTGTGAACACCCGTGCAATCCGATTCCAGTGCGAACCAAAAAAAGGGTCCTGCACCCTTTTGGATCAAATGCAATGCTATTTCAGCCATACATTTTTTATGGTTGAAATCGCATCGCACAGACATCGCATGTAATCTGCACAGCAATACGGTGTGAATCACATGCAATGTCTGGCATTGCACTAGTGTGAACTGGCACTTAGTCAAAAATCATTAACATCACAGGGTAAATGCACATACAGTATACCTTGAAATGGTCTCTAGTCAAGTTGTGCAAGACTTTTTGTGGCATTTTCCTGCTTTATTTTATATTTTTGTGTTAACAGCTTCAATTAAAGTGATTGTAAATGAGCGTCTTGTAAAACAGCCCATTCAGTTTAAAATTGAAACAAAAGGCAAAACATGTGTGTATAGATTAAAACAAAAAAAAAAAACCATTATAAATACCTTTTCCCCCCTTTTTATGACATTACCTCTGCTCTCTCTGTTGTCTTACTGTATAAGAGCTGGGTGGAGGAGAAACAACAGGACACTCAGCTTCCCAGTGAATGGCTGGGGGGGGGGCATATCAGGACAAGTCTGATCATTGGAGGAGTTCCCAGCACAGCACAGTGTGTTCTCCTGCTTAGTGTGGTCAGTTTTTTAAAGGAAAGCAGAAGGACTGACAGGAACACCAGGGATTTCACAAAAAAGGAAGCAATACAAAGAGAGCAGGATACTTTTTTATACACACGTACATAGTACAACAGGCACATATCAGGAATATGAAATGCTGGAGTAGCGAACACTTCAAAAT
Source organism: Pelophylax lessonae (assembly GCF_965119305.1). NCBI lineage: Eukaryota > Metazoa > Chordata > Amphibia > Anura > Ranidae > Pelophylax > Pelophylax lessonae. The sequence continues at coordinate 127,594,972 of NC_138771.1, forward strand.
CCTTAGAAATCCTTAGCTCTAGCCCCCCCTCCCCACAGGCAGACTCCAGTGCCCTAACCTCCAGCAATGTCCTACTGTGCCTCCCACAGTGTCCCAAGACTCTGCAGTCCCCACTAGTCTCCCAAAGTGCCCCACTATCCTAGAGACCCCCCCCCCAGCCCCCTCCAGAGACCCTATCCTTCACAGTTACCCCTAATCCCCTCCACAACCACCATTCCCGTAAAATCCTCAAGTACTTATATAATGTGATATATGGTAAAATATTTAGTGAATTGACATAGTGTAAATTATTATGCTAAATTCATATTTTGTATTACTTTTTATTATTAGATTGTTCGCATATTTTAAATAATTACAGTAAATGATGTCCCACAGATGGAATACCACAGTGCTGATCTCCTTCGCTATTTTTTTTTTTGTTCATCCGAGTTTAATGATTATTTTCTTAAGAAAGGTCGGGGATACAGAAGGTAGAAAAAGGGGGGGGGGGGGGTATCATAGCTACACTAAAGTCATAACATATGTTAGGATCAAGAACATTGTCATGAGCTATCAGGTCATTTTATTGTTTATTTTAAGACACAATGCCAAAATATTTGCTAAATTGTGGTTGCGTTATATATAACACTAATATTCAAAATCAGTAAATGTTATAAACATGAATTTAAATATTGTAATCTTTTACACAAGCTTGGTTTTAAACAAGAATATATTTATTTAATATCAAAAGACAATATGTATCTATTGTCTGGCCTGAAGGCTGAGATTTCCCAGCCTATTAAGGATGATAACCCGAGGGGCCTTCGATTACCTCTCCATTACCAGTTCTCCAAGGACAACATTGTGTGCAAGAGATAGATGAGCTTGTGTTCCGAAGTGCAAGGACAACGTCTTATTGCAGTATTGTGCACATCTGGTTTAATTGCTACATTGTATACTAGTATAAAAATATTTGTCTGAGGCTTTTTATACATCTATTTATTAGTATTATTTCTTTTAATTAGATACCCTCTTTATTGTGTTTGTGAATTTGATTAGATGGACAGTTGGACTTTTGCAATATTTTAGTATGCAGAATGCAGGAATTATCCGAGTTGGGTGATATGGGGGGGAGTAAATAATCACATTATATGTATAAACATTCCCCGAGGTGCTCAGATGCCACAGAATAATAATTCATATTACAAAAGAGAGTCAGAGATCCTTCTGCTTGAGGAGGGGCACTGGATCTTCTGAAATAATTGATGGTACAGGAACCATATTTTACCAGCAATGATGGAGTGAGGTTGGACAGGCAATTAAGTTTAATGTGGGTAGCATTGGATCTTTTATTCCCTTCTGTGATATGGATCATATATTTTATGCGTTTTATATGTTTATGTAATGTGGAATCCTCTTCATTCTATATGCTCTTTATGATTTTTTGCAAGGGCTACTATTACCTTTAAATCCTAAAGAAATACCAGTATAGTATCATAAGAACTCTCCTGAAAATGTGTCAGCATTTTAATATAAATATATTTAGCAAAAACAATCAGTTTTTCTCTGTGCTTAAATCTATGGTACTTGTTCCAAAGCCCAGATATTTAGGCTACCCCTGCCCCAAATTGTAGCTCGCCAAACCATGTCTGCTTAACGGCATCTAGAAAATGTAACTATTTCGCCAAAAAAAGAACAATTTTTAAGAGCAGATTAACTCCCTTCTGGGTGATTTATGTACATTGCAGGGATTTTAAACAACTTTGTTGCAGATTCTTACCTTTTGTTATTCTGAAGAAACTATTGTTTGTCTGTGTCTGTCTGTGGTAAGGTAATCTAATGGGAGTGGTTTCCTAATTATCAGCCAGCTGATTCACCTGCAGGTCACTAATGAGGAAAAGTGCAGGACCTGCATCCCTTTAGATGTGTTCCTATTGGGAGTATCTCATCTAAAATGATTTTTTTGCTGCAGGGGATGCCTATAAGGGCTCTTTCACACAGGCGGACCATTCAGATCCGCCTGTCCGTTTTTTTGGCGGATCTGAACGGTCCCCCTATACATCCCTATGGGGCATCGGATGTCAGCGGAGACATGTCCGCTGACATCCGATCCGATCTGCCAAATCTGGACGGATGGAAACCCTATTTTCCATCCGTCCAGCGGATCGGATCGGATGGGATCGGATGAGAATGGACCGACGGTCCGTTCCCATCCGATTCCCCCATAGAGATGTATGGGGAATGGACAGTTGTGTCTCCGCACACAGCACGGAGAACAGCTGTCATCCTCCTGCTCGGTGGATCGACCCCCCGCTGAGATAAACGGAGTCCGTCCGACGGACGGACAGTGTGAAAGGGGCCTAAGAGTGATCCTGTGAGCTACTATGTCTTAAAACTGCAGCCTGCACTAATCACTCCCCAATCAATTAGTGTGAAAAACAAATGGTAATTATTAAAAGTGCCGCACAGTAAGTGCTATACTAATTAATATATCCAGTGATACATAAATTCATTCATAAGATATATAACAACACACATGCCTGAAATCTGATTTATATCTTAAGTTGGATACACACTGTACAACTTTTGTTGTTTGATTTCCTTTAGATTTACCTTTTCTATGTAGTGCAAGAGCCTGCCTGATTGCATACAAATTGAAAGTGTTTAGGCTTGACCTCATATTATATGGTTTTGGTAAATCTAAAGGAAAAAAGCTATATGAAATTGTATAGTGTGTCTGTGTATCCAGCTTTAGTGCAGACTTCTGGGAAAATCAGTGAGCCAATCACACAAGCAGAAAATTATGTTTCTGGGGGGCGTTCTGTACACATTTTGTGTGCAGAAGACCTCCACAAAACACCTCCAGGTAGCCATATTGCATTGCATTTTACAGATAATGACAGAGCTACAGATTGGAAAGGAAAATATTTTTTAATAACATTCAGTCACAATATGACTTGTGTAGCAATTGTATATGCTATAATATAATAATTTTATTTGCTATTTTTTCCTTACGAAAGTGGAGTTACCCTTTAACTTAACACCATAACTTTAACTATTGACCATTGTGTTGGCAGGCCTCTGAAACAGCCTGTCTCTGTTAATCTAAGACGGCTCTAAAAACTTCAGGGAACATTTTTAAAATAATTTATAGAAAAATAAATAATATTTTAAATATTTCTCATTTATTACTTTAGACTGAGGTAATGTGCACCTTAAAGTGGTACAGGGTTTGATCCTCCCCAAAGTTTCTAATTATGCCCAGTCCCCTTCTTCCTTACCAATGTTGCACTAATACTTAGGACAAGATTGTGAACAGAGGATTTGGTGCCCCTCTGGAGTGCATTCCCAGTATTTTCCAGTGGAGAACTCCTCAGGGACCAGTTAATGCCAACTCCTCCAAAAGCAGTCAATGGTATTTCATGCTATTTCTGTTTTAATATTTTGGAAAAAAAAAAGGATTTCTTATACAGTTTTACAGTTCAGTTCAGAAAATAATCCACATATTCTATCAAAGCAACCTTTTCTTTCTTTCCAAAAGTTTCCAAAAGTTAGCTACATAATTTTTTACTTTGAAGCAGCCTAATACTGTGAGAATTGTAGTGTCATTTTATACACATCTATTCTTTTGCTGCCTCCTCCCATATTAGTATCTGTTTTTGATTTCCCTGCTTGACCCCACTCATGTCAAATTAAAGTCACATACAAATCACAAAAGAATGTCATAAGCCCCGTACACACGTACCGATTGTCGGCCGAAAAGATTCGGCCGACGACCGATCGGCCGATTGTAGGCTTGTTAGTATAATGCTTCCGACAGCCGACAGCGGCCGAACAGAATCTGTCGTGCAAGCATTAAAATTTTTGTATGCCGACACCAGAACGGCCGATTGTTCGCCAGTCAGTACAGATTTCGGCCGACAGACAGCAGATTTGCAAGACTGGGCATGCTCAGAAAAGAAAAAACACAGGGAAAGTTAACCATCACATGACATCACTTCTGCAGTCGGCGGACAAAATTCGTGTGCAGTCTTTTGCACTTTTCAGCGGACAGGACAGCCCGGGGACAAAAGACGGCCGATCGGTCAGCCGACGATCGGTACGTGTGTACGGGGCTTTAGTGTTCCTATTTGATATCACACAAGTGCAGGCTGCTTGAGGAGTATGGGCCTCTAAGTCCAGGATGTATTGCTATGTGAAACTTTCTGTTTAGGAATGCAAGGAAGTAGATCACAGAAAGATGGACATACTTATGAATTTGTAATTTAACTAGTTGGTGTTTCTGCTTTTGGCAAACCTGGCAGTTGTAACCCTCAAATTCAATAAGGAAGAAAGTTCTGCTTTACAGAATATGAAAGTTAGTGAAAGTTGTGCAACAGCATTAAACACATAATCAGCTTTACATACATCAACTAAGGCTGGCCATAAATGGGTCGAATTTCCAAAAAAAAATTCTTGCGAAAATCTGAAATTTTGTGCATTTTGTGATTCGAAGGTTCAATCACCATTGATTTGGCAATTCAACCAACCAAGCCTTCAATTTCACCTCCTATTGCTACAGAAAATAATTTTTGTGGCCGGGAATCTTCTTTTCTTCCTGGGAATTTTCTTTTCTTGTGCTCATGAGCAAGTTTTCTTTCAATTGTATTTCTCACACCATTCTCCCATCATTAATTAGAAAATTGTTTGTTTTTCAAAACATTTCTAACATGCCCAATTACTCAAATTTAACGACTGCACAAAAATCGGACGTTTCTGCGGCCCACTAATGGTGCGAAAATTCTTAGATAAGATTTTCTAATTAAAATTATTTCGAAATTCGACCCATGTATGGCCAACCTAAGTGTAAATCAAAAGTTGAATAAAGATCCTCACATTTTGTCACAGTAGGTATTTTCTTATGAGTGCAAACAGAAAGCAATGTTAGTGGGTCATTTATCATTGAGTATACAGTATATGGCCCAATGTTTACAAGAAATGCAACCAAATCAAGCATCTCTTTTGACAATCCGGGTGTTATATTAGTTAACTTCTATTTGATAATAAATATTGCAAGCATTATATGTTACCCCCTCTCAGGCTATTCTTTTGTCCACATGATACACCATTGCTTTAATTTTTAAAACCTCCCTTTCCTAATTACAGCACTCCTTACCTTTGAAGTAGGTTCCCTCCAGGAAGATAATTAGCTTACCCCCTGTAGTATTAGAAGATGTATTATAGGTTCTCTTCTCAAACTGACTGATGTGGTGGTCAGACAGTGGAACCTATGGCACACTTCCATTCAGTGCAGGAGATGGACCGTATCAATGAAAGAGGTAAGTTGAAGGGGGTACCTCTAGGGGAAAGTAATAGGGGTATAATGCTTGGGTTGAAATATATTACGGACCTATGGACCTTGCTTTGTGCACTGGTGCGCAGTCATGTTGGAACAGGAAGGGGCTACCCCAAACTGTTCCCAAAATTTGGGAAAATGAAATTGTCCAAAATTTCTTGGTATGCTGACACCTGAAGAGTTCCCTTCACAGGAAATAAGGGGCCAAGTCCAAATGTTGAAAAACACCCCCACACCTTAATCCCCTCACCCACCAAATGATTTAGACCAGTGCACAAAGCAAGGTCCATTAAGACATGGATGAGTGAGTTTGGGGTGGAGGAACTTGAGTCCTGACCTCAACCCAATAGAACACCTTTGGGATGAATTAGAGCAGAGACTGCAAGCCAGGCCTACTCGTCCAACATCAGTGCCTGACCTCACAAATGCGCTTCTGGAAGAATGGTCAGTCATTCCCATAGGCACACTCGTGGACAGCATTCCCAGAAGAGTTGAAGCTGTTATAGCTACAAAGGGTGGGCCAACTCAATATTGAACTCTATGGACTAAGACTGGGATGCTGTTAAAGTTCATGTGCGTGTAAAGGCAGGCGTCCCAATACTTTTGACAATATAGTGTACATGAGATATTGCCCACTGCGATAAATGAAGAAAAGGATGGCATGCTAAAGGCATGCGTGTGTCTTCTGCAATAGACAGCCAGTTTTGTAAGCACATTCATAAATATATGTGATCAAAATCATTAACTCTGCTTTCAAATAAAATATGTTTTATAGAGCAGTTTAGCAAAAAATTCCTGCTACAATTTCCTAATGCAATATCTGTATTAACGAGTCTTGTCCCATGCTGTAACTTTTAATTGCTTATTGCCTTTGGGGTACCCATAGACTCGATATACTAACTGTGCCTACAGGCCAGCCTCCTGATATTTCTGTGCAGTATATCATTTCTCAGGGCAATATCATCCTTTGGAGAACATACCTACTTAGGTGCCCTAGTGTTAAATGCAGCTATCCAACTCTCCAGGATATATATACTGCATTTCTTTGGTTTTTGAAAAAAAGGGTATAGTGAGGCAAGGTGAGAGAATTACATTTTGTTGGCAGAAGATTATACAAGAAGAGAAAAAGGAAGTTGTATGTGATGTCAAGTTTGCATTTTATCTACCAGAGTAATTTTTTTTCTTTTACATGGTAAAAAGTAATTGCTACAAATATCCCAGCATGAACAGAGTATGGCCTTACAATACTGTATTCACTATTGCCAATTCAATCAACTAATTTATAATTCACTAGTGATAACCAGGTAGGGTAAGTATTGGGAAATGAACAATGACAATACATTTTCAGCATAGTGGAGAATTTGGAGTATGTGCTTCTTAACAAGCCATGATTTTAGTAAATTAGTCATAAAGTGAGGGAAAAAAGTATTTGATCCCCTGCTGGTTTTGTATGTTTGTCCACTGTCACAAAATGAGTAGTCTATAATTTTAATGGTAGATTTATTTTAACAGTGAGAGACAGAATAACAACAAACAAATCCAGAAAAAACGCATTTCAAAAAAGTAATAAATTCTCATTTAATGAGTGAAATAAGTATTTGACCCCTTCGCAAAACATGAATTAGTACTTGGTGGCAAAACCCTTTTTGGCAATCACAGAGGTCAGACATTTGTTGTAGTTGGCCACCAGGCTTGCACACATCTCAGGAGGGATTTTGTCCTACTCCTCTTTGCAGATACCTTACAAGTCATTAAGGTTTTGAGGCTGACGTTTGGTAACTCGAACCTTCAGCTCGCTCCACATATTTTCTATGGGATTAAAGTCTGGAGACTGGCTAGGCCACTCCTGGACCTTGATGTGCTTCTTCTTGAGCCACTCTTTTGTTGCCTTGGCCATGTGTTTTGGGTCATTGTCATACTGGAATACCCATCCAAGACCCATTTTCAATGCCCTGGCTGAGGGAAGGAGGTTCCCATCCAAGATTTGACAGTACATGGCCCCATCCACTGTCCCTTTGATGAAGTTGTCCTGTTCCCATAGTAGAAAAAAACCCCAAAGCATAATGTTTCCACATCCATGTTTGACGGTAGGGATGGTGTTCTTGGGGGGTCATAGGCAGCATTCCTCCTCTTCCAAATGCGGCGAGTTAAATTGATGCCAAAGAGCTTGATTTTGGTCTCATCTGACTACAACATTTTCACTCAGTTCACCTCTGAATCATTCAGATGTTCATTAGCAAACTTCAGACTGGCCTGTACATGTGCTTCCTTGAGCAGGGGGACCTTGAAAGCACTGCAGGATTTCAATCCTTCATGGCGTAGTGTGTTATCGAGTGTTTTCTTGGTGACTATGGTCCCAGCTGCTTTGAAATCATTGACAATATTCTTTTGTGTAGTTCTGGGCTGATTCCTCACCATCCTCATGATCATTGGAACTTTGCGAGGTGAGATCTTGCATGGAGTCCCAGTTATTTTGTATTTCTTCCATTTGCGATTAATCGCACCAACTGATGTTACCCTCTCACCAAGCTGCTTGGCGATGGTCTTGTAGCCCGTTCCAGTCATGTGTAGGTCTACAATCTTGTCCCTGACGTACTTGGACAGCTCTTTGGTCTTGGCCATGGTGGAGAGATTGGAATCTGATTAATTGATTGCTTCTGTGGACAGGTGTCTTTTATACAGGTAACAAGCAGAGATTAGGAGCACTCCATTTATCGAATGACCGAAATTCAGTCATTTGGACAGTCAATATAGCACTTATTTAGATATTTTATTTCACTGTGTTTCGTTTGAGATCACTTATTAAGCGCTGCACTTTTTGTTTTTTATGTCTCTCTGAAGGTTATATATTCACCTTTTGGTGCTAGCCGCTGTTTTCACCAGCGCTCACTTTCATATTCCTGGGATGGGATATGGGGCAGCTGAACGTTTTTTGAAACAGGATTATACTTTCTCTGTCGCTCATTGACAGACGTAGTCCTCGTTGATTAATAACAACTCGGGTTATACTGCCCTCTACAGGAGTAGGACTAGACAGGATAGAAAACGTTCTGGCCACACCCTAGGGGCAGTCCCAGAGGGTATATCCTCTCACTTCCTGCTACAGCAAATCAGTTTTTTTCTGTCTAGTTAGGAGTAAAGACCTAGATGCCTTGCTAGGATCTTCGGTCCTGGCAGGATTTTTTTCTTAGATTTTTTAGACAGCTCTTTTCTCCAGTTTCCTGTGAGATCTTCAAGCAAGTAAGCTGGAACTGGGCGACGGGCTGGATGTTGAGATCCAGTGGTCAACCCAGTTCAGCCTACGAGTGCGTGCAGGCCATAGCTCCGCGCTGGGTCGGCCGCGACATAGTCCCACTGGACAGGGACTGACCCTGCGAGTTAAACGTCTCGCCTGGACGCCAATGACCAACAGAGTCACGGCGTCCGTATTGGTCGACAGCCCCCCCACCCCGGTGGAGAGGGGTTCTGTCAGGAGTTGGCGCCCGCCTGGTTCCGATATGGTGAGTAGTATGTTCCCCCTCTCCCCCTGTCGGGTTTGTGGTGGACGCGGGCCCCTCTCTGGGATGGTAGGATGGATCTCCCCTCTATCCTATAATAAGTCACAGATCCCCCAATTTGAATGTGATTTTTGTGAAAAATAACCAGGAGGCTTGGTTTGGCAGCTGACGATCTAAAGTCATTGTAAGTCTGTAAGGATGACTGAAGTCAGTGGCAGCACTAAAAGGGGCATTACTATTGAAGTAAGAGGTATCCTACCTGTCAGAGGTACACAGGCTGATGCCTATGCCTGAGTACTGCAGTCCAGATCGCCATTCCTCCAGCTTCCACGGGCTGCACAGCACTGTTTTGTGGCATCTCCCGATGACCCACGGACCGCATGCGGCCCGCCAGGGTCCTGTACCGTCGGCCAGGCTTATCACCATCCAGGGTGAAGTTTGTGGGGCCGATGCACTCCCGCAGGCCGCTAGGCCGAATACGGCATCCCGCAGGCCGCTGCTAGCCGCCGCTATCCTAACAGGCCGCCGCCATTGTCTTGCAGATCACACGAGGCCGCCATATTGGCGTAGCCTCGTGTCTCCAGCATGGGGGCGGCCATGTTTGAGGTGACCAAACACCTCGTGGAGCCAGGGGGAGGCGCCGGAAGGCGTGTTAAGGGGCGGAGCAGCCTCCTTTACCCAGGAAAAAGGGCCAAAGACTTCCTGTCTGTAACAGGACAGCACTGAGGTGGTCCTATATCAGCACCCTTTAAGGATCTCTCACATTTTATGGACAATTAGAGACTGTTTGGATATGTTTACATATCATTCATCAATGGATGTTTGAAGCACTTCTTTGCACTTTTTTCATATAAGGTTTATCATCCTTTTACTGCGCTACTAAGAGTTCTTTAGAAACTCCTTTGGACTTATTTCTATATTGAACTTTTATTTATTTATATTTTACACTTGAAGTAGCAGCAACTCTGTTTTATTGCATTTTTACATCCGGTCAGCGCAGAGGATCACATTCACCGATTTTAGAGGTTTTATTTTGGAGTCTTTGGTATGCCGGGTGGAGGTGGCCTGTCAGGGACGGGGGTCAAGAAGCGACCCCCGCCTACCCCTATTTTTTATGTGATACTTCAGATACGGATTTGGAGCTGGTCAATGCAGCTGCAGGTCCCTCTTATGGGGCTGTTGTCTCAGGTAATGTCTCCTCAGCAGTGAGGAGAACGTTTCTGCCTCCGCCATAGCACAAGAGTGGTGGATGCACTAGTTGTGTCCGTCCGGGAAACCTTTAGTCTTGAGATTACACCGGCAGAGGTAGCTGAGACTGAGATTCCTTTTTGGTATTTGTTAGCCTACCAAAAAGGGCGAAGGATTTTCCTTTACCCAAATGGGGTTGTTTTGAAACGAACCCCTGCTATTTCCAAACGCATGGCTAGGCGCTATCCGTTTGAGGAATCCCTCTTTAAAAGGATAGACGGTACCACCTGTAGTGGACTCACCAATTTCCAAACAAAGCCACCGTTATCCCGTTGGAGGACGCTGCGTCCTTTAGGGATCCGGTGGATCGAAAAAGTGGAAGAGGAATCCCGCGTCATTTTTTCCCTGATAGGGTCAACCCTTAGGCCAGTGGTTGCCATTTAGTTTGGTTGAGATTATAAAGGATCTCACTAGGGGCAAGAGCACGGTCTTGCCACAGACTGTTAGGATAAAAGGACCTCGTAACTAACGAGGACCTTCCTTTTCTGCTCATAAAGAGTTTGTTCGTTCCGCGAGGGCGGGCGATAAGGCGAAACCCTCCAAACCCCCTTCAGAGGGTTTTCAAAGGGCGCTGGTCGGCTAAACAAAAAGTCCGGCTCAGCCAAGCCTGAAGAATACAGCCTGATGCGCCCCTACCCATCTCTGGGGTAGGGGGATGGCTTCACCGGTTTCCGGATCCATGGCTTGCCAGAACCCCGGACTAAGGGGTTCGCGAGGTCATACGGTCAGGATACAGGATCGAGTTTTCGATCACTTCCACCGGTGCGATTCTTCCCTTCTAACATTGAATGGTTTCAGGGGGTTCTATTCGAACCTGTTCACAATGCCCAGGAAAGAGGGCAAGGTGCGTCCAATTTCTGGACTTGGGGAAAGATGGAGTCCATCCGAACAGTGGTGGCCTCCCTGCATCAGGGGGATTTCCTGGCGTCCATAGACATTTAGGATGCCTATCTTTATATCCCCATCATCGCAGGACATCAGCGTTTTCTTCGCTTTCCCAAAGATCATCCCTGGTTCCCACCAGGAGACTGAACTATCTGGGCCTAATGTTGGATACATCCTGGGCAAGAGAGTTTCTCCTTGCGGAGAAACTCCAGAAGGTTCAGTCAACGATTCGGATGTTGCTGTCCGTCAATTGGCTGGGACTGATGGTGGCCTTCTTAGAGGCAGTACCGTATACCCAGTCTCATACCCGAATTCTCCTGAAGGAGATTCTTTTCTAATGGAATCAGAATTCCGATTCCCTGGACAATCGGATCCGGTTGAGCGAGCGGACCAGGGAGTCTCCGATGCTCAACCAGGGGAAGTCATTACTTCCGATAGTATCCAGGTTACCAATAAGGGTATCGGAACTGAGAGCGATCAGATTTTGTCTGATTTACTGGACCGAGCAGCTGTAGAGCAGCCCGATTCGGATCCAATCGCACAATGCCACGGTCGTGACTTATGTCAAGAAAGGGGCACTTAGAGTGTCCTGGTGGCCATCGAAACGACTAGCATCTTTCGTTGGACGGAACGGTTTGTTCCAGATCTCCCCGCAGTGTTCACTCCGGGGGTGGGAAATCGGCAGGCAGATTATTTCAGCCGTCAGATTCTGGATCAAGGGGTATGGCCTCTTCATCCAGAGGTTTTTTCACTAGCTGTCCCTTCATTGGGGCACCCCGGATGTGGATCTGTTGGCACCTTGGCTCAACAGGAAGGTGCGGAGGTTTGTAGCTCGCACCCGCGATCCTCTAGCGGACGCAGCAGAAACGCTGATCGCCCTGTGGGGGCAGTATCAGCTACGGCATGCCTTCCATCCTCTCAAGTTACTGCGGGAACTTATTCGCAGGATAGAGATGGAGGGAATTCCAGTTATTCTGGAAATTCCGGACTGACCTCGTCGAGCCTGGTACGCCGACTTGGTGAGGCTAGTCGCGGACGCTCCTTGGAGACTTCTCTCAGGGAGGATTTGCGGTCTCAGGGACCGATCTTCCATCTTGCTTTACAATCGCTGGCTTAATGGCCTGGCCATTGAGACCCAGGTACTGAAGGACAAGGGAGTGTCAGCTTCAGTTATTCCTACCTCTAGTTAAAGTTAGGAAAGCGACTTCCAGCACATGGAATTCTTATATTGCGTGGTGTGAATCTCTTGGATTTCCCCCACATACCTATTCGGTGACCCGAATCTTGGTCTGTCTGCAACAAGGGGTTGAGCAGAAACTGTCCTTGAGCACTATCAAGGGTCAGGTTTCAGCGTTAGCAATCTTCTTTCAGAAACCTTTGGCTAATCATTCCTTGGTGCGGAATTTCATCCAGGGGGTGCGACATCTGGCTCCGCCAGTGCGTGCACCCTTACCGCCTGGGATCTTAATTTAGTGTGGTCGGTTCTTCAGAAACTTCTCTTTGAAGATATTAGGGAGATTCCCTTGCTTACATTATCCCAGAAGGTGGCCTTCTTGGTGGCCATTACTTCTGCACGCAGGGTGTCAGAACTGGCCGCATTATCTTGTCAGTCCCCATATCTGGTGGTTCATAGGGATAAGGTGGTTCTTCTTCCGAATCCATCCTTCCTTCCTAAAGTGGTTTTCAGAGTTTTCATCTGAATAAAAATATTGTGTTACCTTCCCCGTGTCCTAAGACTAGCCATCCTTGGGAGTTTGCATTACACTCCTTGGATGGGGTTCAGACAATCAGGGTACACTTGACTACTACGAACTTGTTTCGTAAGACGGACTCACTTTTTGTGATCACGGATAGCCCTAGAAGGGGGTTGCCTGTGTCTGCCGCGACCATATCTAGATGGACCAGTCAGACAGTGGTACAGGCTTATTCTATTAAGGGTCGGAATCCTCCGTTCCCTGTTAAGGCGCACTCTACTCGGGCGCCTAGTGTTTCCTGGGTCTTCCGCCATCAGGCGTCAGCGATCCAGGTTTTCAAGGCGATGACTTGATCGTCGGTTCATACCTTTACATCATTTTATAAAGTTGATGTGATGGCATCGTCAGATGCCTCTTTTGGCCGCAAGGTTCTGCAGGCCGCAATCTGAGGAGACTGTTGGTCTACCTCAAGGGTTTGTTGGGTTTTTCACTTAGGTCTCATCTTTTGCTCGATGAGTCCTTGATGCTTCTGGTTGGCTCCGGTTGGGCCTTCTGGATTTTGATTTCTGTTATCCCACCCCTCATTTGTGGTACTGCTTTGGGACGTCCCGAGTAGTTATTAATCAACGAGGACTACGTCTGTCAATGAGCGACAGAGAAAAATTGATTTTTGTAAAATCTTACTGTAAAATCCTTTTCTCTTAAGCTCATTGCCAGACGTAGTACCCGCCCCTCTGTTTTTGAGTTGGGTTGGGTTAGATTCTCTAAACACTGCTTTGTGACATAACTGATTTGCTGTAGCAGGAAGTGAGAGGATATACCCTCTGGGACTGCCCCTAGGGTGTGGCCAGAACGTTTTCTTTCCTGTCTAGTCCTACTCCTGTAGAGGGCAGTATAACCCGAGTTGTTATTAATCAACGAGGACTACGTCTGTCAATGAGCTTAAGAGAAAAGGATTTTACGGTAAGATTTTACAAAAATCCATTTTTACCTCCAAGACAGCAAGAGTATGATATTATAGCTTTTGACATTAGCAATGAAACCCTGGGAATGGGAGGAACAGGCTGAGGAGGTGAATGGGTCTACTATTAGAGAGTCTGCACATCCTGACACTTTCCCTGTCCAGTCTATCATCCCTGTCAAAGCTAAATCTACACTATCTGAAGTACTGCTGGCAGTCAACAAGAGTAATTCATGTAATAATATGCTTTCCAAGTTGAAGCAAGATGTAGCCCTATTTATATCAAGGAAGAATTCCTATGATATGAAAATTAAAGATCTATAAAATAGACTCAAGACACAATAATCCCCAATTTATTGGTATCCCTGAGCAGGCAGAAAGTACATATGCTGCTGACTGAAAAAACAATTGGCTACACAATACGTTTGGCAGCAAACATCTCTGAGCACAGTTTGCAGTAGAGAGGGTCCCTAGAGTATCGGGCTGACCACTCCCATTGTGTAATCCTCCCAGGCCCTTCTTAATTTAACTGCTCAACTATCAAGATAAATATATCATCTTGGGACTTACCAAAAAGAGTCCTGACTTACCAATTAACAACTAAAAAGTCGTAATCCTTCCTCCGAAGTACTTAAACAAAGAGCAAGATTTTGGACCCCAAATGCAGATTGAGGAATTTGCATATTCCCTACGCCATGCTGTGCACCCCTAAACTCAAATTGGGTTAAAGGAGAAATGCATTCTTTGACCCTGCCTCTCCTGGCTTTTCTTAGCTAGATTGCAATGAAAGAATCCTAGTAAAATCTCAACAAATAACCTTCTTCTTGTGATTGCCGTTCTGCTTTGTTATAGAGCAATGGTACAAGAATCTTCCAAGCAGCAGCAGCAGTGCACTGCCTAACAAGGTGCATCATAGTACACTTTCCCCTCACTGGTAACCCAGTGCAACGTCTTCAAGTTTATGAGACTCACTTGCCACGTTTTTTTTTCCCATTTCACCAGTTCAGTGCCTTACCAGTATTCATTACTTTGTGGTCAAATGATCTTCATCAGCACCTTCTTAACATCTTCCTTGCTGGCTGTTGTCATTTGGGATGAGGCTCACACACATGATTAAACCTTTTGGTGGGATCTTCCTTGAGAGATCTATCTGAGGGAATTTTGTGGAAAATTTACACCATTTGGCTATGCCTTTTTTACATGACACTGATATCTTTAACCAACTTACTGTGATTCTTGAATGTATACAGGATCCACTCGAACATACTGTAGCCTGGAGCCTTCCTCAGGGTTCTTCTTCGGAGAGAAGTAATTAAAATGAATTGATCCTTAAAACAGTGGAACATAGAATTGTTGTCTGCTGTTGAGAGAACTGCGAAGGAAATATTATTGTATCGGAACTCTACCACTCAATCTGAATGATTGGAGGTTCAGAATCCTATAAAGGATACATCCCTTTTTTAGGCAAGCAAAACAATTTTTTTAGACAAAAGTATTTTTAATAGGATTAGTGACCAGAGCACATGCTGACAATGTTGGCCACTTTCCAGCTTCTCTTCTTTTATTTGACATATCATCCACTTAGAAAAGCATTGTTTCCTCCACATAGGGTATTCTAATAGAATTCATCTCCTTCTGTCAAGATCACTATGCCTCTAAAACCAATATCACAACAATAAAAGACCTCTCCTTCATAGACACAGACTTATGTGTTTGACCTCAGAAGACAGAGCCTTCTTGGAGTCTGATTTTACGAGTTATTGGAGAATCTTACTTATTTTTCTGCAAATAAGGTTTGCTGGGTAGATGGTCTTCAAGTGGAAGTCTACAAGAAATAAAATGACACAACTCCCACACCTCCTGCTAAAACTTGAGAAGGTATTTGTATCAGGCATGCTTCTAATGTCTAGGTATGAAGTCATTATAGCTATAAACCTATCTCTTCAATTATCTAAAGTCATATGTAAAATATATTTTTATTATTTAGGGGTATTCATCATTGCTGCTCCTCATGATTACGCCAAACTCAATTTGCTTACCCTGTTAACCGAATTTAAAGCGGTTGTAAACTCTATAAAAAAAAAAATAAAAAAAAAAAAACCTGCAAGACAAAGGCATAATGAGCTAGTATGCATCGCATACTAGCCCATTATGTGTAACTTACCTTAAAATGAAGCCCCGACATGGACCCCCAGACATCGCTGCGGGCGCTGCCATGGTCCCTCGTCGTCTCTTCCGGGTTCGGCGGCTCCGGCGCGATGATTGGCCGGAGCCGCGATGACGTCGCGATGCGCGCGGGAGTGATTTTTCCGGCAAGCTCCCGGCAACTTAATTGAAGGTCCCCCGGACCTTCAGAGCGCATGCGCCGCTCGCGCGAGCGACTGCATGCACTGTAAATATCTCCTAGCCCGTGCCGGTTTAGGAGATATTATTTGTACCTACAGGTAAGCCTTATTATAGGCTTACCTGTAGGTAAAAGTGTCAAAAAGCAGGATACTACCGCTTTAAAGCAAAGTCTAAAAGCTGGACGCTCCTACCTCTAACTATAGCTGTAAGGTAAATTGTAGTAAAATGACTTAGGCACCCCAACTTTTGTATATTATTCACAATACACCTATTTAGATACCTTAATAAAGGTTGTTCCATGAAGTTTGGAGTAACAAGCTTCCTAGATTTAAAACAGAACCAGAGGCAAAACATATATTTTTTTTTTCATTTTGGATACAGTAAGGGAGGGTTATAACTCCTGTCAGGGTTTTTTTTTTTTTGCTATCTGTGGCACAGATTTTCCTTTATTTCCTGTCCTATATGAAATCCCTAAAAAAGTGAGGGAATTCCTAGGTTGTCACCAGGGTCACCAAAACGAACATTGGAAGATTTCCCGGCTACTACTATTGTTCTAGGGACAACCCAAAATTTGGGATTTTTTTTTTTCTTTCACTTTTGATGATAACAGTAAACAGGAGAAATAGAGAGGGTGAATTTCTCCAAAAGGGGCACAGAACGCAATAAAAACTCGACAGGTATTCCAACACCCTCTCTCTAGTCTATCCAAAACTAAACAAAAAGTTTTGCCTTTAGTTATACCTTAAATTAGCATAGTTGCATCTCTTCTAGAAGGAAGGGGGCTTGGAAAAACCTGACCCCTGGCTGTACTATCTGGCAGCACAGTTGCCACATGCCAGTTTGATGAGTGACAACTGTCTTTATTGTGTGACCCTAACTAAATACTAAGCTCATCACTTCTACATGCACAGACTGATATTTCAGCTCTATAAGCTGGTGTCTTTCTTAAATATACCCACCTCCTACTCTCCATTTGTATTAAATACAATGGGCCCATATGAAACTAATCCATAAATAACCAAGCTTTAATATAGCTCTTTTTGGGAGAACACATTTATAACTGAACTACTTGACCTTAGAGGCTCTGCATTATGGGAAAAAGCTGGCATTGCTTGTTTATTATACAGTAATTGCACCATGCTTCTAAATTAAAATTCTTTCAGTAACTTCAAAATGAATATTCCCTCCCATGATCTTTTTTTTAGATATCTTCAGCTGTGTCATGCTCTTAACAATCAGCAAAAGCTTACTGACCTCACTTTACACTAAATGGATCTAATTGAATGAAAACTGTAAAAAGTGGCCTTATATCCAAACTCGGTACCACTGTGCTCATCGGGTTCTACAACCCCTTACCATCATCAAGTAAAGAAACATAGGCACAATATCTGTGACAGCTGATAGATGAGCAGTGACTTGAAGCACCACAGGGTTCTTCGAATGTCAATATCCCCCTTCCTGAGAGTCAGACAGCTGTTCTTATTAGGCAGAGTTTACTTGACCCCCCTTAAGAATGAATAGTTTTCCTGGTAAAGACTCACAACTATGCCCTAGATGAATGTCAGGACAGGGGGATCTTGTTTACATGTTCTGGAGATGCCTAAAGCTGATTTTCTATTGGCAAGACATTTTTGATAACATTAACCAAGCTTTTCACCTTTGCTGAACCAACATGCTACATGTGATCCACTTAGATTACATCATTGCCACAAATTCTACACTCCACCTAGTGGCCGATAAAGAATATTTCCCAAGTGGAGCACACCACCAGCTGATACCAGACACTCATTTTTACATCAAACTGAGGAACTGGCAATTTAACGTCACAAAATGTGTTTTATTCAGTGAAATAAAGTAATTGAAAGTTTTATTAAAGCAGACAGCTTGTACCTATCCTTTGAATTACCACTGCCTCTGCCAATTGAACTTTAGAAAGGTTTTTCTTTGCTGACTCCTCTTACCTGTTCATTCACCCGCTTGAAAACCCCATAGAGCACCCACAATGAGAATGCCCAAGGCATAGAGAGAGACCACACTGACCCTGCATGAATAAAGGTTTTCTCCACTTGGGCATTAGGAAGGCCTTGCTGGGTGACTGCAGCTTTAACAGTTGTAAGGCTATTTTGACCTTTTGTCTTTTTATTGTGGAAGCATTTTTGATTCTGAATTATTCAACTGCACTAAAAGGGCTCTCCCTCTCTTTTCTTCTTTCAGTGGACACTCTAAGCTATACCAGAGACCACTGGTCAGCTCCCTGGGATCCTTCGGTCCATGTTCTACCACCACACCCTAGACCCTGAACCAAAAATAGGTCTTTGTGTATGTTAGATCTTCCTCTCGAAGGTCCCCACCTAGATACAAAAGTAATTAGGTCACTATACTTGGCCATGAAAGCAATAGTATATAACTGGCTGTCTCCACAATATCCCACAATGCACCTGAGGATAGATAAGGTAAATTCTATCCATTTGAAAAGTCTAACATATGTGCATAGAAGTTGCACTCAAAAATGTGAGAAAATCTGGATTGGATGGCTTAGTGACCATTTCAGGGCTTTACCTGCTTTAGGTATGAATATGGTACTCGATGAAAATAGTTTGAGTGGACAGCTGATATTTAATTTCTAATGCTGAATGCCTACTAAACAAATGAACGTGAATGGTTAAAAGAGAAATATGGGCAAAACTTTTTTGGCTAAAATCATGGAGCTTCTCCAGGCTCTGGAAGGACCCTGACAATATTAGGATTCATCCAGCTACCTGACTGACAGCTGGCTCTGGCTCTCTCAGCGTACTGCTGAGAGCCTGAGCTAGCAACTCCCACCCCCTCTCCAGCTCTGCCCTTCAGTGAGCGCTGAAGGGGCAGAGCAGAGGGCACTGATTTACAGTCACTGCTCTCTGCTTAGAGCTGACCGAGAACTGAGCAATCAGAGGTCATGTGATCACTATGTATGTTTGCTTCTTTTATTTCCCCAAACTTCTCCTTTAAAAAGTAGAGCCACAAGTTATTGTCCCTTTACATTCAAAAATAGGGGGAACAGTTAGTGGGGAGTTTTTTACTTAATGCAGAGAATGCATTACCCCTTCCCTACCTGCGCATTGAAAAGTGATGGCGGCAGGAATCTTCTCTCCCTCTGGACGGGTGTCCGCCGCTTCTTGCCGCTTTTGCGCACCCCCGGGGGGCACGAAACGCAGCGATCAGGGATGAGGCGTGTTCCTCAGGGCCCAGCCCATCACCAAACAGGATAAAGAGCCAATGAAAATGTTTTTTTACCACGTGACCAGTTGTGTCCAATCACGTTTGTTGTCCTTGATCTCGCGGCTTGTGCGCACCCCTCTGGATGGCGTGAAGCGCGCCAATCGGGGATGAGGTGCGTCACTCTAACACAGTCCATCCCTGATCAGGGTAAAGAGCCAATCACAGCCAGTCACAAATGTAAACAAACCTGCCTGTTACCGGGTTCTCCTCCTCACACACCGATCCTGTTTGAGGGGAGATTGTGGTAACAGCTAGTTACCGATTACAGTGCATAGTAAAACACACTGATTACCCCAGTAATAAAGAGCACCTGTCACCAGCCCATCAGAGTACCTGTCTTCAGCCCTTCAGAGTACCCATTTACCTTTCTCCAGTCCAGAGTACCCGAATACCTATCTGCAGCCCATCTTAGTACCCGCGTACCTGTTTCCAACACAGAGTACTTGTCACCAGCCCATCAGAGTACCTGAGTAACTATCTGTAGTCCATCAGAGTACCCAAGTACCTGTCTCTAGCCCATTGGAGTACCCGAATACCTATCTTTAGCCCATCAGAGTACTGGAGTACCTGTCTCCAACCCAGAGTACGTATCTGCAGCTCATCAGAGTACTGGAGTACCTGTCACCAGCCCATCAGAGTACATGACTACCTATATGCAGCCCATCAGAGTACCCAAGTACGTGTATCCAGCCCATCGGAGTACCTGAGCACCTGTCTCCAGCCCAGAGTACCTGAGTACCTGTCTCCAGCCCAGAATACCCGAGTACCTGTCTCCAGCCCATCAGAGTATCCAAGTACCTATCTGCAGCCCATTTGAGTACCGGAGTACCTATCTGGAGCCCATCAGAGTACCTGAGAACCTATCTGCAGTCCATGCCTCACAGAATATATGTTGGGGTTTTTGCTTTCCAAAATAGGGTCATTTTGTGGTCATTTTCATTTCTATTGTCCTGGTGCTCCAGGGCCATCAAATGTGTGATAGGTATTCAGGAAATTAGATATGAAATGTATGTTCCTAGAAACACCTTGGATATTGGGCCTCTGTATGTGGCCAGGCTGTGGAAAAGTCTCACAAATGTGGTATCACCATACTCGGGAGGAGTAGCAGAATGTATTTCGGGGTGTAATCTTTACTATGTACATGCTATGTGTTCGAAAAATCTTATAAATTCACAACTGTGTGTAAAAAAAATATGTTTTCAATTTCCTTACCACATTTTCTTATTGAAAATTTTCCTTACCACATTAACTTATGGAAAAAAAATTACATGTTCAAAAGACTCATTATGCCTTGTAGAATGCATGTTGGGTGTTTGCTTTCCAAAATGGGGTCATTTTGTTGCGTTTCCATTGTCCTGGTGCTCCAGGCCCTCAAAATGGTGATAGGTCGTCAAGAAATTATGTGTGTAATTTATGCCCCTAGAACACCTGACAGTGCTCCCTGCATGTTGGACCTCTCTATGTGGCTGGGCTGCGTAAAAGTCTTACACATTTGGTGTTGCTATACTCAGGAGGAGTAGTATAATGTATTTTGGGGTGTAGTTGCAAGTATGCATGTGAGAAATACCTTGTTATTATGACAATTTTGTGTAAATTTTAAAAAAAGTAAATTTTTTAATTTTCCCAAGAATTGTGGGAAAAAAATTACAATGTCAAAAAACTCACCATGACTCTTACTAAATACCTTGGACTGTCTACTTTCCAAAAAGAGTCATTTAGGGGTTACTTGTACTGTACTGGCATTTCAGGGCCTCAGGAAATGAGATAGGCCGTCTGTACATCAGGTGTGATCAATTTCCAATGATTGGCACCATAGCTTGTAGACTCTATCTATAACTTTCACACAAACTGAGTAATATCCACTAATTTTGGCCCAAATTTATGAACAAAAATTACTAATTTGCAAAACCTTATAATAGACGCTAAGCCAAAGTTTTTTTTTTTTTTTTTTTTTTTAATTTTCACTCTTTTTTCACTTATATCGCAAAAAAAAAAAAAAAACCCAGTGGTGAATAAATACCACCAAAAGAATGCTCTATTTGTGTGAAAAAATGATTAAAACTTTGTTTGGGTACAGTGTTGCATGTCGGAATAATTCTCATACAAAGTGTGAGAGGACTGAAAGCTGAAAATTGGTCTGGGCAGACAGGGTGTGAAAGTGCCCAGTATTGAAGTGGTTAAGGTAAAAAACTGTTAAACTTTAGAACCACTTTAAACTTATCTGTGCCAACAAGCATAAAGACCACACTTCATAAATTTATTGTACTGTAAATCACTTTGCTTTGCTTGTTTTTTTGTTCTGTATTTGCTTCCTTTCTTTCTTTTCAGTATTATACCTGTAGCAATACTCCCAAGGGAGCTGCAGGTGACGGGTTCCCCTGGGTTACCATTAGCAACAGTAGAACATTCTGATATGTTTCCAAGTGTTTTTACCTCAGACAAGGACCAGTCCAGTTTCTTTGGGTTTTATGTTTTATTAGGAACTCGGATAGGAGTATGGATGAGTGGGATACTCCAACAGAACTATAAGCAGGGACAATCTGATAAATGCTGAATAACGCTGGTTAAATGCTGATTAACGCTGGTTCAATGCTGAGTAATGCTGAGTTGAGCTAGTCACGGCTAGGCCGCATAATTCGCTTTGCCTTTTGACTGTGAAAGAGTCCTTTAGATTCCTAAGGCACTCCTTTCCTGAGGCAACTGTCCTCAAAATTGACTGTACTGTTGAGCAACTTCAGGGCCCTTCCTGGCGCCCCCTTTACCTCCTAATCTTCAGGGCTTTAACTTGGCACCCTCTTTTACAGTAACACTCTGGGTTAGCTGGTTCTTGGATCCCCTTGACCTTTCTGGAGCGGTCCCCTTTCTTAGGCAGACCCCCCAGGTAGATGCTTAGGTGCTCACGATACTGTTTTCTAGAAGAATCCAGCCTCACAGCTCCACCTGGTCAGCACACATTGGATCCTCTACAGCACAGCTCATCCCCTGGTCCCTAGGCCGACTGCCTGGCCCACCTTCCTCAGCAACAGGAGGAGAGACAGCCGTCACCCTCCTGGGACCTGGCTTCCTGCCCAAAGACCCCCTGTCACATGCTCCCAATTCCAGGATGCATTGCAGCAATGCCCACCCACTGGGACAGTCAGAAACCCTTGTGTGCTATTGGCTAGGTTTCCTCCACTGTCCAACAAGGTCCCTCATTGGATACAGTGGGGAGACTCCCCAGACTCAACAGAACACACCTGGAAACATATGACAGGCTAACTGACAGATCAGACCCTACTGATAAGCAGAACAGGGTCACATATATGTTTTACCTAGCACCTACCTAGGAGGGTGCTGCATACCTATGTAAAAACTGAAGAACTTTTTTTTTTTTCACATTTAAAAAAAAAAGAAGAACATTGACAGCCTATTCTCTTCACAATCTCCTTTTGTTTAGATAGTCGTAAAAGCCTGTTGCTAAAATGCTGCACTTTTGAAGTTTTAGTGATGAGACCACTTAACCAGTATAATGTTGTAGGTTAAAGTGGTTGTGAACCCAGTGAAATGATTAACCTCAGGTGATACACAGAGATAAAACAAATTTCACTACATACTGTAAGTTGCACCTGATTATCTGCAGCCAGAGCTGTTCAAAATGCAGAGATTTATACAGTTTGTCTGAGCTTTCAGAAAGCAGGGGGCAGAGAGCTGACATTACACTCTGCGGAGCTCAGTGAGAGCTGATTGGAGGGAAGGGAGGGTAACTCTCCCTTCCTTTATACACAGCACACAGGGACAGAGCTGAGGCTGTCAATCACAGGCTTTTTGCTAAAACTCATTCCCCTGTCACCTTTTTATATCTTGGTGTCAGGAAAACTTGCCAGAAGTGACTCATGCAAATAGCAGAGGAAGGGGGCAGCATACAAAAATTACACTTAGTTATCTAGATTAGAAACATAGAAAAGTGATTGAGCTCTAAACATACACTGGATATAGCCTACAGTGACAAGAAGTTGGCTTTCACGTACCTTTAGAAATGTCCTGCTAGCCAAGCAAAATGAATGTCATATACACATGAAGGCAAATTTTAAAATAAGCCTTTAAATCCTCCAGGGATTTCTGCATGAAACAACAAAGGTGCAGGTAGGTGAGTTTGGTAAAGTAACAATAAACATATTAATTGCATCTGGTTAGACCGGTTTGAAAAGTACATTATGTAACAGATAAATTATACTCCTTCATAAAGAGCTAAGAATATCTTGCTGCTTGTTTTCACACCTCCTAAAATTCCCCTGCTCATTCCACCCTGGAAACTATCCGGATTTTTATGTGAAAATTAAGGGCAACCATATCTTATTATGCACCGCTTCAAATGGCTTACCTCTAAATGTCCCACCCTGCTCTAATTATATAAAGGGCATTACCATCATGTAATGCTACATGTATATTTCACCTACAGCTACATCCCCAAATTCTCAGGTTCATTTACGTACACTGGTAAGGTAGGACATCTGAAGGACCTTCAAATATACTTCATATTTATTTATTATTTTTTATTTCAGGTACTTATATAGCGCTGTCAATTTACGCAGCGCTTTACATATACATTACACATTCACATCAGTCCCTGCCCTCAAGGAGCTTACAATCTAAGGTCCCTAACTCACATACGAAAATCTGAAAATGGTCTCCTCCATCAACAACTCTGGTAGAAAAAAGTAATGAGAATAGGTGTAACTGGTGTAGGAACCTACAAGTACAATCAGACTGGGCACTGTGCAATGGAAATTGCCTATCCGTTAGCCCTGTCCTATTGTGTGAAGACGGCGTATATGTGTTGGGCACAGCAGCATTTACATTCCCTGTACCCATGTTCGTTGCCTCTCCATCTGAAGTCCTAGAATTTTTGTTGTATACAATTTTCAATGTGAAGCCATAAAAGGACAATTGTTATTGTATGATGCAACACCACCAATGCAGAATATTTTTTGTTAACTCTTTGGCTTTACATTTTAATAGAACTTTGATATTGTGAAATCGCATTCAGGCAATTATGATGCAATTATGATGCACTAAATTCTAAAAACAAATGTACAATATATAAATGGATATTTCAAAAGACGTCCATGTGTTCACATGTTCTGAAAGGTAGACTAAGGGCTCTTTCACACAGTCCGCCTCCGTAGGAGGATCCGTGCTGCTCAGCGGGGATCGAACCGCCAATCCCCGCTGAGCCGGGTGGATCACAGCTCTGTCTCCGCTTGCAGTGCGGAGAGGGAGGTGTCACAGCCCCGCTGCTCTCTATGAGGGATCGGATGAGAGCGGACCGCCTGTCCGCTCTCATCCGATCCGATCCCTGAACGGATGGAAAAAAAGGGTTTCCATCCGTCCAGATTTCACGGACAGGATCGGATACGGATGGCAGCGGGTGTCAGCAGAGGTGTCTCCGCTGACATCCGCTGCCCCATAGAGCTGCATGGAGGATCCGATCAGATCCGCCTAAAAAACTGACAGGCGGATCTGATCGGATCGCCCGTGTGAAAGAGCCCTAACGGTAGCTGTTACCAAACACTACTACAGATGTGTGTTTTTTTCAATCATGATGGTAATGGGTAATCATTTATGTCATTCTGCAAGATGGACTCAGATATCTATTGCAGTGCTGATGATGCATGATTCCAGAATGTCTATTCCTCTACCTCTACCTCTACCTCTCCAGAGAGAGTGGATACTAAGCAAGGCTCTATGAGGTTGATTTACTAAAGGCAAACAGGCTGTTCACTTTGCAGGGGACGTTGCTCTGCAGACTTCCATCATCTAATCATGTGCTACCAAAAGTGCATGTTTTTACTTACCTTGCACACAATTGGGTATTCTTTGCAAAGTTGAACTTCACTACTTTGTGTGTACTAGGCTTAAGCTCTGGTGCTAAATACCTTGCAAAATGTAACTTCCCTTGCAAAGTCAACAGCCCTTTTGCCTTAATTAGATTGATAGTTTGGTGTGTCGATGGAAGGAGATATATAACAAGAGCTTACATCCCTAGAAACTCAACAATGGACAAAAGTAATCCTCTTGTGGGATTTTTTTTAGGGCATAAACATCAACATGGGTGAAAAGTAACAAAATGTTATTAGTAATAGTTAAAATGACATGAGAACAAAAGTCATAAACAATTATGCAATTGGTGGCAACAGTGGATCAAACAATGCACAGATAACTATGTAATGACTGTCAGATATCATCTGGCAGAGAATGTTCCGACGCATTTTCGAAAACAAACTTTTTTCTTCTTCAGGGGCGAATGGTTAACTTGCAGATGCTTTCTATGCATGAGTATATCACATGTGCCACATCATTAAAAACACAGGGATTTATTTGCCAATGCATGCCGTCCAGTGTTCACATAGCTTGTGGTTCCTTGTCCCAAGTGTCTCCAACCGCAATGGGCAACTGCGGAGAACCAAGGTATGACTACAATTTCTCCGAACAGCAAAATCTGAACTTCATTATTCAAGCGATACACTACTGTTAGAGTTCTAAACTGGGGTAGGAGAAAAAGGAAGAAAACGAGAGCGCCACAGGAGTAGAGGGCCGATATCCATGTGCTTTACATAAGTCCCAAGTTTCTCATAACAATCCCACAGCAGATCAGCATGACATCCTTGGCTGAAATGATGGTTATGAAAACCTCAGTGATGTCCCTTTAACCTGATTTGGTGATGAAACAAACACCGGTTAGGAGGCTAACATACACCTGGAAAGGTTAATTTGATCACCACAAACGTGTTTTTTCCATTTTCAGTACTGAAAACTAGCCAACTGTAATTTGGTTCTACAACAACCTTGGCATTGTAAAACAGTAACCAGTTAATCCAGTTTTAAATTGTCTATCCACAGTGGCCCACTTTGGTAGTCATGACGCATAAGCACAAAGAATGTTTGTGCCTTTTCCAAATTACCTTTCCTATGGGATCCTATGAAATATTCTGGTTGGCTTGAACAAACAAAACACAAGTTGACTTCACAATCATAGGCTTGGCTTGGTGTGTTTTGATCCCCTTTTTCGATTATTTTTTTTTATGTGGAGACCTCTCAACATATTTATACTTGTCTATAAGTTTCCATAGTGTGAACCAGGCATTTTTTATATTTAAAGCAGTAATAAACCCAAAAGCAAAAGGTTATTATATTGCATCTTACCAGTTGCTAGGTGTGATGACTGCATTCATTTTTTAAAACATTTTTTAGCTGTTCTTTCCTTTATTTTCACCTGGTGATCCAGCCAGAAAGTCTTTTGTTTTTCATCAGAACAAGCTCACCTGCAAATGAATCCGAGTGTTGAGATAAACCATTTGCCACTGCCAAGGGTACTTACAATGATCAGCTTTTATTTATTTATATTATTTTATTTATTTATTTATTTTATTTATTTATTTATTTATTGTACCTTTATCCCAACAGAAAAAAACAGTTTGCTGTAACTGCTTATAAAGTGTTAGCTGGAATTTGGCTTCAATTTGTTAGTGTTTCTAAATCTGCTAGTACATCTGCCACTCCCCTCCCCTAGACAATGCTGCTGTCCAAAAGTAGCCCCTGTGCTTCTTCATCCAGAGTGGTGGCACTGTAATACAGAAGGTGTAGCCAGATCACAGAGGGGAAAAGGCCTAAAGAAAAGGTGAACTAATGCAGCCACCACATCTAAGGATTGCTAAGCTGCAATGTATTGCATTTTTTGTTTTGGGTTTAATACCACTTAGAACAAAAGTGTTGAAGTACAAATAACACCAATCATAAGATTAAAGCCTAGAAATTGGCTGTTGAGTAAATTTAGCAAAGTCAAACGATTACATGATTTGTCTTGTAATGGCCTCGTCTGCAATCGTTGGTCCAGCTCTGGGAGGATAGCGCATTATAGGGGGTATCCTCTTGTACAAAATCTAAATGAATAGACAAAAGATTTGCACAGGGTACTTAGTATCTGAATGAAAATTTTACTAAACCCACAACAGTAAAATCAGTCTGTATATGTAGTAAAGCATGCTTATTATACTCACTGTGAACATAAGGGGTTAATCCTATGCATTGTGTAAAAAGGCTGTTTTATCCTGTCTTCTCTGGTTCTCCCCTTCTTCCAGAGTCCCCAATCCATCTCCTGAGGCTAGGGGACAAGTTGCACATGCTCAGTTTGGTGTGTATTGTTAGAATGTTTTTTTCTTTTTTCTTGAGAGATTGCAGGTGATCAACGCAGGGCCAATGAGCACTGTCCAGACAGAGGGTCAGGGGTCCTTCAGCCTTACAGGACAGCCAGAGCAGTATTCAAACTCCTCCTACAAGCTTTAAGCAGACACTAATAGAAGTCACAAGAATGCTCTAACTGCTGATGAGAAAATGTATTTAGCAGTTTATATTTGCTAAAACGATTGCATTTCCATGTTATGTGTACTGTGGGAGACCAGATATAGTGAATTTAGGGTCCTTGGTTTGGTAATACTTTAAGTTCTTTTTGACAAATGTGTCCTTTTTGGCTAGCAGAATGTATGTAGGCAATATCTGTTTTTATATACACATCATAGGGCTGTGCCTCCTTTTTCTTATACATAGTAATTATTTTATCCAGTAAAATAAACAATGTATTTTCACAGTATCAAAACTTTGGTTTGGAGCATTACTGAACTGACATGTCCCAACAGTACAGGGAAAAGCTAACAACAAATAATATTACTATGCATCTATAGAGGCCACTGCTTTTGTATGCTGGAAATGATAACAATACCTAGCATTTGCAGCATAATAGGAATAGTTTTTGTTTTAGGTGTGAAAGTCCTCATATGCCCACAGATATCTCTTGTTCTCGTAGTTCTTGTTCTGTTTAGCATGAATCCATTGTACAAAACTTTGCTGGGACAAGGTGAGGTTGGAATCTCATCTAAGGAGGCAAAGTAATATGAACACCAGAGACAAATCACGTATCTCTCCATCTGCCACCAGTATGTAGTTTTGATGTAAGGTGGAGGTGGCAAGAGTCTGTTGGGGCGGGTAGATGTGATTATAAGAAAACCTACCTGGCTTATTTCTACGTCCTTTGGATAAGGATTGTGGAGGTGGAGATTATGATATCATAGCTCCCAACTGTCCCTGATTTCGAGGGAGCGTCCCTGATTTGGAACAAAGTCCCTCTGTCCTGCTTTCCTCCTGATTTGTCCCTCCTTTTGGTCTGATCTATATAGTTGTATATAAAATGCATTATTTATCTTTCAAATAGTGTTTCCCAGTGCTGAAACTTTTATCCAAATTAGAAATTTTTGCATCTGCAAATTTCAAAAGCCAGTAAAATGTAGCAGTGGTAAAAAAAACACAAAGCGGCAGCTGTACACCAGATCATATATATATATATATATATATATATATATATATATATATATATATATACTATATACATAATCCCACACTTCCGCCTAGAGGGCACGCGCATTCCGCGGTTGCGCTGCTTCTGCTGTGAATATTCACAGCGGAAAGCGATCTGCGGGTGCCAGGCACTCCATGTCTGCTGGCACCCGCTGATCATCAGGCAGAGACTCAGAATGGAGCTCTGCCTGTGTATATCCATACCTGACCCTAATCCGCGCATGCAGCCCCCTCCTGAACCATACTAGCCCAAATGCTCTCAACATAGGGGGGTGCTTTGGGGCAGAGGGGCTCTGTGGCCCCCCCCCCAAAGCACCTTGTCCCTATGTTGATGGGGACAAGGGCCTCTTTCCCACAACCCTGGCCAGTGGTTGTGGGAGTCTGCGGGCAGGGGGCTTACTGGAATTTTGGGGTTTATTCACCAACAAAATGTAAAAAGGGATTAAAGACACAACGCAAGTTTTTGACAAAAAATAAAAAAAATTTAAAAAATTTCCTTCCCGTGTAGATCCATCGTCAATCACGCCACCTCCACCACTGCAAACCTTAAAGAAAAAAATCTCCAGCCCCGACGAAGGCTCCTGCCGTCTGCCAGAGCAACTCCCCCATAGTGAGGGCATGTGGCCTGGTATGGTTCGGTTACGGTATGGTTAATTTCTCAATGCGGCCTTCTTTTTTTTACATTCAGCTGTCAGTGGGGAAGCCCGCTAACAAGCCGATGACTTATTGGTTGTTAAGGACGCGGCAGCCAGCTACCCGGACCACTCCTTAACAACCAGCTATTCTTTACACAGAATTCAAATCAGTCGATCAATTTTCGACCAATTCAAATTTGAATTGTTCTGAAAATTTGGAATTTGTAAAAAATAAAGAAACCAAACGAAACTAAACACATTTTTGCGTTCTGCACATGTCCACCCACATGTGGAGAACAAACAAAACGGTCACACTGGTCAAAACCAAAGTCATAACAAAGTCACACTCATCCAAAGCTGCATCAAAATCACATCAAAGTGGCATCAAGATGCAGGGTAATGTTGCAAAAGAAATTGTCTGGCTTTTAAGTCACACAAGTGTGAATGGACTCTAATAGTTTCGTTTTATTTTCATGGCATTTTTTTTATCATGGTGGATATAAATCTTTCAGGGAACTTTTTTCTACCTCATACACAGAACAGTTATCAGTTAACAGGTCTAAACCAATCAAATTGGCCCAATAATGGGTGTTTTTAAAATGAAATGCATGGAATTTTCTTTTCCATAAAGTAAAGGGCAGTTCCTATGCAAAATGACATCCTTGGTGACTTACATGCAGGTGATGATGAGTAATCATTTTACACAAAATAAGGACATCTACATGTCTCACCTAATGACAACTGCCACTAATAATAATTCTCACATTCAGATGGTTAAGGGAAACTAAGAGCTGAGAGAAATATGGAGCCTGGCATAGCTGAACTATCCTGGAAATACTGGTTTCATGGCTACCACGCTGATCAAATGGTTTTGGTAGTTTCTGAGTCATTGACTTAAAAACAATGTAAACGAATATTGACATCATTCTGACTTTACTAGCTGCATGTACACTTTATTACCAAAAGTATTGGGACGCCTGCTTTGACACCCTCATGAACTTTAATGGCATCCCATTCTTAGTCCGTAGGGTTTAATATTGAGTTAGCCCCCCTTTTGCAGCTATAACAGTTTCATCTCTTCTGGGAAGGCTGCTCACAAGGTTTAGGCGACTATGTATATGTTTGACCATTCTTTCAGAAGTGCAGAGGTTAGGCGCTGATGTTGGAGAGATGGCCTGGCTCACAGTCTCCACTCTAATGGTGCTTTTCCACTGCATGGAACCGTACCGGTTCGGCCCGCTTTTGTGCTTTTCCACTGCGGTACCGCATGGTATAGGGTCGGAACGTTTCGGTACGGTACGGTATAGGTTTGCTTTTCCACTGCATGGAACCGAATGGTATGGTACGGCTCTGAAAAAACAGTACCTACTCGATTGTGGTTCCAACAGGTACCAAACTGGTACCATATCCCACAATCCTTTGCATGCAGTCACTACTAGCCACTGATTGGTCAGAGAATCACACCCACCCCGTTGTTATCCCACCCACTTAACTTTAGTACTACTTTAGTGGAAAAGCAAACCTATACCGTACCGTACCGAACCGAACCGTTCCAACACTATACCATGCAGTACCGCAGTGGAAAAGCTAACCGGACCAAGCAGGGCCGAGTAGAGCCGAGCCGGTACTAGCTGGTACTTGCAGTGGAAAAGTGCCATTATTCAACCCAAAGATGTTCTATCAGGTTGAGGTCAGGACTTTGTGCAGGCCAGTCAAGTTCCTCCACCCCCAAACACGCTCATCCATGTCTTTATGGACCTTGCTTTGTGCACTGGTCCATTTGGTGGAGGTGGGATTATGGTATGGAGTTGTTTTTCAGGGGTTGGGCTTGGCTCCTTAGTTCCAGTGAAGGGAAATCTTTAGGCATCAACATACCAAGACATTTTGGACAATTTCATGCTCCCAGCTTTGTGAGAACAGTTTAGAGATGGTCCCTTGCTGTTCCAACATGACTGCGCACCAGTGCACAAAGCAAGGTCCATAAAGACATGGATGAGGGAGTTTGGGATGGAGGAACTTGACTGGCCTGCACAGAGTCCTGACCTCAACCTGATAGAACATCTTTGGGATAAGAGCCAGGCCTTCTCCCAAAATCAGTGCCTGACCTCACAAATGCGCTTCTGGAAGAATGGTCAAACATTCCCATAGACACACTCCTAAACCTTGTGGACAGTCTTCCCAGAAGAGCTGAAGCTGTTATAGCTGCAAAGGGGGGGCCAACTCAATATTGAACCCTACAGACTTGATTTGCCAATAAAGTTAATGTGTGTGTA
This sequence comes from Pelophylax lessonae, assembly GCF_965119305.1. Classification (NCBI taxonomy): domain Eukaryota; kingdom Metazoa; phylum Chordata; class Amphibia; order Anura; family Ranidae; genus Pelophylax; species Pelophylax lessonae. The sequence goes on from NC_138771.1 coordinate 127,626,470, forward strand.
ATGGCAGGTGTCCCAAAACTTTTAGTAATATAGTGTATGTTCCATGTCAGAGATTCAAACCAACTGAAACCAAGGGATCAGAATGATTGCCAGGCAACCATAATTTTCTTAAAAATGTCAGTAATGGCAGCCACTATCACATTTTTCCTTCAAAGGGACATTGCGCTTTACACCTTTTTACTATACATCAGATATTACCAAACCTGGTTTAATAACAATGGTATTTATGCTTCTCTCATACATGTATTGTATATTTCTTTTTGATTAGCCACTGTGAGTAATTTAATGACACTAAATAAATGTTCTATGGCAAGAACAAAAGGAAACTATAAACATACGATTATTGAACCAGAAATAAATATACATTATATCATAAAAACTGAGCATGGCCTGTGCTTTCTTCTCTATTGGTTCTTTACTCAGTATATATAAAACCAAGTAGTTCCCTTTAGGAATTACTGTGGTGTTTGAATTAGGATATCCCTCCTGCATGCCTGTAAGTACAAGGCATGGTGCAAAAAAAAAAAAAAAAACCAGAAACTGCATACTCACATACAACATCGGCAATAAGGCACATCAAAGTCTGCAATATACAGTACATGAAGCAGCCTGGTCATCTAGGCAAGTCCCAAACCTGAGAAGCCTGGGCTCTGAGGAAGAGGGGAATCACCCCTCAAAACGCGTCAGTCATTTAGATGCTCTTCTCGGGTTTGGGACTTGCCTAGGTGACCAGGCTGCTTCAAGTATATTGTAGACTTCAATGTGCCTTACTGCCAATGTTGTTTATAAGTATGCATTTGGCCAGTGTACCTCTCTTGAGCCCAGGAGATTTGTCTTGTTGGGTACAGGGACACAGTGAACGACAGATAGGAGACAGAAACTAGGGAGGTAGCTGTGAGAAACATAAAAGACAGTTAAATCAAAAGTCCTGCTAAATTTCCTACAAATCTCTGAGAATTTCACATGCTTGATGTTACTGGCATGCAGTAAAAACCAAATTTTCATATCCAGCCAATTTTAGCATGCTACCAATGGGTCATATTTTATTGATAAATGCCATGTAAAAATGGAAGTAGGGATCAGTGTAAAAAAAATAGGAGAAAACCTTACTGGTTTTGTGTATTGCCTGACACTTATTAGTAAAGGAGGACCATTTTATAATTGAAAGTCACCTGCAAATCTTGAAAGTGGTTGGCAATTATAATCCTATTTTTTAGCTGGAAGCAAATGATCTCAAGTAGATGATATTTTTTCTACTTGGATGTAAGGTGGAGTTCAGCTAAAGGGAGCAGGGTGCCTTAATAGAGGTTTGTAACAGGGAAGTGAGCACCTGGCTGGGAGGATGATGGAGGTTAGTAGGATATATATATATATATATATATATATATATATATATATATATATATATATATATAGGAGGGATGATCTAAAAATGGGTACTGAAGATTGCTAATCCTTGTCCTTGTGTCTGCGCTTTACTGTGTTTTCAGTTTTCCTTTATTTAGTCCTGAATTTTATGGATGATACAAAAACTGTAAAATTCAGCTAGATTTTTGTAAGGAATATTTGGCTAGGATGCATCTTTTCCCAGGCATGTAGTAAGACAACAGAGCACTTGAAAATCCCAATATGAATACATATGGGTTACATACCTTCTTCCTATGTATTTTTCCATCGGCAATTTTATATCCAGCATTTTGAGTCATAATAATGGTAATATATTATCTATGTGAACTTCCAGCCTTCCGTAAACAGGGCGTCTTCTCTGGAACCTGTTTACTGCTGCCAGACTCATCATTAACCATTCATATCTAATGGAATTAAAAATAAATGAATGAAAGTCTTCTGTATGAAGTAATATTGTATGAGACCCTGCACCCTCTTATATGAAGACAACTGTCTGGCCACCAGTTGTGTGGCAAACATTAAAGTGGCATTAAACCCAAAAACAAAAATGTATTAGATTTAAGCATACCATTTCTCAAATGTGGTGGCTGTATTAGTTTTATTCTTAAAGGCTACTTTCCTTTATTATCACCTGGTGATCAGTCCATTAACCACTTCAATACAGGGCCCTTTCACCCCCTTCCTGCCCAGGCCAATTTTCAGCTTTCAGCGCTGTCACAATTTGAATGACAATTGTGCGGTCATGCTACACTGTACCCATATGAAATGTGTATCTTTTTTTTTCACACAAATAGAGCTTTCTTTTGGTGGTATTTAATCACCGCTGGGTTTTTTATTTCTTACAAAAAAAAAAGAAAAAAGACAGAAAAGTTTGAAAAAAAAAAAAGTTTTTCTTATTTTTTGTGAGTAATTTTTCTCCTTCACTGATGTGCGCTGATGAGGCGGCACTGATAGGCTGCACTGATGGGCACTGATGAGGTGGCACTTATGGGCACAGATGATGTGGCACTGATGAGAAGGTACTAATATGCCACACTGATGGGCACTGATAGGTGGCACTGATAGGCGGCACTGATGAGCACTGATAGGCGGCACTGATGGGCACTGAGGCAGCACTGACGGACGGCACTGATGGGCAGCACTGATGGACACTGATGGGCAGCACAGATGAGCAGGCACTGATGGGCATTGACTGGCAGCACTATGGGCACTGATTGTGGGCACTGATGGGCATTGGTTGGGGGGACTTATGGGCACTGTTTTTTTATTTTACAGTAATCAGGGCACTGATGATCAGTGCCCTGATTACCTGTCCTAGGCTCCACTTTGAGGAGGAGCCGCTGATCGGCTCTCCTCACCACACACTCTGACAGTGTGAGGCGAGGAGAGCTGATAAATGGCACTTTCTCATTTACATGTGACCGGTTGTGATTGGACACAGCCGATCACATGGGTAAAGAGCCATGTCATTGGCTCTTTACCGAGATTGGGGTCGCGCCGCGTCCTAGCAACACGGCGCATGGGGTCGCTGCACTGTACGCCCCCGAGGCTGTTCTAGGGTGCCATCATATGACGTTATCCCAGAACGAGAACCGCACCGATCTGCCGTCATTTGACGTTGGGCGGGCGTCTTGGTCCGGGTCACCTGAAAAACAAATGGATAATCGCAATTTTTTTTTTTTTACTTACCTTGTTTAGAAATATATACTTACCTTACTTCCTCTTCATCCCCTTGGCGGCCACGGCGAGTCGTCGCTTCCTGGCTTGCAATGATTCCTGGGAGCTGAACGTCATCGCTCCCAGGAATCAAAGCGCCTGCACCGGCCCGGACGTCAGTTCCGGTGCAGGTGCCGTCATACCTTGCTAAACAGCTTCTGGGCATGCCCAGAAGCTGTGCAGGGATGACGCTGCAGACCCGGAAGTGACGGCGGGGCCGGCGCAGTGCATCGTGGGACCGAAGTGGACGGAAGAGGACGCAGAAGAGGATCGCACTGGCTTCAAGCTGCCCACACCTGAGATGGCAGCGCTGGAGAAGACGTTTTCTTCTTGCAGGTAAGTGCAACCCGGGACAGTCCAGAGGCTATCCATTGTGGAATGTACTAGCCCTGACTGTCCCGGGGGTATTTTTATGTATTTTTTTTGTTTTTTAGGTGGAACTCCGCTTTAAGGAGAGTTTAGCAGAATGTAGAAGTTTTGGAGTTCGGGAGTTTATTTTTTTCATTGGCCAAAATTTAAATTTATTCTGGCTATTGAAATAAATAAATGCAAAGTGCTAAACGTGCCTAGCGTTTTGGCGTGTTTAATAGCATTTTTTTGTAGTCAAAATTCCCTCTCCTGAACACGATTTTAGGGTGTTTAGAAAATATCCTCTAAACTCCCCTGCTACTAAACTGATATAAACGTCCGTGTGTGCATGGACACATAGGATAACATTAGGGGAGATGTAAGGCAGAAAAAAATAAAATAAAACGCCTAAACTCACAAAAATGCGAGTTTAACAGCAGCAGTGTGCATGAAGCCTAAGGTAGGATAGGAAGTGTGTTTCTGGCTTGATCACCAGGTGCACATAAGGATAAAAGCCTAAAAAGCAAGAAAAATAATGATTGCCGCCACCAGATTTAAGCATTGGTAAGCTGGAAAAGGTACATGTTGCAACTTGGGACAAATAGTCATTTTAGGAATATGCTGTGCAATCTTATCCTGAGATCATATTGAAACTAACAATATGCTTTGATTGAGGCTCACGATTAGTACTTGTTTTGTCAGAGTTTCCACATGCCATACACATGCCATACACATGCCATACACATGATACAGAGCAATCGCCTCCTTTCATTTTCTGCACGATGACAGAGTAATATGTCCACACAGGCACTATTTGCAGGTTGCAAAGCTGCCTATGTAAAGTTGTGTTCTGCTGCCAGCTTTTTAAGAGTGCCTTACGTAACATCCCCACGCTGCTACACCCTGTCTCTTTCAGATGTACTGGATCCATGCCATACAAGTGAATCAGGCAGACTCAGACAGACACTGATAAACTAATTGCCTACTTCTTCTACTACCAGTATACCTACCTTTTATAGCGAGCAGTGACTCCGCATTGATGATAGTTGTTGAGGAAATTTGGGATTTTGTAAGAGTTCCTGCAGACAGAGCTGACCGCCCTCTGAAAAGTGCTCTGTGGTGGGTTGCTTTTCAGAGGGTGATATAGCAATGGCTGGCAGGTTGATCCTGACGCCATTTTTCTTTCTTTTTTTTTACAAATTGTTTTGTTTGCCAAATTGTAATTTTACTTCCAGGATTGCACCTCAACTACAAGCCAAACATTTGGCTTGCAGTTGTATCTTGGCCCCATTGATCTCAATGGGCAGATTTGCAGGCACTGCTGGCTGTAAAAGTCTACAGCCCAAAATTGCCACAGCCTCAATATGTGTACCATCCCCTAATGATAGAATTCCACAGCTCAGCCGCCTGTTTACCCCCCTCCACCCCCTGGCCTCCAGTGTTAAAGGGCTCTAAAGATACCTTACTCAACAGGACATACATCCAAACTCTATTCTTTGCAATAGCATGTTTCTATAAGTCCAAAACTGCAGTTTAGGTATTTAACCACTTCTGGACCGGAAGGATTTGCCCCCTTAATGACCAGGTCATTTTTTGCGATTCAGCACTGCGTTATTTTAAAGGACAATTGCGCAGTCGTGCCACACTCTTTTCCTATAAAACTGATGTCCTTTTTTTCCCCACAAACAGAGATTTCTTTTGGTGGTATTTGATCACCTGTGCAATTTTGATTTTTTGCGCTTTAAACAAAAAAAAGGCTGACAATTTGGAAAAAAAAAAAAAAAACAATATTTTTTACTTTCTGCTATATAACATTCCCCAAAAAAATTAAAAAATCAAAAATTGTCATCATCATAGGCTAATATGTATTCTTCCACATATTTTTGGTTAAAAAAATCCCAATAAGTGTATTTTGATTGGTTTGCGCAAAAGTTATCACGTCTACAAACTAGGGGAAAGGTTTATGTCATTTTTATTTATTTATTTATTTTACTAGTAATGGCGGGGAGCAGCAATTTTTAGCGGGACTGCGACATTGCGGTGGACAGATCGGACCCTTAACTGACATTTTTGACACTTTTGGGGAGACCAGTGATTTTAGTACAGTAATCAGTGCTAAAAATATGCACTGATACTGTAATAATGACACCGGCAGGGAAGGGGTTAACACAGGGGCGATGGAATGGCTAAGTGTGAATGTAGGGGGTGTTTTCTAACTGTGTGGGGGGGGGGGGCTTGTAATATCAACACAGAGACCTGTGTTCCTAAATAGCAGGAACACAGAGGCTTTGTGTTGATAGCAGAGAGAACAACGGTCTGCTGTGTTTACAACAGCAGACCGCCATTCTCTCTTCACGGGGAGCGATCGCAGGTGCCCGGCGGCAATCTCAGCCGCCAGCCCCGCGCCTCGACTTTCCTGGTGGCAAGTGGGCGCGGGCATGTGCGTGCCCACAAGATCGATCCCGCGAACCGCCGTAACGGCGGCTGGTCAGCAAGTGGTAAAGAGCTCTAAAGGTACTTTACTTGACAGGACATGCATTCAAACTATATTCTTTACAAGAGCATGTTCCATAAGTCCAAAACTGCAGTTTAGGTATTTAAAGTGATTGTAAAGCCTTGTTTTTGTTTTTAGTTTTTTTTTAAATAACAAACATGTTATACTTACCTCACCTGCTCTGTGCAGTTGGTTTTGCACAGGGCAGCCTGGATCCTCCTCTTCCCGGGTCCCTTTTTGGCTCTCCTGGCCCCTCCCTCCTGTTTATTACAAGCATTGCTATAGGGGCACCCGAGTCGAGTCACAGCTCCCTGTGTCCATTCAGACACAGAGCTGTGATTTGGCCCCACCCCCTCTTTCACCTGATTAACTAACTGACTTTGATTGACAGCCGCAGGAGCCAATGGCGCGGCCGCTGTGTCTAGGCCAATGAGGAGGGAGAGTCACGGATGGCCAAGGGAATCGTGGACATCGCTTGATAGAGATGGGGCTCAGGTAAGTATTAGGGGGGGGCTGCTACACACAAAAGGCTGTTTATCTTAATGAATAGAATGTATTGAGATAAAAAACCTTCCTGCCTTTACAACTCCTTTAATCTCCTCTCTAACTCAAGGGGCCAATAAACTTAAAATAGAATGTGCTGTGAAAACAGTTTTTGTTACACCCATAGCTACCAGATAAATACATCCACTACATGTTGTGATAGGAAGAAAGCCGTTTTATAATGAATGCCAATCTGTAGTCTCACTTATAGCAAAATATCGTACTTCATCTACATTATAGCCTCTGAAAGTCACTAACGCCTTCTCAGACACTATTTTTCAAGTTCTAGTTGTGATGTTCTTCTGGAATAAGATATATGGATTTCGAAACATCGTTAAAATCTATATAGAAGAAAAAATGTGTCTGGACAGCCGCACTCCAATGCAAATATTTATTGGAGGAGAAAATACCGCAGCATACAGAGGTACAGAGCAAAGACACTGACGCGTTTCACACTACTAAGAGTGCTTAATCTTAGCTATAGTGTGCATAACTAAAAACAAGTTATATATAGATAACCAAAAGCTCCATAATGTGCATAATTGTCTTAAACTAAATCCGATGCATTTAATTAAACAAATGACCACCCTCAAGCAATCAATGACCAAACAATTTAACCCCTAATGGGGTCGTCATTAGGTCACATATCACTTTGCTCATTAAAATCTACATTACTGCAAAGACATAATATGTTTCCACTCTTCTAATACATAATAGTAAGCAGAATTTGAGTAAATAAATGGTACACATCATGCATTTATTCAGAGGCGTAACTAGAACCTTCAAGGCCCCGGTGCAAGAAACCAGGAAGGGCCCCCTGGACCCCTGGCCGGGCCCTTCTCTTCAAGCCTGGGGCTCTTCCCACTTCTGGAACCCTTTACTCTACTTGCGGGGCTCTTTATTAGGGTCCCGCAGCGGGACCCTTTCACAAGTTCTGCAGTGGGCCCTCTTCCTGCCATCTTGGGGCCTCCCCACGGTGGTGGAATGCCAGGGCACGGTTGCAAGTGTGACCTTTGCTATCCTGGAAGTTCACCCACTGGTGTCAGTAGTTTTTATTTTTTGGTATTTTATTTGTATTATTTTTCTCATTTTATTTTATTTTTTTACAATGTCACTGACTATGACTCTGTCCATTCAGAAAAGGAAGGAGCTGGTAAATTATATATTTACTGACCCCTTCCTGGTTTTCTATTGTGACACATCCCCTGCAGCAGCCGGCAGGAGGGGAGGGGGAGCACAGTAGGGGGGGGGGGGGCAGGGGAGCACACAGGGGCCCAGAGACAGCAGAACACAAGTGAACTGGATAGGAGGAGTGGCAGGGGCAGAATATAGAGCAACCAACCTCCTCCATTTTCTTCCTGCAGCTACAGAAGGAAAAAGGAGGACAGTGATTTCTCTAAATGCTGCCCCCGCCGCCCCTCCAATCCAGGTGTACAGGGGAGCCGCACAGGCCCCCTGGAGCATGGGGCCCGGTTGCAATTGCAACCCCTGCAACCCCTGTAGTTACGCCCCTGCATTTATTAGACCTTTGTGTTATAAACATTTAATCAGCTCTGAACAGGAATGAGGCTGATTTACTAAAGGAGTTGCAAATGTTTGCACACTAATTTGTATTAAGGTTCACTTCAATTATCTAATCATATGAAAAGGAAATCCCTGTTTACTTATTTCATTTGGATGTAATTGGATGTTTAAAGTGAATCTTTACATAATGGGGTTGATTTACTAAAGACAAACAGACTGTTCACTTTAAAACGGAAGTTGCACTTTGCAGGGAAATTTTCCCCAGAGCTTAGTGAATGAGTTGAACCTCTGCTGACTTTCATTATTCAATCATGTGCAAGCAAAAATTATTTCTTTGAGTTTTCCTTGCATGTGAATGGGTATTCTTTGTAAAGCGAAACTACCTCTTTCACTAAGTGGAAATATCCTTACAAAGTAAACAGACAAGTTGCCTTTAGTAAATCAACCCTGATGTGTTGCGTGAACATTCTTAAATCTTTTAGTAAATTGGCCTCATTGTGTTCACATGGGAGGACAGGTGCATTATTGATCTGATGTCATCTATTGTGCATGCCACTGAGCTACAGCTAATCTGGCTTTTCATCCTAATTAGCCAATTAGTTTTAAAATAACCTAATAGCTAAAAAGAACATTCAGGGTTAAGTGATAAGAGGTGTTATGGGCAAAAAAAAAAAGCAAAGCTAGTAGCAGTCACTGATCAGATGAAAGGTCCTGCGGAACTTCACTACATGTGAGCATCACAAACCAAAAACGCTGTTTAATTCAATTATTTTTTTAACGAGGAAAACTTTTTATTGTGCCAAATAAACATACAGCAAAAATCACAAGGCATTAAAGCCCCGTACACACGTACCGATTGTCAGCCGTAAATATTCGGCCGATGACCGATCGGCCGATTGTAGGCTTGTTAGTATGATGCTTCCGACAGCCGACAGCGCATTTTCGGCTGAACAGAATCTGTCATGCAGACTTTAAAATATTTGTTGTCCGTCACCAGAACGGCCGATTGTTCGCCAGTCAGTACAGATTTCTGCCGACAGACAGCAGATTAGCAAGACTGGGCATGCTCAGAAAAGAAAAAAGACAAGGAAAGTTAACCATCACATGACATCACTTCTGCAGTCGGCTGTTGTTGGCCGACAAAATTCGTGTGCAGTCTTTTGCAGTTTTCAACAGACACGACAGCCCTGGACAAAAGACGGCCGATCGTTCGGCCGACGATCAGAACATGTGTACGGGGCTTTACTTAAGAAATGATAAGTAAAGGGTGTACAGTTTGAGTAAAAGAATACAAGATATGCAATATACATCCATATATATATATAGCCTTTAGTGCAGACAATTCCAAACAGTGCTAAAAGGTTGTTGTTAACACAATCTAGGATCATAAAGTGGCACTAAAGTACCCAATGAGGTCGTATTACACATATAAACCCATAAGATAGTAGAGAGAGAAAAAAGTAAAAGAGAAAAGTAGAGAGAGAAAAAAAAATGAATTTAAAAACAAAAAAAATAAGAAACCCAGGTGGCCAACGGTCCATAATACATGTCTGGTCTCTGCCTCTGCATCATCTTAATTCATTTTTTCTTTTCAATGATTTTTATTGAGTTTTTAACATGAAAAAGGAAACAATACATGTTTTGATAACATAAATTTCTATGGGTCCATGACAATACAAACGTGGTTTCACAAGTAGGGTATCCTTCTGTCATCTAATTCATTTTTAATATTTAAAGCATTTCTGACTGTGGCTATCTTGAGTAAGGGCAAATGATTTATATAGCATTTATTTCCTGGAATCCATCTGCCCTTATCTCAGACATGCAGGAAGGAGGGTGTGTTTAGCTGAGAAAGCTCCCCTACCCTCCTGAAGACTCCTGAGATGTATGACATCATTTGCTAGACCTGGAAACCGGGAAGTAACTGAAGAAATAAAAAAAAAGAAAACAAGTAAATATAATATGCTTTCCTACCTATTTATTAATGCTAGCAGCATACAGATTAATATTTGTCAGTTTTGATTGAGGGAGTGAATTTCCACTTTGAAGGCTGATTTAAAGTGGAACTAAATTCAGGGTTCTTACCTCTTCTCTAATGATCCATTGTCTGTGAGATCTTATGCCAGTGACGCCATCTTCTCCCTGGCCTCTTCTGGGTGCTGGGCTTTGTCCGTCTTGATTGATCAGCACAGGAAGGAGCAGCTCCTGCACATGTGCAGGGACAGTCGTCCTGGCACTCTGGGACCATGCCAGTGATGTAAACTGAGGTTACATGTGCAGAAGACTGCAAGCAGGCAACTAGGTTTATTTTATTGCAGAAGGTTTATTTTATTGCATGTCTCTTCTGCAGTAAATAGCCTGCTTGTAAATTCTACAATACTGCATATAGTTCAGTTTTAAGCTGCAGTTTTAACCTCTTAAATGCTGGGCGCTTTCACCCCCTTCATGCCCAGGCAAATTTTTAGCTTGTCGCACTTTGAATGACAGTTGTGCGGTCATGCAACACTGTATCCAAACAAAATAGTTTTTATCATGTTTTTGAGACAGTTAGAGCTTTCCTTTGGTGGTATTTAATCACCACTGGGTTCATTGTTTTTTGCTAAACAACCGAAAAAATACTGAAAATTTGGGGGAAAAAATTCTAAGTTTCTTTTATAAAATTTTCCAAATAAGTAATTTTTCTCCTTCACTAATGTGCGCTGATGAGGCTGCACTGATGGGCACTGATGAGGTGGCACTGATGGGCTCTGATAGGCAGCACTGATCGGTGGCACTGAGGGGCACTGATGAGGTGGTACTGATGAGGAGGCACTAATATGCAGCACTGATGAGCACTGATAGGGGGCACTGATATGCAGCACTGATGAGCACTGATAGGTGGCACTGATGGGCACTGATAGGCGGCACTTATGGGCACTGATAGGCGGCACTGATGGACAGCACTGATGAGCAGGCACTGAAAGGAAGCACTGAATGGCATCACTGATGGACACTGATTGGCATCACTGTTGGGAACTGGTTGGCATCACTGCTGGGCACTGATTAGCATCAGTGCTGGGCACTGTTGGGGCTCCACTGAGGATCAGTGCCCTGATTATCTGTGTAGATCTCCCCTGTGAGGAAATGCCTCAGGGCGGCACAGTGGTGTAGTGGTTAGCACTTTCACCTAGCAGCAAGAGGGTCGCTGGTTCAAATCACAACCATGACACTACCTGCCTGGAGTTTGCATGTTCTCCCTGTGCCTGCGTGGATTTCCTCCAGGTACTCCGGTTTCCTTCCACACTCCAAAGACATGGTGGTAGGTTAATTGGATCCTGTATAAAAAAAAAACTGTCCCTACTGTGTATGTATGTGAGTTAGGGATCTTAGATTGTAAGCTCCTTGAGGGCAGGGACTGATGTGAATGTGCAATGTATATGTAAAAGCGCTGCGTAAATTGACAGCTCTGTGTAAGTACCTGAAATAAAAAAATAAATGCCACTGATCGTCTCTCCTCTCCAAATGCCGATAACCATAATTTCCATGTTTACATGTGATCAGCTGTGATTGTACACAGCTGATCACATGGGTAAAGAGCCTTGTCATTGGCTCTTTACAGAGATCAGTGATGCGCCTTGCCCCAGGGACACAGCACCCCGCCAATCGCCACGTGTGTGCACCCATGGAAAGTGGGACGACATCATATGTTGTCGTTCTAGAATAAGAGAGCCACCTTGCACCCATCATTTTACAGTACGGCGGGCTGGAATTGGTTACACTAGCTAAAAACATTCAAGGTGCAAAAACCAAAAGGCGTACAACATTGTTGCAGTAGAGAACATGTATGCATAGAGTAGGGGTGTTGAAAATAATCGTTGCATCGATGCATTACGATGCGGCCTTAAACTATTTGAATACGATACTGAGGAACGGCCGCATCAATGCATGGATGACGTCATCCCGACTCCACCCAGCCTCGCCCAGGACAGCCCTGCCAGCTGCCAGTGCACTCAAAAGTTAAAACAAATTAGTGTCAGTGACTCAGTTTCAGGGACCTTTCCTAATAAGGGTTAATGTAAACTGATGATTGATTGATTACCTTATTATCTCCCGATCTTTTCATTGCTGTCAGTCTCTGCCGTCAGTCAGTTACGTGCCCCCTGGCCGGCCGATCTCCTCCTCCCCTTCTCCCCGCTGGCCGGAGTTGTGGAGTGCACGAGACTGACGGCCAAGACTGACAGGCGATGAAAAGATCAGGAGATAATAAGGTAATCAGGCATCAGTTTACAGTAACCCTTACTAGGAAGGGTCCCTGAAACTGAGTCACTGACACTAATTTGTTTTAACTTGCACTGGTAGCCGACATTGGGTTATGTCAATGGGGGGCTGTGTTATGTCAATGGGGGGGCTGTGTTATGTCAATGGGGGGGCTGTGTTATGTCAATGGGAGGCTGTCTAATGTCAATGTGAGGCTGTGTTATGTAAATGGGGGCTGTGGGCAGTAATCGTGATGCAGCGATAATCGTTCACATGATAATTCTAATAGAATCTAATCGTGAGACCAGTGAAGATGCGCAGCCCTAGTATAGAGAGAGGCAACTTCTTCCCCACAAAGAGTATTGCTCCCTCTCACAGCTGCTGGCAAGGGGCAGCCTTTTCTACTTAGGCTGTAGCTGCTTTATAAAAACAGCAGTTTGTCCTAATGCAGCTAGAATATATTTAGTAGATTTAAACTGAAGGTTCAATTAGATCATGGGTGGGGAACCTATGGCCCGCGGGCCATATGTGGCCCCCGAAGCCATCTGATCCGGCCCTGCCATTGGGCTGCCTCCAGAGGGGAAGGGGAGGGGGAGCGCCTCCTGATTACACACAGAGCGATTTCCTCTGCTTACCCGGCGTGGCCGCTGTCATACAAAGTCACACCTCCTACCTATGATAGACAGCACAGTGGTGACGTCTATCATAGGAGTCGGTGCAAGAGGCTTGACTTCGTATGAGAACGCCCGTGCCGGGTAAATAGAAGAACCCTGCTCTGTGTGTAATCAGGAGGTGCTCTAATCCCCATGCACTCTGCATTGATGGGGGGCACTCATCACTCTGCATTGATTGGGGGGCACTCATCATTCTGCATTGATTGGGGGGCACTCATCACTCTGCATTGATTGGGAGGCACTCATCACTCTGCATTGATTGGGGCACTAATCACTTTGCATTGATTGGGACACTAATCACTCTGCATCGATTGGGGCACTAATCACTCTGCATTGATTGGGGCACTAATCACTCTGCATTGATTGGGGCACTAATCACTCTGCATTGATTGGGGCACTAATCACTCTGCATTGATTGGGGCACACCTGGAGCAGTAGCAACATCATCAATACCAGCTAACATCACACACCTCACCAAAGAGAAGCAGTTGCAGCCATCACATTAGGGTGAGTTAATTAAATGTTTGACTAAATAGAACAGGCACATTTTTAAGTTGATGATTTTGTACGGCCCCCCCCCCCCCACCCCCCAAATGATTTTAAAAATGCCCAAATGGCCCTCGGCAGAAAAAAGGTTCCCCACCCCTGAATTAGATGGTAAACAGGTGGGCCCCCCCTTATAGATTATATAAACTCTATGATGATTTTTAGCTTTCTAAACCACTGTGTATACAACAATTGATATTTTGTTTAAATAAAACATTCGTTTTTTTCCCCTTTTTTAATTTTTTTTTTTATTCAATTTTTTTTTTATTCTCCTTGCATCTCAGTAGTTCTGATATCCTGCAGCCACTTCATATCTACATTCATCTACTCCAGTGATGTGTTGTTGGATTTGTTGAAAAAAATCCCATTTATTAACATTTACCATGAAAAATAAATATTAGAACTGTACAGATAAGTAAATACAAAGTTCCTCAGGATTAATAGTAATGTTTGCTCTGTCAAAGCTGGAAGTTGAATATTGTAGTTCCAAATGAATAATAAATATTAACCACTTTACCACCGGAGGATTTTGCTGTCTTACGTCCAGGCCACTTTTTGCGATTCGGCACTGTGCGAATTAAACTGACAATTGCGCGGTCATGCAACGACGTACCCAAATGAAATTTACGTCCTTTTTTTTCCCACAAACAAAGCTTTCTTTTGGTGGTATTTGATCACCTGTGCGATTTTCATTTTTTTGATATTAATTAAAAAAAGCGTAAATTTTGAAAAAATAACAATATTTTTCTACTTTGACAGTTATAAAATATCCAATATATTCAATTTTTGTCATATATTTAGGCCAAAATGTATTTAGCTACATGTCTTTGACAAAAAAATTCTCAATGAGCGTATTTTTAACCGCTTTATGACTGGAAGGTTTTACCCCATTCCTGACCAGGCCATATTTTGCGATTCGGCACTGTGTTACTTTAACGGAAAATTGCGAGGTCATGCAACGCCGTACTCAAATTAAATTTATGTCCCTTTTTTTCCCCACAAATAGAGCTTTCTTTTGGTGGTATTTGATCACCTGTGGAATTTTTACTTTTTGCGCTATAAACAAAAAAAGAGCGACAATTTTGAAAAAATAACAATATTTTTCACATTTTTTTATATGAAATTCCCCCCCAAAAAAATGTAAAAATCAAAATTTTTTATCATTTTAGGCCAATTTGTTTTCTGCTACATATTTTTGGTAAAAAAAAATCGCAATAAGCGTATTTTGATTGGTTTGCGCAAAAGTTATTGCGTTTACTAACTAAGGGAAAGATTTCTGTCATTTTTGGTGTTTTTTTTTTTAACGAGTGATGGCGGCGATCTGCGATTTTTTTTTTTTGCAGGACTGTGACATTGCGGCGGACAGATCGGACCCTTGACTGACATTTTTAACACTTTTGGGGGTACCAGTGACATTACTACAGTAATCAGTGCTATACATATGCACTGTTACTGTAAAAATGACACTGGCAGGGAAGGGGTTAATTTTTATTGGAGAGGGAGGAGTTAATGTATGCCTGGTGCTTACTAACGTGTGTGGGGGGAGGTGACTGAGTGACACAGGGACAGATCGCATGTTCAGCTATGCTGAACCCTGCAATCTGACCCTGCCTGTCACTTAGGCGATCTGCCCGCTCTGTTTACACAAGCGGCGCGGATTTCCACACTAGATCCCCGACGATCGGGGAAGAGCAGTGGTGATCACCGCCGCTCCACCCCTGGCCCAACTCCCGCTGTAACTGAATACAGCGGGAGCGAGCCTCCGTCGGCGCACGCGCGCCGCCGAGAGAGGGGAATGTCTGGTGACGTAGGTCTACGTCGCCAGACGATAACGAGCCACTTTGCCGCAGTACAGTCAACGTGACTGGTCGGCAAGTGCTTAATATACTGCAATCATCTTCTTTTTCTAAAATGCCTGAACTGTCACCTATATCACAAAAATGATGCTTAAATGGTCATTTAGAATTATGTTTTTAGCATGGAACGGGTGGATAAATTAAGGTGACACAAACACTTAAGGCAGTAATAAACCCAGAAACAATCATTTACTATATTGCAGCTTACCAATTCTTAGATGTGATGGCTGCATTCGTTTTCTTTTTACGCTTTTTTTCCTTTATTTTCCATCTAGTGATCCAGCCAGAAATTCTTTTGTTTTTCAACAGAACAAGCTGTCTTGCAAATGTATCAGTAAGGCCTAATGTACACTAGATGTAAAAAAACGCAGCTTTAAAAGGGGGTTTCATGGGGGTCTTTTTCCACCTGTAAAGCTCAACTCCACTTTTGGAAAAAAACATTCCCCTCTGGGTGATCTGTGTACATTGCAAGGATTATAACAACCTTTGTTGCAGATTCCATATTTTTTGCTATTCTGAAGAAATCAATGTTTGTTCCTCTATGCCTCTGTGCTGAGTGGTTCTAATGGGAGGGGTTTCATAGTTATCAATCAGCTGTGCAGCTGCAGAGTACTAAAAAGGAAATCTGATGGGCCTGCATCCCTTTAGACGTGTTCCTATTGGGAGTATCTCACCAAATATTACATTTTTTTTTGTTGCAGGGCCAGAAATCTGACTTGTATCTTATGCAGACCAATTCTACTTTAATGGGATTAGTAACACTTTAAATTGTTAGTTGAGAATAAGTCCACTTTATTACTAAACATGTTTACATTACACTGACTACCAAAAAAGCAAATAAAAAAAATGATTTGCTTTGGTATAAATGGTGCTTTAACCACTTCCTGCAAACTGGCGTACCTGTACATCGGCTCGGAGAAGTGTTTGTACCGGGATGATGGCTGCAACTGCAGTCATCATGCCAGTACCATTCTTTAGAGCAGGCGGTTGGCTTTCAGAAGATAACAGCCGATGCGGTTCTGGAGCCACTGGGACGTTATCCCAGCAAGCGGGACGGCACCCCCCCCCCCCCTCTCTGCAGAGTCGGCATGTTCCGCCGGTTGGTTGGAGTCCTGAACAAAGCCAGATTCGGCTTTTATCGGGTCTCTGGTGTATTAACTCGAAGGCGGCATCATGACGCCACTTCTGGTTTACTCAGCGGCTAACAGCACCGAATTTAAAAAACTTCAGTATTCAAAAATGCCTATTTCAGCGTTTTGAATACTTTGAAGTGCAGTGGAGGGGCTTGGGGTCTTTCGGACCCCCGATCCCTCCATAAAGAGTACCTGTTTTTTAAAAAAATGTGCTAAAAATAAAAAAATAAATAGGAAAAAAATAAATACAATTTTTAAAATGCCCCCTTTGCCGTGAGCTTGAGCACAAAAGAAAACGCATACGTAAATCGCGCCCGCAAATGAAAGCGGTGTTCAAACCACACATGTGAGGTATTGCCACAATCGCCAGAGTGAGAGGGACAATTCTAAAAAGAGACCTACACTGTTACTCTAAACTGGTAACTGTTACAATTTTTAAAGCGTCGCCTATGGAGATTTTTAAGTACCGTAGTTTGTCGCCATTCCACGAGTGTGCGCAATTTTAAATCGTAACATTTTAGGTATCTATTTACTTAGCGTGACATCATCTTTCACAATATACAAAAAAATTGGGCTAACTTTACTGTTTTAGTTTTTTTTAAATGCAGTGAAATGTATTTTTTTCCAAAAAAATTGCGTTTGAAAAACCGCTGCGCAAATACCGTGTGACAAAAAATATTTCAACAACTGCCATTTTAATCTCCAGAGTCTTTGCTAAATATATATATATATATATATATATATATATATAATGTTTGGGGGTTCTAAGTAATTTTCTAGCTAAAAATACTGATTTTAACTAAGGCTTGTGGTTAGTGGAAGATTGTAAGCTTTTGGTATTGTGACCTCTACCTATTTTTACAGAGTCTGAAAATGTGTATACTATGCCTGAAATTAATTATAATTGTGCAGGTTCAAATTTTTACAAAATTGTTATTTATAAAAAATTAAAAAAGTTTTTTTGTTTTTTTTTAATAGCACATAGGTGACAACTGGTTATAGATTTGTAGATACAGGTGCAGAATATTGGGGTAACTGTGTAAGAAGTAGGTGATATAAAGCAAACAACAATTCCACATCCATATTGCAGGTTGGCTGTATGTTATTATTAGTCTGGAGAAACTTATTCTTTCAGTTTTTAGAATACTTATAATGTCACTGATACCTTGGATCTGCCGCCCTGCAGAGTTGCCCTAAATGTAATATCAGAGGTATATGAAATGAGAAAGTTGGACAACCCCCATCGATCATTCTCCCTGGGAGGTCCTTCCTACACATGGCTCTAACTGATCCCACAGTCCTCCATGGGGGATTCTCCGCTCGCTCAGAAAGGTCGTCCCTGCCTTTCTTCTGTTGAAATAATGAGCTGCTCTGACTGAATTATTCTGCTGCTGCACCCAGGCTGGAGAGTAATAAGCTTGATACCGGCTTTCTATAATTATGTCGATTTTTGTGTGGTCTTTATGGTGGGAAATTCCACATCTTTTGCTGTGGCCTGTGCTGATTTGGTGGTGTTTGATTAAGTAGATATTGTACATATGATAAATTTGCATGTGTTAAAAATCATGGTGACAAATAATACCCTGAAAGACTACTGTATTTCGGCAGTAATAAGTGCTAAGACTTGCCAGTAAGAATCTATTCACTTGGTCAGTAGGTGCAAATGGCTTTATGTGTATTCCTTTTACAAGACTTACAAAGAGGGGTAAATATTTTCACAGTTTACTCAATATGTAAGATGGGGGTACTTAAAGCGGAGTTCCACCCAAAAGTGGAACTTCCGCTCATTTGCTTTCTCCCCCCCTCCGGTGCCACTTCCGGGAGACGGCACCGCGGCGCTGTCCCTCAGAAGTTTGGCCCCCTCCTCCTTCCCCCGCCGCCGAGCTTTGCGCATTCGCACTAGGGACCCGCCCGTGAAGCCGTAAGGAAACATCGGCTGAGGTCCCGACATCGCTGGACTCCAGGACAGGTAAGTGTCCTAATATTAACAGCTTGCCGACTGCCGCAAGTACATTTACTGCGGCAGTGAGCCCCCCCTGGGCAAAGCGACGACCCAGGAGCCCGTAGGGGGCGAGCACACGCCGCCGGAGGTGCACTCCCGCCCCGCTCGTTCACGGCCATCCCCGCGTGAGTGACCGGCGATCTCCCGCTGGAGAGGGAGAAAGGCAGGCGGCTAATGTAAACAAAGCCGCCTGTCATTCTCCCTGGTGTAACTGCAGAGATCATACGATCCTGCTATGAAGGATCGTATGTCTCTGTGGTTACATCAAAAGCCACGCCCGATTGACAGTTAGAAGCACGCCCCTAGGGACACACTTAACCCCTGGATCTCTAATAAAGTTAACCCCTTCCCTGCCAGTGTCATTTTTACAGTAACAGTGCATATATATAGCACTGATTACTGTAGTAATGTCATTGGTACCCCCAAAAGTGTCAAAAATGTTAGTCAGAGGTCCGATCTGTCCGACGCAATGTCGCAGTCCCGCAAAAAAAATCCCAGATCGCCGCCATTACTCGTTAAAAAAAAAACAATAAAAATGACATAAATCTTTCCCTTAGATAGTAAACGCAATAACTTTTGTGCAAACCAATCAAAATACGCTTATTGCGATTTTTTTTACCAAAAATATGTAGCAGAAAACAAATTGGCCTAAAATGTTAAAAATTTTTGATTTTTACATTTTTTTTTGGGGGGGGGGGGGGGATTTCATATAAAAAATGTGAAAAATATTGTTATTTTTTCAAAATTGACGCTCTTTTTTTGTTTATAGCGCAAAAAATAAAAAATCGCACAGGTGATCAAATACCGCCCCCTCTCGCCGCCTTCCACTGCTTGCCCGGGCTCTCCCGTGCCACCACCGGAGACCCAAACAAAGCTTTGATTGGGTCTCTTAAATGGTAACCCAGAAGTGACATCATTACATCACTTCTGGTTTACTCGGGAACCAACGGCGTCAGGTCAGTTTTCAAAAATCGAAAGTACTCAAAAATGCCGATCCTGGCGTTTTGAATGCTTTTAAGTGCAGAGGAGGGGTTCAGTTTCCCCAGCATGTAAACAAGTCATTTTTGACTTATAAAAAGCATCTGATCACACCAATCTTGGTGTGATAAGAAGCTTTTAAGGGCAGAGGAGAGTCTAATAAACCCCAGATCTCTCCATAAAGAGTACCTGTCACGTGCCTATTGCTGTCACAGCAAAGTTTGTGTGCAAAAACTGCACCAAAACCCCTCCTGGACTATGAAGACAGACCAAAATTGTAAAAAGATTTGTTTTATTAAACTGTATATATTATATAGAAAAAGCATACAAACATTACATCCGTAAGAAAAAAAGATACAAATAAAAACGAATACCCATTATACCGCAGAAGTACGGCACATGTGCGGCCACCCTAATAAGCCATCAGGCCGTAATAAGCCTTTTCCTGAGGCCCGCTGGTTCATATCCATAAGGGGTCCTTGATCATGCAGGTCAACCCGGCAGTAGCCGTTTCTTACCCAGCTAGGATGTGCAGTGTATTTGTTGAACTTTGTGATTATAATTAGCCTATGTAATGTCTTGACTTTGACACTGTTACATTTTTGTGATACATGTATATTGCTATTTAAGATAGTTATATTTATGTTACTAACAGGGCATATTTATGTTCTAGAAAATAACAGTACCCACTGCTGCACCTCTGAAGAAGGACTCCACAGTATTAGTCCGAAACATGTTAGGTGTTCACGCATAATGTATGGCAGCCAGCCTGATGGCTTATTACGTGCGGCCGCACATGTGCCATATTTCTGCGGTATATTGGGTATTCGTTTTTTGTATCTTTTTTTCTTATGGATGTAATGTTTGTATGTTTTTCTATATATTTATACAATTTAATAAAATTTGTTTTTTCACAATTTCTGTCTGTCTTCATAGTCCAGGAGGAGTTTTGGTGCAGTTTATGCACACAATCTTCGCTTTTTCAATAATATATTTGACATGACAGACCTTTCTCCTTAAAACACATACCATGTTTCCTCATTATATATTTTCTATTGCTGTCATAAGGATGTTTACATTCCTTGTGACAGCAATAAAATTAATCAAAAAAAAAAAATGAAAAGGGACAGTGTAAAAATAAAAAATAAAAAGCAAATTAAATTAGAAAAAAAAATTAAAGCGGCCCATCCCTCCATGCCTGCGTGCAGAAGTAAACTCATACTTAAGTTGCGCCCGCATATGTAAACAGTGTTCAAACAACACATGTGAGGTATCCACGTGATCTTCAGAGGGGGAGCACTAATTATGGCACAAGACCTTCTCTGTAACTCTAAACAGGTAAACTGTAAACATTTTTAAATTGTCGCCTATGGAGATTTTTAGGTACCGTAGTTTGTCACCATTCCACAAGCGTGCGCAATTTTAAAGCATGACATGTTAGATATCTAATTACTCGGCTTAACGTCATCTTTTACATTATACAAAAAAATGGGCTAACTTTACTGTTTTTTTTTTAATTCATTAAAGCCTATTTTTTGTATTTTTTATTCTCTAGGGTCTCTGCTAATGCTAATATATATATATATATATATATATATATATATATATATACACACACAATGTTTGGGGGTTCTGATTAATTTTCTAGCAAAAATACTGATTTTAACTTGTATGCAACAAATGTCAGAAAAAGGCTTGGTCTTCAAGTGGTTAAAAGATGGCTTGTGATCAATTAGACAGTGTTTGGAGATAGGATGGTGCTCCTGTTTGTAAAATATGTCATGGAGACATACAATTAAGTTTTATTTTTGTTCTTGGACTCAGATAATTTTAACTTTAGATATATATGAGATACAGTTTGGAAGATAAAAAGATAGACAAAGCAAGTGTCTCACAAGCTTAGTTTGTATTCCAACGTTGTTAACTTAAATGGTTTGATTTACTAAAGTCAAATAGACTGTGCACTCTGCCAGTGCAGTTGCTCCAGAGATTAGTAAATGAGGTAAAGCTTCAGTTTGCAAAAAGTACCCTATCACGTACAAGGAAAATGAAAAAAAAAAAAAACCTACATTTTTGCTTGCACGTGATTGAATGATGGAAGTCTGCAGAGCTTCTGCTCATTTACTAAGCTCTGGAGCAGAGTGCAACTGCACTTTGCAAAGTGCACAGTGTATTAGCCTTTAGTAAGTCAACCCCAAAGAAACAAAGCGCAAGATGATGCGACCTCTACAAAGAGCATCCTCAAACCTCCACATACTCTCCCATTTTCTGACACAGCTGAATTAACACCAACGGTGGAGGAGCAAGGAGCTGTACTGGAGTATAGGTAAGAAGAGCAAATATCCTTTTGCAAAAAAACTGTCACTTTGCCCTGCATGGTTAAGGCCAGGTTTAAATGAGATGCAGTTCAATAAAGATTGTTTGTCTTCCCTAATTTATGTGATGAATCCTCTCTATACTTGAAGGCGCCCTCCTTGGGCTTTGCCTCTTTCTTTTCCTTCTACCTTCCCCTACCTTTCTCCTCGCCTCTTTTATCTTTCTTACTCTTTCCTTCTTTCCCTCTTCCCCCCCCCCCATTTTTATTCTTCAAGTCATGGGGCCTTGGTGGGACTTTGGTTAGTCTGGTACTGCTAGGCCTGTGTTTTGGTGGCTCTACGGAGGCACTACTATAATCTATCCAATGTTTCTCTACTATACCTGGTCATTACTATTTGAGAGTGCTACCTTACCCTAGTGTTACACTTATGTTTTTTTTCACTCATGTTTCTAATTCCTGCCTCAATGGGCTTCTGGTCCACTCCGACCTGCCCTCGTGATTTATTTAAATCCTGCTTTGCCCCCCCCCCCTTTATTTTATATTTATTTATTATGCTTCCCTATTTAATTTTTGTTTATTGTGTTTTTGCTTGCATTTTTTTTATATTAGCCCTACCTTACAAGGGCATATTTTTTTTTCTCTGTATGTTAAGACTTTCAATAAACTTAGATTGCCCATAAATGAGATGCAGTTTGAAAGATGAGAAATTGACAAGGATTTGTGAAGGCAAGTAGTCAAAGCAAGCACCACACAAGCTGAATTAGTTTTTAAACTCTGTTAACCTAAAGAGACACAGGACAAGGTGACCCTGCCTCTACAAAAGCCATCCCCAGACAGCTACAGTATATACTCACCAACAGAGCAGAGCATCAACGGTGGATGAGACAGGAGCTGCAATTGAGTGCAGTTAAGGCAAATTTATGATGTAGAGGGATGCCTTTTGCAAAGACACGGTCACTTTGCCCTACATAGCCAAGATGACAGGTTCCTGGACAGAAAAAAAAAATGGGACTACCTTTACAAACCTCCTTTGAGAAATATTATTGCCTGATATGCCAGAATAGCTTATTTTGGCACCAAGATATTTGCACTGGTAGAGTGCTGGACCATAAGTTTTTATTGTATTAGGGATTAAGCTGGCCATACATGGATCAAAATCCCTCTGGTTCAGCAAGAACCAGCCAAAGCAAGAAACAGACAAACTTTGATCCATGTACGGCCATTCCTGTTCATGAGATGTTGGTCTACTGATCAACTTCTCGTGACCTGGCTTGTTGGAATTGAATGCTCGAACAGCGTTTGCAACCAATAGGCTGTAACTCTGTTCAGTGGTCTCCGATGGTGGGGGAAGTCCCACTATCAGAATACAATGATACAGTGGGGAGGATTCCTTCATTCACATTAAATATATAGCCAGCTTTAGGTTAGGTTTTAATTATGGAGGATTCCATTGTTGATTTATCAGTGCTTGGCTAATATGCTTGCTTTTATACTAATTCACTCAAGGTATGCAAATAGGAATTTTTTGAATTTGAAATGGTTAAGTGAGCATTTATCAGTTAACCTCCATTCTTGAACAAAACCATAACCTGATTCCTTTAGCCATTCATAGATCAAAATTTGGCCAGTTCAGCAGGGACCAGCCACATTTTGATCCATGTATGGCCATTGTGATTGAACAGAAGCCACGCGACTGACTGACTTCTGTTGAACCACCCAGATGGAAAAAAGCAGCTCGATCAGCGATGCAGGCTATAGACTGCAGCACTGATCTGTGTATGCTGATGGTAGGGAGAGTCTCTCCACTGTCAGAATACAAGGACACAGTGTGAAGGATTCCCTCATCTACCTCCAATATGTGGATGAGGAAATTGGGTTTTTTTTTTGTTGTTGTTGTACAAAAAATACTGACCCATGGATAGCAAGCTTGAGAATTACCTAGTGTGACAGTATTCACCGTCACTGGAAGCTAAAGACAGATAAGTAATGGTTTGGATTGCTTCATATTTGTCAGCAAAATCTTCATATAGGAATATAAAGATTTATTCCCATTTGCCATGAAATCTGTAATTCCTAAATGCTGTGTATATTACATATCTTTCAATGTCAGACAGGTTTTCCTTTTGTTTGTGTATTGGGAGGGAATGTGGATTGCCCTGTCTCATTGTTAAGTGTTAATGACCTCACATTGTTCTGTCTGACTGCCTTAAGAGAAACTTATTATGGGATGTATATAGGTATGTGGATTGGATGCTAAGGGGCAGGGGGAATTGTCCCACATTGTATATTTTTGTGTACACTGTATGAGAGTGTAAAACTCTGTTCCTACTGGATTGTGAATCTCTTGTCCAGTCTTCAACAAGGTCAACCTAGGCGGTAACCTTGTGGGTAAAAACTGTATATAAGTCTGTTTCTTGTTCAAATAAAGTGGTTCTAGAGTTACTTCACCCTCAATCTAGAGTCCTGTCTCTTGTAGGAAAAGAATTAGCCGCACATCCAGGGATTCCAATAGGTTTCAAATACCTTTATTTCCAAAAAGTTGCAAGTGATGACACCAAAGACACCAGCATAAAGTCTCGTAGACGCGTTTCACACATACATCTTGTCCTGTCTCTTATTGTGGGAATATGCTGCAAGGGATTGCTATGGTCTTCCATACTCCCTTGGATAATCACTAAGCTCTTGTAAGAGCTTGTGTAAGAGCTTGTTCTGCTGCACTCTCTGGGGAAAGAAAGGTTCACCCACAAGACCCTGGAGCCTAGTCGTAGATCCAGGTAGGGTAGGAGACGGCGAGACCCTAACCAAGCTGTGGCGGTTCGTGGGGTCTGAAGTGGTTACGGTGTCTGGTGGAGTGCTTGGAGCCCTCGGGAAGCACTAGGAGCATCTGTCGGGTACCTGGTCGGGTGCTGGTTGATCCGTTACACCTAGACCCCTTAATTCCAGACCCTAATACTAACCTAACCCAAGTAGCTCATGTTCTGTAAACTTACTTCATTGGTTTCACATTGTTTTCTGAGTATTTGGGATTCAACATATTTTGAAAAATCTTTATTTACCATTTTCAAGAAAAAAGAAAAAATAATAATACAGACAAAATCAAACTTTTAAAACAGTCCGTAAAAACTGCATAGTCTGGGTTATACAAATAGGATGTAAAGATAACACCATCAATCTGATAACAAAAGCATATGCAGGGAACCCCACATCACATATATAGGGTGCAAACGAGGGAACTTGGGGAATGGGTAGAGGGGGTAAAGTGGGAAAAACAACAGGATAGACACAGCGAGAAAGCCACCAAGAAAGTGGCTACAGAGTGGAGATGAGGGAATAATAAATACTATCCAGCCCCAAGAGAAAATAAAAACAATAAAATGCTATAAACTGCAAACACAGTGTAGACAAGACTTTTCCGGGTCAGCTAGCCTCAATATGGAGCGTAAGTATCAAAACATAACAAAACAGAACTCCACAATGGGATAGTAGGCAGGAGTTCTATTTAATTCACTTTTAACTTAACATATGCCAATACCATTTTAAATTAAATGAATAAATAAATAAATAATGCAGACACACAGTACTTTGGAAATTAATTGGCCGCGGCCGTTTATTATTGGTTTAAGATTTTATTATCATTAAAATATCAACATTGAATCACTTAAACAACCTAGCCACTATGGCTCAGGCTGTATCAATAGATACCTCAGCTTAATTTCATAACTCCCAACTCAAAAAGTAAACATACCAATTGTCCCCCCCCCTTTGCATACCACAAAGGTGACCCACCACATAATAACAGCGGCGACATACACGGAGGGAGGGATGGGGAACACCACAGCTTGTGCCTTCTGAGGCAAATGAGCCCTGCTGAAAACGGAACCCTCTTTTATAGGCCCCCCAGGCTGTTCTAGAATCTTCCCCAGAGGGCACGTGTCCCTGCAGGTGAGTACAGTCACCTGCCAATACATGAGACCTCCTCAGCCTACACTTGACTGCCTCAGACAGGACTTACTGCCATTTTTTCCCTGAGGAAAAAAGGAAGGGATATAGAAACGATCCCGCCTTACTGCGCCAAGGGGGAAACTAGAAACCTCCTTTCCCGCCATTTCTCCCATGAGGAAAAAGGGGCATAGAAACTGCCTTCCCCTTTTCCTATCATTATAGCGCTAGTTGTTTATACAAGTCAGAGGAACAAAAATCTATCCACAAGGCCCGTCACTTATAGTATTTGGAGGAGGTGTTTGAGCTACGATGCCCCCACTCTTCTGCCTCTATAAAATCTTGCACTTTTAGTAGCCATTCCTTGACAGTAGATGCCACGAGGATTTCCAATAAATTGGGATAAGGCATTTACCAGCATTAAGGAGGTAAGGCATCAAGGAACGCTTATAGGACCCCACCAATTTGGTGGTGTCATGAAACAGCATTAGGAGAGGATTGTCTGCAATCTGGTGTTAATTATTAACCTTATTAATAAGGTTACAGACATCAATCCAAAAAGAGAATGATGGAGAGAAATTGAGGGAGAAGAGAAACATTGGAATACTAGTCAGTACCAGTGTGCAAAAGTGTATTTGCTTTGAAAGAATAAGTCACCTCTAATGTTTGGTGTCCTAAGTGTATTGATGTTTCTGCGTTATGTAAAGCTATTAGAATAGTTTTTTACATTTTAGAATGGGGTGCCCTCGAGACTGTCCATAATTTTAAAGGGTGCCTTGACTAAAAAAAAGGTTGAGAAACACTGATCTAAACAGTGCATGAATCTGTAGTAACATGTAAAAAGGTCAGCCAGTATAGGGAAGCAGATTAAGCCTTTATTTTTCCTTTAAGTAGATTATATTTTACTGGAAGAAAAAAAAAAACCTTATTCATCCCAGAATGGAAATGAACGCTAATTTGTTTAGGTCGGGTTATAAGAAGTGAAAGGACTGAATTTGATGTCAGAAGTTTGTCTGCATATTTGATGTGATATGAATACAGGAGGGAAGCAATCCAAACCTCCAGTGTATATAGAACAAAGACAAAGTCTTGCAGCACAGATGAGTTTGGATCAGACTGGATGTAAACTGCATTTTGAGTTGACAAAGAAGTTTTGTCCTTGTGCATAATGTCTTCTGTATTTTATATATACGTTAGCTAAAAAAAAAAAAAAAAAATATATATATATATATATATATATATATATATATATATATATATATACATAGGACGTAATTACCTTTGCATCTTGAAGTGCTATCATCCTGATGAGCTGAATAAAAGAAAAGACAAATAGAAGGACTTAAAAATATAACACTCCAGAAATTTGCTGTCCCTTTATATATCCTTTTATTTAATATACAGTATTTCAGATGTTTGCTAATACTTTAGAATTCTTTGCATGAACGACTTGTAAGAAGGTGAAGTACCTGTCTACACCTATTGGACATAGCTCCTGATGTACCCATACCCATGGCTGAAAACCAATGTAGTGCAGTGGCAGCATATACCATGTACAGCTACAGACTTTACAAAGGCTCTTCCATTGAGTGTAGAATGCAGATTGTTGCGTACAGCTGAAAAGTATGGAATAGATAAAGTCTAACACAGTATATACTGCTGATCAGTATGATTCATACAGTGCAGTACTGCAGGGAATGTACCATACAGCTCAGTGTATACAGCTGAACAATGTATGATATATAACATACAGCTGAGCGAGCGTATACAGCCAAGGTCTAATGTACAGGACAGTATTCAGTAGAGTAGTATGAAGTATATAGTTTAACATTCAGTGAATACAGTTGAAAAGTGTGGAATACTGTATGTAATGTACAGCATAATACATACGGCTGAATAGAGTGAAATATATAACATATAGCACAGCTTATAAAGTTGAGCAATGTGGAGCATAAAATGCAAAGCACAGTTTATTTAGTAGAGCAGTGTTGAGTAAATAATGTATAGCACAGCTTATAAAGTGGAGCATTGTGGAGTATATAATGTATAGCACAGTTTATAAAGTGGAGCATTGTGGAGTATATGATGTATAGCACAGTTTATAAAGTGGAGTATTGTGGAGTATATAATGTATAGCACAGTTTATAACTTGGAGCATTGTGGAGTATATAATGTATAGCACAGATTATAACTTGGAGCATTGTGGAGTATATAATGTATAGCGCAGTTTATAAAGTGGAGCATTGTGGAGCATATAATGTATAGCACAATTTATAAAGTGGGGCATTGTGGAGCATATAATGTATAGCACAGTTTATAAAGGGGAGTATTGTGGAGTATATAATGTATAGCACAGTTTATAAAGTGGAGCATTGTGGAGTATATAATGTATAGCACAGTTTATAAAGTGGAGCATTGTGGAGTACATAATGTATAGCACAGTTTATAACTTGGAGCATTGTGGAGTATATAATGTTTAGCACAGTTTATAAAGTGGAGCATTGTGGAGTATATAATGTATAGCACAGTTTATAACTTGGAGCATTGTGGAGTATATAATGTATAGTACAGTTTATAAAGTGGAGCATTGTGGAGTATATAATGTATAGCACAGTTTATATATTGGATCATTGTGGAGTATATAATGTGTAGCACAGTTTATAAAGTGGAGCATTGTGGAGTATATAATGTATAGCACAGTTTATAAAGTGGCGCATTGTGGAGTATATAATGTTTAGCACAGTTTATAAAGTGGAGAATTGTAGAGTATATAATGTATAGCACAGTTTATGAAGTGGAGCATTGTGGAGTATATAATGTTTAGCACAGTTTATAAAGTGGAGCATTGTGGAGTATATAATGTATAGCACAGTTTATAAAGTGGACCGGTGGGCTTATTTATTGTATAATAAATTTGGACAATTATTGTACTGTGAATGTAAAATGCACAATGAAGGTTTAATGTATAATTAATGAGAAGGGACAATGGAATGTACAGTGGAGGTTTGGGGTTAATATACAATGGATGAAAATGACACAACTTAAGCAGTGACTGGGGGTTGCATTATAAATAGTCGCTGTACATGGAATGGGGATTGCACAGTCAGGGACAGACATTGGATTCCATGTACTCGGATTTGTTTCTTGTAGGCCAGGCTGTGTACAAACTAGAATCTGGGCAGAGTATTGACTGTTGTTTTTGTGGAGTGTTAATAGGAACTTATGGCAGTCATGTTCAAGGCCTTTTTTTTTTTTTTTTTTGGTTGAAATCAGTTTCTGCACTGCTTTTTTTTTTATCTCTTGATTCTCAATAAAGACTTCTATAAATACTCACAAATTGTACCCAGCCACTGAGTGTGCTTAACAGTTTTATAAAGCAGAGCCTGTTATTTTCTATTCCTCCTAACTATGGAATTCATACTGTAATACACACTCAGAATCTAGGAGAGTTTGTAAAGTCCAAGAATTGACAAGGCAGACTACAGGAGACCTTTGACCCCTGGCACCCTGGCTCTTGGGTTAGCCTCAGGCAAAATAAGTAAATCCAAATATGGAGGCAAATATAAATCTTTCACACAATAAGCCTGGACTGGGATTGTGGACATACACACTAGTATCCTACCTGTCTTATTGTGCACTTGATTCCTCTGGCTCTGGAGCTCATCTAAAGGTAACAACAGGCTATTTGACAAAGACACAAAGGGGTTGATTTAATCCGCATCCAGGTTTTTTTTTTTTTGTTAACCACTTGCCTACTGGATGCTTAAACCCCCTTCCTGCCCAGGCCAATTCTCAGCTTTTAGCGCTGTTGCACTTTGAATGTAAATTGTGCGGTCATGCAATACTGTACCCAAATGAAATTTTTTATTTTTTTTTTCAAACAAATAGAGCTTTCTTTTGGTGGTATTTAATCACTACTGGGGTTTTTATTTTTTGCTGAACAAACAAAAAAATTCGGAAAATTAAAAAAAAAAAAAAAAAAAATGTTTTTATAGTTTTTTTATAAAATTTTGCAAACAGGTAATTTTTCTCCTTCATTGATTTGTGCTGATGAGGCGGCACTGATGGGCCCTGATAGGCTGCATTGATAGGCTGCACTGATAGAGGACACTGATGGGCCCTGATAGGCTGCATTGATAGGCTGCACTGATAGGGGACACTGATGGGCACTGATAGGCTGCATTGATAGGCTGCACTGATGGTCACTGAGAGCTGACACTGATGGGCACTGATAAGGCAGCACTGAAGGGCCCTGATAGCTCTCAGTGACCATCAGTGCAGCCTATCAGGGCCCTTCAGTGCTGCCTTATCAGTGCCCATCAGTGTTAGCTCTCAGTGACCATCAGTGCAGCCTAACACTGATGGGCACTGATAAGGCGGCACTGAAGGGTCCTGATAGGCTGCACTGATGGGCACTGATAAGGCGGCACTGATGGGTGGCACCAATGGGCACTGATAGGCGACACTGGACCTCATGCAACTTGAATTCTGTGCCTCTCCGGTCTTCCTCCAGACTCTGGGACCTTGATTTCCAAATGAAATGCAAAATTTTCCACAGTCCGTGATGATTTGGGGAGCCATGTCATCCGCCTTGTTTTGTAATGGGCCCATTTTTTTAACCCATGGTCAAACTTGGCATTGTGATTCAACAGGAAAGGAATATCGTATCAATTAATTTTTATCTTGCTCTACCCCCTCCATAGTGTATGGGCTTACTTGCTCCTGCAGTTTATTATATTTAGGCAAAATGAAAAGAATCCTAAAGGCGGGAATGGGAAAGCATTGAAGAAACATTGACGAGAAGAGTGAGGACCATAGTGTCTGTCCCAAGACATTTTAAGTAGTATTATGGAGGAAGTATAGCAGATCAAAAAGTGTTTGGCATTCAGGCTATTTCACTACCATCAAGAGAAAATGATAGATGTATAAAATGGTGTCACTAAGAAACCTTTTGGATCTTATGGCTAGGTACCTTGTTGCAAATGGTCTCAATGAAAGTTTAGAGTTATGTACAGTCAGTTCATTACAGCAAATTGAATGATATGGTAGATAATTATTTAATAATTTGTTAGGGTTTTAGCTATTATAGATTTATTCATTGCTATGTGTATTTATTAAATTTTTAAATAGGACTATTCCATAATGTAGGTAGGTTGTTTCATTGCTACTATAGGTCAATGACAATCTTTTTAACGGTAGTTTTGTTCCATAGATGCATACAGGTGCATCTCATAAAATTAGAATATCATCAAAAAGGTCATTTATTTCACTAATTCAATTCAATCAGTGAAACTCATATATTTTATATAGATGTGTTGCACACAGAGTGATATATTTAATGGAAAATGAAATCAGCATCTCCATAAAGCTGGTCAGCAGAGGGAAGCATGAAGAGCTCTAGAATTTCCTGGTAGAGGGCTGCTCTGACTTTGGACTTGATAAAACACAGTGGACCAACACCAGCAGATGACATGGCTCCCCAAATCATTACTGACTGTGGAAACTTCACACTGGACCTCATGCAACTTGAATTCTGTGCCTCTCCGGTCTTCCTCCAGACTCCAGACTCTGGGACCTTGATTTCCAAATGAAATGCAAAATTTTCCACAATTTGGAGAGCCATGTCATCTGCTGGTGTTGTTTTATTAAGAAGTCCAAAGTCAGTGCAGCCCTCAACCAGGAAATTCTGGAGTATTTCATGCTTCCCTTGGCTGACTAGCTTTATGGAGATGCTGATTTCATACTTGGCACCACTTCCACACATCCCACACTGCCAAAAGTACCAATACCTGGTTTAATGATCATGGTATCACTGTGCTTGATTGACCAGCAAACATGCCTGACCTAAACCCCATAGAAAATCTGTGGGGTATTGTCAAGAGGAAGATTAGAGACACCAGACCCAACAATGCAGATGAGCTGAAAGCCACTATCAAAGAAATCTCCATAACACCTTAGCAGTGCCACAGACTGATCGCCTCCATGCCACGCCGCATTGATGCAGTAATTTATGCAAAAGGACCCTACGTATTGAGTGCATACTATACTGTACATGGACATTCTTTTCAGTAAGCCAACATTTCTGTTTAAAAAATTCTTTTTTTATTGGTCTTGTTAATTGGTAATATTCTAATTTTCTGAGATACTGAATTTTGGGTTTTCACTAGCTGTAAGTCATAATCATCAAAATTCAAAGAAAGAAATGCCTAAAGTATATCACTCTTGTGTGTAACGCATCTATATAAAATATATGAGTTTAACTTTTTGAATTAAATTACTGAAATAAATAACTTTTTGATGATATTCTAATTTTATGAGATGCACCTGTATATATATATATTGCTGCTATTACTGTTACTAAAGATAGTGCCTGAAGCTAGTTTACCATGAAAGGTTACCTGTCAAGCTTTTAATTTAAAGCTCCGTAGCTCAAATATAGAGAATTCACAAGCATTTGTTTGTGAGAGCAATTATTTGGAATTTATCACTTTATTAAATGAAGCTCTGCACAATGCCATTGTGCTTGGTATTTATGTTCAGTCTTTCAGCTGGGCTTTCCACTCTATTTGCATGAAAGCTGTAAGACGTGGACTGTCCATAAAGAAAGACGATTGCCCTTCATTCACTATTTGTACATTTAATTACATAGAAACATTTCACCTCTGCTGGAATTTTATTTTTAGCTGGAATTTTGTTATATTTTAACATTTAAACTTTGCTATACAGTGACTAGAAATGTATAAATATACTCATCTGGTTAGTGTTTGGAAGGAAATATGTTACGTTATGCCCAGATCTTAGCTGCTCCTGGTGTATTTAACCACTTGCCAACCGCCGCCCGACTATATACAGCGGCGGTCAGCCCCTCCCAGGCAAAGTGACGTACCGGTACGTCACTAGCCTGGGAGCGAATAGGGGGCGAGAGTGTGCGCCGC
The DNA here is from genome assembly GCF_965119305.1 of Pelophylax lessonae. NCBI lineage: Eukaryota > Metazoa > Chordata > Amphibia > Anura > Ranidae > Pelophylax > Pelophylax lessonae. The sequence continues at coordinate 127,659,118 of NC_138771.1, forward strand.
CGGAGGCGTGCTCCCGCCCCCGCTCGTACCCGACGAAGCCGGCGCGTGTGACCGGCGGACCCGATCGCCGGGTAGAGAGGGAGAAAGGCAGGCGGCTAATGTGAACAAAGCCGCCTGTCATTCTCCCCTGTGTAAAAGCACTGATCACTCGGTCCTGCTATGTAGGACCGTTGATCTGTGCTGCTCTTCCCCGATCGTCGGGGAATCTAGTTTGGAGATCCGCCCGCTTGTGTAAACAGAGCGGGCGGATCTCCTAAGTGACAGCGAGTGACAGATTGCAGTGTTCAGCATAGCTGAACATGCGATCTGTCCCTGACTCACTCAGTCACCTCCCCCCACACACGTCAGTAAGCACCAGGCATGCATTAACCCCTTCATCTCCAATAAAATTAACCCCTTCCCTCCCAGTGTCATTTTTACAGTAACAGTGCATATATATAGCACTGATTACTGCAGTAATGTCACTGGTACCCCCAAAAGTGTCAAAAATGACAGTCAGGGGTCCGATCTGTCCGCCGCAATGTCGCAAAAAAATCGAAGATCGCTGCTATTACTCGTTAAAAAAAAAAAAAAAAATTACAAAAATCTTTCCCTTAGTTAGTAAACGCAATAACTTTTGCGCAAACCAATAAAAATACGCTTATTGCTATTTTTTTTACCAAACATAGGTAGCAGAAAACAAATTGGCCAGAAATTTAAAAAAGTTTTGATTTTTACATTTTTTTGGGGGGGAATTTCATTTAAAAACAATTTTAAAAATATTGTTATTTTTTCAAAATAAACGCTATTTTTTTGTTTATAGCGCAAAAAGCAAAAATTGCACAGGTGAACAAATACCACCAAAAGAAAGCTCTGTTTGTGGGAAAAAAAGGACGTAAATTTTGCTTGGGTACAGCGTTGCACGACCGCGCAATTGTCAGTTAAAGTCGCACAGTGCCGAATTGCAAAAAGTGGCCCAGACGTAAGACAGCAAAATCCTCCAGCGGTAAAGTGGTTAATCTCCAGGAATACTGGGGTTGATTTACTAAACCTTAAGAGTGTGAAATATGGTGCAGCTGTGCATGGTAGCCTATCAGCTTCTAACTTCAGCTTCTTCAATTAAAGTGATTGTAATATCTTGTGTTTTTTTTTTTTCTTTAAACAACAAACATGTTATACTTACCTGCTCTCTGCAGTTGGTTTTGCACAGAGTGGCCTCTTCTTGGGTCCCTGGCTGGAGCTCCTTGCCCCTCCCTCCTGTCGAGTGCCCCCCATAGCAAGCAACTTGCTGTGGGGGGTGCTCGAGCTGAGCTGCAGCTCCTTGTGTCTGTTCAGACACAAAGCTGCCATTCGGCCCAGCCTCTTCTCTCTCCTGATTGGCCAACTGACTTTGATTGACAGCAGAGGAAGCCAATGGCACCGTTGTTGTGTCTCAGCCAATCAAGAGGCAGAGTTCTGGACATTGCTGGATAGAGACGGGGCTCAGGTAAGTATTAGGGGTTGTTGGGGCGGCTGCTACGCACAATAGGCTTTTTATCTTAATGCATAGAATGCATTAAGATAAAAACCTTCTGACTTTACAACCCCTTTAAGCTTTGACAAATAAAACCTGGAAGCTGATTGATTTCTATGCTGAACTGTACCAGGTTTTGCACTTTTAGTAAATACCAGGTTTTTAGATTTTAGTAAATCCACCCCCACTGTGTTTAGCACAGGTCTGACTAACATTGCAATAGACCTAATGAGACCAGAGAAAAGGGAGCTAAACCTGGTATCGCTATTCATGGGTCCCAAATCTTGAAAAACTGTTGGGATTTCCCCCTACACTGATATATTTGCAGTTCTCTTAAACAGGGTAATGTTAACTTGTTGTCTCCAATCTTCAAACATGGGGGGACAGGGAGATAACCATATCATAGCAATAGTTTTACGAGCCGTAATTCATAATCATAGAATTGATACTCTAACTTTAGATGGGAATTGTTCCTCATCTATTTCCCTAAACAGGCCAAACGCGGTGGTAAGTTCCAGCTGTGTCCGATATGCTCCATTAATTGTGTCCACAAGCGCCCACCAATATCGAACAAGCTTAGGATTCTTGTCCATTTCTTAGTGAAAGGACTTTTCTCGAATTGCCCAAAGGGGAAGTTTAATCTCCTCCGGTTGCCACTGCAAAGCTCAGCCCATCCTTTATTTGTGCAAGGACTTGGCTCATAGTTCTACAATAGAAAGTTCAGTGTCCTCACATTGTTACTAAGGGTTACTTATTTTCTTATTAAAGCATACCCCAAAACTGATTAATGAGTTTCAAGAGTGATCGGAATTGTGTTTCTTGCTATGAAGATTTTCATATTACCAGATCCTCACCCTTTCAACAGTAATTGGGGTATATATACATATATTTATTGCAGAAACGTGTGCTAGATAGCACACACTACTACTTAGTGTTATGTTCAGTGTAGAATTTGTACAAAATAATAGTAATAATTATAACGACAGTAGTAATTATTTCCAATATTCAATTAGTCATGACAGTTATATAATATGTGTGTTATTCTATGTGTTTCTGGCTTTGTGATAATTAAAGTGACATTTTTGTAGCTTTGTACAGCTTGGGGATTTAGACCCTGTGAAGTGATTATCATTTTGTCTGCATTCTTATAGTGAATATTCCCTTAATGTCCTGTCCTGGTAACCAATGTCACAGAAACAGGTAGTCAAGGGGATCTCTAAAACCAAGACACAATCAGAGATCCAACAAAAAAATGGGAAAAATAACTTTTTTACACTTTATCTGAAAAAAAACGTTCTACTTTCAATACCCATATTCCACTCATGTGTTTATCTACAAAGTTTTTGGAAACTGCCAATAGAAAAAGAAACAAAAGCTGCCCACATGCGTTCTTCCACCACGCCTTCTGCAGACATCCAGAACATAATTTATTTCTAAGACTTTAATGCTAACACATCACTAGATGTTTTGTTTTGCTTCCTATGGAAAGGATGCTTTTCTAACCTTGTTTTCTCTGTCACACCTTGATGACAGGTGTCAGCGGAGACGCTGGCACATCCTGCATGGGTCTTTCTCCTTCTCTACAAAGGTGACAGCATGCATGCTGTAAAGGGATTAATAGCTATTATAGATAGAGGGGGAATAGGTGACCTTGTGACAAGGACACAGCCAGCTCGAAGGTGTATTGTGAGTGTGTCTGCAGGGACAGTTATCTGCCAGCCAAAGCTGTGTCCTTTAGCTTGTCTGCCGAATGGGAGACCAATAGAGTCTTTCACAGAGTTCAGAAACAGCATCACAGTCAGAAAATAGAAGTCCCCCGGAATTAGCTACCCTATGAGCAGTGTGACAAAGTGAAGTCAATTAACAGCATACTCTTAGTTTGGATTAAAAAAATAATGATATTGATGGCCTATACTAACCTACAACAGTCACCTAATAAGGACACTGCATATACAATGTGTTGTATTTATAAAAGTTAAAATAAACTAAAACAACACAAAACACATAATTGTAAGACTGAACAGGTCATGGTGTTTAAAAAAACAACGCAGAAGGTTAAATACTGATGCTAATGTGGTTGTGCAACTGTCGGGTTTCAGATTTTGGTAATGAAGCCATATTTCTTTTATGTTTTTAGATACACATGTGAAAGATATCAGCTTAAAGTAAACCTGGCACATACCTGAGCAATTTCTATTGAGAATATGGTGAAATAAACTCATAGTTATATAAAAAAAAGTTAGACTTTTGCTGTACAAATTAGTGCATAGCCACCTAGGCCTGCCCCTTAAGTGTCATATTTTGTTTAATGTGTTTGGTGACTTCACTGACCAATAAAAAAGCTTGGGAGGTGGGAAAGGGTTGAATCAGATTTGATTTTTATAGGAAAAGTCTAAATTGGCATTCAACAAAAATTAGAACTACACTTTAACGTTTCTATAGGTCCAGATTCCCTTCCAATGAAAAATGAGAAAAAAAAATACCAAGGCCTACTTACCTTTCCATGATTCAGCACTGTCCCTGACTTCTTCCTTGACCCAGTGCCAGAATTCCACTTCAGGGCAGAAAAATACTCTGTCGTTCTGCTCATTTACTGTGAGCCCAGCTTGTTGTGTACATACCCGTCTAGGGAGTGCATCATAATGCTGGCTGAGCTTGCAGTACTATGGTTCTTAGCAGAGCTTACATGTCAATATATGAGTGCCACTCATTCCGGGAAGGATGCCCATCTACCAGTAGAAGCAAAAAAAAAAAAAATAGGGATGATGTCCCAAGACCAGCTAGAATACATCAAGAAAAAAAGGTATGTACAGCAACTCTGGGGAGGCTTCAAGGGGTGTAAAGGGTGGGTGGGGGATGAGGAATCTTGGAGTTAAACTTTAACCACTTGCCGACTGCCGCACGACTATATCCTGCGGCAGTCAGCCCCCTACAGGCAAAGTGACGTACCCCCGCTCGTTCCCTGCCATCCCCGCGCGTGTGACCAGCGGCTCCGATGTCCGCCGACCACTTGCGATCTCCCTCGGGAGAGGGAGAAAGACAGACGGCTGATGTAAACAGAGCCGTCTGTCATTCTCCCTTCCCTGCCAGTGTCATTTTGACAGTAACAGTGCATATTTATAGCACTGATTACTGTAGTAATGTCACTGGTACTCCCAAAAGTGTCAAACATGTCAGTCAGGGGTCCGATCTGTCCGCCACAATGTCGCAGTCCCGCAAAAAAAAAATTGCAGATCGCCGCCATTGCTAGTTAAAAAAAAAAACAATAAAAATTACATAAATCTTTCCCGTAGTTAGTAAACGCAATAACTTTTGCGCAAACCAATCAAAATACGTTTATTGCGATTTTTTTACCAAAAATATGTAGCAGAAAACAAATTGGCCTAAAATGTTTAAAAAAAATGTGATTTTTACATTTTTTTTTGAGAATTTCATATAAAAAAATGTGAAAAATATTGTTATTTTTTCAAAATTGTCGCTCTTTTTTTGTTTATAGCACAAAAAATAAAAATCGCACAGGTGATCAAATACCACTAAAAGAAAGCTCTGTTTGTACGAAAAAAAGGACGTCAATTTCATTTTGGTACAGCGTTGCAATTGTCCGTTAAAGTCACGCAGTGCCGAATCGCAAAATAGGGCCTGGTCATTGAGCAGCCAAATCCTCCTGGGCTTAAGTGGTTAAGCTGTCTCTGAATTTACTGATCATTTTGACATAAAGGCAACCTTTGTGCATTATTTTTCTGTTAAATTAGTTTGTGAATGTTTCAAAAACATTTCTTTCTATGTATGAAACACCCTTTGTGCTTCTTTGTGCTACCACCTTATATTTTTTCCCACTTACCTGCATTGCTGTAGTGCTCTTCAAAGCACCAATTCCAGTGTTTTCCTGCTGCGATTTGCTATTTGGGTGCCACACTGTGGGTCACGCTCTGCTTGGTCCTCTTTAGCTTGCTACTTCTTCTGGAGGGGTGGAGTGTTAAAGTGGAACTCTTATTTTGGGGAGTTTAGTTCTGCTTTAAATGTAGGCTAGACTGCTTAGGCACTGTATTTTGTTACCTAAAGCAGAAACAAAGGTACTCTGAATTTGAATGAGAGGTCAACTTGGAGAAGAAAGAAAGTTTAAAGGGAAATCGAGAAAGGTGAGAGGAAAAGACATAATGGGGAAAGTAATATTAAAGGAGGGAGAAAGAAATGAGCAAAATGAGAGCAAGGGGGTGATAAGTAATATTTATGTAAAAAGATTATAATCCTACAGTTTTTAAATTAAGGAAATGTAGTGGTAGATAAGCTGTGCAATCCAAAATTAAATTGTGCAGCTAATAATTCATTTTTCTGTTTTTGAAAGATTCCTGTAGGTCCTTAAATATCACCCATGCTAACAAAGTTAATAGAAAACCTTCCTGTTGGTTATAATTGTCTAACACTACAGCTTCCATTTTCATAACTTTGTTACCTTGTTAATGAATTCTGCTATGGTAAGCATGGTCTGGAAGAACCAGTGGACTGGGTTGAATTTCCTGTGCTGGCTGAAAGTTTCTCAACAATTTCTTACTGATAACAAATATGTTGAAGAAATTACAGGCAAGTGACTAGCCGAATATTTAGGACAGATTAATTGGAAATTTCTATTCCATTTCCATATCATGCTAAGCAATCTGCAGCTAAACACTTGGTGTAAACCAAGAAAGCACAAGATCAATCCATTATGATAGATAGTAACATAACAGTCACTTTTACACTTTGCTCGTGCCTACAATCGCTGACAGTCCCACAAATGCAGAGAACTATATTGCAATTCTCTGCTTGCAAAATGTCACTTTTTAAACAAATTTTACATACGTGGTGGAGATCGAGCTGAAAAAGAACTGAATGCATGAAACACGGCAGCGCCCAATCATAAGGCAGGAGCACGGCCAGGACACAAGTTGAAGGTCATCAACAGCCAAGCAGCGAGGTACCATATCAGAAGGTAGGAACAGTGTCAGAATGCAGACCAAGGTCAGTAAAAGCCAGACAGCAAGTAGAAGAACATAAGGCAGAGGCAGTGTCAGAACAACAAGCAGAGGTCAGTTAACAGAGGAACAGCAAAGTACCAAATCAGAAGGCAGGAAACAAGTTCCACAATATAAGGCAAGGTCAGGAAGGGCAGACAAGGATTCAGAGACAGGTCAAAGGCAAGCTTGGTAATACACAGGAAGGCAGGAATAGCAGGTCTAGTCACAGGTTAATCAAGAACTAGATAATGACCACTCAGCAATCTTTTCATGTCACTTTCCTGCTTATGCAGGCCTTTTGGTGTCAATACCCGCCTGCATGCATGCTGCTTAGCATGCACACCAATACGTGTGCGCTTGATCGTTAATGCGCAGCCAGCAGAGACCTATGCACAGGACCATGCATATGCTCCCGCACTGATCTTTATTGTACTGGAACACACTGGACCTTCCTTACACAAAAACATTTATCAGAATCTTAAGGCCCGTACACACGTACCGATCGTCGTCATACAAACGTCGGCGGACGAAAGATCTGCCGATTGTACGCTTGTTAGTATGGTGCCTCCGACAGCTGTCTGCGCACATTCTGCGGACAAGAGTCTTTCTTGCAAACATAAAAATTTTTGTATGCCGACACCAGAACGGACGATTGTTCGCCAGTCAGTACAGAAATAAGCCGACAGACCGCAGATTTGCAAGACTGGGCATGCTCAGAAAAGAAAAAACACAGGGACAGTTAACCATTACATGACATCACTTCTGCAGTCAGCTGAAGTCGGCGGACAAAATTCTTGTGCTGTCTTTGCACTTTTCAACAGACATCGACATCCCGGGGAGAAAAGACAAACGTTTGTATGACGACGATCGGTACGTGTGTACGGGGCTTTACTGCCTTCTGTTTCTTATCCACACCATACGGTGAAACTGCTTTGTGATTGAAAGGACTCCTGTTTGTTGAGTGGCAAACTGCACTGTTTGTCCTCACTCCTTGACTACTGTTCCGCCTTTATGCTCTTCCCCTCTCATACCACAAACAGAGTTCAGTTAGAAACATAGTTGAAAGTGGAAAGTATAGTAGTGCAGAACAAACTACACTTAAAAGATATATAAATGTAATTACAAGTGGAAATATAGGATATGCCCTCTTGCTTTCCTCACATCAGTTTGTCTGGAACTCTTCTGTTAATTCAAAGAAATTTTAGACAACTCCACCATTCATGGAAAATACTTTTCCTTTCATTTTGGAACTGCCAAAAGGTATCAGACAGAGATGGAAAACTGCATTTCTCTTTCGTTCGTTGACGGACACAGCTCCATATCTTCTTGGCCCTTGGTTTATGCTGCCCCTACAGAAGTAGGACACTAGGTAGAAAAAAAATTTGACTACGCCTATTGGGAATTCCCGGGGGGGGGAAACTCCCACTTCCTTCTCTAGCTCTTCAGTTTTTTTCTGCCTAATCAGCAGTAAGGACCTAGTTCCTTGCTGGGATCTCTGGTCCTGGCATTTTTTCCTTTTTAAAATACATTTTTTTCTGTTATTGTGAACATTACAATCAATTAGGTTCCTGTGAGAACTATAATCAAATGCCGGACTGGGCGACGGACTGGATATCCTTGATCCTTACAATCTTCCCAGTCTGGCCAGCGAGAGCGACCTGACCTTAGCTCCGCGTCACATAGCCCAACTGGACGGGGGCTGGCCAGCGAGTTAAATGTCTTGTGAGGACGCATAGCCCTGGTCAAAATCCTGGTCATGACCTGAGTCGCAGCATACCTCTAGCCCGCAGCACCCCTATGCCAAGATGATGGGTGGTCTGCCTGGAGTGGTGCCCACCCAGTTCCATGGTGTGGTAAGTAGTGTCCCCTCTCTCCCTTGGTGGTCTTTCAGGGTGGACGTGGGCCCCTCCCTGGGATGGTCAGACCCCCGGGTTCCCTACCCATCCCCCCACCCCCTCTTAAAAGTCACGGTGGGTGACAGTAATGATCCTTCGGCGAATGATATGGCTACTATATCCACGAGGACCTGGTTTGGTATGCCGAGAGCGGGACCTTTGAGACCTGTAGACTAGCCCTCTTCTGCCTGAGGGGGCGCTATCACTCGTATTTGGGGTGAGGGAGAGCACCTTTGCTTCCTTCTAGACCCATGGACCTCCCTGATTAAAGAAAAGTGGGTCCACGAGCTGATTTGGTCCGGCTACAAGTTTGAGTTTTTTTCGGTCTTCTCCTCCAGAGAGGTTCTTTCCTTCCAACCTGCATTTATCCCCAGACTGCCTGCGAGGTCTCTTCAGGGTGGTGCAAAACTTGCTACTACAAGGGGTGATTGTTCCATGGGTTTTATTCAAACATGTTTCCAGGTTCCTAGGAAGGAAAGTGGGGTACGTCAATCTTGGAGCTCAAGTTCTGAATCACTTTGTGCGGGTACAGATGTTTAGAATGGAGTCCATTCATACGTTAGTGGCATCCCTACATCTTCTGCGAGCAGAGTCTGTTACTGCTCTGACGGACAACTGGGGGATTACCGTGCGGACTCTGCAGGAGTTTGGTTGGAAATTTTATTTCCAGGTATTGGCTCTGGTTCCGTCCACCTAGTTGGACTATCTGGGTCTGTTCCGGACTCAACCTCAGTCAGTGTGTTCCTCCCATGGGACGAGTTCCAAAATCTGTCCACATGAGACCTCTGCAAGAGAGATTCTTGCCATGTGGAGCAAGAATCCACAGTCTCTAGTCAATCTGATTCTGTTGTGCCGGGGTACAAGAAAGTCCCTGCTTCTAATGCTTCGCTCCCTGGCTCTTCAGGGAGTGAAGCCTTTCTTCCCCTGTACTGGATGGTGGTCACCACAGATACCAGCCTGTCCTAGTGGGGTGGTGTTGTTTGGAATGGATTATGCTCAGGGTGTCTGCTGCGACCCATTTCCAGATGGATCAGGCAGACGGTGGTGCAGGCCTATTTCATTAAGGGTGAGGATCCCCTTTTCCATGTTAAGGCGCATTCTACGAGGGCGCTTAGTGCCTCTGGGCCTTCCGTCATCAGGCGTTAGTGGGCGTGTTTGCAAGACGGCCATCTGGTCATCAGTGCACACTTTCACTAAATTTTAGAAGGTGGATATTTTGCCATTTGCGGATGCCGCCTTTGGCCGCAAGGTTTTGCAGACCGCTGTTGGAGAGGATTAGTCCTCTTTGGGGTGTAATTTTTTGTCAGATGAGCTCCAATTGTTTCCTGGTTGAGCTCCTGTTTTACCTGGTTGGCAACGTTTATCCTTTGGGAAGTATGTTTATTACTCCATTCTTCCCACCCCTCATATTGACACTGCTTTGGGACGTCCCAAGGGTCAAGAAGATATGGAGCTGTGTCCGTCAATGAACGAAAGAGAAAATTGGATTTTTGTCTTACTGTAAAATCCTTTTCGCTGATGTTCATTGACGGACAGAGCACCCGCCCCTCTAATGAGTTGGGGTTTCTGTTCTTCTTCTGACACTGCTGGCTACAAAACTGAAGAGCTAGAGCAGGAAGTGGGAGTATACCCCCTGGGACTGCCCTATGGGCGTAGTCAAACTGTTTTCCACTTGGTGTCCTACTCCTGTAGGAGGCAGTATAAACCAAGGGTCAAGAAGATTTGGAGCTGTGTTCGTCAATGAACATACGAGAAAAGGATATTACGGTAAGACAAAAATCAAATTTTTTGGATAAATGGATGGCTGTCAAGAACGCTCCCTGTGCACACTAAAGTGCTGTCATGAATCTGCCACCTAAGAGTTAACCTAGCTCAGACCAATTTCATTAATTGGCAATAGGCTGCCTTATTTAAGCACCTCAGAAGCACAGTGTCTTTGCTGTCTGATCTGAAGCTTCTCCTGTGTTCCTGAACCTGAAACCTGTTGTATCCAGTTTGATTCCTGTTTGACCTCCTGGCTTGTCCCTCACCTCGCTTGTCTGCTGCCCGCCCTGACCTTGGCTTGTTTGTGACCACTCTTTTGCCTTATCCTTGTCTGTTTATCTGCCACCAGATCCGGACCTGTTCACCTCCTGGCAGGGCAACCCCGAGGACCGCGACCTGGTGCTATACACGCAGCAAAATCCAACCTCACCATCTGAGGCTCTGGTGAAGACCGGTTGGCACTTAGATTCCGCACCTCGGGTTAGCCTGCGTCTACTGCCTGGGTGACTCGTCTGTGCTCCATCCCTCGGTGAGCTAGAGGCTACCCTCTGCACGTCAGGCTCTCCTCCAGAGTCCTGACAATGGCCATACTATCTGCACAGTGTTTTTTCCTTGGATGGTCTATAGGACCAGATTCAAAAGCATATACAATAAGTGTCCATATACTTGGCTGTCAGAAGCACCAACGAAATTATATTTCCTATAGATTTCTTTTTTGAAAGATACTTTCATTACCAGACATCAGAGGAAACATACAGAGTCAGTGCCAGAATATAAATTTGTCTGTAGAAATACAAATACATAAAAAGTAGCAAAATTCCCATTTTAAATAAGATTAATTACACAATTACACAGGTCATAGGCAAAATTGTATCCAAATCTTCAATGATAAACTCAAACAGGCTATATTTCTCTTAGTTCATTAGGTGTTTTCAGGGTTTAAGAGCCACCTCAACACAAATATAACCACAGAATAAAAAACAACCAGATAAAAAAACAACATATTCTCAAAAAAAAAAAATACAGGTCCCTTAGTGTGTACAAACTCCTACTAATACCTTCCTACCGTAAAGCAGTATTCCCACCTTGTCCTCAACCCATAGTCATTTAGGAATCCACCAATCCCTTTAGTGTGTCAGTAGAATCAACCCATCTAAACCACACATTCCCAAATATTTTGGGACACCCACGGGCCCCATACGCCATTCTGTAGTGGAATATCCACATTAACTAACCTCATCCACATCCCCAGAGTTAAAGTTTCTACATGAATAATGTTTTATAGATTTCTGGTAGCTTTCTGTTTCTGAGAGTGAAATATCAAGCATTGCTTACTTGGCATAGAGTAATTCACTCGAAAGTTATTCCATGTACCAGATGGAATGTATACTTGAAGTTAAAATGGCATAGATTAATAAGTTATCAGGAAACACTATAATTTTATATTGTTGAGTATTCCTTTATACTGAGGATAGGAGGATGAGCCATAACTAGGAATATCAATTACACAAGTTTGTGCATATAGGAAACAACCCTTTCTTGAGCTATTGTACATTTGGAATTTAGGGAACAGAATGTCATTATTGGTTATTTTTGCAGTTGAGTGATGCATAAGGCCACACATTTTTCTCAGACGTTTAAGATAATCTAGGCCATCTGCTGTAAACAATAGCTTAAGCAAGTCTAATTTATCTTGTCAGATGCTTTCCCAACATCTACAGAAAAATGGTGTCTCTGACTTTTTTGTCCAAGGCCAAACTTATCTTATGTTGGCCATACACTAGTAGGATTTCGTTCAAAAATGTTCACTTTAAGAAAGTTTGTTTGGTCTTTTAATTGTTAGTGGGGTCAAATCCAAGTTCGTTTTCAACTGGATTAACTGTATATGTGGTTTTCATTTGGGAAAGTCCATTCATTGCAAAATTGATTGTTAAAAGCAAACAAAATTTTGAAGTACTTTTGAATTACATTCGCCAAATCATTGAATAAACTGAGAATTTTTGTACAAATGTTCATACAAATTCTCATACGAATGTTCTTTAAAAAATCTGTAGATTAACCCTTAAGATCAAATCCATTGAAGAAGAAGAAGAGATTATTATTACTTATTGATTAGTTAAACGATGCTCCCCTTTAATCACATTGTATACATTTTCTAAAAAATTTCTTCTTGAATACATGTGGTCACATGACTCCAGCGCTCCAGCTCATTCCTCTCTGTGCCTGATGGGCAGGAACTCTTCTCCTGGCCCACAATTCCTCAACAACCCTGGGAGCTATGGATGCAGACAGGATGATGCCACAGCTACAGGGGATTCAGCACCATTGTGGAACCCTCCCCAGTACAGAGAAGCGGAGCTTTGTGATCATGTGACTGCATAGAAAAACAGAAAAAATAACGGAAAATTGATATCAAATACTTACCGTAATTTTCCTTTCCTGATGGACTCCATGGCAGCATACGTTCGGGTAGGCTCCGCCTCCTCTCCTACCTCATAGGACCCCACTCCCATAAATCTTTGCTCCCTTTCAGCATCAGTGTTCTGTAACTAGCCTACTCAGGAATTGGGAGGGGACTCCTGCTGCCATGGAGTCCATCAGGAAAGGAAAATTACGGTAAGTATTTGATATCAATTTTCCGTTTTCCTGACAGACTCCATGGCAGCATACGTTCGGGAAATAACTCGCTATACACTCCCGGGTGGGAAGATGCTGAACAAAGAAAAAACTTTAATTGGCACTGTCAATTGACAAAACTTGAACGCCAAAGTTAACTGAAGATAAAGCAGCAGGTTCTACACAGTAATGTGTAAGAAAGGTATTCACAGACGACCAGGCGGCTGCTTTGCAGATTACGTCAGGCGCGACATGTTTAGAAACAGCCCAGGACGTAGCGATGCTTCTGGTAGAATGAGCTGTAATCGCCTCTGGAGGAGCCAAGCCTTTTGCTCTATATGCCCATTGTACAGCCTGAACAATCCATGCAGCCACTGCTCTTGAAGAAGCACGCCTTCCTTTCTTATTTCCATGGAGAAGAACGAACAGGAAATCTGATTGACGGAAGGAGGATGTGGCTTCTAAGTATCGACTCAGAGTGTCACCCACGTCCAGAGGATGGACTAAGGACTGCTCATCTGTTCTGAAGGTGGGAAGAACTATCTCAGAATTCTCATGGAAGACAGATGTTACTTTAGGGTTTGACCCCAGCATAGGGATTAGGACCACTCTATCTTGAAAGAAGGTCAGAAAAGGCTCTTTACAACCCAGATTGTGTATCTCTGAAACCCTCTTAGCAGAGGTGATAGCCACCAGAAATACCGTCTTCAGTGTAAGCTCCTTGATGGACATGGAAGCAACATCTTTTGAAGTAAAGAAGTCCAAAACCAACGGAAGATCCCATTTCGGGAATCTTGGCTTTCTCTGCGGCCTTAGCCTGACTGCACCCTTAAAAAACTGTTGGATCAGTTGATGTCTTGCCCACTGAATCCCGGTGAAAGCAGAGATGGCAGAAACTTGTACCCGGAGAGAACTAACCGAGAGGGATAGATCCAACCCGGACTGTAGGAAACTTAAGATTTGCTGAATAGTAGGGGTGCCTGCTGAACCCAGGCTCCGAGCTTGATGACTCATAAACCTTGCCCAGATCCTCTCATAAACTCTGTTGGTACTGGCTCTTCTAGAACTCATAAGAGTGGGAATCACCTCTTCTGGACATCCGAGAGCCTCCAACCTCCCCCTCTCAAGAACCAGGCCTTGAGGTGTAGCCGCGCAGGGCATGGATGAAGAGTAGGACCCTGCGATAGAAGGTCTGGCCTGAGAGGAAGAGGGATCGGATCCCTGAAGCTGAGAAGGGACAGCAGAGGAAACCAAGGCCTGTTGGGCCAGAAGGGAATTATTGCTATGACCTCCACCTCCTCCATCTTCAGTCTCCGCAGGAACTGGAGTACTATTGGCACCGGAGGAAAGGCATAGGCAGACTGGAAGTTCCATCTGTCTGTGAGGGCATCCACTCCGAAGGCTCGGGGATCCCTGAACCTCGTATAATACTTCTGGAGTTTCTTGTTGCGTGGACTCGCAAAGAGATCCACCTCCGGTGAGATTCCCAGAGACAGAACCCAGTTGAACACCTCCTGATGAAGGGACCATTCGTTGTTGTCCAACTGAAATCTGGACAGGAAGTCTGCTTCCGTATTCAACACTCCTGGTACAAAGACCGCCGAGAGATTGGCCAGATGTTGCTGGGCCCAGGACATAATTGGTTCTGTTTCGTGGAGTAGAGACATGCTGCGAGTTCCACCTTGACTCTTGACGTATGCCACTGCCGTGGTGTTGTCCATCCTGAGTAACACTGAGGCTCCCTGAGTCAGATGGTGAAAAGCCTGAAGGGCTTTGAAGGCGGCTCGTAACTCTAGGATGTTGGATACCACTCCGTGACTGGAGAAATTCCACCTGCCTTGTGCCACTTCCGCCAGGCAATGGGCTCCCCAACCGGTACTGCTGGCATCGGAGGTTATCGTCACCCAGGAAATTGGAGCAATTGAGTGGCAGTTGGTTAGATTCGCACGGCGTAACCACCATGGAAGGCACCCCTTCATGAATGGTGTTAGGTAAATGACTTGTGATAAGTTCTCTGTCGTCCATTGATGTAGAAACCCTTTCTGGAAGGGTCTCAACTTCCACAGAGCCCACTTCACCATGGGCGAGGTAGCTACTAGAGTCCCTACCACCTTTAGACACTGACGGGCAGTGAGATGGGAGGCAGCAAGAGCGAAAGCCACCCTGCTCTGGACTACTGGGATTTTCTCCTCTGGTAGAGATATGGTGCAATTCAACGTGTTGAACAGTGCTCCGAGAAATACCAGGGACTGCGTGGGTACCAGATGGCTCTTCTCCAAATTGAGAATCCAACCGAACTCTCGAAGAGTAAGGATCACCTGCTCCAGATGTATCAGTAGCTGGGACCTGTCCTGGGACAGAAGAAGAAGATCGTCCAGGTAGTGATGTAATCTGATACCTCTGGTTCTGATGAGGGCCACAATTGCCAATAGCGTCTTGGAGAAGGTACGAGGCGAAGTCGAGAGCCCGAAGGGAAGACATGTAAATTGCATGTGGACATGATTGACAGCAAACCTGAGGAACTGATGGTATTCTCTTGCCACAGGAACGTGGAAATACGCATCCCTTAGGTCTATTGATGCCAACCAATCCCCTGGAAGGACCGAGTGTTGTATTGTGACCAGAGATTCCATTTTGAATCTCTCCCAATGGATAGATCTGTTGAGATATGTAAGATCTATTACCGGGCGCCATGTGCCATTCTTTTTCTGGACGAGGAAGAGAGGTGAATAGACTCCCTGACCTCTTTCCGCTTCGGGAACTGGAACGACAGCTCGCTGATCCAGTAGGGTATCCACATAACTGAGAAGAACCTTCTTCTTTTCTGCTGCAGGAGGGAGGGAAGTTGCAACGAACCTGGGTTTGGGGACGTTGTCGAACGCCCAAGAGTGCCCTTGGGACACAATATTTAAAACCCAGGGAT
Organism: Pelophylax lessonae; assembly: GCF_965119305.1. Classification (NCBI taxonomy): domain Eukaryota; kingdom Metazoa; phylum Chordata; class Amphibia; order Anura; family Ranidae; genus Pelophylax; species Pelophylax lessonae. The sequence continues at coordinate 127,674,802 of NC_138771.1, forward strand.
CCTGGATCGAGGCCGCCCAGACGTCCCGAAATTGGAGCAACCTGGCCCCTACCGGAACAGACTGGACGGGCCCAACCTCAAAAGGATTTAGTGGCCTCCCGGTCACCGGACGAAGAGCCTTTGGAATTTTTCTGAAAGGAGGTTTGTCTTGACTTCCAGCTTCTACCATAAGATTTTCCTGGTCTGTAGCTGCGCGCTTCCCTCGAACGATTAGTATTCTGTCTTCTTGGAAAGGAACGCTTCTGAGCGCCTGGGCGTTTATCCTGAGGGAGGAACCCAGATTTTCCACCCGTGGCCCGAGTTATGGCTGCATCCAACTTATTCCCAAAGAGGGAAGAACCCTCAAAGGGAATTCGGCACCAAGCCTGTTTGGAGGCAGCATCGGCTACCCAAGGACGAAGCCAAAGGGCACGTTTTGCCGTAACAGAGGACAGCATAACTCGGGCCAAGAGGCGAATGGTGTCCAGAGACGCCTCCCCCAAGAAGCCCGCAGCCATCTTCAGCTCCTGAATCGGGGAGCTCCGAAGAGCTTCTTCCGAAACTCCTCCAAGAGTATCTTCAAGGGCGTTGATCCAAACTTCCATTGCTTTGGAAATTGTAGCCGAGGCCAAAGCCGGCTTACAGGCCATACCGGCTGAAAGATATGCCCGTTTAAGGTCAGCATCAATCCTTCTATCCAAAGGATCCCTAAAAGATGCTGTATCTTCCATTGGAAGGGTGACATGCTTCGCAAGACGCATCACTGCGGCATCCACACTGGGGGAAGACTCCAGATACTTCACCTCTTCCTGTTTAAAAGGATACATCTTTGTCATTTTTGTGGTCATGGAATTTTTCCTCTCCACCTTGTTCCACTCCTCAGAGATTATGTCTCCCAGCTCTCCTAAAAATGGAAAGTTTAACCGCTCCTTACACAGCTGCTTGAAATATTTCTTCTGCTTAGGCGAAGAAACAGCAGGATCTTCCCAGTCAAGGGCCTCTCTAACCGCCTTTACTAACGGGGAAACGAGGCTGAACTCAAATCCAGAACCGGAGTCATCTGAATCGGATTCGGAATCTGACGGAAGAATAGAAGGATGGCTGGGCTGGGAAGACTCAAACGGATCCTGAAGCAAAAGATCTCTATCAGGGGAGTGGGACGGCCCTGCAGGAGCATTTGTCTTGTGAAAATCAGCGAGAGAGTCCTTGAGAACCCTACGCACCACCTCCTCAATATGTTGGTCTGATTTTTCTCTTTCGCCCGTAGCTTGGGCATAACAGGTTTTACATAGGGAGGAACCTTCCGGTATCACAGTGCGACATCCCCAGCATTTTTTCCCCTGCTGGCGTTCCACTTGGCCATAATGTGTGGAAGAGTGGCCATCGCGTCCCCTACTATGGGGGGAGCTGCGTTTAGATTTGGATGAGGAGCGCCGGTGCACGTGGCTGTTGATCAGGCCTAAAAGAGCTGGAGACAGACACATACAGCAGAGCATAAGAGACACTAAAAAGACACTCAGATCAATCTAGCTACAGGATCCAGCACATACCTTGAAAGAGCTGGCTGGCCACTAGGGGGCGGCGATGAGGTATCCATAGTATAAGCAGACTTTGTACTGAAGCTAGCTGGAGGGAGGACAGAAGACTATCAGTCCCAGTGCCATACAAACAGACCCCAGAAAAGGAAGAATCTTACCTCACTAAAGTATACCAGAGACTGGGGGAGGCTATCGATCTGCCGACCTTCCCACCAGCTCTGGTCAATAACCCTGTTTAAATATGCCGCCCCGAGGTGATCCCGAGGTACTGCGCATGCGCACGCGACGTCAGACATCGCGTCTGCGCATGCGCGACGAAAAGACCTATCCGGAGCACACTGCGCATGCGCAGAGGCGCCGGACAACCCGGAAGCGGCGGACACGATCGCGGCCATGGCCGTGAGAAGCGGAACCGACAAAAGAAGAAACCGGTATGTTAACAGGTGACCAACTAGACCCTATAATAATGGCACTACTGTATACTACAGGAAGGAAACATAGACATGAATTTTGGCAGTACAAAAGACACAATAAATAAAAAGGATAAGAAACTTGGTCCCATATCAGGGCTTACCACCCTGCCGATGGCATAATCGAGTCCAGGAGACGCAGCACCAGCTCAAATCTTCAGGCAAAAAAAGGGCCACCCGCAGCAGCAAGGCTCTCTCGGCCAGACCACAGAGCTCCTGCTAAGGGTCTCTTCCATTGCCCCCTCCATACCCCGCTAAGAGCCAGGGCTTATCGGAGACTCCATGACTCAATCTGCCACCGTTTTTCATATAGGACCGAAGAAAGTAGGAACATAAAACTATATGTATGAGGAGGACGAAAAAAGAACACTGATGCTGAAAGGGAGCAAAGATTTATGGGAGTGGGGTCCTATGAGGTAGGAGAGGAGGCGGAGCCTACCCGAACGTATGCTGCCATGGAGTCTGTCAGGAAATATATATTTTGGAAGCAAGTTATCAAAAAGTAAATAAAGGGTGGATCAGCGCAAAGGGGGAAAAACTTTAATTTGTGAATTTTTTTATGCCTTTTATGACATAAAAGGTATATAAAATAACCCTTAAAACTTAGGGTCTATTTATAAATATTTTCACACAAAATTCACACAACTTTCACACATTATCTAACTGAATCCAAATTAAAAAAAGCGTAAATCTTGGTTGAAAATTGTGTAAATCTTGTGTGAAAAAAGTATATGAACCCTAACAAATAACTTCTCCTTTTTACTCCCTTTTGATCTGCTTAACTGAAAAAGCTTAAGTTAGAAGCAGATTGGCTAGCATGCATAGTTGTACCAGATTTTGCATTCTCCAGGTTTATTAAACCAACCCCATTGTGTTATATTTTATAAGTGCAAAAAATAACTGTTGGCCTTGTGAGAAATGCAGGCTGTCCTGTGCTTTGTGCTGGTTGCTTGTGTTATCTAAACTTGTTTTTTTGGCCTTCCCAATTCTCATCTTAGAACTACAAGTCAGTGCTTATGCTTTGGATATGAACACAGTGGAAATGGTTCAGTATTTTAGCCCAAAAAAAAAACTGGGCAGAGATGATACCACTCAATCCACAAAAATGCTGTGTGTTGTCAGACCACAACAGGACTTATGCCTCGTACACACGTTCAGATAATCGTACGACTTATCATTTGCATTTTGTTGCGTGATACTAATATCGAATTCAACAATGCGCACTTAGCGTATGATTTTGGAAAAGCTTCCTGGTTGCGTAGCTACGTATCAGATAGTGCAAAACAAAAACAATAGCAGCCAGGCTTTTTCCGGGTTATTTTTGTGTTTCTGATCATGCGTGATCTTTGTTTATCGATTTTTAGCAGACTCATACTGTACTAATTAAACGATTGTCGTTCTCTAGGCTATCGTACGACAGAAGTTTTCGTGTTTGTGCCTTTGGATTTTTTAGGACAAACTGTTGTGATCGGCTGTCGAAAGCTGTGTACTAACGATCAGATTATCGTGCGATCAAATTGAAAGCGATTTTTTCGTACGATTATTTGAATGTGTGTACGAGGCATTAGGAGCTGAGTGCAATTCTGCAGCACAACAGGTTCTTTTCTGTCCAAAATCAGTATATTACCGAGTTAAAAAACCTGCTAGATAAGAGTAACAATGAGCAACTCAAAAATATTCTGAGTTATACATTTGACTCTTCATTGTTCCAGTTCATCCTATTAGTTTTGAGCAGGATTTATGCAAATATCCAAGCATTCATGTTGCTGGTTTTGCTTGTCTCATCGGGACATAGTGATATGCATGCAACATTTGTACACATTAATCTGCGTTGTGTGGAAGATTTTCATTTTTACCCCTGTGGGCATTCTTTTCATCGTTATCACTTGGATGTACAAGTACTGCTTAAGGCTGCTGGTTTCATCTGAATACAGCATCATACATACCATCAGCTGCATTTAATATGAATCCAGACTGCCATTGATGAATATGTGCCTCTATGTCGACTCTTTACCAGTCATTTATACCTCAGCATTTCTTGTGAAGATTTTGTTGTGGATCAATTCCAGCAGCCATTGATTATAACCATTATAGCCATTGTAAACCTTATTAGCTTACAACCATGTTGGGGATTAATAAATGTTTTCACTATACTAATGACTTCAGTTATTTGTGAAAGAATTGCATTACATTTTTTATATAATTCACTGTACTCCCAGATCTCACCTTTCTAGGTTTTGAGTAGGTATTTTTCCATACTTGCAGGGTCTTTAACCACTTAAGCCCCAGAGGATTTGGCTGCTAAAAGACCAGGGGTTTTTTTGCGATTTTTTACTGCGTGACTTTAACGGACAATTGCGCGGTTGTGCGCCGCTGTACCTAAACGAATTTGAGGTCCTTTTTTTCCCACAAACAGAGCTTTCTTTTGGTGGTATTTGATCACCTGTGCAATTTTTTGATCATGCGCTATAAACAAAAAAAGAGCGTAAATTTTGCAAAAATAACAATATTTTTCACATTTTTTTATATGAAATTCCCCCAAAAAAAATGTAAAAATCAAAATTTTTTAACATTTTCGGCCAATTTGTTTTATGCTACATATGTTTGGTAAAGAAAATCGCAAAAAGCGTATTTTGATTGGTTTGCGCAAAAGTTATCGCGTTTACTAACAAAGGGAAAGATTTTTGTCATTTTTGGTGTTTTTTTTTTAACGTGTAATGGCGGCGATCTGCAATTTTTTTTCCGGTACTGCGACATTGCGGCGGACAGATCGGACCCTTGACTGACATTTTTGACACTTTTGGGGGTACCAGTGACATTACTGCAGTAATCAGTGCTATACATATGCACTGTTACTGCAAAAATGACACTGGCAGGGAAGGGGTTAACTTTATTGGACAGGGAGGGGTTAAGTGTGTCCTAGGGGCGTGTTTCTAACTGTGCAGGGACATTGCTATTGGTGTAAAAGCAAATATCCACGGTTCTACATAGTAGAACGGTCAGATCTTCACTTTTACACAGGGAGAACTGACAGGCGGCTTGTTTACATAAGCCGCTCTGTCTTTCTCCCTTCACAGGAGCGATCGCAGTGTGACTGGCGGACATCGAGTCCGCCGGTCACACGCACTGACTTGTCTGTGAACGAGCCGCGGCGGGCGCGCGCCTCGGCGGGCGCGCGCCCGCCCGCAATTGGCTCGCAAGTCAGTGACAGGCGAGTGACGTACCGATACGTCACTCTGCCTGGCCGGGGCTGACCGCCGCAGTATATAGTCGTGCGGCGGTCGGCAACCGGTTAAAGAGATAAAACACAGGAAATATGCATATATTTCAGATCTGTACTGTGAATATATACAGTAATATATATATATATATATATATATATACTGTATATATATGTAGTAAGGTTTCCAGGCCTCGGCCTAATGTGGGTCTGCCATTAGAACCAGTACTCCAGCCCGTGTGAGCTGTGACCCTGGGTGTGATAACTGAAGCAGCGACAACTCCGGCATCTTTGTTTGTGGTTTTTATTTGATTTAAAGGGGATGGGAGAAGGGAATGAGTGGGATACTCCTTGCGGCTCAAACTAATTACACGTGGGACTTTGTTACTGAAAAATGCCGTTGGCGCTTCCTTGACGCCAGTCGGTGCCAGCCAACGCTCACTGATTCTTAGAACTCTCTGTGTATCCGAAGAAGTGTTGAATCCCCGACTTATAGTCCTGTAGATCCAAGACTGAGAGCTGTAGACTCCTGACACTGCTGTGCTGTGGAAGTCACTAAATACTATCCCCCACTTGGTACAGCTTGAGGTAGTATCATGTAGAACTTTGTGTAACTGTCGCTTCACTGACACTCTCTGTACAATTCAGGGCCCAGACTGCCAGTACCCCCTTTACAACTTCAGGGTCCTCTACCTAGGCACCCCCTTTACAGCTAGCTGACACTGGATCCCAGAACCTCTTCCGGAGTGGTCCCCTCTAACACTTCAGGCGAATCCCCAGGGGCAATCCGCAGTACTCACGACCTGTGTAGGCTTTCCTGGGACTGGACCCCTCTCTCTCTCCGCAGGCTCTCGGCACACCGGATCCCCTCAGCTCAACTCAGCATTCTCTGGATACTCAGGCGACACCCTGAGACATCCACCTTCCTCAGACAGAAGGAGAGACAGCCGCACTCTCCTTCCTGGGACTCTGCTCCTGCCAAAGACAACCTTTCACGCACTTCCCCCAGACTTATACCCACTCCCAGAATCCTTTGCAGCCTAATCTGCCTTCTGGGGTAGTTACAAGCTGGGATGTGTCCCCTGATTGGGCTTCCCACACTGCCCTATGAGAAGTCTCTCACAGGAGCGAGTGGGGATACTTTTCCCCTCAGCAGGCACATCTGGAAGTCCTGACACCCTACCTCACAAATCACAGCCCTGCTGTTAGGCAGACAAAGCCTAGCACCTACCTGTAGGGTGCTACATATATATATATATATATACACACACACACAATATATTACCAAAAGTATTAGGACACCTCCCTTTACACAGACATGAACTTTAATGGCATCCCAGTCTTAATCTGTAGGGTTCGATATTGAGTTGGCCCACCCTTTGCAGTTTAACAGCTTCAGCTCTTCTAGGAAGGCTGTCCACAAGCTTTAAGAGTGTCTTTGTGAATGTTTGCCCATTCTTCCAGAAGTGCATTTGTGAGGTCAGACACTGATGTTGGAGAGAAGGCCTGGCTCACAGTCTCCACCTTAATTCATCCCAAAGGTGTTCTATTGGGTTGAAGTCAGGACTCTGTGCAGGTCAGTCAAGTTCCTCCACCCCAAACTCGCTCATTCACGTCTTTATGAACGGCTTGTGGCTGTAAGCTTAGGATCATGGGAGGCGGGAATCCAGTGTTAGGCCACCTTTCCAGATTTTCTGTAAAGATGAACTTATACTTTACATTCCGCTTTAGCTGTTATGTGCTGAGATACACCTGGGTTAAAAGTAACAATACAAACAGATACAGATTAGAACAGATGTTAGGGATTTTTTCAGTGGGGACATGGAGCACCTCCAGCACTGAATGTAGGTAATGGCAAGGTATGCTAGAGTGTGCTGGAGGGTCTATTGATGCTGGCTGCAAAAGTAAGGGGGGGGGTGTTGTGGCTGTGGGGGGATTTATTGATGTAGGGAGGGGGTCTGTTGTTTGCCTGGGAGATCTGCTGTCGCTGGTGGGGGATATGTTGTTTCTGGGGGGTCAATTGCTGCTGGGAGGGATATACTGTTGGGGGAGGGGTCTATTGTTGCTGGCTACTGGAAGATCTATTGTTGTTGGCAGGGGTCTATTGTTGCTGGGGGGGGGGGGGTTTGTTTCAGAGAGTCAATTGTTGCTGGCGGGTGGTCTGTTGTTCCTGGCTGCAGGGAATCTAACTTACTGCCTTTCTTGTTATCATTATCAAATTCCATACAAATTACTTAGCACCACAAAAAGATACTTGGTTATTTATTCTTTAAAAGGGGCGTTACTTGGAGGGGGATTGGGGGTGGAACCACGGGATGGTGCTCAGAGGTGGGTAGGGGGCGGAGACAAGGAGTGACTAAGAAGGAAGGAGTACTTGCACCTATTCTATGAGAAAACAAGCCCTGGATTTAGTTATGTTTCTCAGCCTTCAAATGACGTGGGGTTTCTAAAATATAGAGAGTATTCTGACAAGACTAAACTGAAAAAGTTATAGAAGATAGAAGGGCGCCAAAATGTTTGTAAAATTTCTGTTTAAAGCCAACTGCTTCTGGGCTTTTATCAGGTGGGTCATTGCTTATTAGCTAAGAATTGCGTCTCAAGGAAAGCTGTTTGGTCTTTGTGAAAGACTAGAGAGAAAGATTTAAAACAAATTTGAATATTTGTGTTTCTAAAGACTTCATTAAATTGAAAAAAAATAATAATGGGGATCATTAAAAATAGGTCAGTGTAGACATTTTTTAAAGGCAGTTTGTAAAAGATTCATGGTAGTATCACCTGACAAGGCTTTAACCACAAACAGAGCTTTCTTTTGGTGGTATTTGATCACCTCTGCGCTTTTCTTTTTTTGATATATTTATAAAAAAATGGGACAATTTTGAAAAAATAACAATATTTTTCTACTTTGACAGTTAAAAAATATCCAATATATTCAATTTTTGTCATATATTTAGGCCAAAATGTATTTAGCTACATGTCTTTGACCAAAAAATTCACAATGAGCGTATTTTTAACCGCTTTAAGACTTAAGATTTTACCCCATTCCTGACCAGGCCATATTTTGCGATTCGGCACTGCGTTATTTTAACGGACAATTGCGCAGTCGTGCGACGCTGTACCCAAATTAAATTTATGTCCTTTTTTTCCCCACAAATAAAGCTTTCTTTTGGTGGTATTTGATCACCTGTGCGATTTATACTTTTTGCGCTATAAACAAAAAAAAGCAACAATTTTGAAAAAAATAACAATATTTTTCACATTTTTTTATATGAAATCCCCCCCCCCCAAATGTAAAAATCAACATTTTTTAACATTTTAGGCCTATTTGTTCTCTGCTATATATTTTTGGTAAAAAAAATTGCAAAAAGCGTATTTTGATTGGTTTGCGCAAAAGTTATCTCAGCTACTAACTACGGGAAATTTATGTCATTTTTATAGTTTTTTTTTTAACTAGTAATGGCGGCGATCTGCGATTTTTTTTGCGGGACTGCGACATTGCGGCGGACAGATCGGACCCCTAACTGACATTTTTGACACTTTTGAGGGTACCAGTGACATTACTACAGTAATCAGTGCTATAAATATGCACTGTTACTGTAATAATGACACTGGCAGGGAAGGGGTTAACTTTATTGGTGATCAAGGGGTTAATGTATGCCTGGTGCTTACTGACGTGTGTGGGGGAGGGGACTGTGTGACACAGGGACAGATCGCAGGTTCAGCTATGCTGAATCCTGTAATCTATCCCTGCCTGTCACATAGGAGATCCGCCCGCTTTGTTTACACAAGCGGGCGGACCTCCTCACTCGATCCCCATTGATCGGGGAAGAGCGGCGGTGATCACCGCCTCTCCTCCCCTGGCCCGACTCCCGCTGTGTCTGAATACAGCGGGAGTGAGCCTCCGGCGGCGCGCGCACACCACCCACAAGGGGAGGAGTCCAGCGACGTAGGTCTACGTCGCTGGACAATAACGAGCCACTTTGCCGCAGTACGCTCCATGTGAGCGGTCGGCAAGTGGTTAATAGAAGGAATTAATGTTCAATTTGTGCTAGAATGAATAGCCCTGGTGACACGTCTACTGTTCTTGTCACTTATCCATAGAAAAAACAGAGATAATTTAAAATAAAAAAATAACTGATGGTTTTGTCAGAAATCAGCCTCCATTGCACTGACATCTTATCCTAGCTTTTCCCAACAGAACTGTTTAAATTAATGAAGCCTTGCTTTGATAGACTTGGGATGAAGTGCCCACCATTGTGTAAGGGTGCAAGTCTTTCTATAATAATATACACAGTTGTGGGTAACAAGATTGTATGGAAAATACTAGCTTGCAAATGACAAGCATTATCAACTGACTTATTGGTATATTTATGAATATAGAATAATTATGCCCAGATGCTGGTACCTCTATACTTCTACTGAAACCACACTTTATATAAACCAATCACCTGCTTGCACTCATTGGGTATTATTAAAGGTGTGGAGGATATTCACTTGAAGAGGACCTGAACTAGGGAAACAGTGCAGAAAAGCAGAAGACAGGAGACTAGTCACCAGTGTTGCCTGTAGTCTCCATGTAGCAGACCTTTTCCCCATTACTGGTTTACCTTGCCTTGTTCCACACTGTGTCTCTGCTTTGAGTTGGTCATCTTGGTAGAGGCAGGTGTCTAGTTCCTCATATCAGAGCTGCCCACCAATAACTAGTGATCGAAAGATTGGTGAAATCATTTTCAAGCAGGAAGAAGAAAGCACAAATTAACAGAATAAATGAAGCAGAATCAGGTAGATCCTTGCACTACAGGATACTCAGGTATTGCTTCCTCTCCAGCAAGGAGAACAGTTAGTAGAATAATATTACCGAATCTCACTACAAATCTCCAGGGACTAACAGTCAGAGGCAGCAGTGTCTTAGATGATATCATACTGCATATACTGTATATACTGTATATACTGCAATAATTCAGTAGGCACAGGAATGCCTAGACAGAGGAAATGCACTGCTGTATTTCAGTAAGGATTCAAGACAAAATATAATATACTACTTCTAGGGTAAAAGGTCATCAAATGGTGTTCCCATGCTGCTTTTTCTGTATTAGCATTGCAAAAGAAAAGAGGATTCATTAGGGCAAGCTTGACTGCTCTAATTAGCCTAAAGCTTAATATGATAATGAAATTATCCCATGTTATAGCAACCAATACAGTATATCATCCCATAACTGTTGCAGCTTAAGCCCCACAAAGTTATAAACAGACGGTATGTGATTTAACATTTTTGCTTTTAATACTGAATTTTTATTTTGGGCAAATAGAATCGTTTACTTTACTAATGTGTCTGCGGCTTTTCTCCTCTTACCATACTATAGACATCCCTATCATGGGGTCCTGTATATCAGATGGAATTAATTATGTTAGGGTGCATCCACTCTAATTTTACACTGTAGACTATAACAAAATGTAAAAAACCCGGAGACACAGAGGGTTTCATTTAATACCATTGATATCAGCATTTTCTATAATACTTAAATATTTTCCACTAAAATAGACAGGAAAAAGTCCAAATGAAATGATGTCAGTGAATATTTCCCCCTTGTCTGGATCCTATATACAGTCTACCATATAATTATGGCTTTACATACTTGCATGGACTTAGAAAAGTAGTGCAAAAACTCAGGGTCCAGTCATATAACACTAGTGGAGATGGAAGAAAGTGGAGCATCATGCAGGACTGATGATATAATAGTCTAGTATTTTTTAAGAAATCATAATTAATATTTTTAAGGTTCATTGAAATGTTGGTGAATGTTTGTTTGGAAAATATTTTATAAATGGTAAAAGGAAGCTATCCGGAAAAAAATAGGGGAGCTTCTATTGCTTACATGTTTTAGCCATAAATTACTTTATTGAGGAAAAAGATTTGTAAAACAAACTTAAAGCGGAGTTCCACCCGAAATGTATACTTACCTCCATCTTCTCGCTCCCGGTCACCTGAAAAACAAATGGATAATCGCAATTTTTTTTTTTTTTTCACTTACCTTTTAGAGAAAATATACTCACCTTACTTCCTTCTTCCTCCCCTCGGCGGCCACGGCGATTCGTCACTTCCTGGCTTTTGCAATGATTCCTGGGAGCTGAACGTCATCGCTCCCAGGAATCATTGCGCCTGCACCGGCCCCGACGTCAGTTCCGGGGCGCGCGCGTCATTCCCTTCTAAACAGCTTCTGGGCATGCCCAGAAGCTGTGGAGGGATGACGCGCGCGACCCGGAAGTGACGTCGGGGCCGCTGCAGTGCATCGTGGGACCGAAGAAGGAGGAAGAGGACCGAAGAGGACGCGGAAGAGGATCGCGCTGGCTTCAAGCTGCCCACACCCGAGATGGCAGCGCTGGAGAAGACAATTTCAAGGTAAGTTTTTCTCCTGAAAGGTAAGTGCAACCCGGGACAGATCAGAGGCTAGCCATTGTGGAATGTGCTAGCCCTGACTGTCCCGGGGGTATTTTTATAAAAAAATGTATAACTAGGGTGGAACTCCGCTTTAACATTAACAGACCATAAGGATCTATGATGTTTCTATCTAATCACAGGTTAATACACTTGCTATTTAATATGTAGAAATCATAACGGGTATAATAAACCCCTGATATTTAAAGCTGGCAATGCTGGCAAACTAAATTAAATAATAAATAGTACAATCTAAAGATGCTGGATTTTTAAAGCTTTGGAGCTGTTTTCCTGATCAAAGCTTTACTACCAGGTATATGGGTCAGGTGTCCTAGGTATCCCAGATGTCCTAAGTAGTGAAGAAAGGATACCAGCCCTGGAGTTACATCATCAACAATCGCTGCACCCTCATTTCAATAACAAAAGGTTACTCTTAATTCAATTAAATAAATAAAAAATCAATGTTAATAATTTCTAATATCATTTTGAAGCAGACTTAAACCAACCCTGTAATTACATGCCTCATATAAGAAATACCTGCCCAAGCTTAGACCAGCTACAGGCCTCGGCTTACTGGTCATGTGAGCACTGCTGCCATCCAGGAAGAATCCATTGATTGACTAATAAACACTTAAGCAGTTGTTACAGTAACACACTTTAACACTTATATATGTTCGATTCATTGCTCTGCCATTCGTTGTTAATGGCATTTAACGCACAATGCATTGCAGTGCATCACAATATTCAGAACTGGAAGCACTGCTTGCATTTATCAACTGATTATCAGTAACTTTAAGGCTGCATTCACACTTGAGCGTAGCGTTTTTACCGCAATTTTACAGCGATTTTTACCACGATTTTACCGCGATTTTACCGCGATTTTTTCAGGCGTTTTTCATTGACATCTATCAAAAACGCTGGTAATCAGCCCAAAAAGAAGCTCATGTACTTTTTTTAGCTACAGGCGTTTTGCAAAACGCTCAGATGTGAACAGGGGCCATTTAAATGAATGGGGTTTTATTTGTTGGGCGTTTTGGAAGCGTTTCTTTTGAGCGTTTTTGGAGCTGAAAACGCCCAGGTGTGAATGGAGCCTAAGAGGAACTGCAGTCCGCTTACATAATTTGAAATAAAAACATGTCTTTAGTGACACTTTAAGGCTACATATGGAAATTATAGGGTTTTTTTGGGGGAACTCTCCTTCTATCCTTCTGTATCAGTTGATTAAAATGTGAAAAAATAATTGCTGAGATTCTCCTGACCATGAACTCAAGAGACATAAACAACCAGTGGTTGATTTAACCCACCAGCATCTACCCCAAAACATAAATATTCATTTTGTTTTTGTTTTTTTCAAACTTTAATAATAATTTTTTTCAGATTTTGTTTATATATGGTTTATGCATGCTAAGTAATGTGTATGTGTAACACTTGGGGGTATATATTACCTCTCACAAGTTTCACAGTATTTCCCTGACAATCCGCTCATCTGGTTTTCTCTCAAGAAGAATGGTGTCATCTTTTTTCAGGATTCATGCAGGGTCAGCATCTACTTCTTGGACCGAGAAGCTGGCTCAGAGATGACAAACTCATGTAAATTTGGTAAAGTGAAGTCAGATTACATATCTTTTGCATTACAGGGACAGTTCATATAGTAGGTTAGATAGGGATAGATACCGAGTTTCGGGTTTCCCTGTGTAAATATATTTCCAATGGAGCTTCACACTATGATTCCTTTCTTGCCATAGAACAGGGGTCTCCAAACTATGACTCTCCAGTTATTCAAGAACTACAATTCCCATCATGCCCACTCATGTCTGTGAATGTCAGAGTTTTACAGGAACAGCTGGAGGGCCGTAGTTTGGAGATCCCTGCCATAGAGTCTCACTCGTCATGCAGCAGCAACAGGTTTCTCAGTCCTAACAAAGAATACAGTGGCGTTCTTGCTGAAATCTCTGTAATGTGACATACAACAAGGAAAGTGAGACATAGCAAATAGGAGTATGGATCAGTACCAGGGTCTCTGAGACATACATTTAAAGGCCTGTACACACGAAACGAAAATCGGAAGTAAAATTTTGTCGGACGAATGATCTGCCAATTTTCGGATTGTTAGTACTGTATAGTGCATTTGACAGACGATTACGAATTTTCAGACGACAAAAACTGGATGTGCAGGCTATAAAATTTTAATTGTACATCAACACAACGTCCGATTTTCGTTTAATTAGTACAGTTTTCGTCCGAACAAAATCGCAAGAGCAAAACTATTCATGCTCGGAAATAAAAGAATACATACAAAACAATTCAACACGTTATATCACTTCTGAAGTTAAATTCTGCCGTACGTGAACTTTCGTATGAAAGTAACCTCTTCACTTTCCATATGAGACTAGCATGCAACAAAAAACGGACAAAAGATCGTTCAATAATCTGATCGTGTGTACGAGGCTTTAAATAACAGTTCAGCGTGGGCATTTTAATTTGAATTTGCATTCAGTGCCAGTTGCTGATGTATGGTTAAGGTGTAATGCTGAGTTATACTTTTAGCATTAATATTATCTCTTGTACACAATAAAAGGTATACTAAAGTAGTAAAAATTGATCAGCACTCCAGGGAGATACTTTAACAGTACTTTATTAGAGCAGTTTATAAGCAGCAATTTCTAGGCATTTTAGACTAGAAAATCCTTTCTCAGGCAGTTAAATCCAACCAACATAGCTCCAAGTTACATAAAGCTCCAATAAGGGATCACACAATACATTGTATCAAAAAGCGAGATCATGTTCACAGCTACACATTGTCATTAAAAACAATTACAGCTAGGGATCTGAACAAAATGTATTAACTCTCAGTGCTTAAAAGTTTTGTAGGTGTAAAGTGTACACTTACAAAACTTTACATTTGCTTACGTTACACTAATAAAGTTTTCATCTGTTTGATATTATTCACATTATTTATTCTGCCTTTTTTTAAGTCTTACTTTATTTGGTTTAAATGACATTGTAGCTGTGAACATGGTCCTCCTTTTTAAATACAATGTATTATGTGATCCCTAACAAGATTTAACATGTAACTTGTTTAAATATAAGAAATCATCAAACCTTGCCTGTAGAAACCCAACAATCCTAATGCAATTCATTCAACACAACCAGTGGTATCAACTCCTAAGCAATGATTCTCCAATTGACACTCCACTTCCTTCTTAAACTAAATTGCACCAATGAATATAACAATTGACCCCCCCCCCCCTTTCCTCTGCCTGCTACCTGCTAGTCCAACCACCATCCATCCCACTCTTTTTTACACTGGCCCCAGTACTGTTGGGTCACGCTCAAACTATACTAACAGTGGGAGCAAAATGTTGCTCCCATTCTTAATGTTAATCGCATTCTCGCAAGAAAAAATAAAATATACACATATATATATATATATATATATATATATATATATTAAGAATTGGGGGGGGAGGGTTACTACAACTGGAGTTTGTAAAATCTGGTGCAGCTCTGTATAGCAACCAATCAGCTTCTAGGTTGCATTATCAAAGCTTAATTGAACAAGCTGAAGTTAGAAGCTGATTGGCTACCATGCCCAACTGCCCCAGAGTCTGAGTGCTCCAGTTTAAGCAAATCTCCCCCTCTGTTGGTTGGACTTTAGTGTTTGAAAAATTACTTTTCTAGTCTAAAATGTGCAGCAATAGTAGTTTTTAAACTGCTCCAGCGAAGAACCCATTTTACAGTGTAGTCAACTTTTATTACTTTTGAAAAAGTGGAAGACAACAATCTGACCATCAGAAGCTCAGGGTGAAACACTGTTGGTGGGCTGTTGTCACCTTATATAATGTGCACCAATTTACTCTTCCTGGTCTGCTAACCTGAACTTTCCTACCTAGAGGAGGGCCCAGGACCCACAGTGCTTGCTTCTGTAATGCTGGGAGTGAACATCCAATGGTCTTCACATCCTAGCAACAATCCAGAACATGGGGATTGCTAACTATGAGTTTTTTTTTAGCCAGAGTTCCAGAGGGGCCCAAATTGCCTATAGGTATGACAATAAAAGACCAGAGTTAGACTTACCGGTAACTCTGTTTCTAGGAGTCATCCAGGACAGCACAGGAGATATAGGCTCCACCTCCGGAGACAGGAAACACAAAGGATCAGGTGAATAAAGGGGCAGACACCCTCCATCTTCCCCAGTCTTTATCCGAGAACTCCCCGGACATGGCTTCTGAAACAAGACAAAAACACTCGCCCACGTTATAACAGCATATAGGGAGGGAATCCCTGCTGTCCTGGATGACTCCTAGAAACAGAGTTTTAATGGTAAGTCTAACTCTGGTCTTTCTCCAGTTGTCTGTCCAGGAGAGGATAAACTAGAACTTACCAGATTAGGGTGGGACTACTGGACTACCGCCTGAAGGACCTTCCTTCCAAACGCTTGATCCTGCACAGAGAGAAGGTCCAGTCTTTAGTGCTTAAAGAATGTTAAGAAGCTAGACCACGTGGCTGCTTTATTTTGGTGTCGCCCCAGCTCGCTTTGCCCAAGAGGCTTCCACTATCGCCTGTTTAATCCACCGGCAATAGTGTTCTTTGAAGCTTGCTGCCCCCTATTTTTACCAGAATGCAATATAAACAGAGCATTTGATTTCCTAAAGCCCTTGGACAAATCTAAATAGCGTAATACACAGGCCCTCACATCTAAAAGGTGGAATTCTGTCTCCTTAGGATTGGAAGGGGACGCACAGAAGGAAGGTAACACAGTCTCCTGAGCCCTGTGGAACCTGGAGGCCACTTTAGGTAGGAATCTCGGATCTGTACGTATCTCCAACCTGTCTTCAAAAATTTGGAGAAAAGGTTCCTTGACTGAAAGCGCCTGTAACTCACTAATGCGCCTGGCTGTCGAAATCGCAACCAGGAAGGCCGTCTTAAAGGTAGTATACTTCAATTATAGGTCTTCACCCTGCGAAAGCTTTATCCAGCCCTGCAGTACTATCAACAAGTCCCATTTAGAAAAAACTCTAAATGGAACTGGTCTCATTCTGGATAATCCCTTAAAGAATCTACCTACTAAAGGTTCTAACGTCAGGGATTTCTACAGAAAAACTGATAATGCCGCCACTTGCACTTTTAAAGTGCTAATGGTCAGACCTTTGTCCGCCCTGTCTTGCAAGAAATCTAGGATGGCTGGAACACCGACTGCCCAGTTTCTGGTGTCCAGCCAAGAACAAAAAAGTTTACAATATTTAAAATAAATTGCCTGGGTCACCTTTCTTCCTACTGGATAGAATCTTATGGACCACATTATCCGAAAGTCCTTTTGACTTCAAAAGACTTTCTTCAGACACCAAGCTTCCAATCTCATTCTTTGAATTTTTGGTAGCTGAATCAGTCCCTGAGACAGCAGGTCCTCCCTTTCGGGCAACATCTATACCTGTGGCTCCCCTGCCCTTTTTCCAAGGAGAAATACCTTGGAACTTTGTTGTTCGACCTGCTGGCGAACAGATCTATGTCTGGAAGGCCCCACCTCTGGGTCACTAACTGGAAGACTTCTCTGTTTAGAGACCACTCCGACTCTAGTATCTGATGGCAACTTAAGAAGTCTGCCATACCGTTGTCCATTCCCCTGAGGTGGACTGCGGAATTTGAGCTCAAATTTGCTTCTGCCCAAGCAAAAATGGTCGATGCCAGTTGGATCAAGGACGGGCACTGTGTCCCCCTTTGTTTGTTGACGTACGCCACTGCCATCACACAGTCCAAGAGGACCTGTATATGGTGGCTGCTCAAATCCTTGGCAATTGCTTTTAGGGCTTCCCAGATTGCCCGCAGCTCTCTCCAGTTTGCCGACCTCAAGGATTCCATCCTGGACCAGGCTTCTTGGGCCATCTTTGTTCCCCAGTGGGCTCCCCACCCCCAAGCACCGGTGTCCCTGGTAATACAGACGGATATTGGGAAGGCCCACTGAAGACCCATCCAGTGGTTCTCCTCTCTCCTCCACCACCAAAGCGACTGTTTGGCTCTTAGGGATAGATGGATGATCTTGTCCAACGACTGCTGTCTCCCGTCCCATACTCTCAAAATGTTGGCCTGGAGACACCCAAGGAACAGCTGGGATTGTTGCCGCCAAGAACTCTAGTCCTGACATGACCGCCCTGATGGATATTGATTGTTTTGCAAGGCGACTGCTGTCGCATTAACCTTTTCCACCTTTTCCGTAATGAGGAAAATCTTTTGTTCCACTGAGTTTATTCTGTATCCCAGGTAGCCCAAGTCTTGCACTGGGACCAGGTTTGATTTTTCCCGGTTGATTAACCATCCCAGGTCCTCTAAGAAAAGAATGACAACCCGCAAATCTTCCTGCAACTGAGGAAAGGAATGGGCGAAAAATAAAAGGTCATCCAAATAGGGGATGACTGAGATCCCCTTTAGTCTCAAAGGAGCCAGTGCTTCCGCCAGAACCTTGGTAAAAATTCTGGGAGAAGAGGACAGGCCGAACGGTAGAGCCCTAAACTGTAGATGGCGAATTCCGCTCCCCCATCTTATTGCTATTCTCAAGAGACTTTGCGATTCCTTGTGAATCGGGATATGCAAATATGCGTCCCTTAAATTCAGGGAAGTCATATAGCAATTTGAGGGGGAGCATCGCCTTCACCGTAAAGATGGTTTCCATCTGAAACCTTTTGTAGGCTACCCATCTGTTCAGAGGCTTTAGGTTCAGAATAAGCTGAAACTTCCCTAACGGTTTTCTCACTATGCAGACGTGCAAAAATAAAACCCAAATTAGTTTCCTCTTGGGGCACTGGAACAAGGACCCTCTGGTCCATCAGGTCGCCAATTTGCGACAGTAGTGCCGACGCCTTCTGGGGGTCTCTGGGAGGGGAGGTCAGGAATGTTCTTGAGGGAGGAGTGCCCCTGAACTGGATTTGACAGCCATCCCTGATAATCCTCCGTATGAACCCGTCTTGGGTCACCTTTTCCCACTGTAGTAGGAATTGCCCCAACTTTCCTCCCACTGGGACCCCGTCACTGGGGCTTGGGGTTTTTTTTAGGAGAGGAAAAAGGATACCCCCTATTTGTTTCCCTCTCTCCCACTGTTTTTTAGTGGTTGGCATCTTAGAGGCCTGCCCTTGCGGTCTTTGGGGACAAAAAAAACGCCTTTCTGGAGCTTTCTTGGCTTTTGACGGAATGGCTTTCTTCCTATCTGCTGTTTGGTCCAAGATCTTTTCCAGGTCCAGGCCAAAAAAGTCCCCTTTAAAGGGAATGCTGCACAGTTTCATCTTTGAGGCAGAGTCTCCTGACCAAGAATTTAACCATAAGGCCCGGTGGGAAGAATTCACCAGGGCTGCTGTTCTAGCTGACAGCTTGAAAGGTTCTGCTGAAGCGTCCGCCATATACCCGGCCACTTCAGTCGGCATTGGCAGGGAATCCAAAATCTCTTTTCAGGAAGTCCCTCCTTCTAAATGGGCCTGAAGTTGGTCCAACCAGACCTCTAAATTCCGGGCCACCACTGTTGTAGCCATAGCTGGCTTTAAAATTAGCCATATCTTCGTCAAAGGGGAACCTCCTATTTAAGCTTTTTGGAAAGAACAGCTTCTTTTTGTGTTCGATCCACTCCTTTTTGATGGAGTCCGATAATGTGCTATGCACCAGAAAAACCCTAGATTGGGTTTCTTTGAGGGTTTGGTACATTTTGTCATTTAAGGACAAGGAGAGTTCCTCTTTAATCCCCAAGGTCTCATAAATCACCCCTAGCAACGCATCCACTTCTTCTAGTGAAAGCTTATAGCTAGGAGATTTTGTTGCTAGCTCAAGGACATCCCTGGAAGAAACTGCCTCACTAAGCTCTTTATGGGAATCTGAGTCCTCTTCCTCTGTTTCTTTACCCTCCTCTGGGGCTGAAACCAGGGGAGCTTCCGCCGGCCGTTTGGGGGCCTCAATGTTAGACAACATGGATTTAATCGCCTTCATTTCCTTCTGAACTCCTGTGATTAAGGCCTTACATGCCCCTGTTGCTTCTTTATAGACCAATTTGTCGATGCAAGGCTTACAGACAGCACCGCTCTTGGAGTCTCTCCCTGCTGTCCGGACCGGCTGCCTCCACGCTGTGTCTCTCCTCTGCTCCAGATCGTCTCCTCAAGTCCCCCAGTGTCTGGACACAGAAAGAGGCTTGGTCGGCTGGACTTGGAGCAATTGATATCGGTATCCAGAGGATTGTTTGAGACCCTTAGCTTGTCACCTGTCACAGTCTGGTAAGCGGCAGTGATTTTGGTCTAGATCATCAGACCTCTGAGTGTCTCCTCACATTTCTGCATCCATTTCCATATGGTGTTTGGCACATACCGAAGTCTTAGATTGCTTGTTTGGCCTGTATTAATCAGACTCTGGCTGCAGATCCACTTCATCTGGTGTTCTGAGGGCTATTTTTCTTTATCCATCTGGTAAGGAGATCACTCATCTGGTGGCTCATATTTCAAGTAGAAGATTTTGGAAGATTTTCTGAGTTTTGGGACATTTAGTTGACCATTAATAGTCTATATGGACACTTCTTCACGATTTATATGATTTGACATTTATGTAAATATTTGACAACATCATTCATTAGCGCGACTTACCTATTCCATGCTTTTTTTGATTGTTTGTCGCAATTTAAGTCGCTGCTTGAACACAATAGTTAGCGCAGTTATATTCTATACCTTATAAGGCTTACAGACAGGTTTGCTCCAGCCCTCCTTAAATTTAGTGGTACAGGCCGGGCATCTCTTCCTCCCCTCCGATTTCTCTGCTTCTTTGGGCTGAGCCTGAAACATTAGAAGAAGGGGGAAAAAAGGTCAGACCCCAAACAGAAAGAAGGAGGTTGCACCTATATCCACTGCCACCCCCTCCCTTCTGCCAGTGAAGCTATGCCAGTGTTCCTAAGCTCTCTAGCCTGGACCCAGCTTTTGAGGGGGAGAGAGACACAAAAGGCAAGGAAGGATCCACAGCACTCTGAGGAGCCCCCTCAGACTCTCTCCCCTAATTTCACACACTCTTTTTACTTCTTCCATACCTAGTGTTACATTACAGATCTTTAGCTGAGGATTCAACCATGTTAATTAATAATAATTAATTATGAGGCCTAATTATCGCTTTTAGAACATGTGGGTTAGATTTTAGACCAGTAGTGCTAAAGTTCTACTGCACAGGGCCCAATAATACTGCATGGTTTCTATAAAATTATGCACAGATGTGTAACCTGTGCACAAAACAATGAGAATATCTAAACCCAAAAAAAGATAAATATAATGCAGCTTCCCAGTCTTAAGGCTCCATGTACACGGGACGTTGTTAAAAGTCCCTTTGAATGCTGGAATTTTTAGGACGTTTGAAACGTCCGTTCGGTCGCGTTTGTACCCGCGTTTAGCGGCGTTTGCGTTTAGAAGCGTTCCTAGAGGTCAAAAAAATTATTCCCCTTTAAAATGGAAAAACACCAACGCTAAACGCGGGTCATCGCGTTCAGACGCGTTCGGACGCGTTTGTGCGTTTGAAACGCCGGGAAACACACGTTCGAGCGCAAATAATTGCGTTCTAAAAACAGTCCCTGAACGCAACTGCCTGCAAATGACTGTAAACGACCTGGTGTACATGGACAGATAAGATAAAATGTAGATGGGTTCAGGGGCTTCTGAAAAAAACGCCCAACTGCTCCTAAACGGCCATTTCCAGCGTCCCGTGTACATGGAGCCTAATGCGGGGGCTGCATTCGTGTTTTCTCTTTTCCCTATATTTTCACCTGATGATCTGGCCAGGAATGCACTTTCTGTCTTAAGCCTGGTAGACACTGAGTTTTTTTCATTTTTTTCCGTTCAATCCAAAAATACAGTGAGCTCTGATCTGAGCCGCTGTACTAACTATCTGTTAGTACAGCGATCTCCCCCAATGCAGAATATTTTTTTTTTAACTCTTTGGCTTTACATGTTAATAGAACTTTGATATTGTGAAATCCCATTCAGGCAATTATGATGCACTAAATGCTAAATACAAATGTGCATTTCCAAAGACACTCATGTGTTCTGGAAGGCAGACTTAAAGTATAACTTAAGGCGAAAGTTTTTTTTAGTTTTAGATAGAATGGAGAGGGATTAGAACACCTGTCAGGTTTTTATTTCTGCCTGTACACCCGTTAAGGAGATTCACCCTCTCTTTGTCCTGTTTACCATCATCATTGAAAGGGATATTAAAAATAAAATAAAAAAACCCACATTTTGGGTTGTCCCCAGAAAAGTAATAGAGGGTAAATCTTCCACTGGGCACACTATTTCTGGTGATCTGGGGTCCCCAAGAAATTCCCTTAATTTGCAGGGATTTCCTCTTACTTCCTATTTTGCTATGTCACAGGAAGTGAAGGGAATTCTACACAATGGGACACAGATCACAAAAAAGAATCTGCCAGGGGTTGTAACCCTCCCTTACACTATCCAAAATAAAAACAACAAGTTTTGCCTATAGTTCCACTTTAACAACTTAAAAAACAGCCGCCGCAGATATACTGCGGCAGGCTGGCTCTCCTGCGCAACCTGCCGTATGGGTACGTCGGCTCGCGGGAGCGTGTCTCAGGCGCACGCACCGCCGGCGGCACGATCACCCGCCCTCTCTCTAGCCCTGCAGCTAAGCAATGCGTCCAGTGGCCGCCGGGAGATCACTGCAGGGACTGACAGAAGGCGGTGTGCTGTTGTAAACACGGCACACCACTCATCTGTCACTGATTGAAACAGGGCTCCTGTGTTCCGAAATAAGAGGAACACAGGAGCCCTGTTTTCATCCACCAAGTCTGGCCCCCACACAGTTAAAATTACCCTCTAGGTACACCTTTAACCCTTTGATCGCCCCTGGGTTAACCCCTTCCCTGCCAGTGTCATTATTACAGTAACAGTACATATTTTTAGCACTGATTACTGTAGTAATGTCACTGGTCCCCTGAAAAGGGTCAAAACTGTCAGTTAGGGGTCCGATCTGTCCGCTGCAATGTCGCAGTCCCGCTAAAAATCACAAATCGCTACTAGTAAAAATAAAATAAATAAATAAAAATTACATAAATCTTTCCCCTAGTTTGTAGACGCTAAAGCTTTTGCGCAAACCAATCAAAATACACCTTTTGGGATTTTTTTTTACCAAAAATATGTGGCAAAATACAATTTGGCCAAAAATGTTTGATTTTTACATTTTTTTTATTGGGAATGTTATATAGCAGATAGTGGAAAAACACTGTTTTTTTTTCCAAAATTGTCGCTTTTTTTTTTTTGTTTATATGCATAACCAAAAACCGCAGAGGTGATCAAATACCACCAAAGAAAGCCCTGTTTGTGGGAAAATGTATTTATTTTTTTATTTGGGTACAGTGTCACAGGACCGCAGTTGTCAGTTAAAGTAAAAAATGCCCTGGTCATTATGGGGGCAAATCCTTCTGGCCCAGAAGTGGTTAAAGCGTAACTCCACTTTTGTTGAGAAAAAATCATTCCCCTCTGGGTGATCTCTGTACATTACAAGGATTTTAACAAACTTTGTTGCAGATTCCTACCTTTTAGTATTCTGAAGAAATCATTGTTTGTTCCTCTGTGATGAGTGAGTCTAATGGGATTGGTTTCATAATTATCTATCAGCTGTGGCAGCTGCAGGGCACTAATGAGAAAAGCTGCTGGGCCTGCATCCCTTTAGTGTTCCTATTGGGAGTGTCTCACCAAAAATGACATTTTTGTTGCAGGGGAAGCCAGAAATATGACTTGTATCTTATGCAGACTTCTGGGAAAAGTGGTGAGCCAATCACACAAGCAGGAAATGATGTTTCTCGGGTGTGGTCAGTACACATCCTGTGTACAGAACAGCTCCAGGTAGCCATATTGCATTGCATTTTCAGAAAATACAACAGCTGCAGAATGAAAAGGAAAGGTAGATTTTAATAACATTCAATCACAATATGATTTGTATTACAATTGTATACGCTATATTGTTTTTTCTTTGTTTGCTTTTTTTTCCCCACGAAAGAGGAGTTACCCTTTAAGCCTGGTACACACTATGAGAATATTTTTTCGTTCAACCCAGCAGGTCGAACAGAAAAAAACTCAGTTCTGATCTGAGCCGCTGTACTAACTATCTGAAGTTAGTACAGCGATCTCACCTGCTGAACTGTTGTTTTCTGACAGGGGGATCACCCCCCTGATCAGCCCCCCCCCCCCCCGGCCAGAACACTTCAAAATATATTTTTGTATTTCCATTGGTGATAAAGATTTAACATAAATGAATGATGACATTGTAAGCATCCCTGTCAGTGGTAAATGGTCTATCCCAACACTAACTGCTGGTCAGCTTGGTTTGTTAAAGATAGTTGAAAAGTAACAGCTTACTGACCAGATCACTAGGTAAAAATAAAGAAAAAATTCCCCACAAATGAATGCAGTCACCATACCGAAGGACTGGTAAACTGCAATATATTACATGTTTCCTTCTGGTTTTAGATACGCTTTAATTACCTAATCTGTGGGTCAGTATAGAACTGAAAGGCATGCAAGGCCGTGTTGGCGAGGGCCACGCTGAAGATTTTCATGTCAGGACACAAATTGCTAGTAATAGAAGTAACATTTGATCTCAAAGCACATGGGACAAATGATGTAACCTTCGCAGGTAGCATTTAGTAGTAATTAATCTTATATGATTGCATAATGTTCCAATCATGTGCAGATGATTGTTACTCCATGTTACTTGTGTGGGTGTCATTATAGGGAGCCGGTTGTTCTATCCGTTCTGTGATCAAATGCTACGCATAGCAATCAATCTCTACTAGTAGTGTGTTTGAGGTAGTGATGGACTGATATTGGTTTTTCGCTGCCGATACCGATATTTTGGCCAATGCATATCGGTATCGGCCGCTATGTGCTGATACTTTTGTACATTTTTTTTTTTCTTGACAGGTACTCTTGTGGAGGGATCTGGGGGTCTAAAAGACCCCGAATCCTTCCTCTGCACTTAAAAGCATTCAAAACGCCATGTTTGGCTGTTTTGAATGCTGTCATTGTTTTTAAGATTAAAAACTGGCGCTGAGTACCCGGAAGTGATGTCATGACATCACTTCCAGGTTTTTACATGGAGACCCGATCAGAGCTGAATGTGGCTTTGATTGGGTCTTCGGCGGCCGTGTAGGCTGGTTGCCCGGGTCTCCCGGTAAGACAGGAGACCCGGGTGAGCTGCGGAAGGCGGCAGGAGGGAGGGACGTCCCCTCCTGCTCTTTGTAATGACAGCCAAGCGGCTTCTCAGCGGCATCGGTTGTCATTACAAGACAGCCGACCGTCGGCTATGGACGCCGGTACTGGGGTGATGCCTCTAGCTGCAGGGATCACTCCTGTACGAGCACTTTCCCGAAATACTGGCAATATTGGTAACCTCCGGGGCCGATTCCAATATATCGGGGAAAGTGCATATCGGCCCTCGATTTATCGGCTTTGCCGATAATCGGTGGATCCCTAGTGTGTATCCAGCTTTACGCTAGATGTTGAATACTAAAGTGCTGCCAACAATCCCAATTATTCGGGCAGCCATCATCCCAGCTGTCAGGTGTTTCCCCAACAGGAGGGCCTGACAGGAACAGCAATGGTAATCGATGGAGAGTGCAAAATCTGGTGCAGCCGGGCATGGTAGCCAGTCAGCTTCTAACTTCAGCTTTTTAAATGAAGCTTTGACAATAAAACCTGGAAGCTGATTGGTTTCCATGAACAGCTGCACCAGATGTTGTACTCTCCAGTTGTAGTAAATTAACCCACAGTGTCTGGCACTGTCAGACTTCGGAGGCATTCTCCGGGCTGCAGGAAAGCAATGGCTTTCTGTGGGCTGATGAGCACTGTGCAGTTTGGTCCATCATACCTTTCATTTCTTTCAAAGTCATGGGAATGCTCAGTGGATGACAAAAAAATAAGCATGTTCTTTTAGTGAGTTTGAGAAAGATTATAGGGATGTTGAGGAGCAGTATTGACCAGTGATCACCGTGTCAGCCTGCAGTCAGTATGTATGAGGGTGGTGACCACGTCTCCAGGCAGCTGGACAAACTTTGCACATGTAAACCTTATAATGTGTGCCCCTTGTTAATGAATAACACACAGGCCACAGCTCTGGCAGAATGCCCCACCAAGACACATGAACACAACACAAGCAGACAGCTTTTTCCAATGTGGGTTTTTTACAGGTCAACAGAATGCAGCATTGAAGTGCCTGATTGCAGTCCGACAAATGTGGGGCATACCCAGTGGTGTATTTTGGTTTTGTGCTGCCCTAGGCAAGACTAAAATTGGGTGCCCCCCCCCCCCATGTAAGTTTGCCCACTTCTTTTTGAAACGGATGTGACGACGCCCTCCAAAATTGAAGGACTACAAGTCCCAGCATGAACCCCTGAGATCTCACAAGGGGGTTGAGAGGGGGTGGGAGAGAGAGAGATGGGGGTGGGTGAGGGAGAGAGGGAGGTCATTTATTAAAAGTAGTCTGTGGTGTGGAGCCTCTTTGGTCACCAAGCAAAAGCAAGTTGTTGGGTTCAGATCCACAACCACCCTCCCCCCCCCCCCCCCAGTCCTTTTCATATGGGCTGTGTCCAGTCTGATTAGCCAGGGACCCCGAACAAATCTCCTGCTGAAATGGAGCAGAAAGGAAGGGTGTCACTATTGTGTCATCTATGTTTGTTTATTATTTTTTGTTGCAGGATCTTTGTGGATCCATACTGGATTTATGGGCAGCCACATGTAAACAGACTTTATATCAGAATACCTCTGATCTGTCATATTTAAAGCTGTGCTGTCCTCACATTGGGACAGCAGGTGTGGGGAGAAGAATCCCTGCCCACTGTAACAGCAGGGGATTGGAGGGGCGCAGTCAGGGGCTCTTTGGAAACATGGAACTTATCCTTTAGGCTCTGTTCACACTAATGCGACTTGTCATGCAACTTTGGACACTTAAAGTCCAATGACAAGTTGCAGCCCATTGATTTCAATAGCACCCATTCTGAACTATCCAACTTAGAGTCGCAGTGACTGAAAAGGTCCCTGTGCTTCCTTGATGCGACCGATTGCCAGAGAGTGTAACGTTGCATCAAAGTTGCACTGGAAATTGTGTGACTTTGGAGTCGCAGTGGTGTGAATGGCGCCTCAATCCCTTGTTACGGTGAGGGCTTGTTTACACCGCGATCTCTGTGTTCTCTATGCATTCTTCGCTGAGCATGCTTCTCCATGTGCATTCTGTGTTAACATGCATTTGCAGTGCGTTTTATGGAATAATTTGATTATTGCAATGTTTTTTTTAAAAAATAAGTTGTGTTTACATGCATTTGTGTGCGTTCATGCCTGTTTGCGTCCATTTGTGTGTGTTTGCGGTGCGTTTGTGGCTGCCTCTGCTGTGAAGAATGCAGCACGCTGAATTTTTTTAAATGCCAATGGAAAGCACCCCAATGGTGTAAACTAGGCTCAGGGTTCATTTTCCTTGCAGGTGTGTGTGTTCTGCGATTATGCTGCGATTAAACACACATCAACTGCATCTGGTGAAAATGAGCCCTAATTAACCCTTTCTACTGGTAACATAGAAAATGATTTATTTGTTCTTTTTTTTTTTTTTTGTATAATGATAAAAAAAACCTGCAAACTAAAAAAAAAAGCCTTTGATTTGTTTCAAACTCCTTCTGCCCTTCTTTGTATGATAAAGATTGTATGTGAGAAGTGAGGGGATGTACTGAGCTCTGTCCTCTGTCTATAGTATATTTCCTGTACTGTCCTCTGTATATAGTATATCTCCTGTACTGTCCTCTGTATATAGTATATCTCCTGTACTGTCCTCTGTATATAGTATATCTCCTGTACTGTCCTCTGTATATAGTATATCTCCTGTGTACTGTCCTCTGTATATAGTATATCTCCTGTACTGTCCTCTGTATATAGTATATCTCCTGTGTACTGTCCTCTGTATATAGTATATCTCCTGTACTGTCCTCTGTATATAGTATATCTCCTGTGTACTGTCCTCTGTCTATAGTATATCTCCTGTGTACTGTCCTCTGTATATAGTATATCTCCTGTGTACTGTCCTCTGTATATAGTATATCTCCTGTGTACTGTCCTCTGTATATAGTATATCTCCTGTGTACTGTCCTCTGTATATAGTATATCTCCTGTACTGTCCTCTGTATATAGTATATCTGCTGTACTGTCCTCTGTATATAGTATATCTCCTGTGTACTGTCCTCTGTATATAGTATATCTCCTGTGTACTGTCCTCTGTATATAGTATATCTCCTGTACTGTCCTCTGTATATAGTATATCTCCTGTGAACTGTCCTCTGTATATAGTATATCTCCTGTACTGTCCTCTGTATATAGTATATCTCCTGTACTATCCTCTGTATATAGTATATCTCCTGTACTGTCCTCTGTATATAGTATATCTCCTGTGTACTGTCCTCTGTATATAGTATATCTCCTGTGTACTGTCCTCTGTCTATAGTATATCTCCTGTGTACTGTCCTCTGTATATAGTATATCTCCTGTACTGTCCTCTGTATATAGTATATCTCCTGTACTGTCCTCTGTATATAGTATATCTCCTGTGTACTGTCCTCTGTATATAGTATATCTCCTGTGTACTGTCCTCTGTATATAGTATATCTCCTGTACTGTCCTCTGTATATAGTATATCTCCTGTACTGTCCTCTGTATATAGTATATCTCCTGTACTGTCCTCTGTATATAGTATATCTCCTGTGTACTGTCCTCTGTATATAGTATATCTCCTGTGTACTGTCCTCTGTCTATAGTATATCTCCTGTGTACTGTCCTCTGTATATAGTATATCTCCTGTGTACTGTCCTCTGTATATAGTATATCTCCTGTACTGTCCTCTGTCTATATCTCCTGTACTGTGCTCTGTATATAGTATATCTCCTGTGTACTGTCCTCTGTATATAGTATATCTCCTGTACTGTCCTCTGTATATAGTATATCTCCTGTGTACTGTCCTCTGTATATAGTATATCTCCTGTGTACTGTCCTCTGTATATAGTATATCTCCTGTACTGTCCTCTGTATATAGTATATCTCCTGTACTGTCCTCTGTATATAGTATATCTCCTGTACTGTGCTCTGTATATAGTATATCTCCTGTACTGTCCTCTGTATATAGTATATCTCCTGTACTATCCTCTGTATATAGTATATCTCCTGTACTGTCCTCTGTATATAGTATATCTCCTGTACTGTGCTCTGTATATAGTATATCTCCTGTACTGTGCTCTGTATATAGTATATCTCCTGTGTACTGTCCTCTGTATATAGTATATCTCCTGTACTGTCCTCTGTATATAGTATATCTCCTGTACTGTCCTCTGTCTATAGTATATCTCCTGTACTGTCCTCTGTATATAGTATATCTCCTGTACTGTGCTCTGTATATAGTATATCTCCTGTACTGTCCTCTGTATATAGTATATCTCCTGTGTACTGTCCTCTG
The DNA here is from genome assembly GCF_965119305.1 of Pelophylax lessonae. Taxonomy (NCBI): domain Eukaryota; kingdom Metazoa; phylum Chordata; class Amphibia; order Anura; family Ranidae; genus Pelophylax; species Pelophylax lessonae. Next base: position 127,703,941 of record NC_138771.1, read on the forward strand.
TATATAGTATATCTCCTGTACTGTCCTCTGTATATAGTATATCTCCTGTACTGTCCTCTGTATATAGTATATCTCCTGTACTGTCCTCTGTCTATAGTATATCTCCTGTACTGTCCTCTGTATATAGTATATCTCCTGTACTGTCCTCTGTATATAGTATATCTCCTGTACTGTCCTCTGTATATAGTATATCTCCTGTACTGTCCTCTGTATATAGTATATCTCCTGTACTGTGCTCTGTATATAGTATATCTCCTGTACTGTCCTCTGTATATAGTATATCTCCTGTACTGTCCTCTGTATATAGTATATCTCCTGTACTGTGCTCTGTATATAGTATATCTCCTGTACTGTCCTCTGTATATAGTATATCTCCTGTGTACTGTCCTCTGTCTATAGTATATCTCCTGTGTACTGTCCTCTGTATATAGTATATCTCCTGTGTACTGTCCTCTGTATATAGTATATCTCCTGTACTGTCCTCTGTATATAGTATATCTCCTGTACTGTCCTCTGTATATAGTATATCTCCTGTACTGTCCTCTGTCTATAGTATATCTCCTGTACTGTCCTCTGTATATAGTATATCTCCTGTACTGTCCTCTGTATATAGTATATCTCCTGTGTACTGTCCTCTGTATATAGTATATCTCCTGTACTGTCCTCTGTATATAGTATATCTCCTGTACTGTCCTTTGTATATAGTATATCTCCTGTCCTGTCCTCTGTATATAGTATATCTCCTGTACTGTACTCTGTATATAGTATATCTCCTGTACTGTGCTCTGTATATAGTATATCTCCTGTACTGTCCTCTGTATATAGTATATCTTCTGTACTGTCCTCTGTATATAGTATATCTCCTGTACTATCCTCTGTATATAGTATATCTCCTGTACTGTGCTCTGTATATAGTATATCTCCTGTACTGTCCTCTGTATATAGTATATCTCCTGTACTATCCTCTGTATATAGTATATCTCCTGTACTGTCCTCTGTATATAGTATATCTCCTGTGTACTGTCCTCTGTATATAGTATATCTCCTGTACTGTCCTCTGTATATAGTATATCTCCTGTGTACTGTCCTCTGTATATAGTATATCTCCTGTACTGTGCTCTGTATATAGTATATCTCCTGTACTGTCCTCTGTATATAGTATATCTCCTGTACTGTCCTCTGTATATAGTATATCTCCTGTGTACTGTCCTCTGTATATAGTATATCTCCTGTACTGTCCTCTGTATATAGTATATCTCCTGTACTGTCCTCTGTATATAGTATATCTCCTGTACTGTGCTCTGTATATAGTATATCTCCTGTACTGTGCTCTGTATATAGTATATCTCCTGTGTACTGTGCTCTGTATATAGTATATCTCCTGTGTACTGTCCTCTGTCTATAGTATATCTCCTGTGTACTGTCCTCTGTATATAGTATATCTCCTGTACTGTCCTCTGTCTATATCTCCTGTACTGTGCTCTGTATATAGTATATCTCCTGTGTACTGTCCTCTGTATATAGTATATCTCCTGTACTGTCCTCTGTATATAGTATATCTCCTGTGTACTGTCCTCTGTATATAGTATATCTCCTGTGTACTGTCCTCTGTCTATAGTATATCTCCTGTGTACTGTCCTCTGTATATAGTATATCTCCTGTACTGTCCTCTGTCTATATCTCCTGTACTGTGCTCTGTATATAGTATATCTCCTGTGTACTGTCCTCTGTATATAGTATATCTCCTGTACTGTCCTCTGTATATAGTATATCTCCTGTACTGTGCTCTGTATATAGTATATCTCCTGTACTGTCCTCTGTATATAGTATATCTCCTGTGTACTGTCCTCTGTATATAGTATATCTCCTGTACTGTGCTCTGTATATAGTATATCTCCTGTACTGTCCTCTGTATATAGTATATCTCCTGTGTACTGTCCTCTGTATATAGTATATCTCCTGTACTGTCCTCTGTATATAGTATATCTCCTGTACTGTCCTCTGTATATAGTATATCTCCTGTGTACTGTCCTCTGTATATAGTATATCTCCTGTACTGTCCTCTGTATATAGTATATCTCCTGTACTGTCCTCTGTATATAGTATATCTCCTGTACTGTGCTCTGTATATAGTATATCTCCTGTGTACTGTCCTCTGTATATAGTATATCTCCTGTGTACTGTCCTCTGTCTATAGTATATCTCCTGTGTACTGTCCTCTGTATATAGTATATCTCCTGTACTGTCCTCTGTCTATATCTCCTGTACTGTGCTCTGTATATAGTATATCTCCTGTGTACTGTCCTCTGTATATAGTATATCTCCTGTACTGTCCTCTGTATATAGTATATCTCCTGTACTGTGCTCTGTATATAGTATATCTCCTGTACTGTCCTCTGTATATAGTATATCTCCTGTGTACTGTCCTCTGTATATAGTATATCTCCTGTACTGTGCTCTGTATATAGTATATCTCCTGTACTGTCCTCTGTATATAGTATATCTCCTGTGTACTGTCCTCTGTATATAGTATATCTCCTGTACTGTCCTCTGTATATAGTATATCTCCTGTACTGTCCTCTGTATATAGTATATCTCCTGCACTGTCCTCTGTATATAGTATATCTCCTGTGTACTGTGCTCTGTATATAGTATATCTCCTGTGTACTGTCCTCTGTATATAGTATATCTCCTGTGCACTGTCCTCTGTATATAGTATATCTCCTGTGTACTGTCCTCTGTATATAGTATATCTCCTGTGTACTGTCCTCTGTATATAGTATATCTCCTGTGCACTGTCCTCTGTATATAGTATATCTCCTGTGTACTGTCCTCTGTATATAGTATATCTCCTGTGTACTGTCCTCTGTATATAGTATATCTCCTGTGTACTGTCCTCTGTATATAGTATATCTCCTGTGTACTGTCCTCTGTATATAGTATATCTCCTGTGCACTGTCCTCTGTATATAGTATATCTCCTGTGTACTGTCCTCTGTATATAGTATATCTCCTGTACTGTCCTCTGTATATAGTATATCTCCTGTGTACTGTCCTCTGTATATAATATATCTCCTGTGTACTGTCCTCTGTATATAGTATATCTCCTGTGTACTGTCCTCTGTATATAGTATATCTCCTGTACTGTCCTCTGTATATAGTATATCTCCTGTACTGTCCTCTGTATATAGTATATCTCCTGTACTGTCCTCTGTATATAGTATATCTCCTGTGCACTGTCCTCTGTATATAGTATATCTCCTGTGTACTGTGCTCTGTATATAGTATATCTCCTGTGTACTGTCCTCTGTATATAGTATATCTCCTGTGCACTGTCCTCTGTATATAGTATATCTCCTGTGTACTGTCCTCTGTATATAGTATATCTCCTGTGTACTGTCCTCTGTATATAGTATATCTCCTGTACTGTCCTCTGTATATAGTATATCTCCTGTGCACTGTCCTCTGTATATAGTATATCTCCTGTGTACTGTGCTCTGTATATAGTATATCTCCTGTGTACTGTCCTCTGTATATAGTATATCTCCTGTGCACTGTCCTCTGTCTATAGTATATCTCCTGTGTACTGTCCTCTGTATATAGTATATCTCCTGTACTGTCCTCTGTCTATATCTCCTGTACTGTGCTCTGTATATAGTATATCTCCTGTGTACTGTCCTCTGTATATAGTATATCTCCTGTACTGTCCTCTGTATATAGTATATCTCCTGTACTGTGCTCTGTATATAGTATATCTCCTGTACTGTCCTCTGTATATAGTATATCTCCTGTGTACTGTCCTCTGTATATAGTATATCTCCTGTACTGTGCTCTGTATATAGTATATCTCCTGTACTGTCCTCTGTATATAGTATATCTCCTGTGTACTGTCCTCTGTATATAGTATATCTCCTGTGTACTGTCCTCTGTATATAGTATATCTCCTGTACTGTCCTCTGTATATAGTATATCTCCTGTACTGTCCTCTGTATATAGTATATCTCCTGCACTGTCCTCTGTATATAGTATATCTCCTGTGTACTGTCCTCTGTATATAGTATATCTCCTGTGTACTGTCCTCTGTATACAGTATATCTCCTGTGTACTGTCCTCTGTATATAGTATATCTCCTGTGTACTGTCCTCTGTCTATAGTATATCTCCTGTGTACTGTCCTCTGTATATAGTATATCTCCTGTACTGTCCTCTGTCTATATCTCCTGTACTGTGCTCTGTATATAGTATATCTCCTGTGTACTGTCCTCTGTATATAGTATATCTCCTGTACTGTCCTCTGTATATAGTATATCTCCTGTACTGTGCTCTGTATATAGTATATCTCCTGTACTGTCCTCTGTATATAGTATATCTCCTGTGTACTGTCCTCTGTATATAGTATATCTCCTGTACTGTCCTCTGTATATAGTATATCTCCTGTACTGTCCTCTGTATATAGTATATCTCCTGTGTACTGTCCTCTGTATATAGTATATCTCCTGTACTGTCCTCTGTATATAGTATATCTCCTGTACTGTGCTCTGTATATAGTATATCTCCTGTACTGTCCTCTGTATATAGTATATCTCCTGTGTACTGTCCTCTGTATATAGTATATCTCCTGTACTGTCCTCTGTATATAGTATATCTCCTGTACTGTCCTCTGTATATAGTATATCTCCTGCACTGTCCTCTGTATATAGTATATCTCCTGTGTACTGTGCTCTGTATATAGTATATCTCCTGTGTACTGTCCTCTGTATATAGTATATCTCCTGTGCACTGTCCTCTGTATATAGTATATCTCCTGTGTACTGTCCTCTGTATATAGTATATCTCCTGTGTACTGTCCTCTGTATATAGTATATCTCCTGTGTACTGTCCTCTGTATATAGTATATCTCCTGTGCACTGTCCTCTGTATATAGTATATCTCCTGTGTACTGTCCTCTGTATATAGTATATCTCCTGTGTACTGTCCTCTGTATATAGTATATCTCCTGTACTGTCCTCTGTATATAGTATATCTCCTGTGTACTGTCCTCTGTATATAGTATATCTCCTGTGCACTGTCCTCTGTATATAGTATATCTCCTGTACTGTCCTCTGTATATAGTATATCTCCTGTACTGTCCTCTGTATATAGTATATCTCCTGTGCACTGTCCTCTGTATATAGTATATCTCCTGTGTACTGTGCTCTGTATATAGTATATCTCCTGTGTACTGTCCTCTGTATATAGTATATCTCCTGTGCACTGTCCTCTGTATATAGTATATCTCCTGTGTACTGTCCTCTGTATATAGTATATCTCCTGTGTACTGTCCTCTGTATATAGTATATCTCCTGTACTGTCCTCTGTATATAGTATATCTCCTGTGTACTGTCCTCTGTATATAGTATATCTCCTGTGTACTGTCCTCTGTATATAGTATATCTCCTGTACTGTCCTCTGTATATAGTATATCTCCTGTGTACTGTCCTCTGTATATAGTATATCTCCTGTGCACTGTCCTCTGTATATAGTATATCTCCTGTACTGTCCTCTGTATATAGTATATCTCCTGTACTGTCCTCTGTATATAGTATATCTCCTGTGCACTGTCCTCTGTATATAGTATATCTCCTGTGTACTGTCCTCTGTATATAGTATATCTCCTGTGTACTGTGCTCTGTATATAGTATATCTCCTGTGTACTGTCCTCTGTATATAGTATATCTCCTGTACTATCCTCTGTATATAGTATATCTCCTGTGTACTGTCCTCTGTATATAGTATATCTCCTGTACTGTCCTCTGTATATAGTATATCTCCTGTGTACTGTCCTCTGTATATAGTATATCTCCTGTGTACTGTCCTCTGTATATAGTATATCTCCTGTACTGTCCTCTGTATATAGTATATCTCCTGTGTACTGTCCTCTGTATATAGTATATCTCCTGTGTACTGTCCTCTGTATATAGTATATCTCCTGTACTGTCCTCTGTATATAGTATATCTCCTGTACTGTGCTCTGTATATAGTATATCTCCTGTGTACTGTCCTCTGTATATATTATATCTCCTGTACTGTCCTCTGTATATAGTATATCTCCTGTGTACTGTCCTCTGTATATAGTATATCTCCTGTACTGTCCTCTGTATATAGTATATCTCCTGTGTACTGTCCTCTGTATATAGTATATCTCCTGTACTGTCCTCTGTATATAGTATATCTCCTGTGTACTGTCCTCTGTATATAGTATATCTCCTGTGTACTGTCCTCTGTATATAGTATATCTCCTGTACTGTCCTCTGTATATAGTATATCTCCTGTACTGTCCTCTGTATATAGTATATCTCCTGTGTACTGTCCTCTGTATATAGTATATCTCCTGTACTGTCCTCTGTATATAGTATATCTCCTGTACTGTCCTCTGTATATAGTATATCTCCTGTACTGTCCTCTGTATATAGTATATCTCCTGTGCACTGTCCTCTGTATATAGTATATCTCCTGTCCTGACCCCGGCCGCTGTCCTCTCTTCCGGCTCTAGGGGGCGCCTTGGGTGTCATTGGACCTTCTCCTGGCACTGTTGTCGCTCACAGTTCCTGGACATTGTGGAAGTCTCACTCCGTCTGCAGCAATGTCCATTTATGTATTTCTGTCGGTTGAACTAGATAGACTGTTGTAAGAATGCAGCAGGGGGAGTGAGACTGGCTGGCTGTGATGAAAGCAGTGGAGGTGATCGGTGTAGTATGGGCAGTCCAGGGTGCCAGGTGGTGTCATTGCTCTCCCGATCCTGTCCAATGTTGGTGTCGGGTCTGTCACACACACACACACATGTTTCATCTGTCAGTGATAGGCCCCTCCCTCCGGAGCACCGCCCCCTCCTCCTCCTCCCTTCATCTTCGCCGCTGTCACAAGGAGGCCACGTGTAAGGCGGGATGAGCCTAGGGGGGGGCGTGTCCCGATGTCCTCTCCCCCAGTAACGATTGGCCGGTGGAGGATAGGTGGGGCGGAGCCGCTGTCAGTTCGTGGGGCGTACAGGCGAAGGGTCACATGGACTCTCATATGGCAGCTCCGGGCGGGGGATGCGGCAGAGTGAAGCTGGCAGCGGAGAGCGGAGGAGTGTGAGGGTGGATCGGGCCACAGCGGGACGACCATGTATTATGTCATCGCGGCCATGAAAGGTGAGAGGGGAGAAGGAAATCAGTGCAGGGAAGTTGGATGATGGCTCCCCGGAGAGGAGGAGGTGGAGGTGTCCCGGGGAGGCACACCTGGCCGGGCGGGGATCACCGGAGAGGACTGTGTGCACCCTCCGTCTATACTGAGGGCCATACACTCTACAATCTCCTCTGTATGATTGGGCGAACCTTCATAGTACAGAGGTGTGGAGAATCTGATCACACACTCTGCAATCTGATTGTCCGATCCCCTAGCAGCCATGTAATACAAGGGCCTGAGTGCCTGGTCAGATTGTCTGTCTGTCCGATCACATTGATGTTTTGGGAAGTTGTAGAGAGATTGTCCGATCTGATTGCATGGTGTATGTCCAGGCTGAGAGTGGCTGTGCAGTCTGATCGTACAATCTCATTTACATTGACCAACCTGATGTCCTATGAGGACCTACCTGTACAATCCAGTCACTTAGTCTCTTTACATTGCACCGTTCTTGTCAGATCTAAATCTATCAACAATTGTACAATCAGATTGTGTAGTGCATGGTACACTTAGGGCTCGCTGAATGGTATAATCTGACCATACAATCAGGTTTAGATTTACCAAAACTATGAATTACGAGGACCTACCTGAGCTGGCCAATGAGTTTGTATCCCGTTACTTCGGCCCCTCACTACGGATTGTTGGTAAAAGGTGATTGTACAATCAGATTGGTGTGTGTGTGTGGTGGTCTGTAGAGGTTGTGCCGTGGCTGCAGCTTTTTGTGCTGCGGCAGAAATGAGCCCTCGGTTCGTCAGACAGTGACACCGCTGTATGCCACCCATTCAGGTGAATAGGGCTGAGCCGCAAACGCATTCAAAGTGCAGAGTAGTGGTGCGACTTTTCCAGGGTTATCGCAGGTGGTGAGGAGGCAACACCCCCCCCCCCCCCCCGCCGCCTCTCAACTGCCTTCTGATTACTGATCAATTCACAGATCACTTTTCAGAGGGGTTACTAGAGCTTCAATGAGCCCAGGAAAAGCAATCTGGAGGCTGCCATTGCTTTCTATGGGTCACCGACCTGGAAGAAGCATGTGGCCAGTGAAGCCAGAACAGGTGATGTGCATGTACCAGGTCAGGGACTTTGCTATTGGCTCATACTGATGGATCTGTTCTCCAGAAGGATGGCACACTCCATGTACTGAAGGTTTCCTTTATTGTGTCCGGTTACCTGCAGGTCATTGATGGCGGGGGGGGGGGTGTTATCTCCCTCTGATCACTCCTTAGTACAGTCCTTACATGGGACTCTTGCCTGACTACTGGCCACTTCTATGTGGGGTGACTGATAGTTGTGATTGGTCTGTGTGAAGTTCAGAATGTTTGATGTCCATTCTACAGTTGGGTGCGAGGGTCCTGCATGCGGCATAAAGGGGACCGCTTACTAATCATGTATAGTACAATGTACCATTGCAATATGTGCGATATTCTGCATGCCGCATAAAAAGGCACTTTATTCACATGTAGCAGATGGCTTACTGTCCTTCAGACTTTAGGGGGGCCGCACTATGCCGAGTGGTAGTAAACAATGCCTGATCTTTGGTATTAGTGTCCATTCACACTACTGCGACTTGTCAGCCTGACAAGTTGCGGTCCATTGTGTGCTATGGGAACCGTTCTAATGGGAGTGACACAAGTCGCTCCGACTTAGAAAAAGGGTCCTGTACTACTTCGGGGCAACTTGCATACACATTCATTATATGAAGTCTGTGCAGGTCGCTCCTGAAGTCGCGGTGCACGGGACTTCACAGGTCCCCCCGAAGTTGTGCCGCGTTAGTGTGAACTGGCACTTAGGGGGAGAAATATTTAGTCAGCGGAGGCAATAGTGCCCCCTTGTTGGTGTCAGTGGAAGGAATGGTGCCCCCTTGTTGGTGTCAGTGGAAGGAATAATGCCCCGTCTTTGGTGACAGTGGAAGGAATAATGCCCCGTCTTTGGTGACAGTGGAAAGAATAATGCGCTGTCATTGGTGTCAGTGGCAGGAATAGTGCCCCGTCATTGGTGAAGGTGGTATGAATAGTGCCCCATCATTGGTGAAGGTGGTATGAATAGTGCCCCGTCATTGGTGAAGGTGGCAGGAATAGTGCCCCGTCATTGGTGAAGGTGGTATGAATAGTGCCCCGTCATTGGTGAAGGTGGCAGGAATAGTGCCCCGTCATTGGTGAAGGTGGCAGGAATAGTGCCCCGTCATTGGTGAAGGTGGTAGGAATAGTGCCCCGTCATTGGTGAAGGTGGTAGGAATAGTGCCCCGTCATTGGTGAAGGTGGTAGGAATAGTGCCCCGTCATTGGTGAAGGTGGTAGGAATAGTGCCCCATCATTGGTGAAGGTGGCAGGAATAGTGCCCCGTCATTGGTGAAGGTGGTAGGAATAGTGCCCCGTCATTGGTGAAGGTGGTAGGAATAGTGCCCCGTCATTGGTGAAGGTGGTATGAATAGTGCCCCGTCATTGGTGAAGGTGGTATGAATAGTGCCCCGTCATTGGTGAAGGTGGTATGAATAGTGCCCCGTCATTGGTGAAGGTGGTATGAATAGTGCCCCATCATTGGTGAAGGTGGTATGAATAGTGCCCCGTCATTGGTGAAGGTGGTATGAATAGTGCCCCGTCATTGGTGAAGGTGGCAGGAATAGTGCCCCGTCATTGGTGAAGGTGGTATGAATAGTGCCCCGTCATTGGTGAAGGTGGCAGGAATAGTGCCCCGTCATTGGTGAAGGTGGCAGGAATAGTGCCCCGTCATTGGTGAAGGTGGCAGGAATAGTGCCCCGTCATTGGTGAAGGTGGTAGGAATAGTGCCCCGTCATTGGTGAAGGTGGTAGGAATAGTGCCCCGTCATTGGTGAAGGTGGCAGGAATAGTGCCCCGTCATTGGTGAAGGTGGCAGGAATAGTGCCCCGTCATTGGTGAAGGTGGTAGGAATAGTGCCCCGTCATTGGTGAAGGTGGCAGGAATAGTGCCCCGTCATTGGTGAAGGTGGTAGGAATAGTGCCCCAAGGGCTGGATAAAACCAAGCAAAGGGCTGCAGTCTGTAGACCACTGATGTATAATCTAATGTATCATTGCAATATGTGCAAAGTCCTGCATGTGGTATAAAGGGGACCTCACACTATTCCAATAATACATTGTGCTATATATGAATGTTAGTGTCAGGTTCTCTTTATGCCGCATGCAGGATCTTGCACAAATTGTAATGGTACATTGTACTATCCACAAATAAATGTCAGGTCCCATTTATACTGCATGCAAGACCTCTCACATACTTGTGTATAGTACAATGTACCATTGGACTATGAGAGGTCCTGCATGCAGTATAAAGGGGACCTGACCCGATTATTCATGTATAGTACAATGTACCATTGGACTATAAGAGGTCCTGCATGCAGTATAAAGGGGACCTGACCCTATTATTCGTGTATAATACAATGTATCATTGAACTCTGTTAGCGCTCCCATAGCCACTAGCAGAGTAATCCACACACCTCCTTTATCTCATTGGGGCGTTCCATTTGTCTTTTTTTTTTTCTCCTCATTCACTCCTAAAGGTATTGTACAGTTTCAAGGTTTTGCAGCTTAATGCATTAAGGTGAAAAATCTTTTTTGTCGCAGCTGCCCCCCCCTTTTCTTACCTGATCTCATCCGTTCCAGTGATGTGCACGAGCCCAGCGGCTCCAGCCACTGTCTGTCCTCATTGGATAGATTGATAGCGGCCGGAGTCATTGGCTCCCACTGCTGTCAGTGAAATCCAGTGACATGGGGGCAGGGCCGAGTCCCGCTGTCTGTGCCAATGAACGTAGCAGCGGGACTCAGGAGCATGCCCTCACGGGTGCCCCCATGGAAAGTGGCTCTCCATGGGGGCACCCAATAAAAGGGAGGAGCCAGGACTGCCCACAGGGGACCCCAGAAGAGGAGGATCGAGGCTGCTCTGTGCATAACCGTTGCACAGAGCAGGTAAGTATAACATGTTTGTTATTTTAATAAAAACAAATCTGAGCCTTTATAACCCCTTTAATATTGCCCCTATAGGAAGCCATGCAAACCTGCGTCTTCTAAATGCCTTTGCTTGCCTGGAATCCTGGGCCCAGCCATAAGCATGTCGTGTCTTCTGCTGATGAGATTGTATGCCAGCCCTCAAAGCCACAGGAAAATTGTTAACATAGATAAACTAAAACTGCTGATGGAGTGGAATTCAATGTTCCTGTAGAAAAGCAAAAAATTTCATGTGAGACGTGAAGCGATGCTGCGTTTAAAGGCCACGCAGGACTAAAGTGGTCCTTAGGCCATCGGCCCCGGCCGGCGTGCGCGCAAAGGAATGTTTGTGGTTGTTTGCGTCTGCATCTGTGTTTATACTCCACCGCCATTATTACCACAATAAGCCAGCTAATTATAGATGCCATCATATCTTAATGAGAATCTTTTCTGTGTGCTGATGTCTGGCTGCTATTAGCAATTTTTCTTTTATGAAGATCAGACCGATATTAGTTGCTGCGTCCGGTCCCTGGTGTATTGCTGGAAAGAGTTATTTGTTGGGGGAGGGGCTGCACCTGTAAGCAGCGTGTGATTTGGGATCAAATCCAATGCAGTCTAACATAAGGGATCTCCAATGAAGATTTCTATCTTCTGGATGGAACAATGATTTTATTTTCATAATAATTTCGGGGGGGGGGGGGGGGGGGTTATGGCTGGATAGTGTCGTTATGGAAATATGACGTGACATGCGTTTGTCTTTCTTTCATGGGGGATCAAGCTGCTAATGGATATTGACAGTAAGCACACTTAATGAAAGTTGTGACCGCACTTCCGCTTGATTTGATGAGAAGATGCAACTGGTCACCCCCCCCCCCCCCCCATAGGCTTGTCTAAGGTGACATTTCACATGGCCCCCTGTAACATCTTATGTTTTGTAACATCTTACTTTAAAACTGTCATATATAGCGCACAGGTTGCAGCACCAGGGAGGCGCATTTAAATTTAGAAAATCTAGAAAGCTTTTAGGAAGATAAGTGAGTGGCATATGCTTGATTCCAGGCATACCATATGGGAACTATATTATGCAATATAAACAAGCTGATACATGACATTCTGCTGAGCCTTCCTTGCTACGGGAAGGCTCTACCGTGTGATCAAGTGACAGCAGAACTTAGCCAGGATCAGTACATGGCATATGTAACCGACTCTTCTTTCCTCAACTCTATGTACATGGATGATATAAGATTTTCTTTTATAGGCTTTTCATTGTAGCTGGTTTTATTTGTGGCCTTTAGCAACAAGGGATCAGATTGTACAAGTCCTGCCCGGGAGCTCTTCAAATTTGTCTATAAGGTTCTTTCAGATGTCATGTTTGCTTACAAGAATTATTCAGCACTTGGTGACACTGAAAAATCTCTATTGCCTGATTGCTTGTGTATCTGAAATCTCTATTGCCTGATTGCTTGTGTTTCTGAAAAATCTCTATTGTCTGATTGCTTGTGTTTTAGAAAATCTCTATCGCCTGATTGCTTGTGTTTTAGAAAATCTCTATCGCCTGATTGCTTGTGTGTCTGAAATCTCTATCGCCTGATTGCTTGTGTTTTATAAAATCTCTATTGCCTGATTGCTTGTGTTTCTGAAAAATCTCTATCGCCCGATTACTTGTGTTTTATAAAATCTCTATTGCCTGATTGCTTGTGTTTTATAAAACCTCTATTGCCTGATTGCTTGTGTTTTAGAAAATCTCTATCGCCTGATTGCTTGTGTTTTAGAAAATCTCTATCGCCTGATTGCTTGTGTGTCTGAAATCTCTATTGCCTGATTGCTTGTGTTTTATAAAATCTCTATTGCCTGATTGCTTGTGTTTTATAAAATCTCTATTGCCTGATTGCTTGTGTTTCTGAAAAATCTCTATCGCCCGATTACTTGTGTTTTTATAAAATCTCTATTGCCTGATTGCTTGTGTTTCTGAAAAATCTCTATCGCCCGATTACTTGTGTTTTTATAAAATCTCTGTTGCCTGATTGCTTGTGTTTTATAAAACCTCTATTGCCTGATTGCTTGTGTTTTATAAAATCTCTATCGCCTGATTGCTTGTGTTTTAGAAAATCTCTATCGCCTGATTGTTTGTGTTTTATAAAATCTCTATTGTCTGATTGCTTGTGTTTTCAGGTGTGAAATTTTATAAAAATAAAATCACTTCAAACAGATCTAGAGCATCCAAAAATTGTTGCCTAAATTGACTGCATACACCCATATGCACCTCCTAACTAGGAGCATTTTTTAAATGTTGATCATTCGTAGACAATGACTGGGATTTTTAATGAGATTTTTTTTATCACTGCCGTCAAAGAAAAGAAGAAATATAAAAAAGTGTAACAGGTTTTGTTTTATTTACACTTTTTTTTTTTCTGTTGAAGGCTTTGTGGGTATTTGTGGCTCAAAAGTATTCTATATGATTTCCTGTTTTAACATACAAAGTGCAGTTTCTAGTGTCTCGGTGTAAAAGTTGCAGCTTTTGTTTTTATATGCGTTGGACATAAGTAACTAATCAATCTCAGTACAATTTCAGTGCATCCTCTGTACATTCATGTGGCCCAATAAATCAGATTTACCTGTATGGAGCTTGTTAAAGCTAAA